>NC_143040.1:46569249-47169249 GCF_057628025.1 Oncorhynchus mykiss | reverse complement strand
AATTTACTGTATAAATAAAGCTTGATTTGATTTGATTTGATAAATAAATTCCAAAAAGTATTGTTACAGTATTTGCATTCAAGGTCCGGATTTTATATAAGGGTTTTAACATACAGTAGTAAATTCACTTGAAACTGCCATCCAGAGTGCGGTTCATACCCATGACATTCGTGGGGGGGGGGGTATTTTTTCAATGTGACCTTCAATGTGAATGGGACCTTCAATGTGTGCATTATATTATTTATTAACATTATTTGATGTGCTTTATAGTAAAGATGTTATATAAATATAAAAATGTATTACCTTTTAATGTTTCATGAACATAACCATTATGTTTTCATCTGATTGTCAAACAAATCACTTCAAAAAGTAGGTTAAGTAGGTTACCTGCACACGTTCGTCTACTGTACTCCAAAATAAGTGCAGCATCCGAACAGTGCGCTGAGCACCTGCCATTTGAATGGATAGGGGACATATATTACAAACCCCGTAAGTGTAATGACATTCAGCCTACAAAGTGCTTTCTCCGGATGCTTTCGTTAGGATGCTTTCTCGCTTCTTTGTCAAATGTAGCAATATTTTCAGAGACGACCTATCACATCTCAGAATTTCTGGGGTGCGCACTGGGGCGTGGCCACCCTGGGCCGGGCCACCCCCTGGACACGCCACTGGTTCAAGGGGCTCAGTACATCTACCTTGTAAAAGGATGTCAGCTCTTTTTTTCAGAGTTTGTTTTAACTAAGAAAGTTGCAAATTGCGCTGTGAGTCCAGGTTGGCTCGCAACCAAAGAGAGCAATACAAGATGGCACCGTACTGTATGACTGCCGTCTTGTGATCGCTGACCCAACTTTGCTATTTTGTGATTATTTTTGCGTGTATCTTTTTTTGCACTAAATGTGTGTATCATTTCTTTAGATTGACAATAACTTTTGAACATCAGATTGGCAGTTACTAACCTCAATTCCGACTTCAAATTCGACCCTGTGCTCTTTGTGTAATTCCGACCCAATTTTCGTTTCATCCAAAAAGAGGCAGGAGAAGGGGAGCCCTGGCGAGATTAAGGTGAAGGGAAAACCGATGTACAGTCTCTTGATAATAAGATGGAGGACCCCTGATCGTGGATTTGCTATCAACTGGACTCTCGTAACTGCAATATTCTATGCTTTTCTGAAACATGGCTTTTGGTCAAGATACCCCCCATGGCTATCTAACTCGATGGATTATCCATTCACCGAGCAGACAGGACATTGGATTCAGGGAATTGGAGAGGGGGAGGGCTATGCCTTTTCATCAACAGCAAATGGTGTGCTGACTCTAGCGCAGTGGAAGCCTCGACCCATTGTTCACCCGTCTTGGAATACCTGATGGTCAAATGCCAACCTTTCCACCTTCCGAGAAGGTTTTCAGCTGTTATCGTGACTGCTGTATATATTCCACCGCAGAACAAGAAAAACAATATATTGGACATGAAAAACAATAAGCTGGCACATAATGCACTGTATGAGGCTATAAACAAACAGGACACCATGCACCCGCAGGCTGCTTTCCTTGTTGCCAGTGATTTCAATTCTGCATCACTAAGAAACTAAATGCCCAACTTCCATCAACACGTCTCCTTCGCCACTGGGGGCGATAAAGTCCTAGTCCACTGTTGCTCTACCCACAAGCAGTCAAACAAGGCTTTCCCTTGTTCTCCCTTTGGCAAATCAGATCACCTGCTTCCTGTCCACAAGCAGAAGTTTAAACAGGAAGTACCCATGATGCGCTCCATTGAGAAATGGTCCCCCGAATTGGAGGCTATGCTACAGGACTGCTTTGTTAGCACTGACTGGAATATGTTCTGTGACTCTGCCAATAGTATCGACTAGCTAACCACCTCCGTCACCCGCTTCATTAGGAAATGCATCACTGACGTTGTCCCCACAGTGAAGGTTCACTGCTTCCTCAAACAAAAGTCCTGAATTAACACTGAGGTTGGCGCCAAGCTAAAGGTCAGGGCTACCGCACACAGGGCTATCGCATCCAACCCCGAGGCTACCGCTGAGGACAGGAGCAAGTACAAGAAGTCCTGCTTACGACCCCCTCAGAGCCATCAAACAAGCAAAATGACAATATAGGAACAAGGTGGAATCCTATTACACAGCCTCCGACACCCGCCGCATGTGGCAGGGGCTACAGTCCATTACAGATTGCCAGCAGCATACCACCCTGCATACCACTGCTGGCTTGCTTCTGAAGCTAAGTAGGGTTAGTCCTGGTCAGTCCCTGGTTCGGAGACCAGGTGGTGTTGGAAGGCCAGTAGGAGGCACTTTTTCCTCTGGTCTAAAAAAATATCCCAATGCCCTGTGTAGGGTGCCATCTTTCGGATGGGACGTTAAAACGGGTGTCCTGACTCTCTGAGGTCATTAAAGAACCCATGGCACTTATCGTAAGAGTAGGGGTGTTAACCCCGGTGTCCTGGCTAAATTCCCAATCTGGCCCTCAAACCATCACGGTCACCTAATAATCCCCAGTTTACAATTGGCTCATTCATCCCCCTCTCCCCTGTAACTATTCCCCAGGTCGTTGCTGCAAATGAGAATGTGTTCTCAGTCAACTTACCTGGTAAAATAACAGATACATAAAATCATACTGACACATTCATACTGACTCTTCACACACACACAGTAGCTTACTTACATCCTCGTGTTCTTCTTATTTCTATTTCTCTTGTGTTTTTGTCCTACTTTACTTTTTTATAAATGTTTTATAGTACTAATGATATTGAAACTCTATTTTTGGGGTATAGCAAACAAGAAAACCATTTTAACTGAACTTGTGCACGTGACACTAAAACTTGAAACAACAAACCCAATTTAAAATTTGGAAACCAATCCAGAGTAGGGCATCTTGAAACTGTTAGGAAACTATTCCAGATCTCTTAAACAGACCACAGACCAAGGGGACTGTGTACATCTCCATAATTGCATGTCAATTTATGTACAAACACACGGTTTAGTCAAGCTCCTTTACCCCCCCCCCCCCCCCCCCCCCCCACACACACACACACACACACACACACACACACACACACACACATATTCAATCACACACATATATACAAAAGTATGTGGACACCCCTTAAAATTTGTGGATTCGGCTATTTCAGTCACACTCGTTGCTGTCAGGTGTATAAAATCAAGCACACAGACATGCAATCTCCATAGACAAACATTGACAGTGCAATGGCCTTACTGAAGAGCTTAGTGACTTTCAATGTTGCACTGTCATAGGATGCCACCTTTCCAATAAGTCAGTTTGAGTTGCCCCGGTCAACAGTGAGTGCTGTTATTGTGGAAATGTCTAGAAGCAACAAAGGCTCAGCCGCAAAGTGGTAGGCCATACAAGCTCACAGAACGGGACTGCCGAGTGCTGAAGCGCGTAAAGATGGTCTGTTCTCGGTTGCAACACTTACTACTGACTTCCAAACTGCCTCTGGAAGCAACGTTAGCACAAGAACTGTTCGTCTGAAGCTTCTTGAAACAGGTTTCCATGGACAAGCTGCCGCACACAAGCCTAAGATCACCATGTGCAATGCCAAGTGTCGGCTGGAGTGGTGTAAAGCTCGCTGCCATTAGACTCTGGAGCAGTGGAAATGCATTCTCTGGAGACGAATGAATTTGGCGGATGCCAGGAGAACGCTACCTGCCCCAATGCATAGTGTCAACTGTAACCTTTGGTGGAGGATGATTAACGATTTGGGACTATTTTTCATGTTTCGGGCTAGGCCTCTTAGTTCCAGTGAAGGGACATCTTAATGCAACAGCATACAATGACATTCTAAACGATACTGTGCTTCCAACTTTGTGGCAACAGTTTGGGGAATGCCCTTTCCTGTTTCAGCATGACAATGCCCCAGTGCACAAAGTGAGGTTCATACAGAAATTGTTTGTTGAGATCGGTGTGGAAGAACTTGACTGGCATGCACAGAGCCTTGACCTCAACTGCATTGAACACCTTTGGGATGAATCGGAACACCGACTGCGAGCCAGGCCTTATCGCCCAGCATCAGTGCCTGACCTAACTAATGCTTGTGTGGCTGAATGGAAGCAAGTCCCCACAGCAATGTTCCAACATCTAGTGGAAAGCTTACCCAGAAGAGTGGAGGCTGTTATAGCAGCAAAGGGACCAACTCCATATTAATGCCCGTGATTTTGGAATGAGATGTTCGACGAGCAGGTATCCACATACTTTTGGCCATGTAGTGTAGATACACACTCACAGCCCCCCTCAGCCTTTCCACTGAGCAGTCCCATGCACACACACACACACAACACATACACACCGCCCCCCGACTAAACAAGACCAGAGGAGCAAACAACAATTCTCAAACATATCCGCCTTCAGCTCGACAGCTTGTCCATGTTGTGGGACTTCACTGAGGACTATGGGTTCCTCAGGATTTATCTTGTTATCTTATCTTGTATGTTATGTTATAATTTCAGTCATGGGAATACACTGTAAATGTGGAACTAGTATTTACTGTACTTCTCTAGATGATTGAGCCAAACATTTCACAAGTATGTTCTCAACTCAAAATCTCACCACCAAACTCTAAACTATACTAACAGTTGCTGGCTGGATTATGGTCATTGTGCAAGAAAATGACAGGTGAAAGGTTATGCACAGTTCTCGACCAAACCCTGACCTTATGGTCCTGTTGTCCACCCAGTGCATTGACCATAACCCAACCAGGACAGGGTTCGGCTACTGTCTTGAGGTCTAAGGCATGAAGCAGCATACTGTATGTATGACACAACCATTCCCCATTCATGGGAGAGTGACCAAAGCAAACACAAGGCCTTGTTACTGTGGGGCTGTGTGGGCTGTTCCCCTGTGTCGTTCACATGTCAATGACCTCATGTTACAGAGGAGACAACAGACAGGCTTAACACACACACACACGCACGTCCTTCCCCCTTCTACCCAACCAGCCTGTCTCCGGAACATTCTCCTGACTTAATTCATAGCTAAAGTAGAACTGGGCAGCAGCGTTCTGGGAGTGTTTCTCATTAACAGGGGGCCTGCCTGGTCCCTGAGCTGCATGCTGTGAAGTTGTGTAAGTCCTCCACTCTGCTTACTCACTCCAACGGAGGACCATAAGGACCATAAGAAGCAGGTGCTTGCTGATCCAGCGGCCCTTTGGTCCCCCTGCTAGGGATCCCTGGCCATTTTAGATGTGCTTTATTAGTTAGAGGGAGTGATCCCAGCTCTGGCAACACGCGCCTCTGGCCTGGTGGGACTTGCACCAGGGCTGGTGGGGCTTGCAGCTGTGCATGCTAGTCCTAACTAGCCCTGTATTTCTGTTGTTCTTTCTCTTCTACACACTCATTCGATAGTTCTCTCTGTCAGTCCATCTCTCTTATTCTATTTTCTCTCTCTCTCTCTCTCTCTACTGTATGTTGATGTTCTCTATGACCCCTGACCCCTGGAGTTAATGACCACATCACAGAGACCTCTGCTCCGTACCAACACAGAGGCACAGGGAAGTGGAGAGGGTCGAGCTCTAAAAACAATCCTGTCTGACAATGGCCTCTCAGTCCTTGAAGGCAGGCATCTTGGATTTCTTCAATGGGGTGTGTTTGGAAAGCAATCATCCTGCAAACAGAGTTGTATACAGTCACAGGATGAAAGAAAATACTAACCTTGAGTCAGGCAAGCACCTGTGAGGTGGATTACAGGTCAGCTCCTAGTCTCTGGGAAGTATCTCAGTGTTCTCCTTCCCTCTTCTTCACTCCCCTCTTCTGCACGTATCCATAAAGACATGACAGGTGAAAGGAACATGGTGGAGGCCTTAAGGCTTCCCATCCGGAAAAGTTTGTGCATACTGTTTATTATGACAACATTTTGTGACTTTTTTTTTCTCGTTTTGATCTTCGAGAAGTAATTTTCTCGGCTGTTCGTTCACATACAAACAAGTCTATGCCCCTACGTCGGTGATTTGTCAACAGTAGGTATTCTTCAATTAAGTGTTTGTTGTCATTCAACAAGAAAAACATTTGAGAAATACTGCACCAAACATCTTAGATAGATGTAAAATTGCACGAATATGATTTCCTCAGCAAAAACTTTAATATTTATGTCAGATTTCTTGAGTTATCTTAGATTATTTTGGACTATTTTGAGGAAGTGTATACTGGCTTTGGCATCTCAAGATGGACAAACAGTACTATTGCCGCTTTCTTTTTGTTTTTTAATCAAAGCTATTTTAAGGGAGTATCCGAGCACAATCGTTCGGTTTGGATAGCCGAATTTGGCAATGCGCTAGCCGTTTCGAAGCGTGTGGAAGGCATTAGTTTCTAGGGATTGATTGAAACTGAAAAACACAAACATAATTTTTAGCACTAACAACATCTTAGTAGGAAATGGACGAATAATGATTTTAATGCTAAAGATGATCTTTTTGTGTTTGGGAAACTGACCCCAGCTATTTCAAGGACGGAAAGGAGACAAGGAGTGTGATGGCCCCGGAGGGGATGGCTGCCGTCCAGTCCGCTCTTAATCAGCCATGCTATTTGTTTGTTTTTTCGAGTTGTTTGTACATAATGTTGCTGCTACCGTCTCTTATGACCGAAAATAGTTTCTGGGCATCAGAACTGCAATTACTCACCTCAAATTGGACGAATAGTTTTTCTTATATGAGTCGGATGGAAGGATATACTACAGACACCCGACCAGGCCCAGATCCCCGTCATTCGCTGGAGAACGAAACTGAGATTTTGCGGAAAAAGATTGGGGTGCCTTGTGAGGATCAGGCAAAGAGTGGCTAATCTGCCTTTGCCTTCTGTCCTGCTAGCTAATGTTCAATCACTGGAAAATAAATTGGACGAACTGAAAGCACGTATATTCTAACAACAGGGCATTAAAAACTAATATCTTATGTTTCACCGAGTCGTGGCTGAACGACGACATTAAGAACAAACAGCTGGCGGGTAATACACTCTATCGGCAGGATAAAACAGCAGCCTCTGGTAAGACACTGGGCGGGGCCTATGCATATATGTAAACAACAGCTGGTGCATGGTATCTAAGGACGTTTTGAGGTTTTGATTGGCTGTTGTAGAGTATCTCATAATAAGCTGTACACCACACTATCTACCTAGAGAGTTTTCATCTGTATTTTTTGTAGCTGTCTACATACCACCACAGACCAATGCAGGCACTAAAACCGCACTCAATGAGCTGTATAAGCAAACAGAAAAATGCTCATCCAGGGGCTGGAGACTTTAATGCAGGGAAACTTAAATCAGTTTTACCTAATTTCTATCAGCATGTTAAATGTGCAACCAGAGGGAAAAAATTCTAGACTACCTTTACTCCACACACAGAGACTTGTACACAGCTCTCCCTCGCCCTCCATTTGGCAAATCTGTCCATTATTCTATCCTCCTGATTTCTGCTTACAAGCAAAAATTAAAGCAGGAAGCACCAGTGACTCAGTCTATAAAAAAGTGGTCAGATAAAGCAGATGCTAAACTATAGTACTGTTTTGCTAGCACAGACTGTGATGTGTTCTGAGATTCTTCCAATGGCATTGAGGAGTACACCACATCAGTCACTGGCTTTATCAATAAGTGCATCGAGGACTTCGTCCCCACAGTGACTGTACGTACATACCCCAACCACTGAACACTGAAACATGCATGAGAGCATCAGCTCTTCCGGACAACTGTGTGATCACGCTCTCCATAGCCGATGTGAGTAAGACCTTTTAAACAGGTCAACATACACAAGGCTGCAGGGCCAGACGGATTACCAGGACGTGTACTCCGAGCATGCGCTGACCAACTGGCAAGTGTCTTCACTGACATTTTCAATCTCTCCCTGTCTGAGTCTGTAATACCAACATGTTTCAAGCAGACCACCATAGTCCCTGTGCCCAAGAACACTAAGGTAACCTGCCTAAATGACTACCGACCCATCACGCCTGTAGCCATGAAATGCTTTGAAAGGCTGGTCATGTTCATATCAACACCATTATCCCAGAAACCCTAGGCCCACTCCAATTTGCATACCGCACCAACAGATTCACAGATGATGCAATCTCTATTGCACTCCACACTGCCCTTTCACACCTGGACAAAAGGAACACCTACGTGAGAATGCTATTCATTGACTACAGCTCAGCGTTCAACACTATAGGCAGTCTCATCGTTGTCGGTGATCAGGCCTACCACTGTTGTGTCATCAGCAAACTTAATGATGGTCATGAGTGAACAGGGAGTACATGTGGGGACTGAGCATGCACCCATGAGGGGCCCCAGTGTTGAGGATCAGCGTGGCGGATATACCTACCCTTACCACCAGGGGGCGGCCCGTCAGGAAGTCCAGGATCCAGTTGCATAGGGAGGTGTTTAGTCCCAGGATCCTTGCATACAGAGGGTGGTGCGGACAGCCCAGTACTTCACTGGGGCCAAGCTTCTTGCAATCCAGGACCTCTATACCAGGCGGTGTCAGAGGAAGGCCCTAAAAACTGTCAGACTCCAGCCAACCTAGTCATAGACTGTTCTCTATGCTAACGCACGGCAAGCAGTACCGGAGCGCCAAGTCTAGGTCCAAGAGGCTTCTAAACAGCATCTACCCCCAAGCCATAAGACTCCTGAACAGCTAATCAAATGGCTACCCAGACTATTTGCATTGCCCTCCCCTTCTATGCTGCTACTCTCTGTTATTATCTATGCATAGTCACTTTAATAACTCTGCCTAAATGTACATATTACCTCAATTACCTTGACAACGGTGCATCCGCACATTGACTCTGTACTGGTACCCCCTGTATAATATCCCCGCTATTGTTATTTACAGCTGCTCTTTAATAACTCATCCTTTTTTTTTGTACTTTCTTAAAACTGCATTGTGTGTTAAGGGCTTGTAAGTTAGCATTTCACTGTAAGGTTAGGGTTGTATTCGGCACATGTGACAAATAAAATTTGATTTGACATTAGACTATTGAGATGCTCCCAGTCCCTACGTGTGGGTACTTGATCTGTTCACCACTAGAGGGCAGTGTCTTCCAATGTGATGAGGTGTGTCCTGACTGCCCCAGTGCACTACCCACCTCTTTCCTGGATGGATACAGCCATAAGAATGTGTGAACAAGACCAGAGACAACTAACAGAGGTGTTGTCATACCAGATCTCAGAAACACAGAGAGGTGGCAGTGTTGTATTATGGGTGCACCTCAAAGAGAAAGGGAGTCCTGCCATTCTACAGTTCCACAGAATGACAGAGGAACATGTTTGCTCATGCTGCAGGACGCAATGTTTTCAGAGGAAAAGCAGGAGCGATGAGAGTGAGGTAGAGAAAGGGAGAGATGAGGGAGTCTGGTGGCCACATGTCCCTTCTTTTGCTCAGTGCATGGTTATTGCAGGGTAGGGTTTCATGCTAAACATCCACAGAGAGGCTGAAAATAAACCCTCTCCAAACACAGGGGCTGGGTGGTGTTGTGGTGAGGACAGGCCCAAGACAACCCCCAGCCAAACCTCTACATCCTCAGCTTTAGCTCAATTAGACTGCCTATACTATAGTATACTCTCCTGAACCCCCTTGTCCCAGCCGCATATAACCCCTGACACACACACACACACACACACACACACACACACACACACACACACACACACACACACACACACACACACACACACACACACACACACACACACACACACACACACACACACACACACACACACAAGGTAGCATGTATTTCAAATGTTAGGCCAAAACATATGGCTAAAAACCTTGGGTTTCTTTGACCCAAATAGGCCTGCAGTTTCGTGGGAATATTCTGTAAAAGGAGTAAGACAATGGCAAAAGGCCTAATCGTAGTGATCCTCAACCAAAGAGATGCACACATACCAGCCAGACAGTGTTAAAGGAACACTGTGCAACATTAGCAGCCTGTAAAACATGGAAAGAAGACGTTAATTGCCGTTTGCCGTCCTTTGAAATTCTTCTACTCTTCTGGAGAACACGTTCCCCTGCCAAAAGAGAAGTCAAAGTAGGAGCGGAGTTGGGGAACCACATCAAACAGACTTTGATTATGAATCTGTCAGCGTTGAAGGGCTATTACTATAGTAGCAGCTCTGTGCCTTAGGGAGGAACCTGTCAATATCCTCATTAAAGGGCCTTCACCCTCACATGACTTTTAGCTGGTTCACTCGAGGCACTGCAACTGTCTCTGTTTCTGTATGCTTTTACATAACCCAGGCCTCAGAGCTTTGTGCTGCAAGCTGGATCATATGTAAGAGAGAGGGGCAAGAGTGTGTGTGAGGGTGTAAGTGTGTGAGTGCACTGCAGTGTGAAAACCTATGTCCATGAATGTGTATTGAACATGTGTATGCATATGCACATGTGTGCGTGTGTATGTGTCTACGGTGTGTGTGTGTGTGTGTGTGTGTGTGTGTGTGTGTCTGTGTGTGTGTGTGTGTGTGTGTGTGTGTGTGAAGGGATAAGTGGGGGTGGTGGGGTTGAGGGGGGAATGAGGGGGTTATGGAGGGGGGACAGGAAAAAGAGTGAGGGAGAGGCGAGAGGTGAGGTCTCGGGTTGGGGGGGCGGTAATGATAAACAGTGTTTGTCTGAGTGAGTGAAAGAAAAGAGTGCGAGAGAAAGAGATACTTTGCTTCTCTCCTGTCACCACACTGTTGCTTTTCTGTGCCTGACCCAATTGAGGTGTTGTAAGATAGCTCCTTTCTCCCCTCCTTAACGCCTCTTTTATTTCCGATAGTTAACTGATATGACACACTCACTGATGACAGTGGCTAAAAAATATATGATTGATGATTCCATTGAGGAAGTTATTACATAGGAAGGATGCATTTCTGAGAAATTTGGATGAGAATATTTGATTTCCCACTCTGACGCAGTGATTATTCAATCCCACTTAATAACATGATCTCCCTCTCTCTAGCTCTGCTTTGACACAGACTCACCCATTCATCTCAAAGTCTCTCTCTATGTTTCTGTCTCTATCTTTCTCGATCTCTCCCCCCTGTATTTCCTTTCCTCTCAAAACAGCAGAGGCATACCAACCATCTCTGTCTCTGTCTCTCTCTCTCTCTGTTTCTCTCTCTGCCTCTCTCACTCTCTCGCTCTTATAGAGCTTGTAGAGTCTATATGCATACATGTCGGAGCTGCCCCCTCCTCTCTCTCATTGGGCCAGACGGCCTGACCCTGACATTCTGAAATTGATTCACAAGAAGCTCTCTATGCCCCATGGCTCTTTGTGTGTCCTGGTGGGTCTGGGCCGGGCAGTATATTACATGACCTGTGTTCAGAGAAGAGAAGAGAAAAGAAGAGAAGAGAAGAGAAGAGAAGAGAAGAGAATAGAAGAGAAGAGAAGAAAGACAGCCCTTGTGTTGAGAGACTTAACCTTTAGTGCCTCTATGGTGAGGAGTGCTATGAGACACTCTTTGTTCCCCCTTGTTCCAATCGTCTGATCTCTGATGTACTCAGTGTGTGTGTGTGTGTGTGTGTGTGTGTGTGTGTGTGTGTGTGTGTGTGTGTGTGTGTGTGTGTGTGTGTGTGTGTGTGTGTGTGTGTGTGTGTGTGTGTGTGTGTGTGTGTGTGTGTGTTTGAAGCCCTTCTGATGGTTCCTCCGGTGCACTCCAGGAAACGTTTGTCTGTGCATTGGGTGAGTTCCTCCAGATGTTGTCGTAATTCTGGTGGACTGTGTGTGTGTGTGTGTGTGTGTGTGTGCGTGCTTGCATGACTGTGTGTGTGTGTGTGTGTGTGTGTGTGGTGGGAGGGGGTGTGGAGGGGCATGTTCCAATTAGCCATGGGTAAACTGTTGATGTAAAAGTAGCTAAAGCTAACATTTACAGGCCATGACTCTATGACGTTTCCAATTGCTCAATCCTACTCAGGTCTACATAGCAGAATTATAAGGCTCTTTCATTCAAGAGGCTGGCTGGCTGTCCAATCAAATGTACTATTATTTAGGAGTGTCATTCACCTCGCGCAGTGTCCCTTTTGGCTCCTGAGAATGGGGTTGGCATCATCCATTTAGTGTAGAGAGTGTCCATTTTGGCTCCTGAGAGTGGGGTTGGCTTCTGGGACATCCTCTCCCTTCTCATTCAGCAGATAAGACATACCCTCTGTCTGGACATTGCCTCTGTTCTCTGGTCCGGCTCCAACATTCACATCCCTGGCTCTGGTCTTTAATAGGTCCAGCTCTCTCAATACAGTCCATTCATTCAGCTAGCCACTAATTGGCTACGGAAGAGCAGACAGTTACAACAGGAAGTAGTTCTCTCCTCAGCCTTCCATGTTGCACCTAATCCGCTAATGTGCATTTCCTCACTGAGAGGCCGTCTGGACTTGCCTTCCTGAAAATGTTACCTCAGAAAAACGACCAAATCCATACTTTCACAAACCCGGTGGGATTTTCCTGGAGATTGTTTTTTGTCTTTACAGCTTCCTGAGAAAAATAACAGTAAATGAGTTGTGAATGTAAATACCTGTGGATATAGGGGGGAAAACATCAAGGAGATTTGTGTAAGACTCAATGGTGGAGAGAGACACAATGAGCACAGGAAATGTCAGGATGAAAATACCTGCATGTGCCCCCAACAAATAAGGAGGACAATGGGACTGTGTCTGTGTCTGTGTCTGTGTCTGTGTCTGTGTGTGGGCCTGATGGCGAGCAGGCTGTTCATGGCCATTCTTCACCAGGCTTCTTATCTCCATGTAATTGTCTGACATCTTCTGTCCATTTCTCATCTGGGCTAAAGTTTAGCCAGAGGCCTCTGCGCTACGAGTCTGGAACAGAGTGCAGCCTAAAACCCCAAATATCCAACCGACAATGTGATCAAAGACAATAAAATCGTTTTAATTTCACCCATTTTCTTCCTCTTTCTTGAATTCATTCTCATATGCTCCCCCCCTTTTTGTCCCTCTCCTCCCTCTTCCTCTTATGTGTTTATGTGTTTCACTCTGTCTGTCTGTCTGTCTGTCTGTCTGTCTGTCTGTCTGTCTGTCTGTCGTTCTATCCCTCTCACACACCCTCCCTCTCTCTTCTATTAAGACAGATGGGATCTCTCAAACCCAAAATGTTCTGTTCTGTTCTCTTCACTCCTATTGTTTGCAGGTGGGCCAAAAGTAGAGGGTTGAACAGCAGATCTGAAGCTCAAAACAAGTATTTATCAGCGTGTGCACACAAAAAAAGATACACCTTGCAGGGTGATTTATTCAAGTTCTGGAGCTAGTAGTGTTTCCCTCTGAACCAGGACTCGGGTGACTGCTGGCAATGTTGAATTTTGGATAAGAGTCATGACCCCTAAAAGGTAACACAAGAATATGTGTGTTAAGTCGCATGATGACTGTGATCTTTTTATCAGTAGCCTTCCTACACTGACAGGCTAAGTGTGTGTGTATATGCATGTCTCTCCTCTAGCAAGTGTGTGTGTGTGTGTGCTGTGTGTATGTGTTCTCCACATCTTATCCCAGCACTCCTAGGAATTCTAATCCCCCTCTCCCTCTGAAGAGGTGCACTTGAGCTGTGACCTCATTTAGGAGGCGAGCACCTGTAGAGTGCAAACAATTATCTGATTAGTGGCAAAAGGACAGTCTCACCCTACCTACCTATCCACCTATACCCCCCTACCCCCCAAATAGGCTTTGGTTTCTCCCAGGTCCTACATCTAAGACTGGGGAGTATTTGAGAGGTGTGGTAGCACTCTAAAGGAGAGAGGAGGAAGCAGAGAGATCAATGGTGTGACAGAGCTGGTTGACAGAGCTCAGACAAAAAGGGCCTTTTTCTCTCAGACAGCCGGGTGCAGCCCATACACACCTGGACAGGCAGAGTAGAGGGAAATCACAGGGAGGGAGGGAGGCTAACCGCGCTTCAACGCTACACTGCCACCTGGGAGTGGGGGGAAGGAGGTGAGGGGGGAGATGAATGTGACACACACACACAAGCGTGCAGACACACACACAAGGAAGCAGACACAAACACACTGTATGCTTAAACACACCACCCAAGACAAAACCATGTTTGAGACCACTAACACCATCAGGACTCCACCCCTGTATCATATAAATATATACAGACACACAAACCGCACAAACACACATACTGTACATACATGCCGATCTACAGAAACATAAACACCACCCATCGTCCCACCACCCCACCCTATAGAATACAACACAGGAGGTTATCGGCACCTTAATTGAAGAGGACGGGCTCATGGTAATGGCTGGAGCGGCATAAGGGAAATGGTATCAAATACATGGTTTCAATTTGTTTGATGCCATTCCATTTGCTCTGTTCCCGCCATTATTATGAGACGTCCTCCCCTCAGCAGCCTCCTGTGACAGAAACACACATGCCACAAAACACTCGTACACACATGATACACAGAAACGTACACTCAACCTCTCCCCACACATTGGCCCTTCGGTGTGGGGCTGCTGCATGCATGGGAACCAAGGTTTGGGGTGCTGCTGTGCTGCAGGAGCTGTTTGAAGCCAGCTGTCACAACCTGACAGGCTGTTGTTTTAGAGGCCTTTGGTATGGCCGAGGGGGCCAAGGGGAGAAAAACAACACCAGGAATGTGTACAAGTCAGGACCCAACAATAAATCCTTCGTCCATTTCCTCTCTCTCCCACTGCAGACTGGGGAGGGTAGCAGGGTCGGCTGAGGAGGGGAGCAGGGACGTGGGAGCAGGGAGCAGACTCAAGTTGATACTCAGGCTATGGGACTACATAGCCACTCCTCTCTCTCCCTCTCTCTGATGGTCATTTTCTATCTTTATCTTTCTCTCTCTCGCTCACTCCCTCGCGCTCTCTCTGTCTCTCTCACGCTCTCGCTCTCGTGTGTCGTCACTCGTAGTCTGTTTATCACTTCTGAAGCAGTGCTCAGTCAGAACAGGCACACATAAACAACTGCTCAGAGAGAGAGCAAGAGAGGGGAGAAGAAGGACAGCCAGACAGACAGACAGACACACACACACACACATACACACTCCATGCTACTGTAGATAGTGAGACATGAGAACATCCTGAAGCAGACACGTGTAGACAGACATAGAACAAAAACAGCAGGCCTGTTGCATCCTGGAAAATCCTGGTTGTGTTTCCAAGCTGCCCTACAAGGCTGTTCTTCCCTACCCTTCGCCCACCGCCCACCACCCCTACCACCCACAACCCAGGGTTTCTCTCAGAAGAGAAACAAAACCATCAGTAATGTCCTATGGGTTCATAGCACACTGGAGCCATGGAAACGGTCTGTTTTTATACTTTTTGGGAGGGGTGCTCAGTGCATGTATATGTGTTTTTACAGTATTTGTGTGAGATAGTGTGCATACGTGTGTGTGTGTGTTCACTCCATCCCTGAAACACACACACATACACACACACACACACACACACAACAAAGCCATGTTCCGTGACCCTGGTGGTCTGCTAAGAGCTCCAGGCCAATACATCATCCTCCTCAACACTCGGCTCACTCCTCTCCCTGCTTTGAACTGAGCACAGTTCACTGAGCTAACTACTGCCGCTCTATGGGGATACATACAGAAACCCCCACAATCACCCCAAACTATGTGGAGTAACTTTATGGGGCTCTCAATGGAAAAATCAACAGATGTTTAAGGCAGGGTCTTAGTTTTTTTTTATACCTACTATTGTTTGGTGAGTATGTCCTCTCCTCCTTTTCTCTACTGTATATTTCAGTCATTGGTTTTACGGTTGAATATCCGATTACTTAAACAGCCATACCCTGCCAGTGGTCTACATTGCCTAACATGACTGTGGCTGGGATGAGCATTCGTTGAATAACACAGGGACTGAGGGTTTTGAAAGCCGTGCTGTAAATATCTTTGGCTAGCGAGCGCTCTCCAACATTCTCAATGAGTAATTAAGTGTCTGAGTAATTCCATCAGCAGGCCACAGAGAGAGTCTTCTCCGAGAGGAATGGTGGAGTTTACGCAATTACTCTGCTATGTTTCCTCTGGAATGGTTGAGGATGTGATGTGTGCGTGTGGGGGGCTTAGAGTGTTTTGTTGCCTGCTTAGCTTCGAGGTCAAATGGTGTTGCCCTCACTCAACTACACTCAACTACACTAAACTATGCTTAATTTAGAGTTATTAATGTAACTTTAGTTGTTCTACAAACGTTGGACTCTATGTTTTGATTTTTAATACATTGTAAGGCTGCATGATGCGACATGATGATTTGAAAAAAGTTTATTGAAAGGCATGAGCTCTGCTTTGTTTTTTTGCACAGGCTGTACACACTAGAATTTCATGGCGGCATTTCCCTTTGTGTGGCTGTAATGCACCCTAAAAATATCAACGCCTTCTGCGGCCAATGGCTGTTGTGTCCCTCTTCCTGAGTGCTGAGCAATCTGAATCACCTCTCACTCACTATCATGTGATCAGGTCTTCCTCACAGGCTATAAGTGAAGACCAACACATTGGGGATGCAACTGCGTGAGTCCTTATCCAATTCTGAGGCGCATATTGAAGATATTGGAAGAACTGTCCACATTTACTTTTCATCATCCATCAAGATGAGTAGGCCTAACGAACAGCAAAAGCATTAGCCTATGTCAATCTACTATCCCCCTTAGTACAAAAGTTGACCTATTCTATTCTGTGTGAGAAATAAATATTCCAGACATAGTCTGGAACAGTTGCGGGATGCGATAGATCCCAAATTATACAACCACTAGCATCAAAAAACTTTTTTACGCAATGTGGCTGAAGCAACAGATCAGAACGTTTAGGCTATATCTTCACATTATAAGCGCAGCAATGTGCACATGGTAGTAGGCTATAAGCAGGAATGTTCCATTAGAGGAAAACACCATTTTCATAAGTGATCACAAATGCAATTATTCATGTAATGCTTTTATTATAAAAGGAACATTTATGTTGAAAATGATCTTCCCCAAACTTGAAACTCACGTGCTGCTTATGTATTCCAGTTAGGATCTACACCCCTTGTAAAGGGGATTCATGTGCTTCATTTTAAGAAGTTATTTGATACAAACCTTATTAAAACATATAGGCCTATGGGCTAGGCTTCATGAGGTGTGATACAAACCTTATTAAAACATATAGGCCTATGGGCTAGGCTTCATGAGGTGTGATACAAACCTTATTAAAACATATAGGCCTATGGGCTAGGCTACATGAGGTGTGATACAAACCTTATTAAAACATATAGGCCTATGGGCTAGGCTTCATGAGGTGTGATACAAACCTTATTAAAACATATAGGCCTATGGGCTAGGCTACATGAGGTGTGATACAAACCTTATTAAAACATATAGGCCTATGGGCTAGGCTACATGAGGTGTGATACAAACCTTATTAAAACATATAGGCCTATGGGCTAGGCTACATGAGGTGTGATACAAACCTTATTAAAACATATAGGCCTATGGGCTAGGCTACATGAGGTGTGATACAAACCTTATTAAAACATATAGGCCTATGGGCTAGGCTACATGAGGTGTGATACAAACCTTATTAAACCTTATATATATACTATTTGCCAGAGTCCCACTCGACCTGTCACAACTCTCCTTCCCTGGTAATAGAGAACAGTAAAACTCCAGCCAACATGTATGGGCTAGGCTACATGAGGTGTGATACAAACCTTATTAAAACATATAGGCCTATGGGCTAGGCTACATGATTAGAAAAAGTGTAACGGTTTTCCTCCTCTTCTGAGGAGGAGTGGGAAGGATCGGACCAATATGCAGCGTGGTAAGTGTTCCTCATTTTGTTAAACTGAACACTACAATACAAAGTAAACAAAAAAGAACAAACGAAACAGTTCCTTCTGGTAACTAATACAAAGACAGAAAACAACTACCCACAACCCATAGTGGGAAAACAGGCTGCCTAAGTATGGTTCTCAATCAGAGACAACGATAAACAGCTGCCTCTGATTGGGAACCATACCAGGCCAAACACAGAAATGCAAAAACATAGAACAACACATGGAATGCCCACCTCAACTCACGCCCTGACCAAACTAAAATAGAGACATAAAAAAGGATATCTAAGGTCAGGACGTGACCAAAAGTCACACAAAAAAGGCATTGTTTCCTATGCTGGGCATCATTCACAAGTGATAGGCTAATATTGTCACCCATCAGGCTATTCTTGATTTAATCTTATCTTTACATATACTAAATAACATATGTGTGAAATGTGTTTTGATTTAGAATGGACCATTATCATGCACCTGTATGGAAACAGGGGCAGCGGGAAAAAATACATGTCATCTAACCGCTTTACGAGGGGTTCGTTTTCATGCCAGCCTGGTAGGCTATACTCCTGTTGTAAATATAAGCAAGATAATATAAGCAAATAAATATAGTCGGCCTAGCCTATAGAAAGATGATTGGATCCTCTTCTTAATAGAGCCATCACTTTGTTTTCTCGCGCAATTGCATAGCCTATAGAAATGTTGAGCAACATGAGCTCATGGGCTCTCATTAAGTGTTTGATTAGATTTTCAATTACATTTGCATTGATGTCAAAGTGATTAGAGAGACAATAGAATGCTGGGTACCAGGCAGATAGTATGTTTGGTAGGCTACTAATGACCAGCAGCAGCATCAGAGCTTGGAGAAGCCTAATTACCGTGACTAAACCGTCACGTGGAATTTGACTGCCTTCATGACTTGTGACTGCCTGTGTGGCGGTAATACGGTCATCCGCAACAGCCCTAGCTATGACCCGTTTTTGTGGTTATGGAATATTCTTGCACCACTGACGTGCTGCTCTGTGTAAGAGAGGAAGGGTATAGGTAAAAACAAATGTCCTCTGTATATGTGAGGCCTGTACAGAAATGCTAACAGGGGTCTTCTGAGCTTAGGGCTCCATGTCAGTGCCTGAACCCCCTTTTAACTGCCCTCTCACTCTCCTCGGAATTCGTAGTAGTTGGATCACTCCAGGATTGACCCTGGGCCCCAGAGCTGCCCCGTAGTGCAGGCTGGGGGTCCCCACACACCCCCACCCCAGCCTTGGGGGTCATCCCTAACACCTCCCCAGGCCGCCCTGTCAAGTTAGGACCTATGGGGACCAATGTTAGCAACCCCACTCCTCTGGCTCTCTCCCCTCCAGGAAACAGGGCCCTACTCCTCCACCACTCTGGCCGCTGCAGCGCTTGACAGCTAATATTTGTCTGCCAAAATCTGTGTCTGTAATCCGTACTTCCACGCAGGGATCCCGTTACGGCCTGTCTTGAGTATGCCAGCTGTTCAAACATGGTGATTAATTAAAGGAATTCTGTTTGTAAAACAATCCCCCAGCCTCTCTCTCTTTTGGCCCCGTTCACCAATTCCCCCTCCCCTCCCATCCTCTCCCCTCGGACCCCCAGCTCGGCCTCAGCCTCGGCCCGTCGAGCGGTTAGCCATTATTAAGACCCCCAAGCGGCAGAGCGAGCGGTCTCCTTGCATTAAGCATGATTCTCCCAGAGGTCCCCCACATTAGCAAGACAAACATCTCAAATGGCAGGGGGGGGGGGGGGGGGTAATGGAAGGAAGGATTGGACCTCTCAGGCTAGCAGGACAGCAGATGGGTGGGAGCCGGTAGAGTCGGGCTAGTGGTGTGGTTGTTAGATGTATGTTTTATTGCTCCATTCCTTAGCAGGTGAGGTCTCTTGTTGCTGATTGAAACTGGACGTTCTCTCTTGCCCTCCCTCATCCGTCTCTCTCTCCCTCTTGCTTTCTCTCTCCCCCTGGTTCTCGTGAGCAGTGCAGGTGCTTTCTATTCATCATGAGTGAGACAGATGCCTCAACTCTCATCAGGCCATGGTAAGCGGTGACCTTGCTCATTCACACCACGCTGCAGCACCAGGGCTAGAGGTCACATGGGCTCCAGCGGCACCCTGGCATCTGTCTGCACACACACACACGTGCAAATGCGAACACTCTAACACACACACTCGCACAGCTGCCTCATCACAGGAACCCCAGAGCACATAAAAGTCTAGCCTTGGAGACACCAGAGAGTAGGGTGTCCAATCAAAAACGCATCTTTTGACCAATGGGTACAATTGTGTAATCGTGTAGATAATCTTCAAAGAAAACCAATGGTTCAAACCTCATGTCTCTATCATAATCCATTCAAAAGTTATTGGAGTTTTTATCCTTATAAAAGGACAAAACTAGAGTGACTAACCAGAGAAAAAAGTGGTCAAAAATCAGGAAAATGTCTATAGCATCGCATAAGCTAGGCTGGATGCTGTACGAGAATTAAGGCTACCTGACAGGCTCTCTTTCCTGTTGAACTCATCATCTTTTGATATCAATTTTGAGACATGATGTAGTATTTTCATGTTTTAGAAATTCCTGGTCTTTTTCGAAGATTTCTCACAAAACAAGTGTATCTATGAAATGTCAACAGAGCGCTGAGCATATAGCAAGATTATTATCTTCAAAGCATTTTTCATTTAATTCAGCTCGTGTCATCCTAATTTGACTTTTTGTGACTTGCGGAAACAACTTTGAAGACACGTACCACAACATGCAAAATCCTCAAAAGTGACTGTGAGTAAGCTGCATCGCTCTGTCAACAGAACTCAGTGCTTATTACCGGGGGGTATTAGGTTAAGAAATTCGACTTTTTGAAAATAATGTTAATGATATGTTAAAGAAGACACCACTGAATGATTCAGAACATGAAGAATTATATTTATCTTGGTAAAATGTATTTGATAAAGTAAGGAAGTGAAATTGAATCACCAAAGTGTGTTTTCATCCACTCTGGGCTGTCACGCCCTGACCTTAGAGAGCCTGTTTATGTCTCTATTTGGTTTGGTCAGGGTGTGATTTGGGTGGGCATTCTATGTTCTTTTTTCTATGTTTTGTGTTTCTTTGTTTTGGCCTCAGTCAGGAACAGCTGACTATCGTTGTCTCTGATTGGGAACCATACTTAGGTAGCTTTTTCCCTCCTATGTTTTGTGGGTAGTTGTCTTCTGTTTAGTGTTTTCTGCACCTGACAGGACTGTTTCGGTTTCATTATTCACGTTGTTATTTTTGTTTCAGTGTTCAGTTAAATAAAAGTCATGAACACTTACCACGCTGCGCTTTGGTCCGATTCCTCCTCATCAGACGACAACACCCGTTACATGGGCAGACACCCTACAGAGAGGTTGGCGTGCTCACAGGACGTATGTGACTCACCACCTGGATTCGGTCTGTTGTAGCAAAATTTAAAACGTGATTTCTTACGTTGGTAAAAAGTAGAGACTCAGAGCTACAACGTGTTATGTCGTACACTGCATTTCTGAGGAACAATGGGGAGGAAAAATCTGCTTTTAAAGTTGCCAACTTGTTAACTTACTTTTGAGAAAAGGGCCTTTGAATGTCTTGTACCAACTGGAGAACTCTCATTTGTCTACACCCATTCAGCATTGGTCACACCCTCTTAAGCCAGCCCCACCCATCTCTTTAAGGATTCATATGTGAGGTCAGGTGCTAAACAGTGAGCAGTGTAGTAAAGATTAAGAGTGAAAGTGGTAGAGCCTACAATAAGGAAAAAGTGTCCAGATCAAAATATTTTATAACTGTTAGATGACGCTTACCCAGACACACTTGTCTAAATTGATGGGTCATGTGAAAAAAATGCTATAACCCCCAGCCACATCCAGTGGTGGAAAAAGTACTCAATTGTCATACTTGAGTAAAAGTAAAGATACCTTAATAGAAAATGACTGAAGTAATAGTCACCCAGTAAAATACTACTTGAGTACTAAAAGTCTAAAAGTATTTGGTTTTAAAAATACTTAAGTATCAAAAGTAAATGGAATTGATACAATGTACTTAAGTATCAAAAGTAAACGTATAAATCATTTAAAATTCCTTATATTAAACCAGATGGCCTAAATGCTTTTATTTTTTATTGACGGATAGGCAGGTGCACACTCCAACACTCAGACATAACTACAAAAAAAGCATTTGTGTTTAGTGAGGCAGAAGGGATGACCAGGGATGTTCTCTTGATAAGTGTGTACTACGGGTGTCATGGAAAATGTTTGGAGTAAGAAGTACATTTTTTGCCAAAAGTTGCCAAAAATATAGATACCCCCAAATACAAAAGTAGTATTTTACTGAAGTACATTACACCACTGCCCAAATGCCTTCACAACAGTACATGAGCATATTTTATATACTGTTACACACACACTTATCACAGTGTATTCCATACATAAGTTAAGGCCATGCAACCTGAGTTGAAACCTGAGTGAGGTGCACATGTACATACAGTACATAAACAGTACGTAAACAGATTTATGCGCCATATATTTATGTGGTGGACTCTTGATACGGTCACATGATATTGTTGTGGTATGTCACAAAATCATGTTACGACCACACATATCAATATTCATTTTACATATCAATATTCTGCTATGTCTTGCTAAGTGGATGGGTCTCTACAGAAGGTGCAAACGGTACAGCCAAATGGTTAATTGTATAGTAGCAATATCAGAAATAGCATCAATATAAATAAAATATACAGTATGTACAAGAACAATATCAATATCAGTGATAGACAAGGTAGTTATATGCATACAATCAGGGGTAAAGTGGCTGAGCAGCAGGATAACTTTTTGTTTTTTGTAGCAGCAACGTATGGCGCGTGTGTGTTAGGAGAGAGTCATTTGAATAGAGGAACTGCAGATAGTGCTGATGACTGGTCCATCCGAACCACGCATGAACAAGGGAATCTACATTCGTAGAGCCTGTTTCTGTCCTGCCCTTGACTTTGGCGCAGGGCATGTGACATCCACAGCCTCTTCATCTCAAAACTTCCTGATCTTGTCAAAAAGATACGTTTGTCTGTGTAAAGTCCAGGTGGGGATTGTATAGGCAGACCATCTATGGGAGGAAGGATGTCAGTGTTGCGCAGCAGCTGAAACCTGGTTCCGACTGAGTCCGAACACTCCATGGCGACAACAACACCAGGCTCCTGAGCACCGAAGCTGTAAAACATGGAATAACAACAACAAAAAATCAGAAGACATTACAACCTCGCACAACATCAATTCACCTCCCCAGTTTATATAAGAAGAATAACCTCATACAATGCAATGAAAATGTTTTTCACCTGAAGTGCTGGTACTGCTTGATCTGTGGTACAGAGACAGGTGTTGTTTCCAACCATAGCTTTCCACCAGCACAGTATCATCCTCCAGTCCAACCAGCTGTGGGATGTTGACTCTTGTTACACTATATTATAGTGTTCTGCTGGAAAACAGGAGGACCAGGAGATCGTAAACAGCCAGGGCCACATCTAGCACACGAGACATGCTATGGACACTGTGCTCTGAACAAACCAATGGGTCTGTCTGCAAATGCACACAGATATCTCATCACAGAAACCTAAAGAGCTCATAAAAGCAATTGGACCGGAGCGCATCAAACACCACCAAAGGAATCTGGACTTTCTAAACAGCCAATAGGAAGTTCCGTAGGTTATTTTTATGTGTCTGCCTAATAACGGCAAAAAAAGTGTTCCAAAACGGTTCTTCAGCTGTCCCCATAGGAGAACCCTTTTTGGTTCCAGGTAGAACTCTTTTGCAAATGGAGAATTGACCAATTTAGTTATTTATGGCAATTGACTTGATCTTTCCAGTCCTGTTTATTGAAATCTACTCTTATTTCCTTCATGTGAGGTAACCAAATAGGCAGTGTGGGGTAGACGGAGGCACGGTGCTAAGCTGACAGACTGTAATGCAGAAAGGTAGAACTTATAGTGGTATTACAGCGCTCCTGAGCGGCTTATGATGGCCTGGGCTCTTCCACTCTGGATTCAGGGAAATCTGGGATTCCTGGGAGGTATTAGATGACTCTAACCGGAAATCCCCTCTCTGTGACCACTGGTGTTTGTTTTTCTTAGCCAGGCCCCGAGATGGGTGGCATTCCGGGCTAGGCCACCGCTCTCTCACTTCCAGATGCCCAGGAGTGAATCGTTAGTGGCGGTCTTCATGCCTGGCTGGCATTGTGTGGAAGGGATCCAGCCTATAACAAGCTGAGAAAACCAGCTACAGCTACAGTACACTCTTCCAACACCACCACCTCCTTCTTCCTCCACCTCCACCTTGCACTGTAGCAAAAATACCACCTGACCGGGGAGAGAACCATGCCACGCAGGATGGGGGCTCAGAGGCCTTCCTGTGTAATCATGGACATACATGGAGAGACTTTTGGTAAATTGACAATCTCACACCCTCCTCTGTTCTGTTCTTTTGGCTACCCTACACAGTTTATAGGAGTGAGCCAAGGGACAGGCAGGCGGGCAAAGAGGCAGAAATGCAGGCAGGCACAGAGGCAGGCAGACAGCCAAGGAGACAGGCAGGCAAGGCAAGGAATCAGGAAAAGAGGCAGCAAGATAGAGAGGCAGGCAGAGAGGCAAGCAGAGAGGCAGGCAGGCAGTTAGAGAGGCAGGCATCAGAAGCTAGGTATTAAAATTGCCCTGTGGTCGAGGTGGTTTGTGATGACAAAAACCTGTTTTAAGAAGCCAGAAGACTGGGCTTCACTGTGATGTGTGGGGCTGATCTGGACCTGCTGTTCCCCTTCTACACTGAAGCCCTGCTTGCCTGCCTGGAAACAACTCAGAGGAATAGGGAGGGAAGAAAAAAGGAAAGAGAAGAAGAAGAAAAAACATCTTGAGCTGGAAGCGTTCATTTATTCTGGCGAATCTCGGCTGCACCTGCGATGACAACGCCTTGTGTGCAGTGTAGTGATTTTGTATTGTTGAATTGGGGGCTGAGGCTGGGGTGGTGCAGGGCTACATAGAGGGAGAGAATGACATCAAGCGTTCCCCCAACCTGTATATCCATGACAAGACCCAGACGGTCGCACCGAAACCCCCACCCAGCTTCCCCCCCATACACTACAGGGGGAGATAGAGAGTAGGGGGAAAGCTGGGGCAGAAATCCACATCTCCCCAATACCACCCTGTTCACCAACCCTTCCTGCCCCTTTCCTGCCCCTCTCACATACACACACACACACACACACACACACACACACATACATACACTACCATTCAAAAGTTTGGGGTCACTTAGAAATGTCCTTGTTTTTTAAATAAAAGCACATTTTTTTGTCCATCAAAATAACATCAAATTATTTATCCATTACCAGCAACCATCACACCTGTGTTCCAATGGCACGTTGTGTTAGCTAATCCAAGTTTATAATTTTAAAAGGCTAATTGATCATTAGAATACTCCTTTGCAATTATGTTAGCACAGCTGAAACCTGTTGGTCTGATTAAAGAAGCAATAAAACTGGCCTTCTTTCGACTAGTTGAGTATCTGGAGCATCAGCATTTGTGGGTTTGATTACAGACTCAAAATGGTCAGAAACTGGAAGGAATAGCCCTCATTTCTCAGAACAAGTATAGACTGATGAGTTTCAGAAGAAAGTTCTTTGATTCTGTCCATTTTGAGCCTGTAATCGAACCCACAAATGCTGATGCTCCAGATACTCAACTAGTCGAAAGAAGGCCCATTTTATTGCTTCTTTAATCAGACCAACAGTTTTCAGCTGTCCTAACATAATTGCAAAAGGGTTTTCTAATAATCAATTAGCCTTTTAAAATTATAAACTTGATTAGCCAACACAACTTGCCATTGGAACACAGGAGTGATGGTTGCTGATAATAGGCCTCTGTAGATATTACATAAAAATCATCAGTTTCCAGCTACAATAGTTATTTACAACATTATAATGTCTACACGGTATTTCTAATCAATTTGATGTTATTTTAATGGACAAGAAAATAGCTTTTCTTTCAAAAACAAGGACATTTCTAAGTGACCCCAAACTTTTGAACGGTAGTGTACACAGACATACACATACACATTCACGTACACGTACACACGCAGACACGTTTGTTCTACTATCCTTGTGAGGACCAAACAATTGATTCCCATTCAAAATCCTATTTTCCATAACCCTTTAACCCTAACCCTAAACCTAACCTTAATAAACCCAAACCTCTGACTCTAACTTTGAATCGAACCCCTAACTTCAAAACTTACCCTAACCCTAATGGTGTTGGGGGAGGTAAACCTAACCCCTAAGCCAAAAATAGCCTTTTTCCTTTTGGTGACAGGCAAAATGTCCCCACTTCTCCGAATTGTACCTGTTTTACTGTCATTGTGAGGATATCTGGTCCTCACAAAGATAGTAAAACCAAAAACACACACACACACTCTCAAGTTGTTTTAAATCATAATATGTAACCAGGCTGTAATCACATTATTGCACACATGGTGATTTTGACAAGTGAAGGGGAGTCATGTGCTGGGGCTTTGGCAACGTTCACACACACCACTCTCCCAGCTGTGAGCTCAGTCCTTCCTCCCCACCACGCTGCCTCCCTCCCAGACCCCAGACTATGTGCTGCTCCAATCCACTTCATTCGCTCTGCTCATAGTTCTGGACTTGTGGCAGAGTGTAGGCTACATGAAAGGTATTCATTTGTCCACCTCTATGTTGATAGTAGCTTTCTAGCCTTCATTCAAGGTGTTATGTTTGGTACCTATATGTGGCCAAGTATATTTTGGATGTGCTTTACATCTGCCCTCTTATGAGCAAAACACTTCCTTTAATCTTCCTAGCTGGTTTGGTGCTAGTCAACCCCCGCCCCTCGTGTGTCTGTACGTGCGTGGATGTGTAAATGATCTGTATCGTGTGTATGTATGGATATAATTTGATGTGTACTCGGTGTGTGTGTACTGCACATGTTTGCGTGCAAGTGTGTGTGCGCAAGTCATGACAGTGATCAGATGGAGATGGGGCCCGGGGATGGCCATGCCGTCAGGCCCCAAGCTGCAGGCCAGTTAACCGGCCCCAGAGCCTCCACAGAGCCTCCACAGAGCCTCCACAGAGCCTCCACAGAGCCTCCACGCCTCAGGATAACGTGAGAGAGGAAAGAGGTCGACGGCGGAGCACTCGCTCTTCCCATCTTCTCTTTCATTCTTTCTGAGGTGTGGCTGCACTCACAGCCGCTCTACTAACAAGATCAGGCTGTGGGTTGGGCCTCCCTCTGCCAGCTGTGTGTGTGTGTGTGTGTGTGTGTGTGTGTGTGTGTGTGTGTGTGTGTGTGTGTGTGTGTGTGTGTGTGTGTGTGTGTGTGTGTGTGTGTGTGTGTGTGTGTGTGTGTGTGTGTGTGTGTGTTAGGAAGAGGGTGTGGGGGAGAGGGTAGAACTTATTTCCAGATTCACTTCTGCAATTTTACCTGCACTCTTTTACTTGTACATGGACTAACCTTAATTATTGTTGCACAAAATCAACATAATGTCACATTTCCATTCACAACTGGAGGATGTACTAAAAACATGCTTGAAAACAGTGCACACAGAGTAAGATCTCATCTCTAAATGCTCACAGGTTCAACCCTGTCTCTTATGAGCTTTCTCTAGGACGATGGTCAAAACAGAAGATAACGCTCATGTCCCAGGAATGTCAGGAATGGCTTTGTTTGACGTTCCCTTCAGGGGGAAATATATTGTTACGATGCCTGGAAATATGATGCCCATATTTGCCTCTTATCTACATTTCTGAGGCCCAAAGAACCGAAACCGCTCCAACGCCTTGCTATCGGGCTTTAATAGCCAGAGAGATAAGTATGGTTAGTGGCTAAGCATGGTGGGGAGAGACTGTGAAACAAACACAGGCAGGCTGCAGTACACCTCTTCAGAAATCTCCCAGACTGTTATCTTGTCTCCACCACGTGGAGGGGGGACGACTGAGGTACATCTTCTTATCGGCACATGTGGGTGACTTGGCTTTAATCCTAACAAAGTATTAATGTGTGTGTTTGTTTGTGTGCATGTGTGCATGTGTGTGAGTATGCGTGCATATATGTGCAGACCATTTTGTAAAAACAAGGAATTAGTATTTTTTGTGTCAGTGGAAGTACACAGAATTTAATCTCAAACCAAGAGAGTAAGCAATAGGGTTGAGCCTTGAAAGAAAACCATGTGTTTCTGTGTAAATGTATTTGCCTGCCTGTTCTGTATTTGAGTCAGGGTGTATTCATTTCAGAAGAAAGATGGCCAGCAAGAGCGCACAGATGCCATGCCCCAGTTAGTACATAGGCTCTAATTTCTGCTCCCTTTGAAGTGTGTGTGTGTGTGTGTGTGTGTGTGTGTGTGTGTGTGTGTGTGTGTGTGTGTGTGTGTGTGTGTGTGTGTGTGTGTGCGTGCATGTGTGTGTGTGTGTGTCTGGGAAATATAGGCTACACTATAATGGAACATGACTATACTAGCCTACACTGAAATATTCTAGGCCGCTGACCTTAGATAAACTGGCACAAACTACAGTTCAAGGACCTTCCATGTTGCATTTGAGATTCACTGAGATGGATCCTTTGAAGCCAAATTGGTGGACATTTGGCCAAACTGTACCGTACTGTATTTCAATGGCTCAGGCTCTGGACCATACTCTCATCAGAATAACTAATTCTCCAGATATCCATGCTATTCCTGTCCACAGGCACTAGGGCTGCCATGAAAGGAGTCAACTCCCTCCACTCAACACTGCAGAGATACTGTAGAGGGGAAAGGTTGGTAGCCAGGGAGCCATTTGAGGGTACAATTGTGCTGTTCCTATGGTTGGGTTGTATGGCTTGACCTGGAGGGTCCCTTTTGTAAGGTGATACTTAGTGTATGGGAAAAGATCAGGGAACATTGTGTGTGTTTTTGTGTCTGTGTGTGTGTGCGTCTGTCTGTCTGTCTGTCTGTCTGTCTGTCTGTCTGTCTGTCTGTCTGTCTGTCTGTCTGTCTGTCTGTCTGTCTGTCTGTCTACCTACCTACCTTTAGATGGGGAAATGTAGTGAAGCTGTGGTAACGAGGCAGTTTTAGTCAGGGCCTCTGTTTAGTAATACTCGTACAACCCTCTTAGTTGGGAACATCAAAGAAGCCTCAAATTAGGGAACCATTTTGTTCAAAACAGCAGGTACCTAGAAAAATTAGGAAGTCTCTGTGTAGCAGGAAATACAATGACTCGAGTCATAAACTGACTCACAAACAGCGTTGACTCACAAAGTGACTCACAGACACAATGGACTCACTATCTGAGGAACTCCAAATGACTTTGGGTAAAAAGGTTCTGTGGCATGCCGACATGTTGTTTCCTCCCACAGTAATTGGCTCAAGAGTTTTCTGATAAAGTAACACAGATATAAGATCCATTTACAGTGCATGTAACACAGATATAAGATCCATTTACAGTGCATGTAACACAGATGAAGATTCATTTACAGAGAGAAAAAAGGCTAATCTGACCTTAAACCAGGTCCTATAGGGCCAACTTCAAGCAACACTCTTCAACTCCTCTCAAACTTCAGACGGATCATATTAAACCCAAATAATGTTCAGCTCTAATGGAAGCAAATCTTTAATTTGGAAAAACTTGCTTGATACAAAACCCAACTATCCCACTGTCTGGCTATCTTGAATCTCCAGAGTGAGTTTTGCAACATCACCTGAGTGTTGGCATGGCGTGGACTTGTCTGATCTTGCGTCGGGAGCAATCTCCGCCCCTGGTGCCCCCATGGCCAGATAAAGTTCAGTCGCCGTCCAGATAGCGGCCCCTGAGCTGTGAATCCCCATGCTTGGCAGGATGAAGGGATGTGATAGGATGAGATAACTCACCTGTGTACAGATGGAAGCAGAGACAATGTCCAAACTAGATTAGAGAGAAAGAGGGGAAGATATCCAAACGAGATGCATAGTTTTCCCCAGAAGGAAAACATGATAAACACACAAGTGAGATGAAAGAAGGTGTTTGATCTTGTGTTTGATTCAGTGCTGGATCTCTGTGTGGGAGTGTGTGTGCGTGTGTGTATTCATATTGGAGTATTTATATAAGGGTGTGTACTTGCATGTTTATATACTGTATATGTGTGTATTTCAATATTCTGTTGTTTATATTTACACTCCTGGCCTGTGGCCACTCTAATATCAAACCACTTGCTAACTTGATATGAACCTCTCCTTCATGGCAAAACTCATTGAAGAGGAGAGTTCCTGAGAGCCTCAATCGCAATCTGATCTCCTCTCCTCCTGTTGCTTTTGGAGAGATGGTCTGTTGTCACGCAAAAGTCTTCACGGTCTGATGGCAAAAATGTCATTTCAAACAGTTCCACTGTCAGGGCGGGTGAGAGATTGGGCCATCTAATCTCTAACCACAGACGTAATAGGATCTGTTTTGTATGTTTGTAAGGACTGATGTGTGAATGTTTGTATGTATCTCCCCTGAAGATAAACTCCAGGTGGTGTGATGACGATTGGGCTTCTCTGGCATGCAGTTGTCACAATGATATGAACACTACCCTGAGTGAGTGGATGTATAGCCTACGCACAGCTAGTAACAGTTCTGTTCTGACCAACAACAATAACCCCAATGGTAGAATCTTAAAGAGATTTATTTAGAGCAAACTGAGTCAAAAAAAGTTTTTAATTGTTTTGTCATTTTTTGCTGCAAGTTAAAGTTAAAGTTACAGTTAAATATAGAAGTGTTAAGAAACATATTCTATTCTTATTTACAATAAAAGTGACTCCAAAATGACACAATACATTATTTACCTTGAATTTCTATTTGGCACAAAATAATCTGAAACACAACCAAAACATGAAGCAAATGCATCCATTTTGACTACTTTAATACACAAAGAAGTGAATTTGTTCATTTACTTTTGATCCCCTATGTACAAAGATTGGATGAAGATACCCTCAAATTAAATCTGACAGTGTGAACTTTAACCTCATAGTTATTGTATCATTTCAAATCCAAAGTGCTGGAGTACAGAGCCAAAACAACAACAAATGTGTCACTGTCTCAATACTCTTCGAGCTCACTATAGTGCTGTGGAAAAGTATTTGCCTCCTTTTAAATTGTCTCTCTGTTTGCATATGTTTTATACTGAATGTTATCAGCTCAAAACCTAGTGTTAGATAGGGAACCTGAGTGAACAAATAACACAATTACATATTTATTTCATATACAAAATTATACAACACCCAATGCCCCTGTGTGAAAAAGTAATTTCTGCCACCTTTAGCTGCAATGACTGCAACCAAATGCTTCCTGTAGTTGTTGATCAGTCTCTCTCACGTCGCTGTGGAGGAATTTTGGCCCACTCTTCCATGAAGAGCTGCTTTAACTCAGCGACATTTGTGGGTTTTCAAGCATGCAACTGCTCGTTTTAAGTCCTGCCACAACATCTCAATTGGGATTAGGTTTGGACTTCGACTAGGTCATTCCAAAACTTCAAATGTGTTGCTTTTTAGCCATTTCCATGTAGACTTGATTGTGTGTTTGGGATCATTGTCTTGCTGCTCACGGACGGATGACCTGACATTCTCCTGTAGAATTCTCTGATACAGAGCAGAATTCATGGTTCCTTCTATTAAGGCAAGTCACCCAGGTCCTGAGGCAGCAAAGCATCCCAAACTATCACACTACCACCACCACCATGCTTGACCTTTGGTATGAGGTTCTTACTGTGGAATGCAGTTTTTGTTTTTGACAGGTATAAATGGGACCCATATCATCCAAAAAGTTATACTTTTGATTAATCTGTCCGTAGAACATTCTTCAAAGAATATTGATGATCATCCAGGTGTTTCCAGGTGCTTTCTGGCAAACTTGAGTCAACTTCCTGGGCGAGATGGGTCCCATTATGTCTGGTGAAAACCAAACACTGCATTCCACAGTAAGAACCATATACCAACGGTCGAGTATGGTGATGGTAGTGTAATGGTAGTTGCAGTAATCGTCTCTGATTGATCGAGAGATTCAAGGAGCTATCATCATTAAGTAACATAACAGATGCAATATTTAAATTCATGCACTTCAAAAATAATTTTGTAACTTTGCCCCAGAAGCATTTAAAATCAAAATCAAATCAAATCAAATGTTTTTGTCACATACACATGGTTAGCAGATGTTAATGCGAGTGTAGCGAAATGCTTGTGCTTCTAGTTCCGACAATGCAGTAATAACCAACGAGTAATCTAACCTAACAATTCCAAAACTACAACCTTATACATACAAGTGTAAAGGGATAAAGAATATGTACATAAAGATATAAGAATGAGTGATGATACAGAACGGCATAGGCAAGATGCAGTAGATGGTATCGAGTACAGTATATACATATGAGATGAGTAATCTAGGGTATGTAAACAAAGTGGCATAGTTTAAAGTGGCTAGTGATACATGTATTACATAAAGATGCAGTATATGATATAGAGTACAGTATATACATATACATATGAGATGAGTAATGTAGGGTATGTAAACATTATATTAAGTAGCATTGTTTAATATGGCTAGTGATATATTTTACATCAATTCCCATCAATTCCCATTATTAAAGTGGCTGGACTTGAGCCAGTGTGTTGGCAACAGCCACTCAATGTTAGTGGTGGCTGTTTAACAGTCTGATGGCCTTGAGATAGAAGCTGTTTTTCAGTCTCTCGGTCCCTGCTTTGATGCACCTGTACTGACCTCGCCTTCTGGATGATAGCGGGGTGAACAGGCAGTGGCTCGGGTGGTTGTTGTCCTTGATGATCTTTATGGCCTTCCTGTGACATCGGGTGGTGTAGATGTCCTGGAGGGCAGGTAGTTTGCCCCCCAGGTGATGCGTTGTGCAGACCTCACTACCCTCTGGAGAGCCTTACGGTTGTGGGCGGAGCAGTTGCCATACCAGGCGGTGATACAGCCCGACAGGATGCTCTCGATTGTGCATCTGGAGAAGTTTGTGAGTGCTTTTGGTGACAAGCCGAATTTCTTCAGCCTCCTGAGGTTGAAGAGGCACTGCAGTGCCTTCTTCACAACGTTGTCTGTGTGGGTGGACCAATTCTGTTTGTCTGTGATGTGTACGCCGACGAACTTGAAGCTTACTACCCTCTCCACTACTGTCCCATCGATGTGGATAGGGGGGTGTTCCCTCTGCTGTTTCCTGAAGTCCACAATCATCTCCTTAGTTTTGTTGACGTTGAGTGTGAGGTTATTTTCCTGACACCACACTCCGAGGGCCCTCACCTCCTCCCTGTAGGCCGTCTCATCGTTGTTGGTAATCAAGCCTACCACTGTAGTGTCGTCCGCAAACTTGATGATTGAGTTGCAGGCGTGCATGGCCACGCAGTCGTGGGTGAACAGGGAGTACAGGAGAAGGCTGAGAACGCACCCTTGTGGGGCCCCAGTCTTGAGGATTAGCGGGGTGGAGATGTTGTTACCTACCCTCACCACCTGGGGGCGGCCCGTCAGGAAGTCCAGTACCCAGTTGCACAGGGCGGGGTCGAGTCCCAGGGTCTCGAGCTTGATGACGAGTTTGGAGGGTACTATGGTGTTAAATGCTGAGCTGTAGCCGATGAACAGCATTCTAACATAGGTATTCCTCTTGTCCAGATGGGTTAGGGCAGTGTGCAGTGTGGTTGAGATTGCATCGTCTGTGGACCTATTTGGGCGGAAAGCAAATTGGAGTGGGTCTAGAGTGTCAGGTAGGGTGGAGGTGATATGGTCCTTGACTAGTCTCTCAAAGCACTTCATGATGAAGTTTGCAAGGCACTCCCACATCATTTAAAGATATGTGCCTATCCGATTTAGAGGACACAGTGAACAGTTGGGAGTCAGGGATAATTTAATAGTAAAATATTTTATTGGTGTTAAATACAGTCTGTGAACAAACTTAAAATGTATAAATTGATGGTTCGGATTATGGGATGCCAAGGTCATATTTTTCCATTTTCTGTTCCAGTTGTTCAGATTTAATTAGATTTGTGGACCATACTTTTTTATGGCTAGCTCAGAATATGAGCTTTCCTAAAGTTGTTCATATATTATAGAGATCAGTCCTTTCGGGACACCAGATAATTTTTTTATAAATCCCATCATTGGATGGTTCGGTAGTTGGGTTTCCCAGGGGACTCCATAGGCCAGTTGTAAATATAAGTTGTAATATAGGAAAAAGAAGTTGCCTTGTAATGTGTGTGTATCTTTCAAATCTTGGAATGTTCTCAAACCATCACTCTCTCACTTGAGTATTGTTATTTTGCTCTTTTGTAGCTTTGTCAACAATGTGTATGTTTTCTATACCTGTTCTCTCCTCTCCCTATAGGCTTTACAGACACTCCCACCCCTTGGCTGCAGCCCTCCTAATTTAGTGTACTCTGCGCACAAACCCCATATGGAATTCCTGGTCCTTCTCCCTCCTGTCTCCTGATTTTATCTCCTCGACCCTACTCTCCTCCCTTTGCGCATCCAATGACTCACACTGTCCCCTTTCCTCCAACCTGGCTCAGCTCTCCTGCTCTTGGTTGAGTGACTTGTGAGCTTACAGAACAGGGATGTGGGCAGCTAAGTAAAAATTGAGGAAAACAAAACTTCCGGAGGACCTATCATGCTTTCACCCTCCTCTACCTTCCTCTGTATCCACTGCTAAGTCACTTTCTATGGCTCTTAATTTCAAGCTTCTGCCTCTAACCCTAGGAAACTATTTTCTACCTTCTCCTCCCTCCTAATCCCCCACCGCCTCCCTCTCTGCAGACAACTTTGTCAACCACTTTGAAAAGAAGTTTGACAACATCCGCTCCTCATTCATTCAGCCTATTGAGTCCACTGGTCCCACACAGAACTACCCTACGCCTTGTAACTGAGGTCCGACTGCCCGACAACCTGCCCGCTCGTCCCCATCCCCTCCTCCCTTCTCCAGACAATCTCTAGAGACTTTCTCCCATTCCTCAGTTCCCACATCAACTCATCCCTGACCCCGGGCTGCATCCCCTCTGACTTAAAAATGGCCATAGTCACTCCCCTCGTCAAACATTCAATTCCTGATGTCAAAAACTACAGACTGGTATCCCTTTCTTTTCTTTGCAAAACACTTGAGTGTGCCGTCTCTGATCAACTCTTCTCTCAGAACTATCTTCTTGACCCTAACCATCATGACTGGCCAATCAATCGAGACCGCTCTCCTCTGTGTTATGGCAGCTCTCCTCACTGGCAAAGCTGACTTTCTCCTCTGTTCTCATCCTCCTAGATCTATCCTCTGCCTTTGACACCGTAAACCATCAGATCCTCTCCACCCTCTCATGGCTGGGCGGTCCAGGCTCTGCACACACTTGGATTGCATCCTACATTGCAGGCTGCTCCTACCAGGTGATGTGGAGAGAATCTGTCTGCACCACGTACTCTCACTACTAGTGTCCCCCAGTGCTCGGTTCTAGGCCCTCTTCTCTCCATACACCAAGTCACTCGGCTCTGTCATATCCTCACATGGTCTCTCCTATCATTGCAATGACACTCAACCAACCCCCCACCTCCAAATATGTCAGCTTGAATGCCGGCCCACCACACCAACAAGACGGAGCTGCAGTTTCTCTCGGGGAAGGCCTGCTCACTCCAAGACCTCTCCATCATGGTTAATAACTTCACAGTTTCCCCCTCCCAGAGTGCAAAGAACCTGGACAACACTCTGTCGTTCTCTGCAAACATCAAAGCAGTTACTTGCTCCTACATGTTCATGCTCTACAACATCCGTATAGTACGACCCTACCTCACACAGGAAGTGGTGCAGGTCCTAATCCAGGCACTTGTCATCTCCCGTCTGGACTAGGCAGCTCCCGCTTAGCCCAGTCTTCTCTGTCCTGGCACCTCAATGGTGGAACCAGCTTCCCCCTGAAGGTAGGACAGAATAGTCCCTGCCGTTCTTCAGAAAACATCTGAAACCCTACCTCTTCAAAGAATATCTTAAATAATCCCACAGCAGATGTGTACAGTTCTTTATAGAAGCGGGAGAATCTTTGATTGATTTGGGTTGTGATAGTAATTCCTGTTTCAGATTCAATAGTTGTTATATAAGCTATCATTACTGGTAGCTTATTGACCAGCAAACAACTAGGACGATTACCATGGAAGTAATGGTTTAGTTCAACTCCACAAATGGCAAATTCTGCTCTCTGGCTTGACGTTGGAAAGAGTAATAGCTACCTGGTCTGAAGAGTGTTTGTTGAGAATGATGTAATGCAGTTAACAACATTTCCAATTGTGATACCTTGTTTAATTGTAATTTATTCAACTCCGATGCAGTTGCATTATTTTGGTGGCGTCCCATAGAATCCAGCTATCATCGACTGAATTTTTATTGATCATTATGAATTAATTTAGTTAAAATTTATCACAATGTAGCAATAAAGCATTGAAATGCCATCTTGTGGCTCTTTTAGTAGATTGTAAGATTTGAAGTTGGCATTAGTAAGTATGGTGGTCAGACAAGCTCATGTCGAATTTCTATTTTCTTAATTTAAGAAAATAGAGGTGTCGATAGTCTGAAATCAATTTGTGAGAATGTTTTATGCCTGTTTGAGTAGAAAGTGTACTATTTTGCTTTAGGGTTAATAATCAGAGTATATGCTGGAGAGTCTTGGTTATGTGTGGATTGTAGTTGGTCTTATTACATTTGTCCCGCATTCATGTCTGTCCCAATAATCAGATGAAATTCAGTTCATTCTAAAAAATATGCTGTTCAGACAATCCAAAAACGTAGGATATATGAATTTGGAGTGTACACATTAATAAAGGCCATTTTCTTTCCAACATGGTTTCCTTTAAAGGAAAGTGAGTCTGCCTTCAAGGTCTTCATCTTTACCAAAGATAGTGATTTTTAGTTTCTTGTGTTCCATTATGATTATACCTTCAGTTGTGTTTGGGATGATGAAAAAAACAGCCAGTTTGTAGAAATGGTTCTCTATTCTATGTGCGGCCTTGGAGTCCAATGTATTGTACAGCAATAATAATGTTCCTTTTACCCTATTGAGGGGTATTAATCACAAACTCCTAACCTCTTAACAAATGTATGTTTTAATGTGGTTCAATTGGATTGAGTACATCGGCCCCACCCATGCAGTGTACAGGAAGTCTATTTACCATAATGTAAAACATTATTGCACAATAAAGAATGATATCACCACTACTGTTGAGGCCATTCTGAGCTCAGAATCACAAAGGAGACACAACTTAGCATACAGTATAAAATGACCAGAGCACCGAAACATCCACTTCCAGCACATTTAAACACAAAGACGTGGACATAAACGGTGAATACAAAGTCAGGATAACTCCTATGCAGACTAAAAAGACTTTATGAAATCATATAAATAAAGTCAGCCAAGGATCTGACCAAAACAAATAAACAGAAAGCCACTAAAAAGAAGAAACTCCCAAAGTGCAGGTCTCTTTCTCATCTGTCTTTCTGTCTCTCTCGCTCTGTCGAGTGTCTGTGTAGTACAGCATCTGAGAGTATTTATGGACTGGCTCTAAGTGGAAGTCATTACGAGCCGTTTGAGTATACTTGTTGCTGATAGCGCTGGTTCTGGGTCCACCCAAGGCCCCTGACGTTGGTGGTCCCAGCTGGAGAGAGAGAAGGATGAGGGGAGAGAGAGAGGGCGAAGAGGAAGAGCGGGAGAAAGAGTTGAGAAATATAGCGAGAGAGAGAGCAGAACCCTTGGCCTCTGCCCTTCCCCTTCTATTTGCCTCTGCTGCAGATGTGGTTGCACTAAGGGAGGAAAAAATCTCCATAAAGTTATAATTATCCACATGAACGGAGAGCACATTTTGAACAGCTACACTCACGCATACGCACACGCAATAACCTTGACTACATAAGAAAGATAATATGGGAGCCATTCCACATTTTCCAAAGGGTTACCATCTGTAAAGTGATTTTCATGATAAATCAATGTAACAAAGGAATACAAGGAGATAAGTTACGGTTAGAATAATCAAACTGGAACGATCAGGTATTTTCTTCAAAACATTACATGGTCAGTATAGCAACACGAACCTCTTAAATGTCAACATTGATGGAGCAGCTGTAAAAGGATCACGGGGGCCATGCCAAATTGTTTCAGCCTTCAGGCTACCCAAGAGGAAAAGTCGTCGAAAGAGGCAGGAGAGTGGTGTCCTAGTGAGACTAATGCAAAGAGAGAATAGGCCACCAATTCCCTCAATTCTATTGGCCACTTGATAATAAGATGGATGACCTCCGACCGTGGATTTGCGATCAATGGGACTCTTGTAACTGCAATATCCTCAGTTTTCTGAAACATGCCTTTTGGACAAGATATCCCCATTTCTATTCATCAACAACAACTGGTGTGCTGACTCAAGTGCAGTGGTAGTCTCAATCTATTGTTCACCTGTCTTGGAATACCTGATGGTCAAATGCTGACCCTTCTACCTCCCGAGAGATTTTTCATCTGTTATCTTAATGCAAACGCTGTGTCAGATTTTTTTTAAACGTTACGAAAAAAGCCTACCATGCAATAATCTAAAACGGCGCTAAGACGTAAATATATTTCTCCGCCATGTTGGAGTCAACAGAAATACGAAATTACATCATAAATATTCCCTTACCTTTGATGATCTTTCATCAGAATGCAGTGCAAGGAGTCCTAGTTCCACAATAAATTGTTGTTTTGTTCCATAATGTCCATTACTAGTGTCCAATTAGCTGCATTTGCTACCACTTTCAACTCACGTGCCCAAAAGCTGACGCTGGTCCAGGCGAACTCGGACAAAAACTTCAAAAATATATATTCCAGGTCGAATAAACTGGTCAAACTAAGTAGAGAATCAATTTTCAGGATGTTATTTTCATATATATCCAATAACGTTCCAACCGGAGCATACGTTTTCATCTGCAGCCAAATGGAACGATGGTGATATCAACAGACAAATGCGCAACAGGGAAATTGCATTCTGCCAGGACAGTGACTCATTCCCCTCCCATTCGGTCAAAGTTCACACCAGAGGCTCCATTCCACGTTCTACTGGATGATGGCATCTAGTGGAAGGCGTAGGAAGTGCTAACAGATCCATATCTTGTTTGGAAGTGAAGAGGCGATGACTTAAAATTAGACCCGCATTCAGAATTTCACTTCCTGTTTGGAAGATTGCCTGCCCTATGAGTTCTGTTATACTCACAGACATAATTCAAACAGTTTTAGAAACTTCAGAGTGTTTTCTATCCAATAGTAATAATGATATGCATATATTAGCAATCTAAGAATTTCGGATGTTTTCACTCAGGAGACTCCCAGTTAGATAGCAAATGTTCCTTTTTACCAAAACTATTATTTTTGTTGACGAAATAGCTTTGTTTGTTCTTCACGTTTGGCTGAGAAATCGACCGGAAAATGCAGTCACTACAATGCCGAACTTTTTTCCAAATTAGCTCCATAATGTCGACAGAAACATGGCAAACGTTGTTTAGAATCAATCCTCAAGGTGTTTTTCACATATCTATTCGATAAAATATCCACCGGGACAATTGGTTTCTCATAAGAAGCGATTGGAAAAATGGCTACTTGTGTACTTTACGCAAGATTTTCTGCGGGAGCCATCATGTGACCACTTGCTCAATGTGGTCCCTTACGGCTATTCTTCAACATAAATGCGTAAAAAGACGTCACAATGCTGTAGACACCTTGGGGAATACGTAGAAAGCGTAAGCTCATTCGTAGCCCATTCACAGCCATATAAGGAGTCATTGGCATGCAGGGCTTTCAAAAAAATGGGGCACTTCCTGGTTGGATTTTTATCTGGGTTTAGCCTGTAACATCAGTTCTGTTGCACTCACAGACAATATCTTTGCAGTTTTGGAAACAGAGTGTTTTCTATCCAAAGCTGTCAATTATATGCATAGTCGAGCATCTTGTCGTGACAAAAAAATCCAGTTTAAAACGGGAACGTTTTTTATCCAAAAATGAAAATACTGCCCCCTAGTTACAAAAGGTTAACTTCTTAGGGCTGAAATCCCGTTAACTGCATCAAAAATCTCAGAATTTAAATTCCTCAAACATACATGTATCTTATACCGTTTTAAAGGTTGTCACGATTCTTCAAAATCGAACCCAGAAGCAGACCAGGACAAGGAGAGTAGGAAGAAGGTGAGTATTTATTTACAAGTGAATGTGAATGGGTAGATATATCCAGGTGGTGTAGCGGGTAGCGGTGGTGAGTTGATGGGAGTAAATAGGTGGATCCAATGGGGAAGCGGAATCCTCTGACGACCAGGCGGGAATGGGGTAAATGATCCGGGTGAGTAACTGAAGACAGAACAAACAGAGGTAAGTTCAAGGCAAGCAATACGTAACAAACAACAAAACAAATTCTATCCAACTTGAGGCTGATACACTGGCACAACATACTGTTCATGGCTAACGATCCGGCAGGGAATGGATGTCAGGTCAGAGCTTTTGAAGGGGAGAGGTGATGATCAGGACAGGTGTGCAGATTACTGATGGGATACAGGTGCGGGTGAACATTGATCTCCCAACAAGCTAATTCGCCCAGCAACCAGACAGGGTGCGTTCCAGGACACCGGAAACACACTCCAGGACAGAAACACAGGCAAACACAGACTCAGGAAGCGGGATTCGTGACAAAGGTAGTCTTGTTGTTAATCCCACCACAGTGTCCGATTTCAAATAGGCTTTACGGCGAAAGCACCACAAACGATTATGTTAGGTGACCACCAAACCACAATTAAAAACAGCATTTTCCCAGCCAAAGAGAGGAGTCACAAAAAGCACAAATGAAGATAAAATTAATCACTAACCTTTGATGATCTTCATCAGATGACACTCATAGGACTTCATGTTACACAATGCATGTATGTTTTGTTTGATAAAGTTCATATTTATCAAAATATGAGTTTACATTGGCGCGTTACATTTACTAGTTCCAAAAACATTTTGCATGGCCACATAATTCAACAGAAATACTCATCATAAATGTAGATGATAATACAAGTTAAACACATGGAATTATAGATATACCTCTCCTTAATGCAACCGCTGTGTCTGATTTCAAAAAAACTTTACGGAATAAGCAAACAATGCAATAATCTGAGACGGCGCTCAGAAGAAATAGTCACAATAGCCGCCATGTTGGTGTCAACATAAACAAGAAATTCCATGATAAATATTCCCTTACCTTTGATGATCTTCATCAGAAAGCACTCCAGGAATCCCAGGTCCACAATAAATGTTTGTTTTGTTCGATAATGTACGTTATTTATGTCCAAATGCCTTCTTTTGTTAGCGCGTTTGGTATACATATCCAAACGCTCATTCTGGTCAGCGTTACGCCAGACAAAAACTTCAAAAAGTTATATTACAGGTCGAAGAAACATTTCAATCATTAGGATGTTTTTAACATCTAGCTTCAATGAAGTTCCAACCGGAGTATTCCTTTGTGTCTTAATGAGCAATGGAACGCAAGTGGAAACCATGAGGAATGCGCGTGATCAAAAAATGGCTGACTGCTAGTCACCTGATAGATTCTGCTCTCATTCAGTCCCGCAACACAGTAGAAGTCTCATTCAAATTTCTATACATGGTTGACATCTAGTGGAATCCCTCAGATTTCTCACTTCCTGTTTTGATTTCTCCTCAGGATTTTGCCTGCCATATGGGTTCTGTTATACTCACAGACATCATTCAAACAGTTTTATAAACTTTAGAGTGTTTTCTATCCAATACTAATAATAATATGCATATATTAGCAACTGAGACTGAGGAGCAGGCCGTTTACTTTGGGCAACTTATTCTTCCAAGCTACTCAATACTGCCCCCCAGCCATAAGAAGTTAAAAAAAAGTTTTTGTCTCAAGAGTTGTGTACAGGAGATGAGAATGTGTTGGCCTACGTTAGTCGCTTTCGTGAGTGCCTACACCAAGCCTGTGCTCTCGCAAAGGAAGCTCTGTCTTCCTCACAGAGGAGTTTGAAAAGACACTATAATAAAGAGGCTGTTTCTCGTCCACTACAGCCAGGTGACCAAGTACTGGTGTTATTGTCTGTTCCAGGATTTAATTGAAAATGTCAGGCAAACTATGCAACTATTGAACAAGAAGCTCTTGCTTTGTTGTTAGCTCTGCAATACTTTGAAGTATATATTGGTTCCAGTGCCCTACCAGTGATCGCATATACTGATCATAACCCCTTAGTGTTTCTCCACCGGATGTACAACCAAAACCAGCGCCTTATGCGTTGGGCGCTTATTGTACAAAATTATCATTTGGAGATCCGCCACAAAAAGGGTTCTGAGAATGTATTAGCAGATGCTTTGTCTCGTGTGTGTGAAAATAATGATTTTTGTATGTTATAGAATTGGTCTTTTACCAAATATGGCTATCTTCTGTATACCACCCCTACCTTGTCACAACACAACTGATTGGCTCAAACGCATTAAGAAGGAAAGAAATTCCACAAATTGTAACGGTTGTTGGAAGTAGTGGAGGACCAAGTTGCAGAGTGGTACGTGTTCATCTTTATTATTGGAACTGAACACTGATTAACCAAAATAACAAAGAGAATGAACAAAAACCGAAACAGTTCTGTCTGGTGAAGAAAGACACAAAACAGAAAACAACTACCCACAAAACCACGTGGGAAAAGCTACCTAAGTATGGCTTTCAATCAGAGACAACGATAGACAGCTGCCTCTGATTGAGAACCACACCCGGGCAAACAACAAATAAATACAAAACATAGAAAATGAACATAGAATGCCCACCCTAGTCGCACCCTGGCCTAACCAAAATAGAGAATAAAAGCCTCTCTGTGGCCAGGGCGTGACACAAATGAACTTTTAACAAGTCATACCTGTTAATTGAAATGCATTCCAGGTGACTACCTCATAAAGCTGGTTGAGAGAATGCCAAGAGTGTGCAAAGCTGTCATCAAGGCAAAGGGTGGATACTTTGCAGAATCTGAAATATAAAATATATTTTGATTTGTTTAACACTTTCTTTTTTTTGGTTACTGCATGATTCCATATGTGTTATTAAATAGTTTTGATGTTTTCACTATTATTCTACAATGTCGAATAAAGGAAAAACCCTTGAATGAGTAGGTGTGTCCAAACTTTTTACTGGTAGTGCGTGTGTGGTATTAGTTATACAATTTTGATATTAATAACTTCACTGTTGGGTAGAGCACGCAAGTTAAGTATTTCACTGTACCTTTGCATGTGATGAACTTGAACACAAAAGGAAGATAAGGTAGTTGATACTCCATATCTACAAAAAAATTATCAAAAACCTGCTCTTTTCAACTTTCAGGAGGCGGTGCAGGCAGTGCACTCGACACAGGGATTCAACCATCTCATGAGTGGTTCCAATGTGTTTACTATTGCCTGTCTACAACTGGTTTGATTCAGCTTACTTAACAGTATATTTTACTTCAGGACATTTGGAGAAATAACCAAATAAACCTTTCAAGACAGGAATGTTCCCTGGAGCTGCCAGGTTCAAAGCAAAGCTAGGTCCTTGTTGTCCCCTGGGTTGCCCGGGGTAGGTGCCTGCTGCCTGCCTTTCCGCCTGTGTTTGGAGTGAAACATGTTTTACCAAGGTTCCTCTGGTCACAGAGGCATTGGGTGAGATGGGGGCACAGGAAGAACATTTAGGATGTGAAGAGGGTAAGAAAAGAGGAGTGGAGATGGAGGGGGGGGGGGGGGGCAGCCGACAGCTGCCCCAGCTTTGACACTTTGCCCAGAAGAGCACACTGAGAATTCAAACAACATCGTCTCTCAGATGTTCCACTTCCTCTTGTAAAGCGCAAGAATTCTTTCATGTTACAAGTGCTTTTGTTTTATGGCCATGGCCCCGGCAAGTGGCTCCCTCCTTCGCCTGGTGCAAAGCCCAGTCGCTCGCAAATTTCTCCACCCGGCCACCTTACTCAGGGGTGGAGTGTGTGTGTGTGTGAGTGTGTGTGTGAGTGTGTGTGTGTGTGTGTGTGTGTGTGTGTGTGTGTGTGTGTGTGTGTGTGTACTGGTGGTTTGGACGAGGGTGGATGCGGGGAGGGTACATCCCTTTCTACTAGCCACTCCATCCATCATGTTGTCCCAGCTGCACCAAGGACCACAGTGCGGTGCATCCCTTTTGAAAAGTCAACATGATAAGAATTCCTTGGTATAAGTGGCAGGGCCCACGCTTTTGTGGCATCTGGACTGCTTCTTCATAAAGGCCTATGGTATGGTCCGTTGACTGTCTGGGGGACTGACTGTCTGTGGTTGACTGTCTGCTGAAAACTAACTCCGAGGTTGACTCACATTTCAAACACAACACTTCCTGTGTCATCATGACAATGATAGGGTGTTCTTGCACCCAGACTGTGATGTCACATTGACGCATAACGTTAAAGGAAGCATCACACTCAGCTCTGGTTTACACACACACACACACACACACACACACACACACACACACACACTATAAGGTCTGGACTCCCCAACCATCTAATTAAGACTGTTTACATGCGTCACCATGACGACAGCAAGCGGACCACGGAGGCCGGAGTTGATACCAGCCGCTACACTAACTTCATAGTGACTTGAACTAAAATAATGTTTATTTCTTACTATATAATATTTGATTTGTATAGCATGTTTTCTAAGAAATCTGCCCAACAGAAACTAGACCAGAAAATAAGGCACAGTATGCGCTCCCTGAATAACAAGCCAAGAATGAAACGGAAGTCACATACTTATTTTTCTAAATGTAAGTCTGATATGATCCTACTCTTATGCATGATGGATGGAGGGTATGATCATATCACACAGCCATGAAGAAAAAATATATGTGGCTTCAGTTTCTTTTTTATTTTGGGCTCTATTCAATCCATAGCCCTGAAGATCCATGCTACACTGCGATTGAAATGTTAAAGTAATTTCAGAAAGAGCAGACATGTGCAGTGTTTACTGTCTCACCGAGCACAAAAATATTGCCCGGTTCTTCAGTGCTACGGATTTAAATCTCATTATTTTCAAGTAGGAAGAGGATGTTCAATCCAAATTGTGAAGGCACTACACAGACACACTTTCTAAGATCAATGCTCCTCCACTGTTGGGATTTCCTAAACCCTGGACCCCATCCTTGTTTTTGCATTTCCTTCCAATTGAATTCATCATGTGTTCCACAGACAGACGACGTAGGCCAGACACCTGCCATATGGCCTTTCTATCTAGAGAGAGAGAGAGCGAGAGAGAGCGCAAAGCTCTCATCAAGGCAAAGGGTGGCTACTTTGAAGAATCTCAAATATAAAATATATTTTGATTTGTTTAACACTTTTTTTTGGTTACTACATGATTCCATATGTGTTATTTAATAGTTTGGATGTCTTCACTACTATTCTACAATGTAGAAAAATGTTTAAAAAAAAACTGGAATGAGTAGGTGTGTCCAAACGTTTGACTGGTATACGTGCCTGCTTTTGTTTTCTGGTCCAAGTGAATAGAGTCAAGGGTCTGTAGAAGAAGAAGCGGTCTGACTTGGTGTGCGTCCATGTTGAGAGAAATGGTTGTGTCAGAGGCACACATGGTACAGCGAGAAACAGTAGAAAGGAACAACACCCACATGAACAAATACTGTAGTATATGGTATAAATACTATAATATTCACTGTAGTGTTTTTGCAGACTTTACTTTAGTATTCACTGTAGTGTTTTTGCAGACTTTACTTTAGTATTCACTTTAGAGTTTTTGCGGACTGAAGTGAATACTTTATTTTCTGAAGTATACTGTAGTATTTTCAGTTAACTATAGTATAAATACTGTAGTAAAATAACTGTAGTGTATACTATTGTGATTAATGTAGTGTTTATGTATACTGTAGTATTTACTGTAGTGTTTTTGTTTTATTATCTTTGACATAGAAATGGAGGCTTTCTCCTTGAGGAAACCTGGCAGAGATGAACTAAAATACAACATTTTCCATAACTAGATATGGTTATAGATATGGTTATAGATATGACTGGGTTCTGACTGGGTTCTGAATGGAGAGTTCAGAGCTTCTGCTCTTTTCTGTAACCATATGGAACACAACATATAGCATATACTTGGTATGTAGGTTTCTCACTCATGGGTGGCACAAATTGGGATATGGGGAGGGGAATGGGCAGGGCGTATTCCTACAGTATACTACAACATTCTATAGTAAGTACTACACATGATTGAGGGATTATACTGATTGTAGTATAATATTCTACAGTATACTACAGTTTACTACAGAATTATATACTAAGTACAGTAGTATTCTAAAGTAAACTGTCATATTTTTTTTTATGTGGGCAGATACATATACCGCTGGACTGGTGCCTCAAACCTCAGATGAATTGACTGAGAATATATCTCTCCTTTCCTCCTTTTCCATCTGCCTCTCCTTTTTTCTCTCTTTCTTCCTCTTGTTCTTTCTCCCTCATTCCCTGCTTCTCTCTCTCTCCCTCTCACTGTCCCAGTACACCTGCACTCTGCAGAGGGAGATTTAGAAATGAAAGGCATTAAGGCATTAACCTAGACTCCCAGAGGCTGGAAGAGAAACGCCGCTGCACTGAGGATTGATTTTCCAACAAAATCATTGTTATTGGTGCTAAGGAGTATGGATGGTGTACATGCGTAGGTTTGTGTCCGAGTGTGTGTTCAATTGTGTGTACAAGCAGACATGCATGGTTCAGGAGTCTGTGTGTATGTGTGGGTTGGTTCTTCTATCCTTGTGGGGACCTAAAATCCCCAAATGTCCCCGCAAGGATAGTAGAACAAGAGAAATTATCCCTTATGGGGACATTTCCCACATCCCCAATGAGGACTTTATAGTTAGGGTTAGAATTAGGGTTTTGGTAACGGTAATGGGTTTAGGGTTAGGAGTTTGGGTTAGGGTTAGGGTTAAGATTAGGGTTAGGGTTAAGATTAAGGTTACGGTTAGGAAAGGGGTTAGGTAAAATAGATTTTGAATGGAAATCAATTTTAGGTCCCCACAAGAATAGAAGAACATAAAGTGTGTGTATGTCTGGTTTGTGAGTGTGTGCGTGTGTTTCCTATAAATTGGGTTAGGGGGTCCGTCCACTGCCAACTACCCAAACAAAATAAATCAAACCAGGTGTCTGATGTTACACTCTGCTTGAACATTCTCAACGAGCCCATTCCAGGTAATTCCTTTCCTTTTTTGCCCCTAATTCAGAAAACAGGGCACAGGATGAAATCAAGATTTCAAAGATAATCTTGGACATGGAAATAAAATGACCTGGTGCATCCTGTTATAGAGCAGGTATGAGGTTAATAGGATTACAAGACAATCAAATAAACTAACACTAGAAAGAACACACACACACACCTTCATATGCAGTATGTGGTTCACAATGGATGTCTGATAAGGTAGGACCAGGTGATAGGCTCGGTAATCTGTATCAACCAATCAGGAAGTGGCCTGATGCCAATTGATCACATAGTTGAAGTACATAGTAGCCAACCAGAGAAAGAGCTGGATGCAGTGATTGTCAGGTGAGTCTACTCTTCTCTGCATTAGATTAGGAGGAGAATGGGAGGAATGTGATGAGAGAGAGACGGAAGAAGAAAGAGTTGGAGGGAGAAACCAAAGAGCAAGTTTCCCTATCAATAAACACATAAACACCCCTGCTTGAGTGCTATAATCACCCAAAAAACTAGAGACTCAGCATCCCTATCCTCATTCACACATCCACTATGACTGCAAAAAAAACACACAAAGGAATTGACGGATTTCCCCTAAAAGTGTGCCCTGAGAGTGCAGCAGTGGAGGATTGTGGGTAATTGTTCCATTTGGGTTGAACACTGCACATGCTCAGTTTAAACCCTGATGTGGGCTTTGGTCTACTGGTGCAGGATAAGTGTACTTCTGTTTATGTCATCTGATATGTCTCACTCAGCTCTCCGTTCCTCATATCCACTCATCTTCTCTCCTGCTTTTCTATTCGGGAGATAGAAGGCCACAGAAGCAGAAGCCGACATGATATATGATGAATGTAGAATTTGTCTTCTCTCCTCATCCCTCTCTCTCTCTCCCTCTCTTTTTGGTCTCAAGTGAATCATGTATGTTTGATGAAACTCCGACAGAGCCAATATAAGCAGTGGTTTGACGAGAAACACCAAAAACTGTCAAACTGTTTAAGGCTGCAGTCCAAACGGCAGCTGTGTCGAACGTTTTAGCGCTCGGTTTCTCCCTCCCCTCCTCCCTCGTTCTTCCTCTCTTCTCTACTTTCTTGCCTTTCCGTCCCTCCCTCCCTGCCTTCCCTCTTTTTTCTGGGCTAGCAGTGGCTAACATTTCAATACTGCCTCTTGCCAGTCTCATGCAGGACACTCTCTTTCTCTCCTCCCTCTCTCTTCATCCCTCCCTCCTTCGTATTTGGGTTGAATTGATACCAGCCTGTGCTTGTAAGAGTTACAGTACCCTGACTGTAATGCACTCCAGACAGTCCTGACTTCCTAATGACTGGTTGTGCTCCGAGCCTTTCCGGGCACGGCTGTGGCCTCCAGCCACTCTACACACACACACACACACACACACGCACACGCACACGCACACACACACACACACACACACACACACACACACACACACACACACACACACACACACACACACACACACACACACAGTGACCAGTCTTAAAGCATAAGCCTCCCCCTGTCCACCTTTCTCTTCTCCAGCCGTGTTCCCCTCTCTCTCTCTTCCTCTATTTGTCATCATTCTCTCTTCCTCTGTAAACACTTGGTTATAAAGGCTGTCTTCTCCCCCTCCCCTTTCCAAAATGCCCTGTCTTTCTCTATCTTCCCACCACTAAAACCCTGACAGCGAACTGGTAAGAGAGTTGGCTTGTACGGTTCGTCAAAAAAGAGCAACATGGCCTCCTGGGTGGCGTAGTGGTTAAGGGCGCTGTACTGCAGCACCAGCTGTGCCATCAGAGACTCTGGGTTTGTGCCCAGGCTCTGTCATAACTGGCTGTGACCGGGAGGTCTGTGGGGCGATGCATAATTGGCCTAGCGTTGTTAGGGAGGGCTTGGCCGGTAGGGATGTCCTTGTCTCATCGTGCACCAGCGACTCCTGTGGTGGGCTGGGTGCAGTGCATGCTAACCAAGGTTGCCAGGTGCACGGTGTTTCCTCCAACACATTGGTGCAGCTGGCTTCTGGGTTGGATGCGTGCTGTGTTAAGAAGCAGTGCGGCTTGGTTGGGTTGTGTATCGGAGGACGCATGACTTTCAACCTTCATCTCTCCTGAGCCTGTATGGGAGTTGTAGCGATGAGACAAGATAGTAGCTACTAAAACAATTGGATACCATGAAATTGGGGAGAAACAAACATTTAAAATAAAATGTAATTCCTTTTTTTTTTTAAAGAGCAACATGAGAGAAATGCTCCCACACATCCTTACCACTGGACAAATGAATGACAGTAGGTGACACGCCCTCAGTGTATCCAGTGGAAGGCTCCAATCCATTGGGATTGCCAGTCTGGTCTTCATTAAGTTGCTTTTCATTTCCCTCCTAATGTTGTTAAGGCACATTAGAACAAAACAAAAGACAAAAGAGGCCCTCTATCCTCAAAGTGATAGACCTCCCCAGCCTTATGCCTAAACTTTACCCAACTCTTAGGCATAGTGCCTGTAATCCTGCGTGCCGAGGCAGTGCCAGTAGCACGTAAAAAAGGTCACAACCTCACACCTGGATCGTACCCATCCCCCAAATCCTGAGGGCAACACCTCAGCAGGTCTCTTCCGTTACTACGGTAACGGCCTTGTTTGTTTGGTCTGGCTCTCAATTTTTTGTAATTTGTTTTATTACAAGATGGAATGGTTTAATTGAAAGTTTGTGTTGCTGTTTTTTCCACTCTTCAACTTTTTGCTGGCCCCAGAGGAAGTATTCACTCACAGGAAAAACAACCATCACAAAGTGAGTAACACAGAGAAGAATGCAACGATACTGACACAACCTCCCCAACTCTTACACTTATCACTAATGATTCCATTAGTGAGGGATACAGAATAGAGATCGAAATCTCTAATGTGCTTGATACCAGTTAGACGGGCACTTTTCACTTCCACTGGGATACTTTTCACTTTCACTGGGATGTTGGCTGAGTTGGCTGGACATGGCTAACTACTAGTAAAATTTAAAGCTGAACATGCTCATCTATTAAACATGAATCCAGATCATGAGAACTGGACAACAACCATGTGAATTATAACAGAACTGCCATGCAATATTTCATATTAATTCCATTGTCATTCCCGTTTTTTATTTGTCTTCACTGTGTGGACATGTTTACCTCACAGGGAGGGGTAATAGTATTTATACATGACTAGCATTCACTAACATAGCCAGGGTGTACCTCAAGCTTCAATGCTGGCCCATATGTTCATGATCTCACCCTAATGTTCATGGCTGAATGTATACAGTTGTGTATGTCCATGCCAAAAGCAACAAGCAGCCTCTTGACAAAACCTTGCAATGGAGGGAGTGTCAACGTTTGTTCAAGCTTAGGAATAATCTGGGTAAAAGTGCAGGTTTATTTTCACTATGCTAGTCGTACATGTACAAATACACACACTGATACACTGGTGGATGAAACAATGTCTCTCCACAATTTGAAAATCCAGGGTTTATAAATGTCATAATCAGAAAGGAGATGGTAAAAGTCAGCATAACAGCCATTAGGTTTTATGTGGTGTTGACGGATCAGTTTTTGTGGTGACTTTTTTTTCTGAGGCTAATGTTGTTATTCTTTTTCCACCCCTCCAGCCTTCACCCTTCAACCTCCATCTCCAGGTGGCAATGCCCTTGCGTTGCATCACTCCCTGCGAAACGAACAATGTTGCTTTTGGCAAAGTTCAAACCTCTTACTCTGAGTCAGGTCTCCTATCTTTGTCAAGCTATTCAAGCAGTTGCTGGGTGGTCTGACCACAGAGAAATATGTTATTGTTTACATTTTACCCATTGTGGGTGCTTACTTTTGTACTATTTTGCGCGTGCATTCATAAACATATGTGAATTGGAAATATGTTTTTTGCATATCTCAAATCCCCCTGAGACCATCAGAGTGGGGTCACGGCCAGGATCAGCCATTATTAACGTCAACCCTGGAGCAATTGGGACTAAGTGCCTTGCTCAAGGGCACATAGACAGATATTTCACCTTGTCAGCTCAGCGATTCGGACCAGCAACATTTTGGTTACTGGTTCAACGCTCTAACCGCTAGGTTACCTGCCGCCTCACCAGCAGTTGCAAACCGTCCCTGTGTGTGCACCTTCAGAGGGGTGGAAACAACTGGATGCATCCGGTTTTCAGGGGAAATGGAAAGAGAGCCTGTGACACAACACTCCAGTTTAACTCCTCCTCCACACATACTGGATTGGTTAAACAGTGCAGAAGAGAACCTCCTCCTCCTTTGTTTTTTCTCATCATGACCAGAAAGAAAGAAACACCGCTCAGGCTTTTCTTTTACGCCTGCTTTGTTAGCTTACTGTGTGTATGACGTGTGTGTGTGTGTGTGGCCAGACACATACAGTGTCATGTTGTATCCCACCAGCAGAGGGGGCACATAATGTACCCCTGCTAGCTTTGGCTTTACATTTAATGTTGTGACCATCACACGAGTTAACATGAGAACAATTGTCCCTGATACATCTTATGTATCTTTTACAGTGTATTTGGAAAGTATTAAGACCCCTTGACGTTTTCCACATTTTGTTATATTACAGCCTTATTCTAAAATTGATTAAATACATTTTTCCTCAGCAATCACCACATAATACCCCATAATGACAAAACGAAAACACTTTTTTGTCAATTTTAGCATTTATTTTTTTACAGAAATACCTTATTTACATAAGTATTCAGACCCTTTGCTATGAGACTCGAAATTGAGCTCAGGTGCATCATTTTTCCATTGATCATCCTTGAGATGTTTCTACAACTTGATTGGAGTCCATCTGTGGTAAATTCAATTGATTAGATATGATTTGGAATGCCCCATACCTGTCTATATAAGGTACCACAGTTGACAGTGCATATAAGAGCAAAAAATGAGCCAAGAGGTTGAAGGAATTGTCCGTAGAGCTCCGAGACTTGTTACATTATCTCTTATTCTTATCTGCATTTTTTAAAAACTGCACTGTTGGTAAGGGGCTGGTAAGTAAGCATTTCACTGTAAAGTGAAATGTATTCGGCGCATGTGACTAATCCAATTTGATTGGATTTTAGACCGGATTGTGTTGAGGCACAGATTTGGGGAAGTGTACCAAAACTTGTCTGCATCATTTTTTAAAATGTTTTATTTATTTTTTATTTCACCTTTATTTAACCAGGTAGGCAAGTTGAGAACAAGTTCTCATTTACAACTGCGACCTGGCCAAATCATTGAAGGTCCCCAAGAACACAGTGGCCTCCATCATTCTTAAATGAAAGAAGTTTGGAACCACCAAGACTCTTCCTAGAGCTGGCCACCCGGCCAAACTGAGCAATCGGGGGAGAAGGGCATTGGTCAGGGAGGTGATCAAAAACCTGATGGTCACTCTGACAGAGCTCAAGACTTCCTCTGTTGAGATGGGAGAACCTTCCAGAAGGACAACCATCTCTGCAGCACTCCACCAATCAGGCCTTTACAGTAGAGTTGCCAGACGGAAGGCACTCCTCAGTAAAAAGACACATGACAGCAAGATTCTCTGGTCTGATGAAACCAAGATTGAACTCTTTGGCCTGACTGACAAGCGTCACGTCTGGAGGCAACCTGGCACCATCCCTACGGTGAAGCATGGGGGTGGCAGCATCATGCTGTGGTGATGTTTTTCAGTACAGAGAGATATACACATACAGAAATTTCCCCCATGGAAAGCAGCAGCACATTTTTTCATGATCCTGAAGCAGCCATGCTCCAGTCGCTCAGAATGAAACCCAAAAGGCCTGGCTGGGTTCCCTCACTCATGCTCTCTCTTTACCCCTCATTCTACTCCTTCCTCTCTCCACCTCTGTTCTCTCCCTTGTCCATTGCCATGTCTATACTGTCCCTTGTCCCTTCTCCACTCCATGTTGTTCACTCATCCTTTTCCATTCTACCTATTCCTTTCTTTCTTTCACTCCCTTCTTTCTTCCATATTGTGCAACTGCAGAACTGCACACTCTGACCTCTCTCTACACTCACCTCTTTAGTACCCCCCCCCCCATCTTCAGTCCAGCTGCATTTAAAAAACCAGGCCAGAGCCTGGATCCAAAAGCTTCCTAGGAATTTTTTTGTTCTCTTACTGTGTATTTTTAATCCATTTTTCCCTCTCTGTGTAGAATTCATATTTGGCTGGCTATGACACCACAACAACTATCTGTTTGTGGCCGATAGAGATGGGAAATGAGGCCAACCCACCATCATCTGAGTTCAACCCTACGGGCTGGTTGTTCATTTTAAACACACACACACACACACACTCTCTTTAAAAACCACCCTGGAAACACTGCAACATCCTCTATAACACACCAGCCCTCTTCAAATAGTGTCCTCCACTGGTGCATCTTGATAACTCCTGCAGCTCTCGTTTAGTTCAGTCTAGAGAAGAGCCAGACCACCCCCCCCCCCCCCCCTCCCCGCACACACACACACCCCCAGCGTCCCTAACCGTGTCTGACACATCAAAGGCCTTGGTCCGTGGAGGGAAGCAAGGGAGGGTCTGGGGAATCATGGGAGACAAAGGAAGCGATTAAGAGATAAAGATCAGTCTGAGATATGACATTTCATCCCAGGCAGATCCGGTGGACACACTCCATTCAGGGAAGAATACGGCAGCGAAAGGGAGGGAGGGAGGGAGGGAGGAAGGTGGGGAGGTGCCGGTCTCTCCCTCCCTCTCCCCCCTCTAGCTACCCCTCTATGTAAGTCTGCAAACATGGGAAAGGGACGACTGCACTCCGACAAAACTGTTTCCATTAACTTCATGTCCCTCCCTCAACTTCCAACTGCCCCACTTTTAAAAAAGCAAGGTGAGACAACTTCCAAAGAGTGCACAGCCCAAAAACGACCTTTGGGCACAGCCCAAAAACTATTTGCCTGACATATGCTGTGATTACACCCCAAAAACTACAAGTATGGCTGATTTCATCCATTACATGAGTTTATTTTCTCTACTGATCCAAGAAATGCTAACGTTTCTCCTCGTATTTCCCCCCTTAAATAGTGTTTAGCAGCATAAAACAGGTGGAAGAAAAAACGGACCTATTGTTAGCCTAATTGCCTCAAGGTCGCATTACAGCTCTGGTTTCACGTTGTTGCTTTCAAACTGTAGCCCACAAAAACCCCGGGCATAATCCAACTGCCTCTCTGAGGGCCCACACAAAGGCCCTACGTACCAACATAGAGGGAGTCTGTTATCAAATAAACACTCAGGTCCAACACAGGCAGGCCGCCCTCGGTCGAGTTGTATCTCAGAACCTAGCTCTGTTTCCCTATGTTTAGGCGATCTGAATGAGAAAAGTCTAGTAACCTAATTCACAAAGGGAAACTGCTCCGATGTAAACACTATTATGTCAGTGGATGAGGTTGCATGTCTGACTATGAACCTGACCTATGACTGAAAAGTGGATTAGTCCATTGAAGTGGGTGGTGGCAGATGGGTTAGAGCCCTTCAGCTTTGAGAGTTGCTTTGTCTCTTTAAAAGAGTGTGTTTACAACAGACCAGTTTGCAACAGTTAGCTAGGGCGTTGGTGGACTCACTTTGCGCTGAGTGATACTTATAGTGCAACATAGCTTTTGGTAAACTTCCTGCCACAGGAATACTGAAGGAAGAGGGGTGGCAAAACCTGAGTCTACCACCGTCATCTCCTTTCCTTCATGATCACAGATTTTCAAGCAAGTTTATAGGTGAATGCAATATTGTCATCTATCTGTTCATCTTTAGTTGAAGAAGTAAAGTAGGCTTAGACAGTTAAGGTAGAAACACACCTGTAGGTAGAGAGGAGATGGGAGCTGGGCCACTGCCTTAACTACAGGCCAGGAGACAGTTGGGGGTCTGGGCTGTCCAGCGGCCATTTTTTCATTAGGCATAGGGACACCCTGCCCTGACGAAAATTAGACTGCAGACTCACCCAACAAAAGAGTCATTCCGTCCACACAGCGACACCGGCACTTTCAATTTAAAAACCTGTCGGTTGTTTCTTCACCAAGTGGAAATTTCCACTAAAATCCCCCTCTCAGTGTGTAATAGTGAGAAGACTGTCGTTAAGACCTGGTGTGCTTTAATCACTGTATGTGTTTTTCCCCCGTGCTGTGTTTCGGAACAGTTATTAAGGTGAAATATCTGATAGACAAGTGAAGAAAATAACAAAATATTTGTCTTTACGTTACAGTAACCATTGACACCAGAGTTGCCAGTGAAGGACTCAACTTTTTCCACTCCTCTGAGAGTGTGTGTGTTGCAGATGACCCTGAGGCCAGTTTATTCCCTTGATGACAGTTTCATACCCTCAGCGTACAAGGGTCTGTCCTGGTACCATGTGTCAGAGCAGAGGTGTTTGATAAGTGGAGATGAGTTACAGGCAGGGGTGAGGGGTAGTGTGTGACACAGATAACCCCTACAGATGGGCAATGGTCATGATCTAGTGTTTCAACCCCCTCAGCTCGGTGTGTGTGTGCGTGTTTTACCATTCCATGAGTGGGAGAGTGAAACGAGAGGCCCTGACCTCCAGCTGCACTGACATCAGCTCTCATCACTCCCCCACCCAATCCTCCTCCACCCTCACCCAATCCTCCTGCACCCCCACCCAATCCTCCTGCACCCCCACCCAATCCCTGGTAGATGAGGGGTGGCGTGATGCAGGGCAAAGATGCACCATGGAACAGGCGACAGGGCGACGCCCCGTTCCAACAGGGGCTTTTAAGATCTCATTCTAGCGTAGGGACGCACCCCCCTTTAATCTGAAATGACCGCTTTCAAACCAATCGAAGGACTTAAGTCCAGCGAGGCCATGTGCCCAATGGCTGCCATTGGAATCTGGTCATATTAAGGGCAGGGAGAAGAAGAGAGAAGGAAAGAAAGAGCGAGAGCTTTGTCCATAAGCTCTCTGTCCATAAGAACATTGGTGGGCCCTACATGTATTCTGTCCACAAACAAAAGGCTAGCCTTCCTTTATCAGCTGTAAAATGTAGTGTTTACTGCCTCAAAGCAATAGAAACTAAACAGAAAGATGTAGCTATAGCCCAGGGTTCAGAATAGGAATGTCTGCCTTGGTGGTCTGCTGCCCTGATACATTTCAGTGATGATAATGTTTTTTTGTTAGGTCGTGTGCAGGGCCTTCAGAATACTACAACATAATCCCATTAGCCTAGTAGCCTACCTGTTATAGCTATTTAAAAAGCGAGGCTACTGCAGAGGGCTTGTCAGCAATATAAACCGTGTCTTCTAGGAAAGCAAGACTGATAGGCCTTATGTTTTGTCTAAACGTCTAACCTGGGGATCTCTGATTTATAGACAATTATCTCCATGAACTTCGAGGAAGAGATTGGAATGATAAGGATATGGAGCACCCAGTAAGGCCAAGCAAAGTGAGATCATCTTTCCATATTCTTGAAGGACAGTTTATCGTCGATAAACGCTAAACTTTTACTGCGGAAGGTCCGAATTAAAAGCTTTTTGAAGAGTTCAACCAGGAAATGTGTTGTCCCTTGTTAACAGACTCGGCGTGTAATGACTCACCTGCAATTTTGTGAGAATGGCCTCTTGCATCACATCAGAATGCATGACAAAGCACCCTGAAGGAATCTGTTCTCTAAAATAAATATTCATTTTGTAAATCCAGAAAAAGTCCAAAGTAATATATCGTCTGCATTAGAATGTATGCACAACCATTACAACTGATGAGTAATCTTAAAATAGTTTCTCAATATGCCATTTGAATAACCCCTCCCCCTCCCCAGTTCAGACTTTGAAGATCCTACATCGGCCTTGAAGTTAATAGTAGGTTGTTGACTATTGGCTCATTACATAATACGTTGCTTTCCGGGCATTTTAATAAACATGCGTAGTCTTTGTGGAAGGTAGGCTATACACAATACAAATAGAAAGTCTTAAAATACCATGATTGTGTCATGAAAAGTTGAAAAGCTGAGCTCTGGTGTTTGGCTGTAAACACAACACAGGAGGCTACTGAGGGGAGGAAGGTTCATAATAATGGCTGGAATGGAGCAAATGGAATGGCATCAAACCATGTTTGATATATTTGATACCATTCTACTGATTTCACTCCAGCCATTAGTGGAATCACTAATCACTAAAACACAGAATGTGTTTTAAAAGAGAAATGAAGTACTCTGAAACACCCAAAGTGGTTCTTCAACCTGAATATCTGTGTTTTTAAGAGAGTGTTGTGAAAACCCTTTTTGGAGTATCAGTGCATGTAAAAGGCAGCATCAAAACACAAAAACAGTGTTTCTCATACAATCAATGGTTTATAAATGCAAATGGTTTATAGCCTAAATATTGATTGATGATAAGGGACTATGGAGAATATTTTTTGTGGAATTCCACCTTCATTTTTTCAACGCTTTATTTAGACAGATTGGAAACAGGGGGGCAATAAGATGGTACATTTCGTTGGAATTTTACCCACTCAACCACACAGCAAGAAATTATTATGGGTTGAATTAAAAGTGACAAAACAACAACAGCATATACTTAATCAAAATGAATGCAAGTAGTCCAGAGCCTGTGGTCTAGCGATAACTCACCTGGCTTAGTCCCCCCCCTCTCCCCACTGAAGACCGGGGTTCAATTCCCCTCTCCAACTCTTCAATCTGTTTCTCCCACCTATCTGTATCCCCTCTGTCATTTCAGAACTGTCTCAATAAAGTTTCAAAATATCTTTAAAATAAATGTATGTAAGTTGCTTAAACTATTTGTTAATTCAATTTGACCAAATTAATGTAAGAATAAATCCAACTGAATATGTTGCTCAAAATGTAAGTATCTTTCATGAGGATAACCGAAGAGAGAAAATGTAGTGATTGAACTTATTGGAAGTCTTTGGTTTTAATTACCTTGCATTTCCTATCTTTCCAAGTGACTCTGTTTTTAGAGGATTGTGGGTACTTCCCAAAAATGGGACTTTATGATTTTTTCACACAGTATATGAAGTTTGAAGATAGACAATTATATTTATATATTAGTATTAAGCTTGTTGTGCCATCACGTGTAATGGATCATAGTGAATGAATATCAAAACCGTTAGACAAATTGACATGCAATGAGGACAGCAGAGAATTCCCACAGAATGTCATGGTTGTTAAGAGAAGAGGTAAGGTAAGAATCTTACATTTTTACAGTACACCTGACAGTTTGTGCTGGTGGTTTGAAAACTGTTTGACAATGCCTGACAAAATGATGTAAAATGTCCACTTTTAAAATACATAAAACAATGGTATACATTATGACACTTAAGAAAAGGGGATCAAATTCTTCACTAGACAGAATTCAAAACATCATAATGGTGTTTCGAAGCTTTAGAGAGAGAAAAAAACAACACCAAAAGAGAAGGTATCTAATTCTGCACTAAACAGGACTTGAATAACCAAAATAATGTTTTCAATCTTTTCTGTTAGTGCTCCCAGTCCCTAGCAAGGTGTTACACAACACTTGATGATTTTGTGGTGTTACAACACACCATGTAATGTTTCGAAACATCTCAGGATGATGTGTTTCAATACTCCAGCAGTTCAGGTTTCATCTCCTTCAAGTTGGTGGCAGCTCAGTTGCCACAAGTTTTGGTGTTACAAAGCACTTAATTTTAACAGTATAGGTGGGATAATGACCAGGCAGACAGTTACCATAAGTTGCTGATGTTATCTAAACTCAGGAGATCAGTTGAAATGTGTGTAACTGCGCTGTCAAGCTGCTAAAAAGAAGAACTCCCCTCTGCCTTCAGCCACTTCAAAATGAAATTATTTTCAGCCTCTTTTTGACGAGGCTGCGCCTGATATGCGGGCATCAAAGGCAAGCCCAACAGCTGTCCGAGAGCCTGAGGTTGACTGTGGTAAACTTCTCTGAGGTGAGCAGAAATCATGGTTTAAGATGGAAAGACTAAATAACACCAACAAAACCATGCCACACACATTCCATTGGAATATAGACAAGTCTACCACATAATTCCACCCGTCAACCTGTGATCTAAAATGCTAATTGAGTAAACCCAAAATATTGGCACATTAATTTGCATTACTTTAGCAATTGGGAGGTTAATTGAAAATCCTTAGATTTTTTTTTAGGTCAAAGCCTTCAGAAACAACCGGCTGACCTCAACCATGGCAAAAAGGCTTGTTTGGGTTTGTGTGACTCCCGTGGTGATGCATTTGTTGCGGATTGGAGACATTGCTTTTTCTGAGTGTTGTGCATTGGGGGAAGAAAAGTTTGCCTTCTACTCTTTCCAAGCACGCAGGCCTAAAACATTTCCAAGGTAAGCTGAAAAATAGAATTTCTCCAATAATGCCAAATGTATTTATCTTACATGTCCCCTAGCCTATACAAAGCTCGTGCAGGGACATGGGGGGAATGCTACATACAGTGGGATGTCCTGAAAAGTTAAAAGGACTCCCCTCTCCAAACCTTATCACATAATTTGGTGCAGTCATCCGATTGTAAATAAGTGATGTAGAAGTGCATTGTCTAATGGGGCACAAGTTGGAGACGGGCGTCTTTATTCTGTCGGCATGAGCCGCCGAAGACAAAGGATGGAGACAGACGGTCTAACCTTTGATTCTTCCGAGAACGTGTATCGCCATGTGTCAGTGTATGACCCATCGTCCACAGTCGTGCCCCGAACACTAAACCGTCGGAAACATTTGGATCACTTCTCAACTGTCTCCAACAATCAATTTCAACTATCCACCCAGATGGCAATTGGATTAGCGAGTGTCAAACCACCCCATATAAACTAATTGACATAAAAGTGAAATTTGAGCATGGTGTAGCCCATCCCCAAGTATCCCATGCCTAGGTCTATTTGGTCTCTAATTGTTACATTATTCTTTATGCTTATAAATGGCAAAAGGTGAATCTTACAAAACAGCTATGTTGAGAAATTACTAAAGGCCTTTCCTCAAGTGTGAATCAATCCAAGTTGGATAATGCCAGACCGAACATTATTTTATTTGGGAGAGAGAGCATCAGAAAGATTCCTCTGTTATAATGAATTGCAACAATTACTTGAGTACATTTTCAAAAGTATCAGACCCAAACGTGTTAAATACAAACTCATATAAAACAGTCATGGACCTTTGCTGTCAACTTTTCATTTTTCACAACCCATATTATCTGATCGATTTTTACAGTTATACATAAATCTAATTCTTACTCAAGGGACTTATCTAATAAAATAATTGGTTTAAAGATCTATGTAAAGAGGTGAATTAAAATCAATGCACATTTCTGATTACTTCGATTGATTCATAACAAATCAGTGCTTTCACACAGTGCCCTATTTAAGTACACAATTTGAGCTTCTTGTGATCTGCTCAAATGTAATATTGGAAGGCAATTTGTTTGAATTTTTTATTTTAAATGTATATAATATAAACGCAATAAATATTACCAGTAAATAAACTTTATTTTTATTTTTTTTTATACTATTTTCTCATTTTAAAAACCTTATACAATCTAATATACATTATGAAAAGTTGTACAGCTTTTTATTTATGTTTAAAATAAGGACTCACTTTTATATGTAGATATAAATATATATATATATATATATATATATATTTTGTCAAAATATATGATCATATTGTCAAGGAAACCAAAAAATTAGACAAACATACATCGCAACATAAAAGTTATAAATAAAGGTCCAAGTGAACATTTTTGGGAGTAAAGTGGGGTCTTTTCTTAGCGTCTGTGCTGCCTGCCTAAAGTTGCCCATAGTCAGTGTTAGCGGCAACCGCACCCTTCCACTACCATTTCCTGGTAGTTTTTTAGGACTACCTTGTCGTGTTCGTCCAGGTAGAGCATGGAGATGGCACTGAGCTCCGTGGGCACGCAGCAGGCCTTGGGAATGTTGGTGTTCACCGAGTTCACCAATGTCTGCACGATGGCGTGGTTGGTAGAGTTCAGGTGGTCTGCCAGGGGGAAGGGGCACTCCCCATGGCAGTAGTATGCCTGGTACCCTGGGGGCGCCACTATCCAGTCATTCCAGCCCACATCGCTGAAGTCCACGTACAGCGCGTGACGGCGGCAGTTGCGGTTGCGCTTACGCCCCCGCTGCTTTGGGCTACGCTTGGCCCGGCGCGTCAACGGGTGGCCCTTGCCGTCGTGGCCGAAGGTGACCAACAGGGGGCGTAGCTGCTCCCAGTCCTCCCCGGGTTCCTGGTGCAGTGAGCGGCTGATGCGCACGTGGCGGCCCTGGTGGCGCGGTGTCTGGTTGAGGTGCTGGACCTCCACAGCCAGCCCGTGGTTGGGCAAGCGCTCCCGTGTCCAACGCAGCACGGCGGGGCTCACGTCGAAGCTCTCCCAGCGCGAGGCGTTATGGCGAACCAGCCGCGTGTCCAAGAGCCGCGTGATTAGCTGCCCGGCCCGCGGGGGCTTCAGAACCTCGTACACGTTTATCCGGTGGAGCCCCTCCTTGTCCCCCCCGCTCCCCGAAATGGCCTCGTCGATCTCCTGCCGGAACAGACGCAGCTCGGCCGACGAGAGCAGCTCGTCCTCTGGGATGCTGCTGAGATTGAAGAGGAAGCGCAGCGGGGCGGCCTCGCCATTCTTCGTCTGAAGATCCCCCGGATGAACCCGCTCCATGTGCTCTGAGAAAGAAAACCGGACACAGTCAATGTCAGCACTTTTATCAAGGGAGTCTGTACGAGCTGCCATCTTGACTCTGATGAAAGCATCTATAGGTTTGATTTAAGAGTTCATCCTTGAACTGAGTGAAGTGATTGCTTCAATTCAGAATCCAGTTCAATAGGAAAAAACTGTTGACCTATGTGAGCTCTCAAAGGAAGGACCTTACATGAAAAATATGGTCAAATATGAATATATTGAATTTCCTTTCCCTTCTCTCTTGTTACTATTTACTTGTTCCCTCCAAAACGATTACACCGCCGGTTGTTTAAATCAGTTCCCTTTCTGTCAATTGTCAATCGTCAGTGTAACATGCTTTAACTATACTTACTTACCTATCCATAAGGACCTTCCAGGACTTCCCACAATGCCTTTCTCTGAGCGCTTTGATGAAACATGCATTACTTAGAGGGTGGTGATTAACGTACAGGAGCTACAGTATAAACATAGTAGAGGGTAGCTATTCCATGCAAAGTCTGCAGATTTCTGGCAAGATCACCATTGTTGGGAAAGGAATGTTGTGTCTACTATTTTTCTGCTCAATCTGGCCCTGTTATTTCACACCGAGGCCTTAATCTTACCCAGGTGGTTTGCATTATTAAAACCTGCTGTGTTTTTTGATTGGCTCTGCAGTTTGTTAACTGGGGACATTTATCATTTTCATCATGAATAATCATTACGGATTCCCACAGACAATCCTTTGGTGGTGGGGCAGCTAAGACTAAGTGGAGGCCTGAAAAACAGGTTTTTTTAACCATGGTTCAAACTCCTGCAGTATTCCATGGGTAATTGAATCTTTAACCTCAAGAGGTGTCTTTGCATTTTTCCCTGTACAGTTTCTCCCAACGTGAAACTAACATGTTAAGCTTTTCACATAGTTGTCCATCCATAGCTCTGTCATTGTAAACTTGAACTTGGTGCCTTGAATAAGTACAGTTGAAGTCGGAAGTTAACATACACTTAGGTTGGAGTCATTAAAACTTGTTTTCAACCACTTCACAAATGTCTTGTTAACAAACTATAGTTTTGGCAAGTCGGTTAGGACATCTACTTTGTGCATGACACAAGTCATTTTTCCAACAATTGTTTACAGACAGGTTATTTAACTTTTAATTCACTGTATCACAATTCCAGTGGGTCAGAAGTTTACATACACAAAGTTGACTGTGCCTTTAAACAGCTTGGAAAATTCCAGAAAATTATGTCATGGCTTTAGAAGCTTCTGATAGGCTAATTGACATCATTTCAGTCAATTGGAGGTGTACCTGTGGATTTCAAGGCCTACCTTCAAACACAGTGCCTCTTTGCTTGACATCATGGGAAAATCAAAAGAAATCAGCCAAGACCTCAGAAAAAGAATTGTAGACCTCCGCAAGTCTGGTTCATCCTTGGGAACAATTTCCAAATGGCTGAAGGTACCATGTTCATCTGTACAAACAATAGTACACAAGTATAAACACCATGTGACCACGCAGCTGTCATACCGCTCAGGAAGGAGATGCGTTCTGTCTCTAAGAGATTAATGTACTTTGGTGCGAAATGTGCAAATCAATCCCAGAACAACAGCAAAGGACCTTGTGAAGATACTGGAGGAAACAGTTACAAAAGTATCTATATCCACAGTAAAACAAGTCCTATATCGACATAACCTGAAAGGCCGCTCAGCAAGGAAGAAGCCACTGCTCCAAAACCTCCATAAAAAAGCCAGACTATGGTTTGCATCTGCACATGGGGACAAAGATTGTACATTTTGTAGAAATGCCCTCTGGTCTGATGAAACCAAAATAGAACTGTTTGGCCATAATGACCATTGTTATGTTCGGAGGAAAAAGGGGAGGCTTGCAAGTCAAAGAACACCATCCCAACTGTGAAGCACAGGGGTGGCAGCATCATGTTGTGGGGTGCTTTGCTGCAGGAGGGACTGGTGCACTTCACAAAATAGATGGCATCATAAGGGAGGATAGGGAGGATATATTGAAGCAACATCTCAAGACATCAGTCAGGAAGTTAAAGCTTGGTCGCAAATGGGTCTTCCAAATGGACAATGACCCCAAGCATACTTCCAAAGTTGTGGCAAAATGGCTTAAGGACAACAACGTTAAGGTATTAGAGTGGCCATCACAAAGCCCTGACCTCAATCCCATAGAAAATGTGTGGGCAGAACTGGAAAAGCGTGCGCGAGCAAGGAGGCCTACAAACCCGACTCAGTTACACCAGCTCTGTCAGGAGGAATCGACCAAAATTCACCCAACTTATTGTGGGAAGCTTGTGGAAGGCTACCCGAAATGTTTGACCCAAGTTAAACAATTTTAAAGGCAACGCTATCAAACACTAATTGAGTATGTGTAAACTGACCCACTGGGAATGTGATGAAAGAAATAAAAGCTGAAATAAATCATTCTTTCTACTATTATTCTGACATTTCACATTCTTAAAATAAAGCAGTGATCCTAACTGATCTAAGACAGGGAATTTTTACATGGATTACATGTCAGGAATTGGGAAAAACTGAGTTGAACTGTATTTGGCTAAGGTGTATGTAAACTTCCGACTTCAACTGTATCTTATTACTTTGTAGTGATCCTTAAAAATGGACTAAATTGAAGCGGTATATAATGGAATTTATATAATAAACAACTTAGTTTATCCAGCTCAAAAAAAAGTCTCCAAGCATGTTATTAGCATAGTTTGACAGCGGGAAACAAAACACCCAAAGAGAGCAGTAGAAACAGATCTTCAAGATAGCACACACACACACATTGCATCATAGACAGGCGGCTGAGCCTCCTTGTGCCTGAGTGGCCTTGGTGCTGTGCTGTGCCGTGTTAGACAGTCTGTAAGACAGGCCCCATTAAGGCTGACTAATCCCTACTCCCCTGAGGGCAGACATGTTCTTCTTCAGCCCTTCAGCTCTGCCTGCTCGTCCATCCACTACACTAGACTACTGTCACACTGTGTTTGATCTCTGGATTATACAAGACAAATATCTGATTTAGAGCACATACTTTATCCACATATGTTATGGGAAGGTCCTTGTTGCACATAAATAGCCTACATGTTTACCTCTCTTTCCCTCAGTTTTACATGAAGCCTGTTTTAAAACTGTTCTTTCTGACTAGGCTATCCATATTACACTTACATCTTGTATAGTTGTCAGTATACACTTAGCATCCATGCTAACATATCTCTCTTACACAAACTGTGGATAACCAAAGAGCGTGAACAAAATTAGGATCTTTAACTTTAAGAACATTTCAATCACAGTGCAGCTGGCTCACCTGCTCTTTCTCTTCGCTAATGATGCGAGAATGTGTTCAGTCTCCGGTCTGTTGTGTGTAGAGTATCCTAGCCTATTCATTGACGATAGGCCAAAAAAGCAACTAAAGTTGCAAGCCAAGAAATGTCAAAATATATAATTTCACTGCGAGATACACAGTTGAAGTCAGAAGTTTACATACACTTAGGTTTTCAACCACTCCACAAATGTCTTGTTAACAAACTATAGTTTTGGCAAGTCGGTTGGGACATCTACTTTGTGCATGACACAAGTCATTTTTCCAACAATTGTTTACAGATTACAGATTATTTCACTGTATCACAATTCCAGTGGGTCAGAAGTTTACATACACTAAATTGACAATTCCATAAAATGATGTAATGGCTTTAGAAGCTTCTGATAGGCTAATTGATATCATTTGAGTCAATTGGAGGTGTACCTGTGGATGTATTTCAAGGCCTACCTTCAAACTCACTGCCTCTTTGCTTGACAAAAACTGAGTTTAAATGTATTTGGCTAAGGTGTATGCAAACTTCCGACTTCAACTGTAGCTTTTGATTGGTGATAGATCGGCCAAATGCATGGTTCTGACTCCGTCTGCCTGGTGGCCGACCTACCTATATATACACTGTGCCCCTCACCTCTTTCTCTGTCCCTTGCTAGCTAGCTATCAAAAATGTGAGTGTTTGTGTTCTTGGAAGTACGGAAACGAATCAGTCTCCCCCGTTCCAAAAATACAGGAGTCGATTACTAGCAGAAGATGTTTTTTCTTTCTACTAAATGTCTTGGTAAGTCACGGTATTTAATCAACTTGAAAGTACGCTTTTTAAGAGAGAGTGGTCAGCGTGCAGGCGGCTCGAGATTATTTGATTGACAGTTCTGGTCGCCTAGTGAAGCGGCATTCCTTTACAGAGAAGTGGTGCTTCAAAACTATCTCCAGAGAGGATTTTGTGTCTGCATTTAAAAACAGTTGTGTACCTTTACAGAGAAACAAACATGCCGTAGTCGATGCGCTTTCAAGGGTATATAGTTGTGGTAGGTATAACCATTATTCTGTGTTGGGAATTGACGTGGAAATGTATGATTTTTTTATTATGGTTTTAACGATAAGTTAGAGTTTGCACTCCAGCTCTCCAGAGTTCTCCAGTCGGTCTGCTCTGCTCCCAGTGCACACATTGTTGGCAGGAGGGACTTTATTTAGAAGACTACAGAGTAGCATTAAAGATAATTGCATGTGGAGGAAGGTCCCTCTTAAAGGGCCCTAGCTCCATCTTAACTGGTGGAGACATGAGAGAGAGGCACACTACTGCTGGTCAAGGGCTTTTTTTAAGCCCTTGTGCTGGGTGGGGTGAGAAGTGTAACTCAATAATATGATGGTATGCTTTTCCTTGAGCTGCTAACCAAACACACGGCTGGCTTTGTCGGACCGCAGATTCTCTCAGGAGTAGGGGAACTTGTCTGACTGAATTCTTGCCCCCTCTTTGGCCACCATTTTGTGACCACATCCTTAGATTTCATAGTTTATGTTAAAGGTGGGAGGGGATGTCCTACATTTATGTTTAAGTGGTGTAGGAAATGTCGGATTTTCCCATTATTTTTTTCGTTGAGAGATGGGGATTCTTTGCTTACGGGTCCACACCCAGGCTAAAAAAATAAGTTCTGGGAGATATGTGTTGCTGCCATCACTATTGGAATGTTATTGAATGGGGATGGATTGTTGATGTCCAGAAAATAAAAATGGTTCAAGATTATTTTTTAGGGAAGGCAGTGCTTCATTCCAAATAATTTGCTGTTTCAGGTGCTGGTTGGCCAATTACCTTGACTTACAGTACATTTTCTATACCAAGCTCTGTACATGGATTCTATAATGGGGCATACGTCATTGACATGCACTGTAACTGTACACTGAAATATGCACCTTTCCCATACTTATTAGAGGAAAGGTTATATCACCTCTGGATATCCACATGTACTCAAAATCCATGCAGATCGCTCTTTCTGATCAATATATTGATTAGGTTTGGGGCATAGGCCTGGGCCCCTCTGTACAGACAGACAGACATTTACCCACTCACTCTCTCTTTACCTTCGTGGTGGAAGCCCCTCACGGTGTTGGCGCGGCTAGCCGACCTCTCGGGGTACTCAAAGGCGGCATCATGGGCACCGGCCTCCTCGGCCTCACCCGACTGCAGTCGGTAGAGGTCCAGTAGGTAGCGTGGCACGGTGGCCGAGCGGCTGGGCCGCGGTCGCCTCTGCAGCCCAAACATGTGCAGCAGCGTGGCCTCAAAGTCCCGCAGCAGTTCATGGCTCTGACCAGCAGTCCGGCTCTGCAGGCCCGGGGCTTTCTTCTTCCCTTCCTCAGGTATCAGACTAGCATGGTTGCTCTCTCCCAGCAGGACTTGGCATAATAAAATGACCATCAGCATTCGATTACCAGGAATCATGATGTCTCTGGGAAGGCAAAGACAGAGTAAAAATAAACAAGTGGTTGGTAGAGAGAGGGAGTTTAAAAGAGGACATGGAGTGTGTGAGAGAGAGAGGGAATAGAAAGAAAGAGAGAGACTGTTATAAAGTGACATTCAACATTTGTCTACCCTTCCTAAATCTCCTTTTTCTAACATAACCTCCACCCCGCAGGACCCTTGACTAATGTTCTCACTGTAAATGTCCTCTAATTGGTTATAATTGTCCTGCCTGGCTTGTTTACAGTAAAATGGCCTCCGATCAGATATCTTCCCTATGCAGTTTCTCTGGCGACATCCTCCAAGAGTTAACAGCTGGTTAAAAACACCACTTTTTGAATGGAATCTGGGGGCCATTATTGTTACCCTGTCTCTCTCTCTCCCTCTTCCACTATGATTAGACACATAGGAGAAACAACCCTGGGGTCAAAGCAAAGTCTTAATTCGTTAAGTAGCCGAGTCCCTCATAAGTCTGACCCAACCAAGGAGTCAAAGGACCATGTGCCGCACATTCCACCAACATTTTCTCTGTAAAAGTGAGATTAGACGCTTTTCCTTTTCACTAGTGCCATCGAGTTATTTAATATAAAAAAATATGACCAACCTCAAATCAATGTTCTGAGAAAAAAGAAAGGGAGAAATGCAGAAAGCTGTGGCAATGGTGTCACATGGCATGAATTGAATAAGCGTGGTCCACTTACCGACAGAAAATAAAGCATGGGAAAACAGTCCATGTTTGTTGGGAGCCAGCAATGGACGCGTTCCTCAAGGAAATGTTACGTGGTGCTGGGGGGCTGCTTGAGAGCGTTGGAGTGACCCTGTTCCTGAAATTTGCAGAAGAGAAAAGGGACATTGTAGTCATTGTAGTCTAGCCAGCGTAGAGGAAAGTACTTCTGGCTTTGACTTAACATGTATGTATGTGTGTGTGTAACCCAGTCTCTCTTTAAGGATTTTCACACAGACACATGGGGTAAAAGGTTACGCTAATGTTCTCTTTTCTGTAACTGGCAAGTCAGAGCAGGGAAACCGACTAAGAGCAGTTCCCAGAAGTGTGATGCCTTTTCAGACACCACACATTAAATAGGACAGAAAATGAAACAGCAAAAACACTTAATGTAACAATATGATTTGTAAACGTTCTACTCCATAATCTTCAGACTTTAGCAAACATATTTTTAAAGAGATCAAGCCACAACATCCATCCACACTTCATAAGCAATTTGTCTGTCAATTGAAAAACAGTATTGTCTTGCTATTTTTTTGAGGTAGTAGGACCAAGTCATTGTAGAGAGCATACATTTACATAAACACTGCCATGTCTATGCAGAACACACAGACAGGCAGACAGAGTAGATGGACCCTCTCTTGTCCTCCCTCCTCATTAAGGCCAGCTATCAGATGGTTCATGATAGCTCTGTATTGATTAGTAGTGAATTAATCTGCATCCCAATGGCCTCAACAAAGGAGGCCAAAAGCGCTTTTTCAAGAAACTTAAAAAGAGCACACCCCCCCCCCCCCCAACCTGTGTGAGCACCCATCAAAAAGAGACCCCCTCGGTCCTCCCACCCTACTTCCCTCAGTTGTCCTGAGATATGTGGAGCCGCTGATGACAGGCCTGCTGCTCTGCTCTTTGACCAGACCGGCATCAATAGGCCCAAGGCCAACCACTATGGACTCAGCCAAGTACTAATGCTTTTCTATATGCTGTCCTCCTGTCCTGCCTGCAAAAGTGTAAGTTAGACATACTATATGTACCTACACACTATCTTTATCTTTAGTACATTGAAGAAGATCACTGCATTATATACTGTAGTCTCAAACCTGTGTGATATGAGTCTGTTGCACCTGGCGGTTTGTTTTCCAACCTGATCAAAAGCATTATTTGCTGTGTGAATGTTTTTATGTACCGGTATGTACATGTATTTTTACGCTGCACAAGAGTAGCCCTTCGGGGATGATAAAGATCTATTGAATTGAATAGAACCTTGTTTTTCCAGACCAGCCAGACTTCACACGAATTTGCCACTGCAGTATATTAACAACAAGAATCGTGTTATCCAATACAATTCACTCCAGATTGTCACGGCGAGGCAGTTCTAGAACTGAGACAATTCTCTCCAATCCCTCTATACACAGTGTTCTGTCCTGTAGATGGTTTACGCCCATTCTGTGGATCTATGACATCACAACAAGAGGGACTTGGCCCTAATGAATCTCTTGCTTAAACACACATTACTGAATCACACTAATAAAATTAACGAGTGTTTGTAAAATAGGGCCTGGGCAAACAGTACCACAGAGCAGACACTTCGACTCAATGGGTGAGAGCGACACTGTGAGCATTTCGTCATCAGTTTGGAGCCCATTCCACTGGAAATGGACCAAGCGCTACAACAGCAAAGATGCACATTAACAATAACATCATGTCCACACTCACTGTGTGTGTGTGTCCGGGTTCATATCTCAGTGTTTATCTTTTTCCATCCATGGCTCACTGTACATGTAATCAAGGAAATATTTTCACTTTTTTTGTAACAAAATTAGACATTGACCTTTGTGCGACCTTGTGTTCTTGGTCGTGACACAAGGTCCTGTGTTGTGCGAGTGCTGACTGGTATGTGTGTGTGTCTGCCAGCCCGTGAGAACCATGGCGAAGAGGCAGTAGGGTTCTGAAAATGATCAGCTCTATTACCCATGGGGTGGAGGGATAACGTGTGTGTGCATCTCTGACAACAAACGCTCATTGTGCCGAGAGGGCCTCTCCCATGATTACAGCGATTCAGACCGCTAAAAACAAAACAGTGACTACAGAACTTCTTACAGAGCCACGTATTAAGTCGGTGTATTCCCCAAGTATGTTGACAACCTATGGCAGGTAGCCTAGCAGTTAAAGGCGTTGGACCAGTAACTGAAAGGTTGCTGGTTCCAATTCCTGAGCAGACTAAGTGAAACATCTGTTGATGTGCCCTTGAGCAAGACACTTAACCCTAATTGCTCCTGTAATTCACTCTGGGTAAGAGTGCCTGCTAAATGAGTCAAATGTAAAATAAAATGACTGTGCCAGCTGATCTAAAGAGCATATAGGGATGTAACCAACAATGATGCTCATCACATTTTTCCTCGTTCTGCTCTTATATTGTAATAACCACTGTATAAGAGGGTGTCTAAAAGGATAAATAACAATATGATTGAACCCTTTTATTGTGTTGGGTTATTCAGCTCATCAGCTGTGAGGCAGGCCTAAAGTAGCGGAGAGGGACAGTCCGGGAGAAAGCGTAAAATTCCAAGTCTGAGTTTTGAACCGAACAAGGGACAGCGCCATATTTTGCAATGAATGTATTGTTGCCCAGCGTGCAATTAAGCCTGGGCAGTTTGCTTCCTCTGGTCTGGCATAGTCCTCCTCCCTAGGCCTTTATTTGACTCCTCTCCCCTCTCTTTTTCTCTCTCTCCCTCTAACCAGAGATAATGTGATCAGACTATGCACATGGCCCTTTAGATGTGTTTCCTGAGGAATTTGACAGGGGGGGGGGGGGGGGGGGGGGGGGGCATTAAGTTCACAGAAGCATTCATATCCCATGTTTATTTTTTGTACAGTGGATTTAAAAAAATTCATTTTAAAAACAATGGTACACTCGATGGGTAGGTATATACTTGGTTGAAAGTAAAGCCTGATAGCTCTACTTATTTCTGACAATAAGTTGTGTACAAGAACAGCAGCAACATGGTTTTGAAGACAGTTCTAAGACAACAAATGGATGTTTCCAGTTATGTCTCCAATCACAGTCAATAATTATCAGTTGGTCTGTCAAATTAGCATTTTATATTTTAACATTCTTATCAGTTCATTAAACATTATTTAGTGTTTTTCCCCATTTGAAGTTGTAATGAAAGTGAATGGCCATATCTTTAGGGCCAAGAAGCAGTTTGATGTGAGAGCAAAGTTATTGAAGCTTGTGCCAAGGCAAGTTCATAGTTCATCGTTGAATGATAAATCTATAACCGCTAATGATCACATTTTGTATTCATCCCTTTTTTCGTTTGTTATTCTTCTTTTTAAGCTATAGGCCTAAGCATCGGTCTGTTTGTACTTAGCAAAGAGGCCAACTTCTCAAAATTAAGAACAGATACGTTTACTCTTGCTGTCAGCTCCATGCCCAAATCCTCTCTTAGAATTACTTGCTGTAAACTGTGGAATTCTGGTGGAGCCATTAGTCATCAAATCATTAATTCAAACAAACGAGTAATGTAATGATTGAAACATTTGGAATAGGCTAGTGTAAATGGATGCAGATTGAGCAGTGCGAAGGTAAGGCTACATGCGTCGAAGAGGTCAGCTTGAGCCTGTAGTCCTGTAAATATTTACGGTAAACCTGCTGTCCCTCATTGTATTAATTAGATTTTCTACAAAAACGTCTAAATTCGATAGGCTACATAGACTTTTATGAATTTGTGTGTGTAAGCCATGTGTTTGTAGTAGCGGTATAGATTGTTTTTTTTAATGGTCCTACATTGCTTCATCCTACGTTTCCATTACGTTTTAAATCCAGACATTTGTTCTTAAATAACCATTCGGTATCGAAATGATCCTAATATTTTTTTTTATTTAAATAAGTTTTGCATTTGAGAAATTTAAAATAGCCTAATTGAACTGAGGAACGTAACTAAATTTATGCATGGAAGACCAGTGTCTCTTTGTCCAGGGGTGTCTAATCAATAAAAGTAGGCTTCGACTATAGGCCTACATATGGACTCAATCCAAAAACTGACAAATCAGTAACAACCTAGAGATAAATGTTTTGATGAAAACATGCGGGTAGCCATTCCAAACGTTTACAAAATAGGAAATACGCGCACAATACTGTTCGTGCAGGTGTCTAACCCAGAGCCAATTTGTCAACAACCACAAAAAATATCATAATCTATTTATGCAAGTTACAACAGTCAAAAAGTAAGTATTCGTAACCTTCTTTAACAGAAAAGTACCTCATTAGTTGTTTATGTTAAACACTTTCTGACACCATTGTCCTAGCGTGCGTCAGGGTATACCTTAATCAATGTATTTCACTTCGGATCAAATTATTTCCATGAAGTAGCTTCAGTAATCCGATTAAATGCAATGGGATACATTTAATGTTCAGTATCACGAACATGATACTTTTGATTGGCTAACATTCTCAATTGTGCTATTTCAATCATGTAAATGGCTTTAAATTTGTTTTTAAATGTGGCCCGTCTGAGCCTTCTGCAATTTGTAGCCTAATCCTGTACGGTACTTGGATAGATGTAATGTTCTAGGATATATTGTTGTGTCAATTTCTCGAACATGCTACAGATATGAAGTTGAGCGGGGCTTACCATCAGTAGGGGTACAGGTAGTTCCTCGAGAAAAGTAAATATGACAAAAGAAAGTGTGAGCTCTCCACACGCAATGGAAGTCCAGGTGTAAAGCATGTACTGCAAACGCCGAATTAATTTATGGAGAGGTACGGTGGTGCTTTCGGATCATTAATTCCTTAACGACCACTCTAAAAAAAAAAACAAGAGACGAGACGATGGCCGGAGACCGAAGCGGTAGATGTATGAAGCAGCGTATGTTTGCAGCGGGGTTCCTATCTCCAGAAGTTCATGAGGGCGGAACACTGCGAGGACAGGCGTACTCTCCAACTGATCATGCATCTATTGCCCCTTGCCGTTTTTATGTGTCCGCCCTATTTAGCCTTCATGCCTCCTCCTACCCCCTCCACCCCCACCCCCATTCCGCCCCATTCCGCTGTTTCAAACACCTAAGATAAACCCCCTCCACTCTCTCGAAGAGAAATACATTATGCGCAATATGTTTCAGACTAATAATGAGTTGAAACTTTCTAATACTATTTTTTTAAATTGCATTTCGACCTGTAATATCGATCTGAAATATGTAATACAACATTGCTACCCTGCTAATTATTCAGATACATTTTTAATGCCAAACCTTTTAGTGCGTTCTGTTTTAAAAGCATGAGCGCGTTATTATGTTTTGACTGCATCTGGTCGACACACCACCCAACATAGCCTAAATTGTCCATTCAATATGTATTTTTTGACTGATGTGCGCGGAGCTGCATGAATACACTTCAACTCCACATTAGACCCATCACATAGCTAATAACGGCACAATTGCGGGTCCATTACGCCTTTCTATTTCTTCCTCAATCTCAATGTCTTTCATTGCCAATGGATAAACTATCTGTTCCCTTTCCTCAGTTTATCTGTTTACTGTGTTCCTATGGAAACGATCATCTGGGGTTCAAGGAAGCTTTTTTCACAGGTCTTCTAAAATGGTTTTGAAATAGGCTACGTTATAGGACTACCATGTGGAGTGACAAAATGTGCGTGCCATGGACAGTGGATTAGGAAGTGTCTTGCTACATTTTCACCTGAATATTCACCTGAATACTCCTTTCAACTTCTTCTTCCAAATATTCCACATATTAAGAAACCCTCAGACTAAATGAATGAAAGCTTGTAAGATGGTGTGATAAAAAAAAAATGATGTAGGCTACCTCACATTAAAAACTCCATGGTTGAAAAATCCTTGTTGACTGGGTAATTGTTAAACAGCGTTGCTGCTACACCTTACCCCACAGCCCTTCAGTAACAGTTAAGTCTTTAAGACACATATTTTTAAGACTGCGGGGCAGAGAAATTGGCAATAATGAATCTTAAAGCCTTAAATCTGCTCTGGATCTCTCTGGTTCTCTGGCCGGGGTCACGTAAGCATCCTGAGAAATGTACTCCTAGTGAGGGGATTAGGCTGAGATTGAACAGTGGTCTAAACAGGATACGCTGGCGAGAGAACCTAATGCAAATGGCCGCCGTTGTTTCTCACGCTGTATTTACTTTAGTTTCCCCTGTAGTCATACATTAGTCGACCAAGTGGTTTCTGTTGGCGTGCCGTTGACTTTTGCCCAGTTATTACATTTTGCCTTGTATGCATCCAGTGTCGTGTGGCTTTGTATGTAAAGTTTATTGCACTGTTAGATAATGAATGTCTTGCCTCAGACATAAATCTCAATGCGAAGTGGTTATGCACATCTGCAGCTAATCGGTGCAGTAAGCTGTGTTTTTGGGACATACTCAGAGGGCTGTGGGATTCACTCAAGATACTCTTTGAAGAGGGAGGGTTTCAGACGTTTTCGGAGGATCGGCAGGGACTCTGCTGTCCTAGCTTCAGGGGGAAGCTGGTTCCACCATTGCCAGGACAGAGAAGAGCGTTGACTGGGCTGAACGGGAGCTGACCCCCGTAGAGGTGGGACGGCCAAGAGACCAGAGGTGGCTGAAGGAGTGCTCGGGTTGGGGTGTAGGGTTTGAGCAGAGCCTGAAATTAGGGAGGGGCAAATCCCCTTGCTGCTTTGTAGGCAAGCACCATGGTCTTGTATTGGATGCGAGCTTTGACTGGAAGCCAGTGTAGTGTGCAGAGGAGTGGGGTGACATGGTAGAACTTGGGAAGGTTGAACACCAGGCGGGCTGCGGTGTTCTGGATAAGTTGCAGGTGTTTGATGGCACAAGCAGGGAGCCCAGCCAACAGAGTGTTGCAGTAGTCCAGACAGGAGAGAAGTGCCTGGATTAGGACCTGAGCGGCTTTCTGTGTGAGGAAGGGTCGTAATTTACAGATGTTGTAGAGCAGTGGTCACCAACCTTTTCTGAGTAAAGATCACTTTCTGAGTCCAAATGAATACTGAGATCTACTACTCAGATGAAGGAAAAAAAAGATGACTTAAAAAACACTATGCAACATTAACCCATTAAAAATAGTTCTGTGGCAATGAGGTTTGTTCAGTAGGCTAGATGCCCAATACATTATCACTGCATATTGGCTATGCTTGAATTGCCCTGCCAATGTAGTTCTTCTCAGACCATTTAGAAATTATGTCAGCCAATTGATGTTGAAATTATATTTCAAATTGTAGATATATGATCGCAGTGGTAATAGATCATTTGTTGTATTACTTGTGAGGCACAGTTTAACATAATGATTTGCTTTTGATTTGATTTTACTGGACTGATGGCCTGCATCTGATGGTCAGTCTGCGGGGAGGGAGGGAGGGAAGGAGAGAGCAGCAGTGAAGCTGCCTCTCATCCGACTCACCGACCTTCCACTCTCTCTCCCTCCGCTGAGAAAAGTGGACACAGTCTTCCAGTTGATGGCGAAACTCAAGTCACACTGCATTATTTCTGCCACATGCGCCAATTCATGTTGTTACTCTTATGACCAGAGAAAGGGAAATATTCCTTGCTGTTAAAAAAGACACAAGCTGCCAATATTAACAACTATCTGATTGGCCAGAGGTAGGTCTATAGGTGCACTTGATTTGCTCTCTGGGCCTGCCGGGTATGCAAAGTTCTACCTTCAGGCACATGAAATGGTTCAAAATGGGAACACTGCCTTCCCGGCGCTAGGGATGCTGAATCAAGTACACCTACCGCCAACAGTTTCAAAAATAAAATTAAAAATAAAATTAAAAAAATAGGAACGCAAGACTTTATCGTTATTGTTTTTTACAGAAATGTTCGGTGATCGACTACAAATGCTTTGGAGATCGACCAGTCGATTGCAATCGACAGGATGGTGACCACTGTTGAAGAGCATGAACCTGCAGGAGCGAGTTACTGCTTTGATGTTTGAAGAGAATGACAGGGTGTTGTCCAGGGTCACGCCAAGGTTCTTTGAACTCTGGGAGGGGGACACTGTGGAGTTGTCATCCATGATGGAGAGGTCTTGGACTGGGCAGGCCTTCCCCAGCAAGAAGAGCAGCTCCGTGAATTATTTGTGAATGATTTCCTCCTTATGCACGGGCTCTTCCAGAACATTTGACCTGTTTGGGATCAATCCTATCTCCGAAACCTTTCAGCTTGATGAGTCAATCAAGTGTATCACACAATAACACAAACTGATGAAATGCAGACAAGCATGCTTGGAGAGAGGAAACAAAAGAAAATAAAGTAACCCCATTCCTTCAGTTGGCAGGGAGAGTGGAGAGAAGTGGAGGGACTAGATGTTCTGGTTCCACAGGGGCCTTCAGATGACCATAGGGATCCTCGATCCTCCCACTCTGGAGGGATAAGAGCTTTGCTGGGGTGGGATTTCCCCACAGTACAGGCCTGATGGGGCTGAGGGCACCTGGCTGTGGGTCTTTAATGGAGGTCCACTCCCAGGCATTGACCGGGCTTAGCCCCACTGAGCCCCATTAGATCCCTCTGAGATTACCAACCCTAGGTGGTTCAGCCCTACAGGCACTGGCTGAACCATCACCCATTGCACAGTCAGGGAGGGGACCGCAGTCAATTTACTCCCCCAAACTGATGTGGAAAATACCCCATTAGCCATACTTTGTACTTTCTGTTCTTTATAAAGATTGTTCATGCTTGTTTTTACTTTTCGCTTATTGCAGTAGCATTCCTCTTTTTATGTGAGCATGCTGAGCTGAGTCATCAGGTGGCATCTGCCATTGGGCAATTGAAAAGGTCAACAGTCCTGTGCCGGTGCTTTTGGTGAGAGAGTGGATGATTTCACCTCCACGGCTATGAGTCTCTAAATCCCGCTTGGAGCCACTCACCTGTGAACGCCAGCCCATAATCAACAGGAGCTCAAAGGTAACCTGGGAGTGTAGACCCCTGGCCCCGTGTCATAACACACCTTAGTTTTCTCTTTCTTTTTTTCAGATGTTTAGTGAAGTATTCACTAGTGCAGACACGTGCCACGGCAATTGATCAAACATAGCTTTCACTATAGGTCCCAGGCTTCTCGCTGGAACATTCTTCAACCAAGCCATCTCCTATTTCTGGGTAATGGTCTGTGCTACAGCGCGTTTGGCCAGTAATCCCTTAACTCAACCCATGGATCTCAAAGCCAGTAAGTGGCGGGAGGGGTTAAATGGAGGGAAAGAGGGTGGTGGTGAGGAGTTGAGGAGGGATTGCACAAACTATTTTAATCCCTATAATGGAATTGGCATGTAAACTCATGAACGTAGAAGTAAACACAAAGAAAATGAAGAGGGATGGATGTTGGATTGGTTAGAACAAAGAGAGGTCACTGCCTCTTCCGGCCTGTCTACTTCAGCTGAAAAACACTGTTTAATAAACACCATCAGTTTGCTTTTACACGGAATGTTGAAGTTTTAAGTCACGGTTAAATGTTTTATCCACGTGAATGTAAATTTGAAGCTATAGTTTTAGCAAGAAAGCCTTATTTTGATAAACATCTTTCCATCGTCGAGCTAACGTGGAAAATGTTTTCCCCTTGAGGTCACTTGCACTGAATAGAATTTGGTTTCGATGACATGCAAGTCAAAAGAAAGTAAAATTAAATGTTTTGTCAGAAATCGAACAGATGCTTCAGCTTGTATTGTTAAAAAAAATCATTTTAAGTATTGTAAGTGTTTACCTAAATACCCCAAAATATCTTATAGCCCCTGTCACACCCTATGTTCAACAGTCAAACTCGGGTACCACAGGCTCCATTAGAGAAAGCATCAGTGACAATTCAGTCCTTTGTTTGGGACTGAACTTGGGTCAGTAGATGATTGGAATCGTTTGCCACTCTTTTGCCAAGTGAGTGACAGGTCTTTAATGTCCCTCCATCTCCTGTTGTCGCTGGTTCAAAGCTCCTCCATGCAGATGTTATCAAAGGCAACCGCTCAAGTGAGTGGCATCCCTAGCCTTTTTTTAGGTCCGTCTCTCAGTGCAGAGGGATGAGACACTTCTGCCACAACACTGTCCAGACCCTGGCTGAGTGGAGCAACGCCTGATGCCAGAGCTCTAGTGAGCTTTGGAGACTTTCTCAATGGATTAAAAAGCTTTTTTTATCAGGGCCTTGGATTGGCGCTTAGAGATACCTCTTTAATCAGAGAGGGGAATTGAAATGGCCTAGACTTGGGGTCCTAAGAACCAGAGCTAAGCCAGGAGAGAGTAGAACAAGCAGCCCAGTGAGTCCTACTGTTCTGTAATAAAGAGCCATGGTGTTATTGTCCACTGTGGAGTAGAATAGACTGGGATAGAGGGGAGTAAAAGTAGAATGGAGTAGCTAGCATAGCTTAGAACACAGATTGCCTTGTGACCACGGCCCTACACGGTGCAGGATCTCTGGCGTATCCTAGTCAGTCAACCAATCAACTTACTTAAAGGGTCTCATAGTCAACCAATCAGATTTCTTAAGAGAAGTAACTCAGCACAAAAAGCTGTTCATACATCCAGCAGAATTGACTCGCTGACAAAAGCTAAGCAGAGTTCCATTCCAAAGGCAAAGTTTTCCTAATCGAATTACCAGAGGGTCACAGACCATCAAAAGTAAACATGGCACTTGACTTTTGACCTAGAGCGCCAGCAGAACAGCAATGGCAGCAGGTAGGACGTCTTAAGTAACTCAACTTCAGTGAGTTCCAGGAACTACGGTATTGATATACTCTTCGCTACATCTATGTTATAGTTTAAGCACTGGCTGTGGAAAAGCATATAATCTTTTGAATGCAAAATAGACCGTGGACCAACCCCATGGACCTTTCAGCGACTCAAATTGGTTGAGTAAGATATTACATGAAAGCTAGTCAGTTCATACTCCCTCTTTCTGTTCTGTCTCCTTCTTTTTCTTGTTCTCTGCATATTCATTTTTACTGCACATCAATAGCCTAAAGCCCCCTGAACATTTTAGGCCATTGAGAAGCTCTTAAGTGGATGAGCGAGTGTTAACTATGTCTTTTCAAACCTTGACATTTAATACTATGTATAAATCACTCCGGGGACCTGTTATTCTTTCAAGAATGTAACTACATACTTTCAAATAAAACTTGAAAGGGCCCAGCAAGTTTTAAAACGCAGTGTGCGCTCCTAAGATGGCAGGAAGGAATTCCAAGCAGTCAGAATATGCTAACATCCCAGTGTGGGCGAACCGTGGGCAGGAAGATGGGACGCAAAGCAGAGAGGAGAGAAAGGAGAGGAGAGGGGAAAGAGGAGAAGATGAGAGGAGAGGAGAAGAACAGCAAGTTGGGTCATCATGGATATTGGGATAGGACATGGAGGACTGCTCATATGAACTTGCTCCTTCCATCTGTAGGGGACCAACCCTCTGTCAATTTAAACCGGGCCTGTCAAACTCATGGGCAGCACCAGGAACGGTTCCATTTTTATTTTCATGGGTTTCAGTGTTCAGTTCCCTGCTGAAAACACCCCTAGCATAGATCAGCATTCATTTCAAGATGGTCCATGATGGTATTTGCTGGTCTGTGCTGGTTGACCAGCATGGTCTAGCTGGTCAAGCTGGTCTGACAAGCGTGGTCTGTCTGGTTATGCTGGTTTACTAGCATGGTCTAGCTGGTTTTGCTCGTGACCAGCCTTTGATGTCATTTAAACATGGGTGACCAGTCATCGCTGTGCTTTGGACACTTGTGACCAGCCTTCACTCTGTTTTGGACACATACAAGCTTGTGCTGGGGATGCTGGAGTATGCTGGTCAAGCATGGTCTAGCTGGTCAAGCTAGTCTGATCACGCCCACCGATATCATTTTTCCCAGCATGCTCTATTGCCGTTTCATTTTTGTAATTGTTTGTTTCAATACATGTTTTGTTTATTGTGTTTTTGCATGTACATTGATGAATTAATTAATCTTATGCTACACAAGATCAATAACATACATGTTTCTAAACTAATCCAATCTCTTAGTTGGATTTATTGCACCCCTTACTGAAATGGCTGTTCCAGTTGAGCTGGTTTGGGTAGTATCATTTATATATTTTTCTAACCCTGGCAGTCATTCTGAATGCATATTGTGGGTGAAGAAAAGTTCCAATTGTTGGATATCCCCTCTCTGGCTGGATTCCAATAGGAATTAAACATCACTTTGCAAGCCAGTAGGATCCAAGATAGTACATTTAATTCCTTTGGTTTCCTATTGGTTCTGGGAACAAAGCCATACACTAAGTTTCCTGACCGGTAAACCAGAAAGTGACATTTTTGCTTGTTCTGGGAACGTACATTTTTAGACTGCTACGAGGTTCTGAGAACGCTTTATTATGGTTCCCTGAAAGTTTTCCTGGGATGTTTTATTCATGTTCTGAGAATGGGAATAATAGGTTATTTGGAGGTTTTTAATCTTCCTTAAAACTTTCACTAAATGTTTCAATAAGACTTAAAAACACTTCTAGCTTAGTTTGGGTTAACTGTTTCTAACTCCAAGCACAGATAGGGCACATGGAAATTCATTTGCTTATGCATTAATCATGCAAATACATGAAAAAAATGATAATGGCACGGCGTCATTGAGATTCAAACCGTATAATCTTCTCTATCCATGGAATTAGTCCACTGTGCCACCAGGATAGAGCTAGCATGCAAAGTGGTTCTATTTAGCCTGTTCAAACAGACCCCATTTCAAAGGAAACAAGCACTCATCAAGATTAGGGGTGGCCAATTAGTAGGCTCGGCCAACACACCTGAACACACTTCACAAGATAGGGGATAGAGAGAGTTTTGTTGACGCTGATAGAGGAATGTATCTTTTTTTTTTATCCTACTAATGTTGTCTTGTGGTTTATATGGAAAGTTTTCTTAATGTTCAGAGAACATGACTTTAAATAGAACCATGAGGAACACTGTAGGAATTGGTATGCTGAAGTACTGAAATTGCCAGAGAATAAGGTTTTTTCTTAACGCCCTCGAAACAATTTGAAAACATCACTTTAAATAGAACCATGATGAAACCTGGTGGAAAGGTTATGCTGAAGTATTGACATTCCCACAGGAGAACATTGTTTCTTTACATTCTCTGAACTATTTGAGAACATTTCCAATGTCAAACCAGTTGGAGAATGTTTCTAGAACATTACCATTTTTTAAATAAATTTAACCATGTTTGAACTTTTAGGAAACATTGTGTTAAAGTATTGAAATGTCAAGAAAATAACATTATTTTGTCAAATTCCTTAAATATGCTGAGAATGTTCCAAAGGCAAGCAAATATCTTGCTCTATTTCTAGAATGTTGTGGGAAGGTTGTGTGCAAAATAACCATAGGACAACCTCACTCTCACCAATCTTAAAGAAACATATGGTTCTCAGAAAGTTATCTGTTAGCTGGGATGTGACAATGCTGGTTTTGCTGGTGACTAGTTTATGCACCAGTGTCCAAAACACAGCAAAGGCTGGTCACCAGCAAAACACAGCGAAGGCTGGTCACCAGCCAAACACAGCAAAGGCTGGTCACCAGCCAAACACAGCAAAGGCTGGTCACCAGCCAAACACAGCAAAGGCTGGTCACCAGCCAAACACAGCAAAGGCTGGTCACCAGCCAAACACAGCAAAGGCTGGTCACCAGCCAAACACAGCAAAGGCTGGTCACCAGGAAAACACAGCAAAGGCTGGTCACCAGCAAAACACAGCAAAGGCTGATCACCAGCAAAACACAGCAATGCTGGTCACCATAAAACACATCGAAGGCACATCAGAAACACAACAAAGGCACCACGAAAAATGTTGTGAAGACTGGTCACCAGCAAAACTAGCACCTATGCTGGACCAGTGGTCTATGCCGTTTTTTTCAGCAGGGTTATCAGGCCTCAACATCAGATTCAGTGACCTGCAGATTTTGAAAGTTGAAGGGATGAATGCTGACTGCTTTTGACATCTTTATTATCACCCTTTGTTCTGGTTCTGTCAGCAAGGTTAGCAAGACACTGCTGCTAGATACATCGACTTGTGGCTTGGCTCACTGTCTAATGTGCATTGTTGTATACTTATAACATTCTTGATATGTCTAACGTTTTCTGTAAGATGATCGTGGAATGTGAAAATGAATATTGGCAAAACTGCATTGAGACTATGTACACATCAAGTTTCTATTTAGTTACAGATCATTCATTTTTCTGTAAACCAGAAAACAGAGACATTGTGTAAGCAGCTGGCGGTGATTCATCGGGGGCTCGACGGATATATCAAAACAGTAGTAAAAGCAATACATTTATTAATTTATAAGGAGTGACTGAGTTGTTTATCAAACTTGCGGTCTCCAGCTTGGATATTTGTTTAATCAAATTTGTTTGTAATGTCAACATTGCACGACAGCTTTATTTGAAAGACTGAAAAGGAAATATATGTCATATACTGTGTAAAGTGTGTATGTGTGTAAGTATAGCACTGTTACAGGGTGTGTTTCATATGCTGCAGGTCCTCTGAAAACTATACCATTATTTGATAAGACATTGTGTTAAGAAAATTAGGTTCGACCGCCAAGTCAGCTAGAAGTCAACTATTCCCCTCCGACACAATTAAATGGAAAGCCTTAATCCACCATGAGAAAGGGACTTGAGTTTGTCAAGATGTAAAGTCCCCATAGCTAGGCCTCAGATGTGGATGACTCACACGTGACATCACAGTTTACAGTCGGATGCCACACTCGGGGTGCCCAACCTCATGCTTGGAATTTTGTGGAGATGTAGGTGGTCAGGCGATGAGGTCACCGTGCAGCTAAGGGCTTTGGGAAACGCCATAGCCTCTTGTTTGGGATCCGCTGTGCTTCCGATCTCTCCGTGGGAACCAATGCCCTGCATATGTGTGCCATGGAAAAAGCACTGCAAGTAGAATGGAGTCCCAGGCCCCCAGGTTCCACCCAGCACTACATAATTAAACAAGGAGGGAATTTTACACACTTTAAAGAGAGTCCCTCTCCACTTTACTTTGGGCCAACAGCGCGTAATTGCTTTTGCTGGAAAGTTGAAGTTTTGGGGAGCGGTCTAAATATCTTGGTGAAACTGGTAGCAACAGAGCTCTCCATGTAAGTATGGGTCTGTTGAAGTTGTTTGGGAGGAAAACTTTCAGATTAAAGCACCAAGGGATATACACACTGATTTTCCCTTGAAAGCAACCAACTAAACACATCCTGCGACTGCCTATAGAATCTACAACTAGATTCTTAAATGCATAAACATGCACCCTACTTTTATGGGACTGCAGGTTTGTGACATTCTAAGTAAATGGGGAGTTGTTGGAATGTATGGGGTTGTGGGAGGGGGAGGCCAGGGGTTTACAATAATTCCCTTTTGTAGGATATCCTATGATCTTTTTCTGGATGGCTGACTGAAAAGTTAATTTCTAGCTGGTAATTGTAGGTTATTTTGCCCTATGAGTGCAATTTCAGATTTGATAAACGAGTCCCTTTGGCAGTGCAGCGTTTATTTTCTGTGGGTTGATTTGAGAGCTGCAGCTCAGGGGTGGGATCCAGTCTACCCCACACGTCTGCCTGCCTGCCTGCTTGAGTCTAACCTGGGGCATGGCACCCTGACAGACAGCTCAGATCCCTACTGTAGTGTAGAGTTCACCCCACAGCACTAGAAAGGTTTCAAGTTTTAAGGTAGTTACCGTGAGTTAAGTTATGTTATAAGTGCAAATGTGTACAAGTCGCTACTGACTTTTTTCTAAATCCAGTTTTATTTACGATGCTTCTACTGTATGTTATTTCTTCAGCCTCCATGTTTTAAATGTATTTATTGCACTTATAGGGTATGCTATGACAATTGGTCCACCTCCAGTTTATTTTGTTTACCTAGTAACGGTGTAGGTTAAAACCTCTTAAACTCTGACCCCCTCTGGTGGCATTTTCTAAATGACACATAATATTGTATACTACCCTCATAAAGTACATTTTGGTTTTAAAACTATAAACACATGCTTAGTACTCTTAGACAGGTAAGAACTGTGGGATTCAGATAAAAGTGTCAAAAACAAAACAACTACTACAGAGGCCGAGATACAGCAGACCAAACAAACCTGAAATGTACCGTTTTTTAAATGTATTTTTTATTTGGAGGGTTGGAGTACCCCCAATTGTCCCCATGTTGAGGAATAAGAGATTTGAAAGGTTTTAGATAAAACATGTCACCAATTACTGTTCCCAAAACAATAACAAATTCTCAGATCATTTACCTAATGGTGGTGCTCTAAACATGCACAAATTCCCCCTTTCCATGCGTACTAAATATTTAGACATTTGATGACATTGCATACATCTGATTTTAAATCTGCGGTTAGGGGGCACTTTGCAACCTGAGCTGAAGTGTGCTGAGAAGCCCTTAACATCATGGTTTAGTCACATTACCTGTAATTCACAGTCAAAATCAGCATGTTGCTGAACATTTACCACCGAATGAGTCTTAGAGCTGTCATGCCACACAATGTAAAATCCCAGAATGTTACGTTGGTCATCCTAATGAAGCACAACCGCAAAAAACATGAAAACATTTGAGAGAGAAAACGTAAACCTTCAAGTGATGCATTGTAGTTTTCCTCGTCAGGCACTCAGTGCTAATCCGCCTGGCTAACTCAAGCCACATTTTCTGCTCTCTGCACTTTCACAGTGGTCCCTGGGGCTAGTTGACATGACACAAATTTTCCGCTGTCAATAAAAAGATAAATAAATTATAAAATGGTGATTTCAAAATGACTCACAAGCATTAGGCTTGTTTTATTTTTTTTAACTGAAGGACCCTTAAGATGGCTGCAGCTAGAAATCATGCACTTTTACTATGGCAGCGGCTGAGGGGCCTGGGAGCAGCTGTGTGTGTGTGTGTGTGTGTGTGTGTGTGTGTGTGTGGACTAATAGGTTTATGTACTATATGCCTTATCTGTGCCAGTAGATTCACCATGTCTTCTGCATATCACAAACTAAGCCTTGCTTTTTCAGCAGCTTCATACATACAATTTCAAGACACCCCTTTCCCTATGTGTTATTTCATGGCAATACTAAACAATTTGGATGAGTTGAAATAATCCCAGTACTCTGGATAAGGTTCACAGCACAGGGAGTAGAGATAGGATACCATGCTGGATGAAATGATGGACAGGCTATCCAATCTTGGATCCTCCTTTTAAGAGTTGGAAACACATCTCCCCATCATGTTTTATTGTGTTGTTCCACTGTAACCAACACCTCCTATCCCAATCTGCTTTTCCTCCCTTGGTGCCACGGGTGTGAAAAACGGAAAGCCCAAACCTCACCGTGTGGGCCTCCTGGTCACTGTGGCAACCGTTCAAACATGGCAGCGGTTGGTGCTGGGTTAACTGCCAAATTTGTTGCATTGCTCCATCGGTTACCCCTCCAGTACCTTGTGCCATCAGTGGGGAGCCTGAAACACAGCAGGAAAGAGGAGGTGAGACGAGAAGGATGGATAGGAGGGGGAAAAGGGGGCAACCCAGGACCTTCTCTGAGGTCTCCAACCCACCACGTGTACGCTGGTTGGATCCAGAACACACCAGCGTTCCCCATGGTGTCTCTCCCAGCACGGCTCCAGCTGTTAGCAGCTTGTAAAAAAAAAACGTTTTATGACAGTGTATCTGTTATTTATTTATCACTCCTGAGTAAGAAACACAAGCAATTAGCTACAGTACACACAGTCTCCTGGCAGAGAGAGGGACGAGCTGCCAGGTTTCAACCACAAGATGACTTTCCACCACTGAGGCCTATTCGTCAAAGCAGCTCGGTCAATTAGCCTTCTTTCTTAACAATTGACCAGAGGTAACCAAGGGAAACGCCTGCTTTCCTTTAATCTGGCTCAACTTCCAGATACAGCTAAATCTTTGGTATATTTTCAAGGAGATACCAAAATAGTGAAATCAACCTCAATTTGAGATACTTAAGATTGGGGTTGACAATACATCAACAGAAACCCCTCTGCTGGCCTTAAATGGAAATGAGGCTTGTTGCCGTTAGGGAAGCACAGTAATATGCTGTTTACGTGGTTATTTTTGACTTGATTATTTGTAACTCCACAGTGTTTTAGGACATTCTTCCATCTATTGGGCGTTAGCCGTTGTTGTTATTGCCTGCATCTGCTGAAAACCAAACAATGACGGGTGGTCACCTTTCATCATGGTATGATGGGAATGGGAATGTATTTGGTAATGGGAAACGGTACAACAGCTTCGAGAAAAGTGACATCATTTGCTTTTAAACTTGTTTTCGGTACGTTTGCCAGGGGTGAAGCAAACCATCTGTGGCTGCTGGAGGGGGTCGTGGCTTTGGGGTATGGTTCAGTCCACTTTTGTTTACATGCTTGTGTTTTGTTTGGGTTTCAGGGCAATTTTTCGAGATGCGTGTTGCCTGACTGTCATTTCACAGTTATCGTGGTAGTTATCGTTGGATTCACAGACACAGATCATTTGGAGCTAAGGTCACTGAGAGCTGATCTATCCTCAAACAACTGTCTTTCTCTAATCTCTGCCCAATACTGTTCTGCAACCCCACACAGACACACAGACAGACACAGATAACTGTACAGATAATTACACCCATAGAGAACTCTGTTGTGCTAGCCCAGACCGTTCAGTTGCGCTATCTCACAGCTGTTTGCTGAGGACGGTGAGGTCTCTCTGCATAAATTTCACTGATATCACCTCCATCAGAGAGCCATAAAGCTGATTTATTACAAATACAGCTCTCTTGTGTTTACTGCGCACATTCTTGGGCCTGCAACATCTTTCAAAGTGAGCACTTGCAGGTGCTCCGGCTCAGTCTCTGTGGGGCAGACTGGAATAGAAACTCAGTGTGGAAGACAGAAGGGGGAAGAGAAAGAGAGAGGAGATAACAAAGGAAGGTGGTGGGGCAAGAAAACATGGCAGCCATTACTGTGGTGATTTAGCTGGAGCTGAGGTGATAAGGATAATGCACTAAAGTGTTGAGTTACTTTCTGTCCCCACTTTCAGCTTCCCAAGAATAAATCTGGAGCTGGGCTGAAGGGTATTTTTCCTAATAGCCCAGAAGCAGATGACACGTTAACATTCCCCATTAGTCAGGGTGTTCACAGGGAATAGCAGGCTAGCTAGCTGTAGCCATCAGTAGTTTAGCTGTAGTAGTACCAGAGGTAAAGAGGGCTAGCTAGCTAACTTTAGTTAGCAGTAGTTTAGTTGTAGTATCACCAGAAGGTTAGCCATCCTTTTTTATCATCATCCATCATTGTCTTTTACCTCCCAAATGTAGAGGTACACCTCTGTAAATCATTCATTTGAACTGGTGCCTGTGCTGCTTGATTTCAAACCAAAATGAAAATGGATAGCCCTAACATCATACAGCCTCAAAATGGAGGCCAGTTGACTGCACTGACCTGGTCGGGAGAATCTCAATTTTCCCTCAGGTCGCTATATCTGTACTGTCTCTTTATCTCACCTCTTTTTCTGATAATGACACTGCAGAAAAGGCTAGAGAGGGAGAGAAGACATCTTGGCTCTGCTTGTGGAACCTTAAGTAGTTCAACAATAATAAGCGAGAGGACAGAGAGACGAGAAATGTGAGACATTCCAGAAATGCGAGGGAGCTGCTGGCTTTGTGGATACAGCGGGAGATTGACCAAACCTAACACCAGGAACTCTGACCCGCTGATCTGCATCTTTGTGTCTCTCTGCTCTGCCCTAAGTACCTCACACAGCCCCCCCTCCCTCTCTCTCTCTCTCTCTCTCTCTCTCTCTCTCTCTCTCTCTCTCTCTCTCACACACACACAGTATCAAAAGCATATGGCTTGCTGAATGCGAGTGAGAATAAGGAGGAGAGATTCTTCTGGCAACATCTCCGCACACAAAGCAAGGGAGAGAGTTGTTGATTACCTTGAGGGTCAGCAGTCACTGGAAAGAGAAGAGTAGAACAGCAGGAGCTCCAGATTTTCTGGCTTGTGAAGAGAGAGGAAAGATTATGAGGAAATCACTCACTTTGATGGAAGCCTTTTAGCAAACTTGTCAGCTATAAATGTGTTCATTTTTGCATCAGACAGGCTCCCACTCATCCCACTTCTTCGCCATTTTTCTTCTCTCTCTCTCTTCCCCTTCTCTTTTCCTCTCTCTTCATTTGGGCAATCTTTTGTTGCTGAATGAAAAAAAATCCCACTGAAATTTTAGACTGGATTTGGCCTAATGAAATATGGATCAACCCCTACAAACACATTCATTAATTATAATAATTATATTTCACATTTCCTGTTGCTGCAGGATTATTTTTCTGTTGTTGCAAACTGCCTCAGATTAAGATTTTACATCTGTATAAAGATGAGTAACAGCTACCGTAAACAGTACAATTGTTCTTTAAAGCACCTGTTTTGTCCACTGTGTCAAGCTCTCTGTTTGTTTACACACGCACGCACACACACACACACACACACACGCGCGCACACAAAGCAACATGTAAACAGATATACCCACAAACGTCCTACCGCTGGTCACAATCTGGCCTGTGTTTACTTCCCAGCATTTATTCACGGGGTGGAAATATTTATCCTTGATGAAGCATGCATTTATCCTGCTTTTTTCTCCCCGACCACAACCTCTAAAATCAAATAAACGAGAGAGCTGTATTCTTTTCTTCATGAAATCCCATCAAGAGGAATGTCTGGAAATCCATGTCCTACTCCTCCATCATCCCCTGTTCCCCTCATTACCCAACATGTTGTTCCTATTACGCCTCTACATCTTTTATTTTTATCAAGATAAATGTGCTGAGAAATCATTTCATATTCCTCTTTTGCTTATTGCCTGCTCAAACAAGGGTTCACTAAACTGAACCAATTTGCTGCGTGGTTGTGGTGTTGGAGGTATTCTCTCAGAGCATATTGCTTTGACTTCATAAAGGCTGTACATGAACAGACGTACTGAGCTTTGTTGGCTTTTTCAAACATAAGGAGTAGTTTACTTGGCTTTCATTAAGGATGGAACACAAGCCGGACGACTTTACGAAGTTACAGAGAGCACAGGCGGCTGGTGGCACCTTCATTGGGGAGGACGGGCTCATGGTAATGGCTGGAACAAAATAAATGGAATGGTATCGAACACATAAAACACATGGTTTACATGTTGTTGATACCATTCCATTTACTCCATTCCAGCCATTACTAGGAGCCTTCCTCCCCTCAGCAGCCTCCTGTGAAAAGAGGGAAGAAATACCATCTGTAAATATACCTATCAATCACAATCCAGACCAGAGAGGAAGAAGGAGAATCTGTGTTCTATAAGAATTTGCATTGAAATAAACAAAGGGGCCACATATCCCTCCAAAGTCACAGATTAACAAGTGACTTTCTTTCTTCAAAACAGTTATATTTATTCCAATTCTTTTAACAGCAACCCAGCTAGCAAACTCAATATCGTCTGATATATCTGGAAGTTAAACACCTCTGTTTAGCAATGACACGAAAGGGGCCCCAGTTGAGCTCATTGGGGGGTCCCTGGGAGCTGAAATGGCGAGGGCCTGCAACGGAGACTCCAGGGGAACCAGCCAGTGTCCTTCATCACGGCTGTCCACACAGAGCTGGGTGAAACGGGGGAAAAAGAAAAAAACAATTAGCCAGTGTGTGAACAAGCCCTTGTTTATTGACTTTCTGAGGAAACTTTATTAACCTGCCCAGCCTTGAATGGAAGACACCTGCTGTTCGCACTTAGGCTGTCATTACCACTGTGGAGGGAGCAGGGAGGGTCCCAGTGATGCTCGCTGCAGCCTGCTGTTCCTTTGTCCCATGCCCGTCATCCAGCAATTGAGCACTACGATGGTTACAATGAGATTGCACTTTGTTGGGTATCGTCGCTAAGCTGACAGACCTTTTTCCCCTCACTTGTCGGCAATCAAATTACAGCAGACAACCCCACTGACTCTGGTTTTGTTCATTTTGTCTGTCCGTAAAAATAGGCAGAGTGCTCTCCATGATTGACTTTTGTGAGGTTGCCGTTGGTGAAGTGGGTGATTGTGAAAGAATCATATTCGGACAATACGGATACAGAAACAATTTTAAAAGCAAAGAGACCAGGACGGACACATTGAGTCATTGTGGCTCAAGTGAAGTGGCAGGGTGCATGGGGATTTCACACAAAAATATTGACCGAGGTAAAAACTTAAATTTAGCATTATTGTCCCCCCCCCCCACCCTTTTATTTAAACGTTCCCCTTAAAAAAAACTCATATTGCTGAGCAACAGTTGCCCATGCCAGCAAAGTCGGTGGTGAGCTCACCCCTAAGAGGGACAGAAACATTGCAGTCTGTCCCTCCCAGGGCAGCGTGGAATGGGTAAGTCCTCCCAGTGAGTGACACTTCCTCTAAAGTGCATGTGTCAATGGCTAACTTTCAGCAGGACAGATAAAACACGACAGCCTGGCTTTTATCGTCCCTCCAGGGCTCAGGGACCAGAGATACTAGCCATTACAAGGACAGCACTGAGGCGAGTGTGGATGCGTGGGCTTTAGCATATCCGCAGCTAAACAGACACTGTGTGAGTGTGTGTGACCATTCTGCATGCACTAAAGTCTCTTTATATACAGTATGAGTGTCTATTTATTGACTTGTTCTTGTTCGGGAAATGAGGTAACTGGAAACCAAGAGTGGTCTACAACCAAACATTCACAAATATACAAGCAGTGGAGATCCAAATATGTAACCTGGCCAAGGCTGAGACCCAAAACATGTGAACCATGTGAGGTTCATGGTTCAATGTAAATCGCAGTATCTAGTGGCACACCACGTCATTTCAAAGTAGATAATTGGGTAATATTTGGTTGAGATGTTGATCAATGAGATTACAACCGACACTATATATACAAAGGTGGTGGACACCCCTTCAAATGAGTTGATTCTACTATTTCAGCCACACCCATTGCTGACAGGTGTATAAAATCGAGCACACCGCCATGCAATCTCCATAGACAAACATTGGCAGTAGAATGGCCTTACTGAAGAGCTCAGTTACTTTCAAAGTGGCACCGCCATAGGATGCCACCTTTCCAAATAGTCAGTTCGTCATATTTCTGCCCTGCTAGAGCTGCCCCGGGTCAACTCTAAGTGCTGTTATTGTGAAGTGGAAACGTCTAGGAGTAACAGTGGCTCAGCCACGAAGTGTCGCTGATGGAGATAGCTATCGTTTTACGATCCCGTAACCAATTGTGCTATTGTGTATGTTTTTTTGCGTTATTTGTAACTTATTTTGTACATAATGTTTGTGTCACCGTGTCTTATGACCGAAAAGAGCTTCTAGATATCAGGACAGCGATTACTCACACTGTACTGGAGGAACAAAGAGTCAGACGGGAAGGATTTACTTCAGAGGCCCAACAAGGCCCTCATCCCCATCATTTTCAGGAGAAAAAGTCAGAGGTATCGGGGACGATCCATCACAGAGAGGGTAATCTACATTTACCATCAGTCCTATTAGCCAACGTACTATCAATCGATAACAAAATAGACTACAATCACGTACATCCAACCAACGGGACGTTAAAAGCTGTAATATCTTATATTGTTGTGGCTTTTTTGGCAGGATAGAACAGCAGCCTCTGGTAAGACAAGGGCAATGCATATTTGTAAACAACAGCTGGTGCACGAAATCAAAGGAAGTCTCAAGGTTTTGCTCGATATAAGACTAATTTCACTGTGGATATACAGTGCCTTGCGAAAGTATTCGGCCCCCTTGAACTTTGCGACCTTTTGCCACATTTCAGGCTTCAAACATAAAGATATAAAACTGTATTTTTTTGTGAAGAATCAACAACAAGTGGGACACAATCATGAAGTGGAACGACATTTATTGGATATTTCAAACTTTTTTAACAAATTAAAAACTTAAAAATTGGGCGTGCAAAATTATTCAGCCCCCTTAAGTTAATACTTTGTAGCGCCACCTTTTGCTGCGATTACAGCTGTAAGTCGCTTGGGGTATGTCTCTATCAGTTTTGCACATCGAGAGACTGAATTTTTTCCCCATTCCTCCTTGCAAAACAACTCGAGCTCAGTGAGGTTGGATGGAGAGCATTTGTGAACAGCAGTTTTCAGTTCTTTCCACAGATTCTCGATTGGATTCAGGTCTGGACTTTGACTTGGCCATTCTAACACCTGGATATGTTTATTTTTGAACCATTCCATTGTAGATTTTGCTTTATGTTTTGGATCATTGTCTTGTTGGAAGACAAATCTCCGTCCCAGTCTCAGGTCTTTTGCAGACTCCATCAGGTTTTCTTCCAGAATGGTCCTGTATTTGGCTCCATCCATCTTCCCATCAATTTTAACCATCTTCCCTGTCCCTGCTGAAGAAAAGCAGGCCCAAACCATGATTCTGCCACCACCATGTTTGACAGTGGGGATGGTGTGTTCAGGGTGTTGCTTTTACGCCAAACATAACATTTTGCATTGTTGCCAAAAAGTTCAATTTTGGATTCATCTGACCAGAGCACCTTCTTCCACATGTTTGGTGTTTCTCCCAGGTGGCTTGTGGCAAACTTTAAACAACACTTTTTATGGATATCTTTAAGAAATGGCTTTCTTCTTGCCACTCTTCCATAAAGGCCAGATTTGTGCAATATACGACTGATTGTTGTCCTATGGACAGAGTCTCCCACCTCAGCTGTAGATCTCTGCAGTTCATCCAGAGTGATCATGGGCCTCTTGGCTGCATTTCTGATCAGTCTTCTCCTTGTATGAGCTGAAAGTTTAGAGGGACGGCCAGGTCTTGGTAGATTTGCAGTGGTCTGATACTCCTTCCATTTCAATATTATCGCTTGCACAGTGCTCCTTGGGATGTTTAAAGCTTGGGAAATCTTTTTGTATCCAAATCCGGCTTTAAACTTCTTCACAACAGTATCTCGGACCTGCCTGGTGTGTTCCTTGTTCTTCATGATGCTCTCTGCGCTTTTAACGGACCTCTGAGACTATCACAGTGCAGGTGCATTTATACGGAGACTTAAATACAATCCACCTGTGTGTAATTATCATCATTCGTCATTTAGGTCAACATTGGATCATTCAGAGATCCTCACTGAACTTCTGGAGAGAGTTTGCTGCACTGAAAGTAAAGGGGCTGAATAATTTTGCACGCCCAATTTTTCAGTTTTTGATTTGTTAAAAAAGTTTGAAATATCCAATATATGTCATTCCACTTCATGATTGTGTCCCACTTGTTTTTGATTCTTCACAAAAAAATACAGTTTTATATCTTTATGTTTTAATTCTGAAATGTGGCAAAAGGTCGCAAAGTTCAAGGGGGCCGAATACTTTCGCAAGGCACTGTATGTAAACTTCCGACTTCAACTGTAAACCAGAAGCCATGGATTACAGGCAACATCTGCACTGAGCTAAAGGGTAGAGCTGCCGCTTTCAAGGAGCGGGACTCTAACTCGGAAGCTTATAAGAAATCCCTCTATGCCCTCCGACGAACCATCAAACAGCTAAAGCGTCAATACAGGACTAAGATTGAATCGTACAACAACGTCTGTGCCACTGACTTAGTCTGGCTTTAATTCCAGTTTGTCTACAAATGAATAATTGATATGTTGGATTCACGTCTCCATCTTAACCAAAAGTTAAATAATAGGACAAAATCAAATCAAATCAAACGTTAAATACCCTTTAAATAAAGTTTGATTTGATTTAGTCATTTTTGGTTGAGGTGCCCTCATAACAGTTTCAATTTGTCAGGACTTGGACTCTACAAGGTGTCGACAGTTTTCCACAGGGTTGCTGGCCCATGTTGACTCCAATGCTTCCCACAGTTGTGTCAAGTTGGCTGGATGTCCTTTGGCTGGTGGACCATACTTGATACACATTGGAAACGGTTGAGCGTAAAAAAAAAACAGCAGCGTTGCAGTTCTTGACACAAACCCGTGCGCCTGGCACCTACTACCATACCCTGTTCAATGGCACTTCAACCGTTTGTCTTCCCCATTCACCCTCTGAATGGTACACATACACAATCCATGTCTCATTTGTCTCAAGGCTTAAAAATCCTTCTTTAGCCTGCCTCTTCCCCTTCATCTACACTGTTTGAAGTGGATTTAACAAGTGACACCAATTAGGGATCATACCTTTCACCTGGATTCACCTTGTCAGTCTTTGTCATGGAAAGAGCAGATGTTCCTAATGTTTTGTACACTCAGTGTATATGAAAGTAGTTTAGTGCTCAAAAAAGAGGTTAAATATGGGGAAGAAATAGATAGATCAAGAAAATATATCTTCTGTCTTTCAGATATAGGACAGATACTTCCAAACAAACTTGTTTGTATGAATATGTTACTCAATGTGTTTCTATAGGCTGAGAGCAGTAAAGGCAAACTTCAAAGTTGAATGAAATTGTTTCATATTTTTTCTTATACCCACAGGGGTCCTAACATTTTTAATCAATAGAAAAATGATCCATGGTATGACCGTCGTAAAACACCCCCCCCCAGGGCTTAGACTTTTATTACCCGCCTCTGCTTGTGGAGAGTTTGCGTTGTTAATTAGTTATGGAATGAAGATCTTTTGAACGCCCTCTAAGGGCTCCTTCATACATACTGTAGCTGCTATAGACAGATTAATAGATATTGCTGGGCAACGTGAAAGAGCGGTCTGCAAATTCTGCCTTGATGCCGAGTCATTAACAATGTAAAGGCTCAACGAAACAATATTGTTATCCGTTTAAATGGAAAATATAATAATATATCTATACATATAACTTAAATTACATCTTAGCATTCAGTTATGTTGGTTATGGGAACAAAAATACAGTTCATTGTGGATTGTGGTTATGAAAAAAGCTGTATATCAAAAATAGCATAGATACAGGGTTGGAGGAGACATTGAACCTTTTAGGGACTTGGAAGTCTACAATATATGTATGCTATTGTTCAGTGTTCACTCCCATGTGCTAACTATAGCAGATTTGTAAGTCATGCTTCTGATCTGATCTCAACCTTCTGCTAAATGAACCAACATACGTGTATTCTAGTCTTCAGAGGGCATTCATTGGTATTATAGTTTACAGAGGCCGCCCCCCATCCCTTCTCAATCCTCCTATTCGTCCTCCACTCCCAACAGTATTGTGGTGAGAGTCTGCTTACCAGCTCCCTCAAGTGAAGCAGCAGACAGCTCAGTGTAGCTCAGAGCCGCCCATATATAAAAATAGATATTATATCAAAGTCATGGACGATTCGCTGCTCTCTGTCCATCTCTGCACTCACTCATGTGTTTCACTTTTGACTGGTCCCTCTTTCTGTGGTGCTTTTCAAGAGGAACCCCTTTGAGACACGTAGCTCCAGTGGGACTGGGGACAGGCAGCCGGCCAGCTTCCAGGGTAAACATATAATCATCCCTCGGACGGCTATAATTATATCTGGGACGTGAAGGAACAGAAGGGTGTGTGAGGGAAGGAAACCATGCAGGCAGGCAGATACACAGTAGCTAGCAAGAGGTGGGTGAGTCCAACATACGTTTAATATTTGTTTTCTACTCTGAAGTAAAGATGGGCTGGTGTTTGGGGAGACCTGACGATAGGGGTTGATGGAAAGGAAGGATGAAAGGTTGTGGGGCTGCTGCTCGCTAGCTTTGTTTTGAGCTGGGGCTATTTTTGGTAAACATGAACACATACATATGCATGTACATGTGCCAAATACAAATAGATGCACATAGACACACACACACACACACACACACACACACACACACAACCAGACACTCAGACAGATACACATACACACTTAGGCACACATCTTGAATGCACGCATGTCCCCATCCACACATTATCACAGAAAACAGTGGATGGTTTAAGGGCTGAGATGGGGAGCTTGCTTCAGGCCTGTTCTTTAATCCACCATCTCTCAATGGAGAATTTATCCTGTATGAAGTCTGAGGAGCTTTTAATGCGGTCGACAAACTAGCATGCTCTGTGGTCACCTACCATTCAAACGGCCCTCGCTGAAGACAAATTGATTACAGCTCCTGGTTGGAAAATCAAATTACTTCCAGGATATCTTATCTGTAATTGAAATTGAATTTGTTGGCATTGCGGGAAACTGAGCAACCAAAATGGACTGTATCCATAAATACCTGCTTTTCTTTGTGTCACCTGACTCTGTTTGAAACCAGCCAAGCCTCTGTCTTTTATGTGATAGTTCCCCTCTAATTTTCTTCCTCTTTGGTGCCCCGAGGTGGATTGGGTGGGAGAAGGTGACGTCACACCGTTTACACAAATTCCAGATGAATATAAAAAAACACAAAACAATTCTCCATGAAACAGTGGAAACTCTAATAAGTTATAGGAAGTGATTAGTTGACAATTAAACTACCTTAGCCACCCCATACCCCACCCTCCTTTCTCACCCATCTCTGCTCCCCCTCCCTCCCTTTTTCCAGTGGTAGCGAGCGGAGCTAGGTAAGAGCTAGGCAAGGGCTTGTCTCCGGGGCCACAGGTTGATCCATTAGAGGTACTGGGGACATGAGACGAAGGTTGAGGCTACAGCTGAGGTCAGGAGAAGGCACGTTAATCACAGCTATCCTGTCAACAACAAAGAGGGAGCCGTAATAACACCACACTGCTATTACAGGCAGGGAGAGGTGTCAGAGGAGAATGAGACACAAACTGATTATGTAATTTCAGTCAAATACTCGAAGGGGGAAGAAAAAAACTCAAGTGGCACATTTTGTTACTTAAGTATCATGTAATTACAATCATGGAGGTGTTAGCGGAAAGATCCCTACCCCCCAAATGAAAATGCTTAACATTTGAGGCAACTTGCTAATCTGCCCCACCCGTTGCTAAATATACAGTGCCTTGCGAAAGTTGTAACGGTTTTCTTCGTGAGAAGGAGAGTCGGACCAAAATGCGGCGTGTCTATTGCAATCCATGTTTAATGAAGTAACACACTAAACACAAACACTACCAAAACAATAAACTTAACGAAAACCGAAACAGCCTATACTTGTGTAACCTAACAAAGAACAATGACACTAAAGACAATCACCCACGACAAACTCAAAGAATATGGCTGCCTAAATATGGTTCCCAATCAGAGACAACGATAAACACCTGCCTCTGATTGAGAACCACTTCAGACAGCCATAGACTTAGCTAGAACACCCCACTAGCTACAATCCCCATAAATACACACCACAAACAAAAACCCATGCCACACCCTGGCCTGACCAAATAAATAAAGATAAACACAAAATACTTTGACCAGGGTGTGACAGAACCCCCCCCCCCTAAGGTGCGGACTCCCGAACGCACCTCAAAACAATAGGGAGGGTCCGGGTGGGCGTCTGTCCATGGTGGCGGCTCCGGCGCGGGACGTGGAACCCACTCAATCAATGTCTTAGTCCCTTCTCCTCGCGTCCCTGGATAGTCCACCCTCGCCGCCGACCATGGCCTAGTAGTCCTCACCCAGAACCCCACTGGACTGAGGAGCAGATCGGGACTGAGGGGCAGCTCGGGACTGAGGCAGCTCGGGACTGAGGGGAAGCTCAGGAGTGAGAGGAAGCTCAGGAGTGAGAGGAAGCTCAGGAGTGAGAGGAAGCTCAGGCAGGTTGATGAATCTACCAGATCCAGGCTGGCTGGTGGTTTCGGCAGATCCTGGCTGACTGGCAGATCCTGGCTGACTGGCAGATCTGGAAGAGTCTGGTCGACTGGCAGATCTGGTCGACTGGCAGATCTGGAAGAGTCTGGTCGACTGGCAGATCTGGAAGAGTCTGGTCGACTGGCAGATCTGGAAGAGTCTGGTCGACTGGCAGATCTGGAAGAGTCTGGTCGACTGGCAGATCTGGAAGAGTCTGGTCGACTGGCAGATCTGGAAGAGTCTGGTCGACTGGCAGATCTGGAAGAGTCTGGTCGACTGGCAGATCTGGAAGAGTCTGGTCGACTGGCAGATCTGGAAGAGTCTGGTCGACTGGCAGATCTGGAAGAGTCCATAATGACTGGCTGCTCCTTGATGACTGGCAGCTCTGGCTGCTCCATGCTGACTGGCTGCTCCATGCTGACTGGCAGCTCTGGCTGCTCCATGCTGACTGGCTGCTCCATGCTGACTGGCAGCTCTGGCTGCTCCATGCTGACTGGCTGCTCTGGCTGCTCCATGCTGACTGGCTGCTCTGGCTGCTCCATGCTGACTGGCTGCTCCATGCTGACTGGCTGCTCCATGCTGACTGGCGGCCCTGGCTGCTCCATGCTGACTGGCGGCCCTGGCTGCTCCATGCTGACTGGCAGCTCTGGCGGCTCCTTGCAGACTGGCAGCTCCTTGCAGACTGGCAGCTCCTTGCAGACTGGCAGCTCCTTGCAGACTGGCAGCTCCTTGCAGACTGGCAGCTCTTTGCAGACTGGCAGCTCTTTGCAGACTGGCAGCTCTATGCTAACTGGCAGCTCTTTGCAAACTGGCAGCTCTTTGCAAACTGGCAGCTCTTTGCAAACTGGCAGCTCTTTGCAAACTGGCAGCTCTTTGCAAACTGGCAGCTCTTTGCAAACTGGCAGCTCTTTGCAAACTGGCAGTTCTGAACAGGCGGGAGACTCCGGCAGCGCTGTAGAGAAGGAAGGCTCTAACAGCGCTAAACAGGCGGGAGACTCCGACAGCGCTGGAGAGGAGGAGGGCTCCGACAGCGCTGGACAGGCGAGGCGCACTGTAGGCCTGATGCGTGGTGCGGGCACTGGTGGTACTGGGCCGAGGACACGCACAGGAAGCCTGGTGCGGGGAGCTGCTACCGGAGGGCTGGGGTGTGGAGGTGGTACTGGAAAAACCGGACCGTGCAGGCGCACTGGAGCTCTTGAGCACCGAGCCTGCCCAACCTTACCTGGTTGAATGCTCACGGTCGCCCTGCCAGTGCGGCGAGGTGGAATAGCCCGCACTGGGCTATGCAGGTGAACCGGAGACACCGAGCGCAAGGCTGGTGCCATGTAAGCCGGCCCAAGGAGACGCACTGGGGACCAGCTGCGTAGAGCCGGCTTCATGGCATTAGGCTCGACGCTCAATCTAGCCCGGCCGACACGCGGAGCTGGAATATACCGCACCGGGCTATGCACCCGCACTGGAGACACCGTGCGCACCACTGCATAACACGGTGCCTGTCCGGTCTCTCTAGCCCCCCGGTAAGCACAGGGAGTCTGCCCAGGTCTCCTACCTGGCGTAGCCATACTCCCTGTTAGCCCCCCCCCAAGAAATTTTTGGGGCTGCCTCTCGGGCTTCCTTGCCAGCCGTGTTCCCTCATATCGCCGGCTCCTCTCTCCGGCTGCCTCTGCTCTCCTAAGTGCCTCCACCTGTTCCCATGGGAGGCGATCTCTTCCAGCCAGTATCTCCTCCCAAGTGTAACAGCCCTTGCCATCTAAAACATCCTCCCATGTCCATTCCTCTTTACGCTGCTGTTGCTGCCTGTTGACACGCTGCTTGGTCCGTTGGTGGTGGGTGATTCTGTAACGGTTTTCTTCGTGAGAAGGAGAGTCAGACCAAAATGCGGCGTGTCTATTGCAATCCATGTTTAATGAAGTAACACACTAAACACAAACACTACGAAAACAATAAACTTAACGAAAACCGAAACAGCCTATACTTGTGTAACCTAACAAAGAACAATGACACTAAAGACAATCACCCACGACAAACTCAAAGAATATGGCTGCCTAAATATGGTTCCCAATCAGAGACAACGATAAACACCTGCCTCTGATTGAGAACCACTTCAGACAGCCATAGACTTAGCTAGAACACCCCACTAGCTACAATCCCCATAAATACACACCACAAACAAAAACCCATGCCACACCCTGGCCTGACCAAATAAATAAAGATAAACACAAAATACTTTGACCAGGGTGTGACAAAAGTATTCGGCCCCCTTGAATTTTGCGACCTTTTGCCACATTTCAGGCTTCAAACATAAAGATATAAAACTTTATTTTTTTGTGAAGAATCAACAACAAGTGGGACACAATCATGAAGTGGAACGACATTTATTGGATATTTCAAACTTTTTTAACAAATCAAAAACTGAAAAATTGGGCGTGCAAAATTATTCAGCCCCTTTACTTTCAGTGCAGCAAACTCTCTCCAGAAGTTCAGTGAGGATCTCTGAATGATCCAATGTTGACCTAAATGACTAATGATGATAAATACAATCCACCTGTGTGTAATCAAGTCTCCGTATAAATGCACCTGCACTGTGATAGTCTCAGAGGTCCGTTAAAAGCGCAGAGAGCATCATGAAGACCAAGGAACACACCAGGCAGGTCCGAGATACTGTTGTGAAGAAGTTTAAAGCCGGATTTGGATACAAAAAGATTTCCCAAGCTTTAAACATCCCAAGGAGCACTGTGCAAGCGATAATATTGAAATGGAAGGGGTATCAGACCAATGCAAATCTACCAAGACCTGGCCGTCCCTCTAAACTTTCAGCTCATACAAGGAGAAGACTGATCAGAGATGCAGCCAAGAGGCCCATGATCACTCTGGATGAACTGCAGAGATCTACAGCTGAGGTGGGAGACTCTGTCCATAGGACAACAATCAGTCGTATATTGCACAAATCTGGCCTTTATGGAAGAGTGGCAAGAAGAAAGCCATTTCTTAAAGATATCCATAAAAAGTGTTGTTTAAAGTTTGCCACAAGCCACCTGGGAGACACACCAAACATGTGGAAGAAGGTGCTCTGGTCAGATGAAACCAAAATTGAACTTTTTGGCAACAATGCAAAACGTTATGTTTGGCGTAAAAGCAACACAGCTGAACACACCATCCCCACTGTCAAACATGGTGGTGGCAGCATCATGGTTTGGGCCTGCTTTTCTTCAGCAGGGACAGGGAAGATGGTTAAAATTGATGGGAAGATGGATGGAGCCAAATACAGGACCATTCTGGAAGAAAACCTGATGGAGTCTGCAAAAGACCTGAGACTGGGACGGAGATTTGTCTTCCAACAAGACAATGATCCAAAACATAAAGCAAAATCTACAATGGAATGGTTCAAAAATAAACATATCCAGGTGTTAGAATGGCCAAGTCAAAGTCCAGACCTGAATCCAATCGAGAATCTGTGGAAAGAACTGAAAACTGCTGTTCACAAATGCTCTCCATCCAACCTCACTGAGCTCGAGCTGTTTTGCAAGGAGGAATGGGAAAAAAATTCAGTCTCTCGATGTGCAAAACTAATAGAGACATACCCCAAGCGACTTACAGCTGTAATCGCAGCAAAAGGTGGCGCTACAAAGTATTAACTTAAGGGGGCTGAATAATTTTGCACGCCCAATTTTTAAGTTTTTAATTTGTTAAAAAAGTTTGAAATATCCAATAAATGTCGTTCCACTTCATGATTGTGTCCCACTTGTTGTTGATTCTTCACAAAAAAATACAGCTTTATATCTTTATGTTTGAAGCCTGAAATGTGGCAAAAGGTCGCAAAGTTCAAGGGGGCCGAATACTTTCGCAAGGCACTGTATATGTCTCATTTATGTTTTGCCTTCACCAAGGCACTCTGGTATTCCTTTTCATGTGTATAATTGGTAACCTCTTAGATAACTACTGTCTTTTGAATAACTGTCACTACTACTGTACAGTATGACCTAACAATGGTCTAACGTTTTCAGTACCGAATGTCTAACCTTTGCGTTAAACTCTCCCTAGTTTATAAATAATCAGAGAAGTAGCCTAGCAGGAAAAACTTGGAAGGAAATGTTGCCTCCCTCTTTCAATTTATGAGAGAAGAAGTAATGTTGGGAAGAAGAGCCAGACTGGTTTAAATCCCCAGAGGTCATTAACTCTTGGTGGTCGTGATAAACATGGAGAGAACGTTCTCTCTCTCTGTCTCTCTCTTTCTCTCGCTCTCTTTTTCTCTCCAGTTTAGCCAGTGAAAATGTGTTGTTTCAAGCTTCAGTAACAAAAACACAAGACTTTCCCGTAGTGACCAGACCGTGACCCCACCTAGGGTCACCTTACTGAGCAACGGACATGTTTAGATTTCTCCCTCCAAAAGAAAACATAATTACGACTTAAGAGTAGATTTAGCTTTTGCCTCAGGTCCGTGTCTCGGAGCTTATAGCTACATCCCCCATCTAGGACCAGCACCCTTAGACCTGACCTTCAACCTCATGACCCTAACCAAATGACTCACACGCACGTCTGCAAACACACACAAAAAACACACTATAGAAGTATACATTTGCATATTCTTATACCACCATCTACTAGTTCAACTACTGTTGTTATTTTTTATTCCTTGTTTCTGGACTCTATTTCTACTGCTGTTGTTGTCTGACACTCTCAGGCTGGTAATAGGAACGCATCCAACTGAAACCAGAGACAATTTGTTTTGGTCTAACCATTATTCCATTTCCCAAAAGCTATGCCTCTCCCTTCTCTCTTCCGCCCCTCTTTGCATCTCTTGCCAAGAAATAAAAGGCATAACTTTAGACATTGTTATACAAAGCAGCTGGCCAATTAAAGTTTCTCCAACAAACATACCCACATTTACATTCAGTATCTATTCCTAATCACAAACCACAGGCCATTTAGGGTGCCCTGGGGCCAGAACAGAGCCCTCCTCTACCCGCTTAGAGCAGAGGGAGCAGTGGAGGAATGAATAATGGAGGAAGTTGAGTGGCTACAGTCAGCCTCAGGCAGGAAGTGACATCAGCTCCATGACGCTAAGCAGGAGTTGTTTAGAATCTGGCTCAAATTATTTTTGGAGAGGAACAAAAAACGAGAGAGAGAGAAAGAGGGAAAAGAGAAAAGTAATTTGATTACAGCAATTGCCCTCAGCAGCATTTCCAATTCTAAACAAGAAATAAACATATCTGAAGGGATAGGTTTTCACCCTCATTCTCAATGAGGCTGACATGACATTGATAAACACTGCTTTAATCGCTAGAAGCAACACATACAATTAATCTCATTGGCCACCTAAGTAAATAAGTAAACATTTTAGTTCTGTCTGCATAGCTGCTAGCAAGGCTACACACACAATCAAACAGTATTGATTCTAATAAAGCTGAAGCTGATGCTTATTTTGAATGGCCAACAGCATTGACCGATTCCCTCGTCCTTTGACTTATTGGCAGAGCTTATGTTTAAGCTTGCATCTGTCTAAACTAATGTACCAATTACATAGAAAGTAAACACAAATCACCAGGCTGCCAGGTCCACCACACCACAGCAACTACATGTGAGACAACCAAATTAGCTGCCTGCTTGGGAACCTCTTAATGTCTGCGTCCACCTTCACCTTATGGATCCCTCCCGGACGAGCCACCAGAAGGAGGGAATAAGGGGGAAAAAAGGCATAAAGCTCAGGGGCACAATGACCTGCCTGGGGAGAAGAGGAGGAAGACCCAGGGGTGAGGAGCACACAGCGCAGCCGGGCCCAGGCCTCGTAAAAGATCTGCAGCCGGCTGGGCCGAGGGGGAGGAAGAAGGCAATTAAGACCTACTACAAGTCGCCTGCCTACACAACAGGCACCAGCTGACTTTTATCATGTCAAGGAATAACTAAACACAGGATAAATTCTGAAGGAGAGGAGAGAGGAGGAAGGGAAGAGAGAAGGAGGGAGGTGAGGGTGTATGTTAGAGGGGGGGGGGGGGGGGGGGGGTTACGGCTCACCAGACCACCGCTGAGGAAAGGGGCAGGCCATCTAGACAGATGACTTCCTACTGCAGTCTGGTTATCCCCCAGAGGCCCAACAAGAACCTCATAAAGAGCTCCTCATTAAGACAAACCCTTTTATAGGATCTTAATGAGTCTAGGCTACAAAAAGAAGAGAGAGAACGAAGGGAGGGAGAGAGAGAGAGAGAGGACTAGGAGAGAGCGAGAAAGAGAGGGAGAGGAATAAAGAGAGAGAGAGTCTTACCACCTTGGGGTCACTAACTGTCCCTCCACTCCTTTCAAAGCTCTCTGTCTTTCAACCCACAGCTAAGTTATCAGTCACATCCATCCTGAAAGATGGGGTAAAAGAATGGAGGTACAGTACCGCACAATGAACATTTGAACTACAAATGATCTTATCAGTCATAAATAATGAACGGCCACCACAATTTTTTTTTTTATCATAATGCCGATAGCGTAGTCCCAACCACAAGAAATGAACTGTCAACACAACATAAACTTTAGGATTATAGCCCTGTGTCCCTATAGCACTCAATGTCTAGCAGAATATACATCATACAGTGGGGAGAACAAGTATTTGATACACTGCCGATTTTGCAGGTTTTACTACTTACAAAGCATGTAGAGGTCTGTAATTTTTATCATAGGTACACTTCAACTGTGAGAGACGGATTCTAAAACAAAAATCCAGAAAATCACATTGTATGATTTTTAAGTAATTAGTTTGTATTTTATTGCATGACATAAGTATTTGATCACCTACCAACCAGTAGGAATTCCGGCTCTCACATACCTGTTAGTTTTTCTTTAAGAAGCCCTCCTGTTCTCCACTCATTACCTGTATTAACTGCACCTGTTTGAACTCGTTACCTGTATAAAAGACAACTGTCCACACACTCAATCAAACAGACTCCAACCTCTCCACAATGGCCAAGACAAGAAAGCTGTGTAAGGACATCAGGGATAAAATTGTAGACCTGAACAAGGCTGGGATGGGCTACAGGACAAAGGCAAGCAGCTTGGTGAGAAGGCAACAACTCTTGGCGCAATTATTAGAAAATGGAAGAAGTTCAAGATGGCGGTCAATCAGCCTCGGTCTGGGGCTCCATGCAAGATCTCACCTCGTGGGCCATCAATGATCATGAGGAAGGTGAGGGATCAGCCCAGAACTACATGGCAGGACCTGGTCAATGACCTGAAGAGAGCTGGGACCACAGTCTCAAAGAAAACCATTAGTAACACACTACGCCGTCATGGTTTAAAATCCTGCAGCGCACGCAAGGTCCCCCTGCTCAAACCAGCGCATGTCCAGGCCCGTCTGAAGTTTGCCAATGACCATCTGGATGATCCAGAGGAGGAATGGGAGAAGGTCATGTGGTCTGATGAGAAAAAATTGAGCTTTTTGGTCTAAACTCCACTCGCCGTGTTTGGAGGAAGAAGAAGGATGAGTACAACCCCAAAAACACCATCCCAACCGTGAAGCATGGAGATGGAAACATCATTCTTTGGGGATGCTTTTCTGCAAAGGGGACAGGACGACTGCACCGTATTGAGGGGAGGATGGATGGGGCCAAGTATCGCGAGATCTTGACCAACAACCTCCTTCCCTCAGTAAGAGCATTGAAGATGGGTCGTGGCTGGGTCTTCCAGCATGACAACGACCCGAAACACACAGCGAGGGCAACTAAGGAGTGGCTCCGTAAGAAGCATCTCAAGGTCCTGGAGTGGCCTAGCCAGTCTCCAGACCTGAATCCAATAGAACATCTTTGGAGGGAGCTGAAAGTCCGTATTGCCCAGCGACAGCCCCAAAACCTGAAGGATCTGGAGAAGGTCTGTATGGAGGAGTGGGCCAAAATCCCTGCTGCAGTGTGTGCAAACCTGGTCAAGAACTACAGGAAATGTATGATCTCTGTAATTGCAAACAAAGGTTTCTGTACCAAATATTAAGTTCTGCTTTTCTGATGTATCAAATACTTATGTAATGCAATAAAATGCAAATCATACAATGTGATTTTCTGGATTTTTGTTTTAGATTCCGTCTCTCACAGTTGAAGTGTACCTATGATCAAAATTACAGACCTCTACATGCTTTGTAAGTAGGGAAACCTGCAAAATCGGCAGTGTATCAAATACTTGTTCTCCCCACTGTACATGCATTCGAAAAGTATTCAGAATACTTCCCTTTTTCCACATTTTCTTACGTTATACAGCCTTGGTCTAAAATCAGTCAGCACACAATACCCCACAATGACAAAGCAAAAACTGTTTTTTTTATGTTTGCAAATGTATTAAAAATAAAAAAACAGAAATACCTTATTTACATAAGCATTCAGACCCTTTACTATGAGACTCGAAATTGAGATCTGGTTCATCCTGTTTCCATTGATCATCCTTGAGCTGTTTCACCAACTTGATTGGAGTCCACCTGTGGTAAATTCAAGTGATTGGACATGATTTGGAAAGGAACATACAGTGGGGCAAAAAAGTATTTAGTCAGCCACCAATTGTGCAAGTTCTCCCACTTAAAAAGATGAGAGAGGCCTGTAATTTTCATCATAGGTACACTTCAACTATGACAGACAAAATGAGAAAAAAAATCCAGAAAATCACATTGTAGGATTTTTAATGAATTTATTTGCAAATTATGGTGGAAAATAAGTATTTGGTCAATAACAAAAGTTTATCTCAATAATTTGCTATATACCCTTTGTTGGCAATGACAGAGGTCAAACATTTTCTGTAAGTCTTCACAAGGTTTTCACACACTGTTGCTGGTATTTTGGCCCATTCCTCCATGCAGATCTCCTCTAGAGCAGTGATGTTTTGGGGCTGTTGTTGGGCAACACAGACTTTCAACTCCCTCCAAAGATTTTCTATGGGGTTGAGATCTGGAGACTGGCTAGGCCACTCCAGGACCTTGAAATGCTTCTTACGAAGCCACTCCTTCGTTGCCCGGGCGGTGTGTTTGGGATCATTGTCATGCTGAAAGACCCAGCCACGTTTCATCTTCAATGCCCTTGCTGATGGAAGGAAGTTTTCACTCAAAATCTCACGATACATGGCCCCATTCATTCTTTCCTTTACACGGATCAGTCGTCCTGGTCCCTTTGCAGAAAAACAGCCCCAAAGCATGATGTTTCCACCCCCATGCTTCACAGTAGGTATGGTGTTCTTTGGATGCAACTCAGCAGTCTTTGTCCTCCAAACACGACGAGTTTTTACCAAAAATGTATATTTTGGTTTCATCTGACCATATGACATTCTCCCAATCTTCTTCTGGGTCATCCAAATGCTCTCTAGCAAACTTCAGACGGGCCTGGACATGTACTGGCTTAAGCAGGGGGACACGACTGGCACTGCAGGATTTGAGTCCCTGGCAGCGTAGTGTGTTACTGATGGTAGGCTTTGTTACTTTGGTCCCAGCTCTCTGCAGGTCATTCACTAGGCCCCCCCCCGTGTGGTTCTGGGATTTTTTCTCACCGTTCTTGTGATCATTTTGACCCCACGGGGTGAGATCTTGCATGGAGTCCCAGATCGAGGGAGATTATCAGTGGTCTTGTATGTCTTCCATTTCCTAATAGTTGATTTCTTCAAACCAAGTTGCTTACCTATTGCAGATTCAGTCTTCCCAGCCGGTTGCAGGTCTACAATTTTGTTTCTGGTGTCCTTTGACAGAGTTTGGAGTGTGACTGTTTGAGGTTGTGGACAGGTGTCTTTTATACTGATAACAAGTTCAAACAGGTGCCATTAATACAAGTAACGAGTGGAGGACAGAGGAGCCTCTTAAAGAAGAAGTTAAAGAAGAAGTTACAGGTCTGTGAGAGCCAGAAATCTTGCTTGTTTGTAGGTGTATTTGCAAATAAATTCATGAAAAATCCTACAAGGTACCAAAAAATGTCTGCAGTATTTAAGGTCACCAAGAACACAGTGGTCTTCATCATTAAATGGAAGAAGTTTGGAAGCACCAAGACTCTTCCTAGAGCTGGCCACCCGGCCAAATCGCAGGGAGGGGGGCCTAGGTCAGGGAAGTGGCCAAGAACCTGATGGTCACTCTGACAGAGCTCCAGAGTTCCTCTGTGGAGATGGGAGAACCTTCCAGAAGGACAACTATCTCTGCAGCACCCCACCAATCAGGCCTTTATGGTAGAGTGGCCAGACGGAAGACACTCAGTTTGCCAAAAGACACCAAAAGGACTCTCAGACCTTAAGAAACAAGATTCTCTGGTCTGATGAAACCAAGATTGAACTCTTTGGCCTGAATGCCAAGCTTCACCTCTGATGGAAACCTTGCACCATCCTTATGGTGAAGCATGTTGGTGGCAGCATCATGCTGTGGGGATGTTTTTTAGCAGCAGGGAGATTAGTCAGGATCGAGGGAAAGATGAATGGAGCAAAGTACAGAGAGATCCTTGATGAAAATCTGCTCCAGAGCCCTCAGGACCTCAGACTGAGGCGAAGGTTCACCTTCCAAAGGAACAACGACCCTAATCACACAGCCAAGACAGCGCAGGAGTGGCTTCAGGACACGTCTCTGAATGTCCTTGAGTGGCCCAGCCAGAGCCCGGACTTGAACCTGATTGAACATCTCTGGGAGACCTGAAAATAGCTGTGCAGTGATGCTCCCCATCCAACCTGACAGAGCTTGAGAGGATATGCAGAGAAGAATAGGAGAAACTCCCCAAATGCAGGTGTGCCAAGCTTGTACCGTCATACACAAGAAGACTCAAGGCTATAATCGCTGCCAAAGGTGCTTCAACAAAGTACTGAGTAAAGGGTCTGAATACTTATGTAAATGTGATATTTCTTACTTTTGTTTGTTTTATACATTTGCAAACATTTCTAAAAGCCTTTGTCATTAGGGGGTATTGCGTGGAGATTGTAATGTAACAAAATGTGGAAAAAGTCAAGGGGTCTGAATACTTTCAGAATGCACTGTAAATGGTACATAATCTGCTCAACAGTGTGAATTAGAGGTGTCAACCAGTGCAGAGCATCTTTTCACCTCACTACAGAGCATTTGGTTCAGGTAGTCCATACACCAGCCCCCACCCCTGCACCCTGCAGCCTCGTCCCCCAAACCCAACCACACCTGCTGCCTCAGATTGCCAACTGTGACATTCTGCGTTCTCTTTGATTAGGACTAAGACCATTGCTTAATAATACAAACCATCCTACAGTACATCCATTCAACTGTTCTTAATTAGAACCGAATGTTTCATTGTGAAATGTTTGGAGAACAACGGAACAAGAATAAGAAAAAAAGAAAAACAAGCTTAAGAGCATTCCTCATTTACAGTTTGTCCAACACCACATTTAGTGCCACGTTGTAAAACCCCTGTTAAAATAATTGTGCAAATGCAGTGCCCATAAATAGTGCAATAAAAGTGTTGGCATTAGTCCTGGAATCCTTTCACAGGGCACTTCTAATGACTGCAGATGGATTTGTTCCCCTACGACTCCGCAAGCTGAGTGGCACAGTGAGTGTTGTTCTCTCGTCTGAAATAAAGAGGCGTTTTGTTCTGTCAAAAGCGGGCTGAAGGGTGGTATCAGTGCGCCACTTTGTGCCAAAGCGGCAGCTTTCAGCTGGAGAGAGAGAGAGAAGAGAGAAATTAAGACAAAGAGGGAGAGAAACGGAGATAGAACGAGAGAGAGAGAGAGAGAGAAAGGGGTTTAAGGCTGCTGAGTGCATGAGTAATAGTAAAATGAATGACGCCTTATTCTCCCCCAGATGAGAGCAGTCAGAGGGGAAGAGAAGAGCGGTTATATAATAAGACAGGCTGATTAGAATCTTACACATTTAATAAGATATTTCCCCTCCTGCTGATCTCTTCAGCATTTGAATCCAGGTCCAGGAACAGCAGATTGATTGCCCTTTTGAAAGTAGATGAAGGAATGAAAAACTCTGTCAGACAAACAAAGAAACCGTTTTTATTTGTTCCCCTTTTAATTTCGCCAAACTGCAAAAGCACCTTGGAGGGAGCATGAAATGTGGCTCCAATTGTTTCTCTGTGTGTCCACCCATAGTGAACGCCAGTGAAGGGTTATTGGCAGGGAGAAGGGGGAGAGGGGATGCTGAGCTGAGAATGCCTGGAATGTCCAGCCCTGTTTACAGCCTCGGCCAGTTCACACCTGCAGGTCAGGGTGCTATCACCAGCCCCCCCAGCCCTGCTCTGCCCCCCTCCCCTCCAGCCCCCCTCATTACAAGAGGGTCAAGCTTAGAGGGGACCTAATTAAAAGCTCATTACATCATAGACAATCTCCATTAGCATGCCAGGCCGGGCTGTTAATCCATTAACGCCACAGAGGCCTCCAGTGCAAGCCTCGCATTCCAGCTAACCCCTATGGCCCTCAGCCTCTCTCTACCCCCCAGCACCCACACCCACACACACACACACACACACACACACACACACACACACACACACACACACACACACACACACACACACACGTATGCGTGCAAGCACACACACCTACATGCATTGTTATCAACAACAGTGGATATCTCTGAACCAAGCTAAATGAGCGAGATCCTTAACCATCACTGTTGATAGTGTTCCGGCCCATGACAGGCTCATAGTTGGTGGCTCACAAATCAGGTACTCGTTTTGGTTCCAACCACCAATCGTCGTAACTCACATTCTCAGGAATGCTGATTCACATGGGGCAGGTTCACCATAGTTTTGGTCTGCTAATGCAGATGCTGCAGAAGTCGACTAGCACACAAACAAATGTATTCTTTCTGTCTCTATTTTCACCCACACTAACTGGTGTGTCCACTGACATGTCTTGGTCTTGTGGAGTTCAAGAGAGGGCAGCCAAGGAACCTAATAGTTAGCTTTAAGCCACTGAGTTTGATCACTTTTATGAAAGCCAACCATTCAAATTAAATGGCCTTTTCCTTCTGTGGGCCCCAGCCAGCACACAAATCTGCCATGACAATGAGGCTGTGATCGTTTCACACTTTCAGGGTCTTTAGGCACAGTGGGACCGGAGGAGGCTTGAGTGTCAGGTGCTTCTCGGGATTTATGTGAGCAGGCCTGGTAGCCTGGAGTGAGCCCATCTCCACCTGAATGTCTTGGCTAGGGGGACAGAACAGGCGGGCGGGAAGCAAACTCAAACCATGTTTGTTCTCTGTCTAACTACACCTGCAGAAGAGCTGCATTTGGATCCAAGATAAATTCTTCCCCCCTTTAGAGCGTTAAAAGAAAAAATGCTTTGAAAGCTGTATTTCTTCATACCTCTTTTTTTACCTCGTCAAATAACAACCCTAAATACTTTGGTGTATTTTCTTGACGTCAACTTTGCATTAAGGTACACTTCCAACATAAATAAAAATGAAAGAGTGAAAAGGGGGGAAAATATTAAATCTTCTCACAATAGGGGGTGGCTTGAGCATATGTCGATTGATTCCACTCCTTTTTCCTCCACAGGTCCCCAAAAACCAGTGGCCCTTAGTCCCCATAATACCCTGTCTTTGTTGTGTCCTCTAAAGCGTTTGGTGCAGCTGCGAGTCTGCAGCTCGGTCCTGTGGACTGTAAGAGTCCGTATCTATCTCCTCACTGGGGACCTGGGAGACACTGAGCCCCCTCTGCCTTCTCTTTGAAACCTCTTCTCTCTGGTGACTGGCAGACCATACAGCGCTCAATGCTTTGTAAGTGACTCTATTGTCAGCGGCAGATTGAGAGGGGGAAAAAGGGGCTAGCCTGGGGAAGAAAGAAAGGCAAGGTGAAACAAAAAGGTCTGTTCTGGGGTCTGAAGAGGCCAGGGTTGGATCAAAGGGCTTGACGCTGACCTGCAGCCTTTGTCCATCAGACAGCCCCAGCTTCATTTAACCCCTCTCTGGAGGCCTGCAAAGCCCGCTGAGATATCGAGCTACAGGAACCCATGCCCTGTGGGGACAGCTCACTGCCTGCTCTTCAAACATCTCCTCCCATCTATGCCTCCTTTCACCCCTACCCCACCGACCCCTTACCAGACAATATCACAGGTGAAAGTGGATGGGAGGGGCCGTTGCACATCACCCAAACCTGTCTCAGTCCCACCACAAAGGGAGCTGAGCCATCACCGGATGCCCAATGGCGAGGTCTTACCTTACAACATTCACAAGGCCTGCTGCAGCTGTGTGGGACTCCACTCCACTGTTAGAACCAACACATGGAGAGAAGTCAATTACCTGCAGATGATGAACCTCAGCGGGGCAAACAAAGGTGGACTTCGTGGACTCATTTATTTTTGGAAAATTAAATCAACTAGTGTGAATAGAGATAATCCCTTTAGTGTAAGGGCCATATGTGAGTTTTACAGATATGCATATCATTTTCAGCTTCTATGTGTAGCTTCTATGTGTGTTCCAGTCATGAAGTTTCCATGATACATCAGATCAAATGCCTTTTGCAGTTCTATTTCAATTATCACTGCAAATCCAGAAGAATTTGAGTCCATTTCCTCTCTATATAGCCAGGCTATTGATATAAGTAGTAGCTAGTTATTGCGTGATACTTATTATGCTGTTGGACTGTAACACCAGTGTTACACTAGTGTATACATCCTGATGTTATTCTAGGGAAATTGTGTTTCCATAGCTAGGGCTGACCGTGAGTTCTTCTGAAGAGCATAATCAACAACTTCTACACAATCAAGACAATTGCTTTGTGAGAAGGTGTTATTAACCGTTGAAGATGTAATCCCATGTTCACAGTTAGCCATTGTTATGTAAATCAGGGGTTCCCAAAATGAATCACTCAGGCCTCCCCTTCCAGCATTGGGGAACATCCCGCGTCTATTTCTATGGGCACAAGCACTGTTCACACCCCTCTTGTTGGAGGAGAGGAAATGTTGCAGGTTTAAAGCTTATTTCCTGCAATTCTATACATTTTGTTCATGGGGTGCAGAGAACATTTTGCCGTTTTAAAACACATTTTCTTGCAATTCTATACCTTTGGCCATGTCTAATGTGTATTCATGAGATATTTAAGTGACTTGAATACTACTACAAAAGCTATTGGCTAAAAACCTAGTTTAAAAAAATGTTAGTTGATCTGGACATTTCTGACAAGTAAGTATGCAGAGCCTTTACAATAAGCATTCAAGACACTTTGCTATGAGACTCGAAATTGAGCTCTGGTTCATCCAGTTTCCATTGATCATCCTTGATCATCCACACTTGATTGTCCATCTGTGGTGAATTCAATTGATTGGACATGATTTGGGAAGGCACACACTTTTCTATATAAGTTCCAACAGTTGACAGCGCATGTCAGAGCAAAAACCTAACCATTAGGTTGAAGGAATTGTCCGTAGAGCTCTGAGACAGGATTGTGTTGAGGCACAGATCTGGGGAAGGGTACCAAAACATTTCTGCAGCATTGAAGGTCCCCAAGAACACAGTGGCCTCCATCATTCCATCACGCCATCATCAAGACTTCCTAGAGCTGGCCGCCCGGCCAAAATGAGCAATTGGGGGAGATGGGCCTAGGTCAGGGAGGTGAATTGAACCTGATGGTCACTCTGACAGAGCTCCAGAGTTCCTCTGTGGAGATGGGAGAACCTTCCACAAGGACAACCATCTCTGCAGCACTCCACTAATCAGACCTTTATGGTAGAGTGGCCAGATGGAAGCCACTCCTCAGTAAAAGGCACACAACAGACCGCTTGGAGTTTGCCAAAAGGCACCTAAATGACTCTCAGACCATGAGAAACAAGATTCTCTGGTCTGACGAAAACAAGATTGAACCCTTTGGCCCGAATGCCAAGCGTCACGTCTGGAGGAAACCAGGTACCGCTCATCACTTGGCCAAAACTATCCCTATGGTGAAATATGGTGGTGCCAGCATCATGCTGTGGGGATGTTTTTCAGCAGCAGGGACAGGGAGACCAGCCCGAATCGAGGGAAAGATGAACGGCGCAAAGTACAGAGAGATCCTTGATGAAAATCTGCTCTGGAGCGCTCAGGACCTCAGACTGGGGCGAAGGTTCACCTTCCAACAGGACAACGAGCCTAATCACACAGCCAAGACAACGCAGGAGTGGCTTTAGGACAAGTCTTTGAATGTCCTTGAGTGGCCCAGCCACAGCCCGGACTTGAACACGATCTAACATCTCTGGAGAGACCTGAAAATAGCTGTGCAGCGATGCTCCCCATCCAACCTGACAGAGCTTGAGTGGATTTGCAGAGAAGAATGGGAGATACTCCCCAAATACAGGTGTGCCAAGCTTGTAGCATCATACCAAAGAAGACTCAAGGCTTTAACGCTGCCAAAGATGCTTCAACAAAGTACTGAGTAAAGGGTCTGAATACTTATGTAAATGTGATATTTCAGTTTTTTTTATCCATTTTAGAATAAGGCTGTAACGTAACAAAATGTGCAAAAAGTCAAGGGGTCTGAATACTTTCCGAATGATCTGTATGGAGTTCCATAATGTAAAAAATGATAAACAATTTGCCTGAATAATGGTATGGCATCGCAATACTGTTTGTGGGTGAAAGGCAGAGGGGGGGAGCTTGCAGAGGAGAGTGGATGAGGGAGAGAGGGGGCGGAGTGGAAGGAAGACCAGAGATGGGGGGTCTAACTATGTTGGGAACGAAAGCACCTAAATTGTCCACCTTTCATTAGCGCGCTGAGTGAAGCCTCTGCTGAGGGCTTGATTCCCAAGACTCTCAGATAACAAGTGACTTCCCACACTAAGGCTTTCTGTTTCCACCGTCAGTCACATAACCAGCCAGAGAGAGAGGGACAGAAAGAGGCAGAGAGAGGGAGCGGGAAAGAAAGATGGAGAGGCAGGGTAAGGAGTGATAGACGTGGAGAGAAAGGAGAGAGGGCACCCCCACGGCCCACTGTTATCTGCCCAACACTCAGTCATTGTGGGGACGGGTTAGTTTATTTTACCCCAGCCCAATGAATGGCTGTCGACAAGGCATTTCTGATGGCTTTGATAAGGGATCCCACCTCCAGCGACTAACTCCCCACCCAGCCCCACCCCTTGGTACCAAACCCAACTCCATCCCTAACCCCCTTCCCTTAAATTAACCTGGTTAACCTTGCCTCTGAGTACCTCTGAGAGCTGGCACTGAAAGACATGAAAAGGTGGTCCTTGTAGAAAAGCAGAAATGCATGGGGAGAGGAAAGCAGGAAGAGAGAGGGGGGGAGGTCACTTATGACCCCACACACACTTTAATGTGGGGTCTGGATCTCTTAAAGGTCCAGTGGAATCAAAATTCAGTTTTTTCCTGTGTTTTATATCATATTGTACAACAGCTGAAACTAACACTGTAAAAGTGTGAAAACATTTCATCTGTGATATTTCCTGATAGTTGCCTCTTAAAAATCTAATCCTACACAGGACCTTCTAATTAGCAGGTTTCCATGGGCGGGAGTTTCAGCTTTCCATGCCGACATCGCCATCCGGTAAATTGGTTAATTAACCAATAACAGAGAGAGTTCCAAACCTCTTTGCCAATAACAGCTAGTTTTCAGTTTTACCCTCCCGACTCAGAACACTCCCAGACAGTCCCAGCAAAGTTTTTGCTTGATTAATACTTGTTTTTTGCTAATTTTAATGGAAATCTATTACACTGAATACGTTTCCAATCACAGGTTTTATGCGAGTAAAGTCATACCATATAAAAACTTGGAGTCAGGCGATGACATGGTGTGTGGTCCTCCCACTACAACTCGGGAAATTAAGCAGTTTATTAGGCTACAGATTAAATAATTTATAATGAACATCACAGGGTGGTGAAAATGCATGGTATGAGCTTGATGCTCCTTTCCAATAAATACCGAGGGTCTTATTCTGGTGACATGATGATCGATGCTTGACTGCTGTTCTGAAGAAAATATATATATATTCTTGCTCTTATTCATAATGTCATCATGTAGAGTAGCCTACCTGCACTGTATCTGAGAGCTGTATCTGAGAACACACGTACCAAGACCAGAGCAGGCACATTTGCTGTTTATCGCAACCAATTTTGTGACACAACTATTGATGGAGTTGAAAATGTGATGGAAACATACATTTTTATTTGGTACATGAAAACTGAAGTAAAAAAGTTAATGTTGCACTTCGTCATGACCCACTGATTTGTATCTGCAACAAATCCGTTTGGTGGAAACACAAGACTGGTGTGAAAATGCACATATTTTGTTTATTCAGATTTTAGAATGTTCTGATTATAATATTATAGAATATAATATGTCGCAAACTGGATGAAGTCCAAGCTAGTAAGGTTCTTAATTGTTACCCAGAAATGATTTGATATTGATTAAAAAACTTCTGCATTGGGCCTTTAAGACAAAAGCATTCCCCAGGCCAGCCAGCCATCCTGTTAGTGATACCCTGTAGATAGACCTGCCCGCTATGCAGCTGGTGGTCAATCCTATAGAATGTTCCAGCGGAAGCCCTGCCATCTCAGTGGTCATAAAGACGAGGCCATTTTGAATCAGTTTGGTCTGGCTGTTTTCACAGCTGCGTATAAGGGTTTCCATACGTTGCAAAAATGTTGAGAAAATGTTTGGGATGATGACTAAAAAGATACAGATGGTGTTCAAAAGCTGTTGACCATCTTCACCATCATGGCAGACGTGTTACATGGAGGCTATGAGAGGGTGGACATATGCATGCAAATGAAAGAGACCCTTTTGTCACCTCCACCAGCTGTCTACCTAAAAGCACAGTATCTTGCTTGTTTAATATCTGTGGAAACATTCCATAAGATCTCCAGGAATCTAAATAGAAACAATTAGGTTCTACTGCTCTTCACATGTTAGAGGCCTGGCAATGAAGGAAGGCAGTGTTGGGGAGTAGTGAACTAGTCACCTAGTAAGTTTACTACATTTTGCAGTAGCTTGGTGGTAGTAGAACTAAAGTAAAATCTACCTATTGTTTTCAGTAACTTTTTTTGCCATGTATTGGTGTAGTTAACTACTGGAAGTACACAATCCTCTTTTTTGCAAAAAATACAATAGAATATGTGTGAAGTAGGCAATAATTAAGGGTTCACAGAAACCATGGCCATGAGTAACTTGGTCAAAAAGAATTGCACAGATTGGCCTATAGGTGGCACAGTTTTAAGCGGTCTCACTTAAAGACTCACTTATCCTCCTCCCTGTTTGACCTATGTACTTGAAACTTTGTACGTCAGTGTCTTTCCTTATGCTGAACATTTGTCTCAAGGATCCGTAAGGTTAGTCAAGATAGATTTTCCTCCATCCTGTACATTTTAGAAAACCTTTGAAAAACGTATTGTGACCCATAATAACACAACATTTGGTACGTATGCACATTGTAGATCTCTTAACTTAGTTTGAGAAGAGCTAAGGGATTGGTTAAGAGATGGCTGAGTTATTAATGAATCAGTAAATCAGATTGAAATGGACATGTACAATCCTTTGTAAATCCACTACACAATGGACCATCAACTTGAAACTGTTTAGGTTCATCAAAGACATTACCATGATGAACCATCTTAAGTTTGGCATTAATATCTTGAAAAAGTATGAAATTATTAACAATTCCCTTCTTTAACTACGTAACGCTAATACTTTAAAAAATCATAAAAAATCTTCTCATGGACTAAAAGTCAGAATCTCTCTCAATTGGGTCATTGGACTCATCACAATAGTCCCTAAAGAGTTTGAGAAAATAACTTTGCATTCAAAGATGGCCATTGCATTCGGAAAATATCCAGGCCCCTTCACTACTTCCACATTTTGTTACATTACAGCCGTATTCTAAAATGAAAAAATAAAATAAAAATCCTCATCATTCTACACACAACACCCCATAATGACAAAGCAAAAACAGGAAGGTAGAAATATTAGCAAAATTATTAAAAATAAAACATTTACATAAGTATTCAGACCCTTAACTTATTACTTTGTTGATGCACCTTTAGCAGCAATTACAGTCTCAAGTCTTCTTGGGTATGATGCTACAAGCTTGGCACACCTGTATTTATGGAGTTTCTCCCATTCTTCACTGCAGATCCTCTCAAGCCCTGTCAGGTTGGATGGGGAGCGCCGCTGCACAGGTATATTCAGGTTTCTCCAGAGATGTTAGATCGGGTTCAAGTCCGGGCTGTGGCTGGGCCACTCAAGGACATTCAGAGCCTTGTCCTGAAGCCACTCCTGTGCTGTCTTGGCTGTGTGCTTAGGGTCGTTGTTCTGTTGGAAGGTGAACCTTAACCCCAGTCTGAGGTCCCGAGGGCTCTGGAGCAGGTTCTCCGTTCATCTTTCACTTGATCCTGACTAGTCTCCCAGTCCCTGTTGCTGAAAAACATACCCACAACATGATGCTGCCACCAGCATGCTTCACCGTAGAGATGGTATTGGCAAGGTAATGAGTGGTGCCAGGTTACCACCATAATGCTTGGCATTCAGGCCAAAGAGTTTAATCTTGGATTTATAAGACCAGATAATATTTTCCCTCGTGGTCTGAGAGTCCTTTAGGTGTCTTTTGGCAAACTAAGCGGACTGCCATGTGCCTTTTACTGAGGAGTGACTTCCGTCTGGCCACCCTGCCATAAAGACCTGACTGGTAGATTGCTGCAGAGATGGTTGTCCTTCTGGAAGGTTCTCCCGTCCTTCTGGAAGGTCACCTCCCTGACCAAGGCCCTCCTCCCCCGATTGCTCAGTTTGGCCGGGTGGTAAGCTATAGGAACAGTCTTTGTGGTTCCAAACTTTGTCCATTTAAGAATGAGGAGGAGGCCACTGTGTTCATGGTGACCTTCAATGCTGCAGACATTTTTTGGTACCCTTCCCAGATCTATGCCTCGACTCAATCCTGTCTGCTCTGACATACGTCAACTGTGGGACCTTATATAGACTGGTATATAGACAGGTGTGTGCCTTTCCAAATCATGTTCAATCAATAGAATTTACCACAGCTGGACTTCAATCAAGTTGTCAAAACATTTCAAGGATGATCAATGGAAACAGGATGCACCTGATGCAACTAAATTTCGAGTCTCATAGCAAAGAGTCTGAATACTCAAATACAGGTGTGCTAAGCTTCTAAGCTTGTAGCGTCCTACCCAAGAAGACTTGAGACTGTAATCGCTGCCAAAGGTGCTTCAACAAAGTACTGAGTAAAGGTTCTGAGTACATACATATAAATACATCACATAAATGTGATATTTCAGTTTAACATGTTTAATACATTTGCAAAAATGTCTAAAAACTTATTTTTGCTTTGTCATTATGGGTATTGTGTGTAGATTGATGAGGGGAAAAAACGATGTAATCAATTTCAGAATAAGGCTGTAACGTAGCAAAATGTGAAAAAAGTCAAGGGGTCTGAGTACTTTCTGAATGCACAGTATGTCAATATAGCAAACCAGGCAACTAAAATAAACAATGTTTTTGGTTGGTTTCTAGCTTGTTAGAAGATGAAAATGGCACAAATGGCTACTCGCAAGGTGGAGTCTTTTATTTAGACAACAATTAACCATGATCCCATCTCATAACGTTCCTACCCAGAAATAACTAGCTAGTTTCAATGTTAACTAGCTATCTAACATTAGCCTATAATTAGAAATGCAAATGGCTCTGAGATATGAATAACATTACCACACAGATCATATATGTAATGCCAGCCAGCTAACGTTAGCTAGTGTGCAAAGCTGTCATAAAGGCAAAGGGTCACTATTTGAAGAATCTCAAATATAAAATATATTTAGATTTGTTTAACACTTTTTTGCTTACTACATGATTCCATGTGTTATTTCATAGTTTTGCTGCCTTCACTATTATTCTACAATGTAGAAAAGAGTAAAAAAGAAATGTCATTCTAGCATTCTAGTTTCTTTATTTCTATGTTTTCTATTTCTTTGTGTTTGGCCGGGTGTGGTTCTCAATCAGAGGCAGCTGTCTATCGTTGTCTCTGCTTGAGAATCATACTTAGGTAGCTTTTTTCCCCACCTGGGTTTGTGGGTAGTTGTTTTCTGTTTTGTGTCTGCACCAGACAGAAGTGTTTCGTTTTGTTCCACTTTGTTATTTTGTGTCAGTGTTCAGTTTGAATAAATGATCATGAACACGTACCACGCTGCGCTTTGGTCCTCTTCTTCAGACGAGCGTTACAATAAAGGTGTTCTAAAACGTTTGCCCGGTAGTGTTTAATATCTGAAAATGTACAGTGGCAAGAAAAAGTATGTGAACCCTTTGGAATTATCTGGACTTCTGCATAAATTGGTCATATAATTAGATCTGATCTTCATCTAAGTCACAACAATAGACAAACACAGTCGGCTTAAACTAATAACACACAAACAATTATATGATTTTATGTCTTTATTGAACACACCGTGTAAACATTCACAGTGCAGGGTGGAAAAAGTATGTGAACCCTTGTATTTAATAACTGGTTGACCCTACATTGGCAGCAGTATCCTCCACCAAACGTTTTCTGTAGTTGCGGATCAGACCTGCACAACGGTCAGGAGTAATTTTGGACCATTCCTCTTGACAAAACTGTTTCATCAACCTCTCTTGAGGTCATGCCACAGCATCTCAATTGGGTTGAAGCCACTCTGTTGTTGATTTACTTCAGAATTTTGGGTCGTTGTCCTGTTGCATGACCCAACTTCTGTTGACCTTCAATTGCCTAACAATCTCCTGCAAAATGTCTTGATAAACTTGGGAATTCATTTTTTTCAGTCGATGATAGCAAGCTGTCCAGGCCCTGAGGCAGCAAAGCAGCTCCAAACTATGATGCTCCCCATCATACATTACAGTTGGGATGAGGTTTTGATGTTGGTGTGCTGTGGCTTTTTTTATCCACACATATTGTGTGTTCCTTCCAAACAACTCAACTTTAGTTTCGTCTGTCCCCAGAATATTTTGCCAGTAGCGCTGTGGAATATCCAGATGCTCTTTTGCGAACTTCAGGCATGCGGCAATGTTTTTTTTGGACAGCAGTGGCTTCTTCTGTGGTGTCCTCCCATGAACACCATTCTTTTTTAGTGTTTTATGTATCGTAGACTCGTCAGAGATGTTACCATGTTCGAGATTTCTTTCAGTCTTTAGCTGACATTCTAAGATTCTTCTTAACCTCATTGAGCATTCTGCACTGTGCTCTTGCAGTCATCTTTGCAGGGCGGTCACTTCTAGGTAGAGTAGCAACAGTGCTGAACTTTCTCCATTTATAGACAATTTGTCTTACCGTGGACTGATGAACATCAAGGCTTTTAGAGATACTTTTGTAACCCTTTCCAACTTTATCCTTTCAACAATTCTTAATCTTGGGTCTTCTGAGATCTATTTTGTTCGAGGCATGGTTCACATCAGGCAATGCTTCTTGTGAATAGCAAACAAAACATGTTGTGAGTGTTTTTTATGAGGCAGGGCAGCTCTAACCAACATCTCCAATCTCGGCTCATTGATTGGACTCCAGGTTGCTGACTCCTGACTCCAATTAGCTTTTGGAGAAGTCATTAACCTAGGGGTTCACATACTTTTTCCAACCTACCATGTGAATATTTAAATTATGTATTCAATATAGACAAGAAAAATACAATAATTTGTGTGTTTTAGTTTAAGCACACTGTGTTTGTCTGTTGTTGTGACTTAGATGAAGATCAGATCTCATTTTATGACCAATATATGCAGATATCCAGATAATTCCAAAGGTACTTTTTATTTTTCTTTAGTGTAACTTAACACCTTCCAGTGTGAAGTAATTGTTAGCTTGGTAAACAGTATTTTCATAGCAGCTTCCCCAAAACTGAAGGAAGGCTAGGTTAGGGTGGGGTGGGCCCTATCCCAGCAGGCTATGGGGTACAGGTCCCGCAACGTGGCCCCGCAACTCTTTCTCTGTGTGATGATATGGATAGACCCATTTCCTCCTCCGGTCCTCAGGAAAGGACTGTTACGCCACATAGAAAGGAGTGGGGGTTCGGGCTAAGGGGTGGTTGGAGAGCTGGTATTCAAAGGGTGCCTTATTACTTCCTATCTCTAACACACGCACATGTGTAAAACCCACCCAAAGCCCCTGTCCCACTCAATCCACATAAACGAGAGAATCAGAAAGAGAGAAAAGAAAGAGAGATGAAGAAAGAGAGAGGGGTGGGATAGAGGAAGAGGCAGGGAGGAGGGCAGAAGTGCTCCGCACCCTATTGCCGAGGCATCTCAGCTCAAGCTGCTTCTCATTTGGTGCATTTGATGCATCCATTATTAAGCGCTCAACACAAATGCGTACACACACAAAATGGTCTTAGTAGAGGCTGCCAGTTGTGCCCTGCCCTCTCCATCCACCACAGGAGCAAAAGTGAGATGTAAGCGTGGAGGGGTATTTGTTTGTGTTTAAGAGCTTGTGCTGCGTGTGTGTTTATGGGTGTTTTTGTGGGTGTGGTAGTGTGTGCTTGTTTGTGTGTGTGACAGTGTGTCTGCACATGAGTGTGCGCTTGTACAGTGCCATAAAAAAGTTTGGACACACCTACTTACCTACTCAGGTTTTTTTTTTATTTGTACTATTTTCTACATTGTAGAATAATAGTGAAAACATCAAAACTATGAAAAAACACAAATGGAAAGGGTGGCTACTTTGAAGAATCTCAAATAGAAAATATATTTTGATTTGTTTAACACTTTCTTGGTTATTATTATGCTGTACAAGCGAAAACTCACGCAGACACACTGTCACACACACAAACAAGCATACACTGTCCCTCCACCCTTCCATGTATATTATTTCATAGTTTTGATGTCTTCACTATTATTCTACATTGTAGAAAACAGTACAAATAAAAAAAAATCCTGGAATAAGTAGGTGTGTCCAAACGTTTGACTGGTACTGTGTGTGTTAAACTGTGACCTTCCCCTGGTGTTGTGGTGAGCTTAATGGTTGCCCTCACTGCACCAGCTGCTGCCCACTCAAGGTGTCTTAATTTAGTAAATGAATGGGTATTTTAACCAATCCACACCGTGCCCGAGCCTGGGCCTAGTGCCACAGGAGGAGAGGAGAGGGGGAGAGGAAAGGAGAGGGCTGGCGGGTTGGCACGCAGCGCTGGCAGTACTCAAGTTCCTGATAGCTTTCAGTGGGCCCTTTGATGTGCTAGGCCCCCCTCCCACCCCGTCCCCCCGGCCTCCCCCTCGCAGGAAATTGCATTCTGTCCGCTGCCACAGCAGATAAATGAGGTGGGAGAAGGGGCTGCACACTGTCACCAGCCGACCTGGCCTGTCTCACACCGCTGCCTGCAGTGTGTTAGCAGTGTGTTAGCAGTGTGTTAGCAGTGTGCTAGCCGCGTGTTAGCTGTGTGTTAGCCGCGTGTTAGCAGTGTGTAGCCGTGTTTGCCTCCATCCGGCACCCACCGCCCTGCCTGGCCCAGACAGGACCACATAGAGGCTACACACACATACATACATACGTACATACACATTTAAACTCTCTCTCAGGCACACACAGGGCAACATGCGCACGTAGACATATACACACATTTAAACACACACACTAACTAACGCACGTAAAGACATAAAAATATACACTCATACACATTCATACACATACTGTATATAGGTGTCATACATATTCATACACATACTGTATATAGGTGTCATACACATTCATACACATACTGTATATAGGTGTCATACACATTCATACACATACTGTATATAGGTGTCATACACATTCATACACATACTGTATATAGGTGTCATACACATTCATACACATACTGTATATAGGTGTCATACACATTCATACACATACTGTATATAGGTGTCATACACATTCATACACATACTGTATATAGGTGTCATACACATTCATACACATACTGTATATAGGTGTCATACACAGAAAAAAACAGTATAGAAATACAACATATAAGACCTAAATCATTTACAACACATCAGATGGACACCCAAACCTATGCATCCAAGGCTCTGATATTTTTTATTTTACTAGGCAAGTCAATTATGAACAAATTCTTATTTTCAATGACGGCCTAGCAACAGTGGGTTAACTGCCTGTTACCGTGTCAGCTTGGGGGTTTGAACTTGCAACCTTCCGGTTACTAGTCCAACGCTCTAGCCACTAGGCTACCTTGCCGTCCCATGATAGAGATAACTACTCGATGCTCTCAGCAATGACAACACGTCACATCAAATTACATCAGAAACTAAAAGAGTGAGATTCCTGCTGTTGTTCCAAAGAGATTGTCTGTGAATGATGGGACTCAATTTGTCTAAAAGGGATTGCTCACGCGATGGGGACCCCAATGGCACTTATGGGCAAGGATGGGACAATACTTACGGAAAGCTGTCCTGAGTGTATGTGTGTGTGTGTGTGTGTGTGTGTGTGTGTGTGTGTGTGTGTGTGTGTGTGTGTGCATGTGTGAGTGAGGTCATGTGTGTGTGAGATCATGGACACATGGAGCGAGTGGCCTCAGCTAACAACTTTTGATTAATGCTACATGTAACAGGGTTGGTTCCTGCCTGAAAAATGACTTAGAGCCAAAGTGACATCAGCCCCAGTGGAACTCTATGGGGCTACTCCACCCTCACACTATACTGTAGGCTCGGAGACATTATGCTAGGAGCCTCCAGAAGGAGAAGCTAGAATGTCATTAAACTCTAGCACATGGATGGACTGCTTCCTATGGCTCTATGGCATGTTAATGCCTCCATCTTCTCTCATATCATCCCTCAAACTTCAAATCAGGTATGCCCATGATCCTAGAGGTCAGTCTTTATGTGGCCTCTTCAGGACAGTAAAACAATGTGGGTGTGTTATGTGTGATCTAAAGGAGAGGTTTGTGTGAGACTCATGGGTTTGCGTCTATGATTGTGATTACTCTGGGCCTATACAGAGCCATGTGGGGATCTGGCCAATGAGAAATGTGTGCGAGCATATTTAGGTCCATGTTGATTCAGGAAAGTGTTGCTGTTGATGGGAGTGATCCTGGACGTGGTGACTGAGGAGAGCAAGGACACCTTGTGGCCTTCTGACCCAGCACACACACACGCACACACATACCATACCATCAGCATCCCCTCCATCCTCCCCTGAGCTGTAGCAGACCCTCCCCCCTTCAGAATCCCTGGGGTCCCTGATTGACAGGCCGTGAAGATACACCAACATAGTCTCCATTTAGCTCAAGTACCACATCACCACCACCTCCCTCTTACTCCTCTCCCCCCTCCTGCTCCCCCAACGTCCCACAAGAAAACACACTTGAGCCAAAGTGTTTCAGAGCAGGAAGTTTCCTGGGGAGAGAAGGTTTCGTTTCGGGTCAATGTGTACCGCTGCATCGGAGGGTGCTTTTGGGGAGGGGGGTGGTTAGGGGGAGGGGGGTAAAGGTCAGGACATGCAGAGAGGAGGGGAAGGGTGAGTGTTGGAAGCTGCTGCACATTGGGGAGAAGAGAGCCATGACATTGGTGGGGTGTCTGGGCTGGAGGGAGGGAAAGTGGAGGGTGAGTGGGGGGAAGTAGGGGTGTTTAGTCCTGAGAGGAAACATTAGCAAAGCGAGAAGGAAAAGCTGCCAAATTAACTTCTCACCCTTTCAATCACACCCCTGAGAGTTCCTGCCCACTTTACTTCTGCCGATCCGGCTCTGCTTTTTGAAGGGGGAGTGTTTCTTTTTTTTCTATTTGTGTCTTTTTTTGGGGTACCATGCCGGGGAGAGACATCACACCCTCAACCGACCCGAGCGAGGCCCTCTGACCCTAACCCCCCCAACCCCCGGCACCGTCCATGCACCCACTGGGCAACCGCAGACTACAAACAGAATCACCTCAGCCAATCTTCTGCAAGGACCTCCCTTTTACTTTTCTTTTCTGCCAATGAGAAGGTAGGGAAAGCTTCAAGCATGGCTGTCCATAGCCTCTGCCGAGTCCCCAACAACCGGATGTTCCGGTTTAAGGAGAAATAGAAAGAGAACCTGTGATGAGATGAGACTTCCGGTTTTGGAAGTTAACAAGGCGACACTCCATGTTAACTCCTCCTCCACATTTACTGGATTGGTTGAACAGTGCAGAAGAGAACCTCCCCCGACTGTTCTAATACCTTAGTAAATTAATCCACTCCCAAACAAGGGCCAGTGAATCAGTCATGGGAGAGAATAGAGAAACACTTTCCTCTCAATGCTTCTCACTATCCAAGAGAGAACATGCATTATAGTGTTTGAAAAGATCAACAGAAAGAACCAGAATAGCAGATGATTGGTCTGTTGTGACTGATGCTTTTTTCATGCATGTGCTCATGTACCAACAACATGGGCTGGAGAGCGGTAAAACAACGTTTCAAACCTCCATAACCCCTCCCTTTCGTCTCCTCTCCCTGCCTCCCTCCGTACCCCCCCCCCTTCCTCTCTTCTCCTGTCCCTACCTCCTTCCAACATTCCTACACACAGGCACCTGGCTAATTTGTTTGTATTTGTGCATTTTCTGCCCTCCCTCCTTTCTTTTCCCCTTTTTCTAAAAATGTATATTTTATACGTAACAGATTAGGTGCTTGGTTCCTCCTTCTCTTCCATTTCCCTTCGCATTTCAAGACAAATGTAACTTTTCTGGACGCTCTAAATCTGTTTAGGCACATTTAATAGTGTCAATTATTGTGGGGCCAGACAGGGGACTTTGGGTCTTTCTTTAGTCAGGGCCCTTAATAACATTGTGTGCAATGAGAAGCAGATGCTGACCCGCTTGGTGCCTTTGAAAGAAGATATTTGAGTAGCTCTGCTTCTAATTTATGAGCCCCTTTCCACATCTGGAATTCTTTATAATTAAAACGTAAACCCCAAAGTTCTACTTCCACCTGTCAAATGTTGAGAAGATGAACACATTAATGGGCTTCTCCGCCAATGGTGGAGTGGTGGTGGAGGTTTTCTTTTTGGGGGCGAGGAAGATGGAGGGGAGGTGGGGTAGAGGGTACAGTTTGTGATTGTTTTTCTTTTTTTGCAGCAGCATATAGGGTCTGTGTCAATGCTTTGGGAGCTACAGTACACCCAGAAAGTTACAGATGCTCAGATCCCACAGGTCCCATAGGAAAACAGCCATGACACATTCATTCAGGCTTTTTCCCCCCCAAAAAAGGATCCCAAAAGGGCCTCTGTTTGGAAGATCAACTATACCCACAGAGAATTGGACAGCAACATGGACAGATGTTGATTCTAATACAGTTTGTCTTAAACCTGTACTTCACAAGCTTTAGTGCTGCAGGAGTAACATCAGTTGAGACAAAAGCATTCTGAACACTAACGGGACGGAAACAGAGATTTCCGATCTCACACTCAAAGATCCCGGAAACATCACTGTTAAGCTTAACAGATTTGCTAACTCCTTTTATTAGCTACTAATGAAAGCAAAGAGATTGATTTGCCACGGCTGGTGAATAACATAATTGCTCATAATAGGGTTTGTTCCAACAGATCAATAGGAACCTAAAGAAGTTGGGAGTTCCGTCTGTGTGTGTGTGTGTGTGTGTGTGTGTGTGTGTGTGTGTGTGTGTGTGTGTGTGTGTGTGTGTGTGTGTGTGTGTGTGTGTGTGTGTGTGTGTGTGTGTGTGTGTGTGTGTGTGTGTATGTCAAAGCGCTCAGACCTCAAAGCCTCTCAAACCTCAAGCCCACTTCATTAAATCGAATTAAGATCCAGCACCCAGAAGATTAATTTTCTTAGTCTTCTTTTCTTTTTTTTATTTCTTTCTCTTGCGCCCCCCACCTCGTCCCCCCTCACCTCTTCGGAGCACGAGACAAAAGCAGCTGTGAGAGAAGTTCTGGAGGAGGGAGAGGGAGCTGGCCAATGTTGAGCAGTGCAGCTCGTGCAGCTAATCCTACTGTGAGCAAGGCCATGTGGACAGCATTCCTGCTTATTTTCTCCAGTATTACCTGATCACCGTAATTAAGTCTTCAGTGTTAACAGGGCAGCAGGGCCCGACCAGGGAGAGAGCTACTCTACTGCAGCTTCCTATGGCTACTGGTGGGGGGGGCTGCTGTCTGAGCCAACACATACAGTACGCACACACACATACTCACACACACACAACCCGGGCCTCCCTGCAAGAGTTAACCAAGCTCAGTTTAAGCATCAATTCAGCCAATCAATGTTTAGAATATGATATCATAATATACTTCCAGGAAAATCCCTATACAGAATGCATCTGTTTCAACCAGTGAGAAGGGTCTTACAAGGAGCTGCCATGTTGCCATCAGCCACAAAGCCCTCTCTTTCCCTCCTGGTAACACACACAGCAACCTACACTACATTATACTGTCAGCTGTTAAGGGGGAGCTACAATATGCGCAGGTGTGAGGCAGTTAAAACTAGACCAAAGCCAGTTCCCAACAACATAAAAATGTACAGCCTCGAAGCGGGGGGGGGGGGGGGGGGGGGGGGGTCATGTTCAAAGGAAGGAGGTTGCACTGCAATTCTACAGCTTTTGTCATGAAGCCAAATTTCTGCCCTGCTAGAGCTCCCCAGGTCAAGTATGTGCTGTTATTGTGAAGTGGAAATGTCTAGGAGCAACAACGGCTCAGCCTCAAAGTGGTAGGCTAAATGGAAGCAAGTCCCCACAGCAATGTTCCAACATTAGTGGAAAGCCTTCCCAGAAGAGTGGAGGCTGTTATAGCAGCAAAGGGGGGGCCAACTCTGTATGAATGCCCATGATTTTGGAAAGAGTTGTTCGACAAGCAGGTGTCCACAAACTTTTGGTCATTTAGTGTATCTGGGGGTCCTGTCATGCCAAATAGTGTCCCCCTCTACTGTCACTATGGGATTCGAAGAGTTCTAGCTTCTCTTGCTGGGCCTGTTGCTAGAACCTGCAACATTCTGACCGGATTACATAATGAATCAAAGTGTCCGTTTCTATGCTGGTTGCTTGGTTACCTCGTAGAGGTCGCGATAAAGCAGGGCGCTGGTAGTTCTAGTTCTATTTCATCTCAGAAACGCGCGCTCAGTCCGCTTGAAATGATTACCTCAGTATTGCTCTCCAAGGAGGGGGATTTTGACGGTGACAACCTGCTGACTACCTGCTGCTTCAGAGGACCAAAACGACTGGAAAGAGAACACTATTTCTTTACTAAATATTTGTATTCTTTAAGAAAATAATTTAAGCTGTTTTAGATAGATTTTCTATTGACATTGCTAGCTAATTATTTACCTCAGCCAGACAGTTTTATTGAGCTAACGTTATCTAAGTTAGCTAGCTCACTGTTATTGTAGCTGCTTTCTGTTTTTGTAGCATGCACTTTAATGGTATCCCTCGACGACATACTGTACTCGACAAGAGGCTGAATCAATCAATCAAATTTATTTTATATAGCCCTTCGTACATCAGCTGATATCTCAAAGTGCTGTACAGAAACCCAGCCTAAAACCCCAAACAGCAAGCAATGCAGGTGAAGAAGCACGGTGGCTAGGAAAAACTCCCTAGAAAGGCCAAAACCTAGGAAGAAACCTAGAGAGGAACCAGGCTATGTGGGGTGGCCAGTCCTCTTCTGGCTGTGCCGGGTGGAGATTATAACAAAACATGGTCAAGATGTTCAAATGTTCATAAATGACCAGCATGGTCGAATAATAATAAGGCAGAATAGTTGAAACTGGAGCAGCAGCACAGTCAGGTGGACTGGGGACAGCAAGGAGTCATCATGTCAGGTATTCCTGGGGCATGGTCCTAGGGCTCAGGTCCTCCGAGAGAGAGAAAGAAAGAGAGAATTAGAGAGAGCATATGTGGGATGGCCAGTCCTCTTCTGGCTGTGCCGGGTGGAGATTATAACAGAACATGGCCAAGATGTTCAAATGTTCATAAATGATCAGCATGGTCGAATAATAATAAGGCAGAACAGTTGAAACTGGAGCAGCAGCACAGCCAGGTGGACTGGGGACAGCAAGGAGTCATCATGTCAGGTAGTCCTGGGGCATGGTCCTAGGGCTCAGGTCCTCCGAGAGAGAGAAAGAGAGGAGAGAATTAGAGAACGCACACTTAGATTCACACAGGACACCGAATAGGACAGGAGAAGTACTCCAGTTATAACAAACTGACCCTAGCCCCCCGACACATAAACTACTGCAGCATAAATACTGGAGGCTGAGACAGGAGGGGTCAGGAGACACTGTGGCCCACTCCGAGGACACCCCCGGACAGGGCCAAACAGGAAGGATATAACCCCACCCACTTTGCCAAAGCACAGCCCCCACACCACTAGAGGGATATCTTCAACCACCAACTTACCATCCTGAGACAAGGCTGAGTATAGCCCACAAAGACCTCCGCCACGGCACAACCCAAAGGGGGGGCGCCAACCCAGACAGGATGACCACATCAGTGACTCAACCCACTCAGGTGACGCACCCCCTCCAGGGACGGCATGAGAGAGCCCCAGTAAAGCCAGTGACTCAGCCCCTGTAATAGGGTTAGAGGCAGAGAATCCCAGTGGAAAGAGGGGAACCGGCCAGGCAAAGACAGCAAGGGCGGTTCGTTGCTCCAGAGCCTTTCCGTTCACCCTCCCACTCCTGGGCCAGACTACACTCAATCATATGACCCACTGAAGAGATGAGTCTTCAGTAGAGACTTAAAGGTTGAGACCGAGTTTGCGTCTCTGACATGGGTAGGCAGACCGTTCCATAAAAATGGAGCTCTATAGGAGAAAGCCCTGCCTCCAGCTGTTTGCTTAAAAATTCTAGGGACAATTAGGAGGCCTGCGTCTTGTGACCGTAGCGTACGTGTAGGTATGTACGGCAGGACCAAATCAGAGAGATAGATAGGAGCAAGCCCATGTAATGCTTTGTAGGTTAGCAGTAAAACCTTGAAATCAGCCCTTGCTTTGACAGGAAGCCAGTGTAGAGAGGCTAGCACTGGAGTAATATGATCAAATTTTTTGGTTCTAGTCAGGATTCTAGCAGCCGTATTTAGCACTAACTGAAGTTTATTTAGTGCTTTATCCGGGTAGCCGGAAAGTAGAGCATTGCAGTAGTCTAACCTGGAAGTGACAAAAGCATGGATTAATTTTTCTGCATCATTTTTGGACAGAAAGCTCCTGATTTTTGCAATGTTACGTAGATGGAAAAAAGCTGTCCTTGAAATGGTCTTGATATGTTCTTCAAAAGAGAGATCAGGGTCCAGAGTAACGCCGAGGTCCTTCACAGTTTTATTTGAGACGACTGTACAACCATTAAGATTAATTGTCAGATTCAACAGAAGATCTCTTTGTTTCTTGGGACCTAGAACAAGCATCTCGGTTTTGTCCGAGTTTAAAAGTAGAAAGTTTGCAGCCATCCACTTCCTTATGTCTGAAACACATTCTTCTAGCAAGGGCAATTTTGGGGCTTCACCATGTTTAATTGAAATGTACAGCTGTGTGTCATCCGCATAGCAGTGAAAGTTAACATTATGTTTTCGAATAACATCCCCAAGAGGTAAAATATATAGTGAAAACAATAGTGGTCCTAAAACGGAACCTTGAGGAACACCGAAATTTACAGTTGATTTGTCAGAGGACAGACCATTCACAGAGACAAACTGATATCTTTCCGACAGATAAGATCTAAACCAGGCCAGAACTTGTCCGTGTAGACCAATTTGGGTTTCCAATCTCTCCAAAAGAATGTGGTGATCGATGGTATCAAAAGCAGCACTAAGATCTAGGAGCACGAGGACAGATGCAGAGCCTCGGTCCGATGCCATTAAAATGTCATTTACCACCTTCACAAGTGCCGTCTCAGTGCTATGATGGGGTCTAAAACCAGACTGAAGCATTTCGTATACATTGTTTGTCTTCAGGAAGGCAGTGAGTTGTTGCGCAACAGCCTTTTCTAAAATTTTTGAGAGGAATGGAAGATTCGATATAGGCCGATAGTTTTTTATATTTTCTGGGTCAAGGTTTGGCTTTTTCAAGAGAGGCTTTATTACTGCCACTTTTAGTGAGTTTGGTACACATCCGGTGGATAGAGAGCCGTTTATTATGTTCAACATAGGAGGGCCAAGCACAGGAAGCAGCTCTTTCAGTAGTTTAGTTGGAATAGGGTCCAGTATGCAGCTTGAAGGTTTAGAGGCCATGATTATTTTCATCATTGTGTCAAGAGATATAGTACTAAAACACTTGAGTGTCTCTCTTGATCCTAGGTCCTGGCAGAGTTGTGCAGACTCAGGACAACTGAGCTTTGAAGGAATACGCAGATTTAAGGAAGAGTCCGTAATTTGCTTTCTAATAATCATAATCTTTTCCTCAAAGAAGTTCATGAATTTATCACTGCTAAAGTGAAAGTCATCATCTCTTGGGGAATGCTGCTTTTTAGTTAGCTTTGCGACAGTATCAAAAAGGAATTTCGGATTGTTCTTATTTTCCTCAATTAAGTTAGAAAAATAGGATGATCGAGCAGCAGTAAGGGCTCTTCGGTACTGCACAGTACTGTCTTTCCAAGCTAGTCGGAAGACTTCCAGTTTGGTGTGGCGCCATTTCCGTTCCAATTTTCTGGAAGCTTGCTTCAGAGCTCGGGTATTTTCTGTGTACCAGGGAGCTAGTTTCTTATGAGAAATGTTTTTAGTTTTTAGGGGTGCAACTGCATCTAGGGTATTGCGCAAGGTTAAGTTGAGTTCCTCAGTTAGGTGGTTAACTGATTTTTGTCCTCTGGTGTCCTTGGGTAGACAGAGGGAATCTGGAAGGACATCAAGGAATCTTTGTGTTGTCTGTGAATTTATAGCACGACTTTTGATGATCCTTGGTTGGGGTCTGAGCAGATTATTTGTTGCAATTGCAAACGTAATAAAATGGTGGTCCGATAGTCCAGGATTATGAGGAAAAACATTAAGATCCACAACATTTATTCCATGGGACAAAACTAGGTCCAGCGTATGACTGTGACAGTGAGTGGGTCCAGAGACATGTTGGACAAAACCCACTGAGTCGATGATGGCTCCGAAAGCCTTTTGGAGTGGGTCTGTGGACTTTTCCATGTGAATATTAAAATCACCAAAGATTAGAATATTATCCGCTATGACTACAAGGTCCGATAGGAATTCAGGGAACTCAGTGAGGAACGCTGTATATGGCCCAGGAGGCCTGTAAACAGTAGCTATAAAAAGTGATTGAGTAGGCTGCATAGATTTCATGACTAGAAGCTCAAAAGACGAAAACGTCATTTTTTTTTTGGTAAATTGAAATTTGCTATCGTAAATGTTAGCAACACCTCCGCCTTTGCGGGATGCACGGGGGATATGGTCACTAGTGTAGCCAGGAGGTGAGGCCTCATTTAACACAGTAAATTCATCAGGCTTAAGCCATGTTTCAGTCAGGCCAATCACATCAAGATTATGATCAGTGATTAGTTCATTGACTATAATTGCCTTTGAAGTAAGGGATCTAACATTAAGTAGCCCTATTTTGAGATGTGAGGTATCATGATCTCTTTCAATAATGACAGGAATGGAGGTGGTCTTTATCCTAGTGAGATTGCTAAGGCGAACACCGCCATGTTTAGTTTTGCCCAACCTAGGTCGAGGCACAGACACAGTCTCAATGGTGATAGCTGAGCTGACTACACTGACTGTGCTAGTGGCAGACTCCACTATGCTGGCAGGCTCGCTAACAGCCTGCTGCCTGGCCTGCACCCTATTTCATTGTGGAGCTAGAGGAGTTAGAGCCCTGTCTATGTTGGTAGATAAAATGAGAGCACCCCTCCAGCTAGGATGGAGTCCGTCACTCCTCAGCAGGTCAGGCTTGGTCCTGTTTGTGGGTGAGTCCCAGAAAGAGGGCCAATTATCTACAAATTCTATCTTTTGGGAGGGGCAGAAAACAGTTTTCAACCAGCGATTGAGTTGTGAGACTCTGCTGTAGAGCTCATCACTCCACCTAACTGGGAGGGGGCCAGAGACAATTACTCGATGCCGACACATCTTTCTAGCTGATTTACACGCAGAAGCTATGTTGCGCTTGGTGATCTCTGACTGTTTCATCCTAACATCGTTGGTGCCAACGTGGATAACAATATCTCTATACTCTCTACACTCGCCAGTTTTAGCTTTAGCCAGCACCATCTTCAGATTAGCCTTAACGTCGGTAGCCCTGCCCCCCGGTAAACAGTGTATGATCGCTGGATGATTCTCAAGTCTAATACTGCGGGTAATGGAGTCGCCAATGACTAGAGTTTTCAATTTGTCAGAGCTAATGGTGGGAAGCTTCGGCGTCTCAGACCCCGTAACGGGAGGAGTAGAGACCAGAGAAGACTCGGCCTCTGACTCCGACCCGCTGCTTAATGGGGAAAACCGGTTGAAAGTTTCTGTCGGCTGAATGAGCGACACCGGTTGAGCGTTCCTACAGCATTTCCTTCCAGAAACCGTGAGAAAGTTGTCCGGCTGCGGGGACTGTGCCAGGGGATTTATACTACCATCTGTACTTACTGGTGGCACAGACGCTGTTTCATCCTTTCCTACACTGAAATTACCCTTGCCTAGCGATTGCGTCTGAAGCTGGGCTTGTAGCACAGCTATCCTCGCCGTAAGGCGAGTACAGCGACTGCAATTAGAAGGCATCATGTTAATGTTACTACTTAGCTTCGGCTGTTGGAGGTCCTGACGAACCGTGTCCAGATAAAGCGTCCGGAGTGAAAAAGTTGAGTAGGAAAAAACAAAAATATAAACGGTAATTAAAAAGTAAAAACCGTAAATTTGTCAGGTAGCAAAACAGGTTGGCAACAAAACGCACAGCAACTCAAAAACAAGTCTGCAAGTCGAAGGCACCACTGATCTCGACAAGAGGCTGAAGGCACCACTGATCTCGACAAGAGGCTGAAGGCACCACTGAACTCGACAAGAGGCTGAAGGCACCACTGAACTCGACAAGAGGCTGAAGGCACCACTGACCTCGACAAGAGGCTGAAGGCACCACTGACCTCGACAAGAGGCTGAAGGCACCACTGACCTCGACAAGAGGCTGAAGGCACCACTGACCTCGACAAGCGGCTGAAGGCACCACTGACCTCGACAAGAGGCTGAAGGCACCACTGACCTCGACAAGAGGCTGAAGGCACCACTGACCTCGACAAGCGGCTGAAGGCACCACTGATCTTGACAAGAGGCTGAAGACACCACTGATCTCGACAAGAGGCTGGAGGCACCACTGATCTCGACAAGAGGCTGGAGGCACCACTGACTTCGACAAGAGGCTGAAGGCACCACTGACCTCGACAAGAGGCTGAAGGCACCACTGAACTCGACAAGAGGCTGAAGGCACCACTGAACTCGACAAGAGGCTGAAGGCACCACTGACCTCGACAAGAGGCTGAAGGCACCACTGACCTCGACAAGCGGCTGAAGGCACCACTGACCTCGACAAGAGGCTGAAGGCACAACTGATCTCGACAAGAGGCTGAAGGCACCACTGGTCTCGACAAGAGGCTGAAGGCACCACTGAACTCGACAAGAGGCTGAAGGCACCACTGACTTCGACAAGAACCTGAAGGCACCACTGACTTCGACAAGAACCTGAAGGCACCACTGACCTCGACAAGAGGCTGAAAGCACTACTGATCTCGACAAGAGGCTGAAGACACCACTGATCTCGACAAGAGGCTGAAGGCACCACTGACTTCGATAAGAACCTGAAGGCACCACTGACTTCGACAAGAGGCTGAAGGCACCACTGATCTCGACAAGAGGCTGAAGGCACCACTGATCTCGACAGGAGGCTGAAGGCACCACTGAACTCGACAAGAGGCTGAAGGCACCACTGACTTCGACAAGAACCTGTAGGCACCACTGACTTCGACAAGAACCTGAAGCACCACTGATCTCGACAAGAGGCTGAAGGCACCACTGATCTCGACAAGAGGCTGAAGGCAACACTGATCTAGACAAGAGGCGCAACATTCGTAGGGGGGCAGAGAAATTAACAATTCAAGGTAACATTAAGCAGTTAAGACGTGAGAGAAGGTTAGGAGGAGTCCCGGTGCAGGAGATGTGGCAAGCGTTTTCATGTGTCTTGTTTGTCTCATGTGGTCAATGTGCGTGAATTTGTCTGTCCATCATCCGTCATCTGTTTTGTCTAATGTTTTCCCACCCTTGTTTTCACTGCTTGAATGGGGCACCCCACCTCAAGACGGTAGGTATTTTACTATATTGCATCTTGTTTTGTATTGTATGTTATTGTAAATAGCCTTAATAACCTGTCATAATATTGTTTTACATTTGTATAAAGATGTGTTTTCTTGCAGACATTGGCTGTGAAGTTGGTAAGTTGTTTGGTAAGTATTGTAATGAAACAGCAGGGAGCAGGCCTCGAACCCTCGACCTTCTTGCCCGAAGTCCAGCGCGCTATCCAGTGTGATTTCTGCGCTTATAAACCCAGGGTGATACACTACTCCCTCCTTTCAGAGAGCGCGTCCTCGCGCTAGCTTGTGACTCTACGTCTTACAGGAACGCGCTCACCGGCCAAGCACACGCACTGTCGTGGATGGGAGGTCCGATCCCTTCTGACACCACTTCTGACACCAATGTAATGGCATTGTCGATATCCACGCTTATAAACCCAGGGTCGTTACAGTATATAGCATATGTGTCTGTCTTGTACTCAAAGTAACATCCACAAATACATAAATATTTGTATTTTTTCCATTTGTTTGCTGGTAAATATTTGAAACGTACTCAAATTGCCTGTAAATGTATACATTTGCATATTAAATGTATTCATTGCAAGTAGCATTTTCAATTCACTGTTCAGTTGCCCAGTTCCTTGCTGGTCCTTAACCCCTTCTCCCAAGCCATTAATATTTTGCGTCCAATCCAAATCAAATTTTAAGCCAGGGTTGGTATGGAATTACACATTGGTTTCTCGTTAGTGTGCATATCTGGAGGTTCTAGATTTGTGTATGTAATATGGCAGAAGTCTCCCGGAGTCCATTACACAGCAGGGTTGAGACATCACCATATTGCTACACCAATCCAAGCCCCATCAGGTCAAACACTGCAAAGATAAAGTACGGGGTTAAATGCCTTAATTAACCTGAGTCCAAAGAAAATGTAATATCCTTCTCTTGGCCTGTACCTTGACGTGGTGAGAGGGCTTCCAATTAAACCAGGCCCATGTTATTGAACCCTTGACTGAGACTGGCGACCTGTCGAGGACAAATGACAGGAAGAACTAGCTGCAGCACCTGATCAAGCATCTCTTGATTCTGCCTCTTTCCTCTCTCCTCCTCTTTTAACTCTTTCTCTCCTCTCCCTTCATATGAAATTCTGCATCTAGTGACTACTGATTGCCCAAATATCTGCCCACTCATCCCATCCCCTCCTCCATCTCATTACATCATCTAAAGCTACTGTTATTGTCATGTTGTCATTATCTGCTAATAAAGTTTGATAGCCGTATCATACTGGGCACATAATATGTGAGATACACAGATTAACTAAAAACACTAGCACTGCAAACACTCAGAACAAAGAGAGCAGGAGTGCCTGGACTTTGCAATCTCCCTCTTCAAGTCCCCCTTCCGAGACTGCCTGTTGAGAACAAGTGATAGGCAGAACCTCCCAACCACACAGCACCCACCTCTTTATTCCACACACCAGAAAGAAGTATTTCAGTCTGATTGCCACGTGAGTGCACCAAAAACAATCAGTGAAAATAAATTAATGACACAGCTGTCCCAAAAACGATCAAAGTTTATGTATTAAAATCTTAAATATTGCCAGGTTGGTTTTCACAGGCTTTTCACAAGGTATTCATCATTGTAAATTGTAAAGTATCCTTTGATGGTGTTTATTTGGTCCACATTATTCATTGTTGTATATATAATAGGACCTACAATAGATACATATATATTCAACCACAAGGGTGTACTAATGAGGTATGCGAGATAGAAAACGAATCACAATAGAGGACTACTGAAATGATATTATTTCAGTGTAGATAAGGGAAGGGCAGGTTCAAATACAAACATGACAGCCAGGCGAACCAGTGTATGAATCAAATGGATTTGCATATGATTTGGAGTGGAAATTAGCTGACTTCGTGATCTGTAAGGTAAGTAACTTTAATGTGTCAAGAAGATTACACATTTTCTTTGACATTTCTGAAACGTAGCAACGTTTAAGACATGGATTTCATGTTGTAATGTTAACATGGTACCAAAAAGTAGTTAGAATTAATGTTTTCATTTTATTAGCTAAACAAAACTTGTTTAAACAGTGAAATTGTCGCAGAAATCAGCCTTGTTTGCATAACGATGATGAAAATAACGTAATTTAGGCTGTAATGATATCCAAAATTCGAATCATTAGGTCATCACACCGTTGATATAGCGATGGACGCTAATAGTTTATTGAATCCCATTGTGACATAGATGGGGACACTATTTGGCCCGGGGACATTATTTGGCATGACAGCCCCCCAACCCCAAAACGGTGGTTGGGGGCTCCAGTGCACGTGCCCTACATGCCCGTTCGGTAATCCGGCCCAGCAAGGGATATAGCGAGAGCTCGACACAGGAGGTAGAGAGAGAGAGCTCGACACAGGAGGTAGAGAGAGAGAGTTCGACACAGGAGGTAGAGAGAGAGAGTTCGACACGGGAGGTAGAGAGAGAGAGCTCGACACGGGAGGTAGAGAGAGAGAGCTCGACACGGGAGGTAGAGAGAGAGAGCTCGACACGGGAGGTAGAGAGAGATAGAGAGCTCGACACGGGAGGTAGAGAGAGATAGAGAGCTCGACACGGGAGGTAGAGAGAGATAGAGAGCTCGACACGGGAGGTAGAGAGAGATAGAGAGCTCGACACGGGAGGTAGAGAGAGATAGAGAGCTCGACACGGGAGGTAGAGAGAGAGAGAGAGAGAGAGAGCTCGACACGGAAGGAAGAGAGAGAGAGTGCTCGACACAGTGGAGGTAGAAAGAAAGCGCTAGAGAGAGTGTTCTCGACACGGGAGGAAGAGAGCGAGAGAGAGAGTGCTCGACACAGTGGAGGTAGAAAGAAAGAGCTAGAGAGAGAGAGAGCTCGACACGGGAGGAAGAGAGCGAGAGAGAGTGCTCAACACAGTGGAGGTAGAAAGAAAGAGCTAGAGAGAGTGTTCTCAACACGGGAGGTAGAGAGAGAGAGTGCTCGACACAGTGGAGGTAGAAAGAAAGAGCTAGAGAGAGTGTTCTCGACACGGGAGGAAGAGAGAGAGAGAGGACTCGACACATTGGAGGTAGAAAGAAAGAGCTAGAGAGTGTTCTCGACACGGGAGGTAGAGAGAGAGAGAGAGATTGCTCGACACAGTGGAGGTAGAAAGAAAGAGCTAGAAAGAGTGTTCTCGACACGGGAGGAAGAGAGAGAGAGAGGACTCGACACATTGGAGGTAGAAAGAAAGAGCTAGAGAGTGTTCTCGACACGGGAGGTAGAGAGAGAGAGAGAGAGGACTAGACACAGTGGAGGAAGAAAGAAAGAGCTAGAGAGAGTGTTCTCGACATGGGAGGAAGAGAGAGAGAGAGGGCTCGACACAGTGGAGGTAGAAAGAAAGAGCTAGAGAGTGTTCTCGACACGGGAGGTAGAGAGAGAGCGAGAGAGAGAGAGAGAGAGAGAACTAGACACAGTGGAGGAAGAAAGAAAGAGCTAGAGAGAGTGTTCTCGACACGGGAGGTAGAGAGAGAGAGAGAGAGAGAGAGAGAGAGAGAGAGAACTAGACACAGTGGAGGTAGAAAGAAAGAGCTAGAGAGTGTGTTCTCGACACAGGAGGTAGAGAGAGAGACAAGGGCAACCAGTGAAGAACAAACACCATTGAAATACAACCCATATTTATGTTTATTTATTTTCCCTTTTGTACTTTAACTATTTGCACATTTGAAATGTCTTTATTCTTTTGGAACTTATGTGAGTGTAATGTTTAATGTTAATTTGTGTTGTTTATTTCACCTTTGTTTATTGTCTACTTCACTTACATTGGCAATGTTGACATATGTTTCCCATGCCAATAAAGCCCTTAAACTGAAATATAATTGAATTGAATTGAGAAAGAGAGATATTAGCGAGAGCGTGCCCCACACAGGGAAGGTAGGATTCAAACAGGAAATACATTTATATACAAGAAAAAAAAGTTTTCCCAAACACAGTGTGTCTAAACTAGGGTCACCCAGCCACATAATAATACACACAGGCACAAACGACCTGAGAGCATAGCAGGAAAGGGTGGCGACAGCCTTCGATAGTGATTGAAAAAGCTTCTTCGACTTTCCCCAGTGCACAAGTGGTTATATGCACCCTGCTACCACGAAAATACTTCCACCCTGCTACCATACAGCGGGTAAACGCAAGTATTTCCCGTGACTGTGCCTCAAAACCAAATGTTTAGTTGGCCCACCACAGCATCCTGGACTTGAACAGCCTTTATGACTAGGTTCCCCTATACAAGGCAGCAGTGCCCACCTTCGCCCGGACTCTAAAGGACATCGCTCTCAAACACAGCCCCAACACTTCACACAGGAGCAATAGATCAATACACACTCCGCCAAGACCAGCGAGACACTCCCCAGACTCCCCAGACCCCCCCCCGGACCTAAATATAGAGGACCCGTACCGAGAGGACCTACAACCAGACCACAACACCACCAGCCACGTCCATACTCCCACCCCAACCAATCAAAACCCCCCCGAAGTCAACCATGCCCACACCCCATTTAGGCCCCCTCAGATCAGACCTTTTCCCCTCCTGCCCACCCCATGCACCCCACCCCCGCCAAGAGGGCCTCAATATGGAAGTAACACATACGCCCAGGCCGTGAGCAGGCAAACAGGCCCAACCCCCACTCTTACACTAGCCCAAGCCAATGAGATGTACCAGTTGCTCAGCAGGCTCTGCTCATACTTACACAGTGGAGGTAGAAAGAAAGAGCTAGAGAGAGTGTTCTCAACACGGGAGGTAGAGAGAGAGAGAGAGAGAGAGGCCAAACCACACGACCAACAACATTGGACACTTTATGGAACACAAAGCCTTCACTATCTCATCCTGGAATATCCAAGGCCTGAAGTCATCTGCCATTGGCCTAAAGAGCAGGAACCTGGACTTCATCAAAGAAGTCAGAAATACAGACATTGTCATCCTACAAGAAACGTGGTATAGAGGAGATGGACCCACTGGTTGCCCTCTAGGTTACAGAGAGCTGGTTGTCCCATCCACCAAACTACCAGGTGTGAAACAAGGAAGGGACTCAGGGAGTATGCTAATTTGATATAGAGCATGCCTAACTCACTCCAATAAATTAATCAAAACAGGAACATTTTACATTTGGCTAGAAATTCAAAAGGAAATGATCTTAACAGAGGAAAATGTCCTCCTGTGTGCTACCTACATCCCCCCACTAGAATCCCCATACGTTAATGAAGACAGCTTCTCCATCCTGGAGGGGGAAATCAATAATTTCCAGGCCCAGGGACATGTAGTAGTCCGTGGCGACCTAAATGCCAGAACCAGACAAGAACCTGACATCCTCAGCACACAGGGGGACAAACACCTGCCTGGAGGTGACAGCATTCCCTTCCCCATATGCCCCGCTAGACACAACTATGACAACATAACCAACAAAAACGGGTCACAACTCCTGCAACTCTGTCGCACGCTGGGTATGTACATAGTCAATGTCAGGCTTCAAGGGGACTCCTATGGTAGGTACACCTATAGCTCATCTCTTGGCAGTAGTACTGTAGACTATTTTATCACTAACTTCAACCCAGAGTCTCTCAGAGCATTCACAGTCAGTCCATTGACACCCCTATCAGATCACAGCAAAACCACAGTCGACTTGAACAGAGCAATACTCAATCATGAGGCATCGAAGCCAAAGGAACTGAGTAATATTAAGAAATGCTATAGATGGAAGAATGTAGTGTGGAAACCTACCAAAAAATTATTAGGCAACAACAAATTCAATACCTTCTAGACAACTTCCTGGACAAAACAGGTGTCACACCCTGACCTTAGATATCCTTTTTATATCTCTATTTTGGTTTGGTCAGGGCGTGAGTTGGGGTGGGCATTCTATGTTTTGTGTTTCTATGATTTTCTATTTCTATGTTTTGGCCGGGTATGGTTCTCAATCAGGGACAGCTGTCTATCATTGTCTCTGATTGGGAACCACACTTAGGTATCCTTTTTCCCACCTGTGTTTGTGGGAGGTTAACTTTGTTTGATGGCACATAGCCTTAAGCGTCACAGTTATTTTTGTATTGTTTATTGTTTTGTCGGCGTCATTTCTTAAATGAAGTAAAATGTACTCTCGCACAATTGGCTAGCGTCGTCCGGGTTAGGGAGGGTTTGGCCAGTAGGGATATCCTTGTCTCATCGCGAACTAGCGACTCCTGTGGCGGGCAGGGCGCAGTGCACGGTCGCCAGGTGCACGGTGTTTCCTACGACACATTGGTGCGGCTGGCTTCCGGGTTGGATGCGCGCTGTGTTAAGAAGCAGTACGGAGTTGTAGCGATGAGACAAGATAGTAACTACTAACAATTGGATACCACGAAATTGGGGAGAAAAGGGGTTAAAATAAAATAAAATATGTAAAAAATGTTAACAGTATATTTGACCTGTCAGCTTCTCTACTAATCTAAAGATTTCAAACAGAAACCCGAAGATAATGAACAACAATGACAAATGGTTTGATGAAGAATGCAAAAACCTAAGAAAGAAATTGAGAAACCTGTCCAACCAAAAACATAGAGACCCAGAAAACCTGAGCCGTCACTGTTATGACTTCTATGAATGATGGGTGGAGAAGTCAAGCGCAGAGAGCAGGTAGTTCCGTACATGGATCTTTTATTCCAATGACAGCGGAAAAACGGACATGCAAAACACAAGGGCGCATGAAACAACCCGTCCAAATAAACAGGTGTGCCCTTAAATAGCCTACAAACAAAACTAAACTCAAAACAAGTGTAACCAATTAGACCCAACTAACAGAAACAAAAGGAAAGGGAATCGATGGCAGCTAGTAGGCTGGCGACGATGACCGCCGAGCGCCGCCCGAACAGGAAGAGGCACCATCTTCGGCGGGATTCGTGACCGTCACTATGTTGAATCACTAAAACAATACAGAAATACACGGAAAAAGAAGGAACAGCACGTCAGAAATCAGCTCAATGTAATTGAAGAATCCATAGACCCAAACCACTTCTGGGAAAATTGGAAAACACTAAACAAACAACAACACAAAGAATTATCTATCCAAACTGGAGATGTATGGGAAAACCACTTCTCCAATCTTTTTGGCTCTATTTCAAAGAACAAACAGCAAAAACATATACATGATCAAATACAAATCTTAGAATCAACTATTAAAGACTACCAGAACCCAATGGATTCTCCAATTACCTTGAATGAACTTCAGGACAAAATAAAAACCATCTAACCCAAAAAGGCCTGTGGTGTTGATGGTATCCTCAATGAAATTATAAAAGAGACAGACAACAAATTCCAATTGGCTATACTAAAATTCTTTAACGGCATCCTTAGCTCTTGCATCTTCCCCAATATTTGGAACCAAGGACTGATCACCCCAATCTACAAAAGTGGAGACAAATTTGACCCCAAGAACTACCGTGGGATATGCATCAACAGCAACCTTGGGAAAATCCTCTGCATTATCATTAACAACAGATACATTTCCTCAGCGAAAACAATGTACTGAGCAAATGTAAAATTGGCTTTTTAGCAAACTATCGTATGACAGAGCACGTATTCACCCTGCACACCCTAATTGACAAACAAACAAACCAAAACAAAGGCAAAGTCTTCTCATGCTTTGTTGATTTCAAAAAAGCCTTCGTCTCAATTTGGCATGAGGTTCTGCTATACAAATTGATGGAAAGTGGTGTTGGGGGAAAAACATACGACATTATAAAATATATGTACACAAACAAGTGTGCGGTTAAAATAGGCAAAAAACACACATATTTCTTCCCACAGGGCCGTGGGGTGAGACAGGGATGCAGCGTAAGCCCCACTCTCTTCAACATATATATCAACGAATTGGCGAGGGCACTAGAAAAGTCCACAGCACCCGGCCTCACCCTACTAGAATCTGAAGTCAAATATCTACTGTTTGCTGATGATCTGGTGCTTTTGTCACCAACCAATGAGGGCCTACAGCAGCATCTCTAGATCTTCTGCACAGATTCTGCCAGACCTGGGCCCTGACAGTAAATCTGAAGACCAAAATAATGGTGTTCCAAAAAAGGTCAAGTCGTTAGGACCACAAATGAAAAATTCTATCTAGATCCCGTTGTCCTAGAGCACACAAAAAAACTATGCATACCTTGGCCTAAACATCAGCGCCACAGGTAACTTCCACAAAGCTGTGAACGATCTGAGAGACAAGGCATTCCATGCAATCAAAAGGAACATAAAATTTGACATATCAATTAGGATCTGGCTAAAAATACTTGAATCAGTTATAGATCCCATTGTCCATTATGGTTGTGAGGTCTGGGGTCTGCTCACCAACCAATAATTCACAAAATGGGACAAACAGCGAATTGAGACTCTGCATGAAGAATTCTGCACTGGTCAGGATGCTCTTGACACAGGGGAGGTAGAGAGAGAGAGAAAGACAGAGCTTGACACAGGAGAGGTAGAGAGAGAGATAAAGACAGAGCTCGACACAGGGGAGGTAGAGAGAGAGAGAAAGACAGAGCTCGACACAGGTGAGGTAGAGAGAGAGAGAAAGAGACAGCTAGGGCAGAGAGAGGAGAGCCCCCTTTGTGGATCATTGGCAGATAATGGGCTCATTAGGGCAAATGTAGCTTAAAAGGCTCTCGCTCTCTAAACAAACAGAACAGGCGCTGAGGAGATGGACTTAAGGGCCAGACATGGAGAGAGAGATAATGAGCCCCCCCACCCGTCCCCCGCTCGGCCCCCTCTCTGCTCAGCACAGCAGAGTGAGGCCTACCAACACGCTGCTGGCCTACCCACTTCAAAACCCACACTATTATTCCATCTCTCATCAAGCCCCTGTTCCCTGTTTAGAGGCCAGCCAATCAATCTCCCCAGGCACTGCCCTTATACACTCACACACTAACCCACCGCTGTCCCTCACAAACACACACAGATCACATACATATGTACATGCACTGGTTCTATCTCACTCTCTTACTCAAACATCCCACTGTGCATAGATGTAATTTCACCGTCTTTTCCAGGTTGGTTCAACATAATGTCATTGAAATGACGTGGAAACAATGTTGATTCAATCAGTGTGTGCTCAGTGGGATGCTTGCTTGCTTTAGCTCTTTCTCTCCCCCTGTGATGTGTAGCTCTCCCTCTCTCTCCCTCTGGCTCTCTCTCTGCCGCTCTCTCTCTCTCTCTCTCTCTCGTAGTAGTCTGGTTTCCCAATAGCGGTGTACAGTTGAAGTCAGAAGTTTACATACATCTTAGCCAAATACATTTAAACTCAGTTTTTCACAATTCCTGACATTTAATCCTAGTAAAAATAGTTTTAGGTCAGTTACGATCACCACTTGATTTTAAGAATGTGAAATGTCAGAATAATAGCAGAGAGAACAATTTATTTCAGCTTTTATTTCTTTCATCACATTCGCAGTGGGTCAGAAATGTACATATACTCTATTAGTATTTGGTAGCATTGCCTTTAAATTGTTTAACTTGGGTCAAACGTTTCGGGTAGCCTTCCACAAGCTTCCCACAATAAGTTGGGTGAATTTTGGCCCATTCCTCCTGACAGAGCTGGTGTAATTGAGTCAGGTTTGTAGGCCTCCTTGCTCGCACACGCTTTTTCTGGTCTTCCCACTAATTTTCTATAGGATTGAGGTCAGGGCTTTGTGATGGCCACTCCAATACCTTGACTTTGTTGTCCTTAAGCCATTTTGCCACAACTTTGGAAGTATGCTTGGGGTCATTATCCATTTGGAAGACCCATTTGCGACCAAGCTTTAACTTCCTGACTGATGTCTTGAGATGTTGCTTCAATATATCCACATATTTTTCCTACCTCATGATGCCATCTATTTTGTGAAGTGGACCGGTCCCTCCTGCAGCAAAGCACCCACAACATGATGCTGCCACCCCCGTGCTTCACGGTTGGGATGCTGTTCTTCGGCTTGCAAGCCTCCCTCTTTTTCCTCCAAACATAACGATGGTCATTATGGCCAAACAGTTCTATTTTTGTTTCATCAGACCAGAGGATATTTCTCAAAAAAGTATGATCTTTGTCCCCATGTGCAGTTGAAAACCATGGTCTGGCTTTTTTTATGGCGGTTTTGGAGCAATGGCTTCTTCCTTGCTGAGCGGCCTTTCAGGTTATGTCATATAGGACTCGTTTTACTGTGGATATAGATATTTTTGTACCTGTTTTCTCCAGCATATTCACAAGGTCCTTTGATGTTCTGGGATTGATTTGCACTTTTCGCACCAAAGTACATTAATCTCTAGGAGACAGAACGCGTCTCCTTCCTGAGCGGTATGACGGCTGCGTGGTCCCATGGTGTTTATACTTGGTTACTATTATTTGTACAGATGAACGTGGTACCGTCAGGCGTTTGGAAACTGCTCCCAAGAATGAACCAGACTTGTGGAGGTCTATAATTTTTTTTCTTAGGTCTTGGCTGATTTCTTTTGATTTTCCCATGATGTCAAGCAAAGAGTTTGAAGGTAGGCCATGAAATACATCCACAGGTGCACATCCAATTGACTCGAATGATGTCAATTAGCCTAACAGAAGCTTCTAAACCATGACGTAATTTTCTGGAATTTTCCAAGCTGTTTAAAGGCACAGTCAACTTAGTGTATGTAAACTTCTGACCCACTGGAATTGTGATACAGTGAATTACTAGTGAAATAATCTGTCTGTAAACAATTATTGGGAAAATGACTTGTGTCATGCACAAAATAGATGTCCTAACCGACTTGCCAAAACTATAGTTTGTTTACAAGAAATGTGTGGAGTGGTTGAAAAACGAATTTTAATGACTCCAACCTAAGTGTATGTAAACTTATGACTTGTATTATGTAGTCTGGTTTTCTAATGTGGGTGTGGTGTGTGGAGTATGTTACTAAGGACAGAGTAGTCATCTTGGATCATCTGGTAAAGTCAATGTGCGTACATAGAGGTTAGTCGAGATCATTTGTAAAGTGATTATACACAGATAATAGACAGCGAGTAGCAGCAGTGTAAAAACAAAGGGGGGGTCAATGTAAATAGTCCAGGTGGCAATTTGATTAATTGTTCAGCAGTCTTATGGCTTGGGGGGTAGAAGCTGTTAAGGAGCCTTTTGGTCCTAGACTTGGCGCTCCGGTACCGTTTGCTGTGCGTTAGCAGAGAGAGCAGTCTATGACTTGGGTGACTGGAGTCTTTGACCATTTTTTGGGCCTTCCTCTGATACCGCCTAGTATATAGGTCCTGGATGTCAGAAAGCTTGGCCCCAGGGATGTACTGGGCCGTACGCATTACCCTCTGTAGCACCTTACAGTCAGATGCCGAGCAGTTGTCATACCAGGCAGTGACGCAACCGGTCAGGATGCTCTCGATGGTGCAGCTTTAGAACTTTTTGAGGACCTGGGGACCCATGCCAAATCTTTTCAGTCTCCTGAGGGGGAAAAGGTGTTGTCGTACCCTCTTCACGACTGTCTTGGTGTGTTTGGACCATGATAGTTTGTTGGCGATGTGGACACCAAAGAATTTGAAACTCTCGACCCGCTCCACTTCAGCCCCATCGATGAGAATGGGGGCCTCTTCAGCCCTCCTTTTCCTATAGCCCACGATCAGCTCCATTGTCTTGCTCACATTGAGGGAGAGGTTGTTGTCCTAGCACCACACTGCCAGGTCTCTGACCTCCTCCCTATAGGCTGTCTCATCATTGTCGGTTTCAGAGGAAGGTGTTAAGTCCCAGGATCCTTAGCTTAGTGATGAGCTTTGAGGACACTATGGTGTTGAACGCAGAGCTGTAGTCAATGAACAGCATTCTCACATAGGTGTTTCTTTTGTCCATGTAGGAAAGGGGACCATGTGGAGTGCGATTGAGATTGCATCATCTGTGGATCTGTTGGGGCGGTATGCGAATTGGAGTGGGTCTAAGGTTTCTGGGATGATGGTGTTGATGTGAGCCATGACCAGCCTTTCAAAGCACTTTATGGCTACTGACGTGAGTGCTACGGGGTGGTAATCAGTCACCTCGTAAAAGTGGTTAACACACGATGTCATGCAATATTAATCACTCATGATGCTTAATAACTCAACACTGTCCTTTTCTCCCCTAAACCCTCCAAGGACCCATATTGCTCAAACCCTCACAAGAACACAAATAAAATGTTATTAAGTAGGCAGGATAAGAAAAAAAACATTTTGTTTAAATCCCAAGCCTTCAAAACTTCTCATTGAGCAACAGGGAATTCAGTTGCTTTCATGAGCAATATGCAACCGAGTTGCGTTCATGAGCAATAGGCAACTGAGTTGCAATCAAAAGCAACAGGGAAGTGAGCTGCATTCATGAGCATCAGGCAACTGAGTTGCGTTCACAAGCAATAGAGAACTGAGTTGAGTTCACAAACAATAGAGAACTGAGTTGAATTCACAAGCTACATAGAGAACCCTTTCTGCCCTCCTATTGCTTCAGTGGAAAAATAAATCCTCTGAAGGTCCAAATTGATATTGTATGACATGTCATACGATTTATGTCGTCCACTGTAGCATATACCCTTAAGGTACCATGTCTGTAAGCAATAACAAGGAGAATTTGTTTGTAATCAACTGGAGGAAACGTTACGACAGAGCAAGCCCATCCAACTATTCGAACTGCCATGAGATTTATTGTGAGAATAACTAAAGAGACTGCTGTTTCTCTGAGAAGCAGCCCGCATACCTTCCTTCCAATACCTTCCCTACTCCCATTCCAGAATGTTAGCCTTTGTTTGCCTTTATTAATACCAATATATTACGCTGGAAAAGGCCGGGAGTGCATTACAATCAAGAGACGGAGAAGCGCCGGGCAAAAAAATGGAGGCATTGTGAGGGGGCCGGGGTGGTTTCTGTTCATCTCCAGCTGCTTCTCTGCTCATCACGCTGTGAGCTAACATGAAACACACTCACGCTATACAGCCTCCTCTCTCTCACAAACATCTGTCAGCCATTAGGGACAGAGAGAGAGAGAGAGGATGGACTGAGAGCCTCTGTGGGGACTTGTGGTCCCATCTCTCAGGTCCGTCCTCTTGGGGGGAGGAGGGGGGAGAGGGGGAGAGGAGGGAGGAAGCTTGAGGAAGAGAGGACGCAGGGGTGGAAGAGAGAGAGAGAGATAGATGAGGGGAGGGGGGATTTGACCAACCATACTTTGAGCCACAGGTGGGTTTGAAAAGCACATACACTTGCCTACATCTCAAAGCATCATACAAGGGGGCTGCCAACACTGCCAACCTTTTCATTGAAAAAGCATGTAGGTTGCAAGACCGCTAGTCAGCGTTGCTCGTCCCATTTAAGTAGCTATAGTTTTAACAGTGGATGCCAGAAATGAAGTTCCATAGGGGCATTTTTGCGGGTCCCCTGGCCATTTTGAAACAACATTCCAAGGCTGACTCTAGATGTCTCTCTATTCCCTCTGAAACTTTCCCCACTCAGATAAGTCAACCCTGACAGTGTTAAACAGCTCTAAAAACACTGTGGACTGACACCGACACATGTAGGTCTCCACGCAAGGCCACAGAGGTTGGGAGGGCAGAACATTCACCCTGTAAATGGCAGGCAGATCTAAAGGAGAAAGCTTACTCATGGAGAATCTATTACACACCATCCACACCGGGGCTGGGCCCCCTGTTGGACATGTAGGACCACTTGGGGCTGTGAAGGTTATTGAGGCAAAGAACACAGAGCCTGCGGGTGCACACACACACACACACACACAGCAACATCCTTACAGAGGGGACAAACTCACAGGTCTTCCCAGTGCTGGTGGACCCTCCAATTCTACCACACTGATACCCACAATTCCACTCTGCTTACAGGTCAGTTTCTTACTCAACCATGTTAAACAACTATCAAAAGTTCACTGGCTAATGAAAGATAAAAAAGTTACTCATTGCATCAATCCATAGGTCACTGTGAGGCAAACACACAGCAGTTAAACAAACAAACTTTCATAGAGGACTGAGGAGGATGCATTTTGAATTGTGGAGAGAAGAGGACAGACATGTCACAACAATGGCAGATTGAGGAGACCACATGGTGAGAAAATGGCTTTTAGAGAGTTTTTGTCCAAACAGGATTACAAAAAGCCCAGTTTGATGTGTATGAAGTTAGGTACTGCTAATGTCACCATTCTGTCTCTTCACCATACTTACCTCAGCCAACTACACCACAGTGGCGGCCCATCCCACACACACACAAACAGACGGAGAGAAAGAGAGGGATGGCGTGAAGGAGAGAAAAGACACACTTCATTAATCTCTTTGACACTTTCCCACTCCGCCGCTGTCTGTTGAAGCAGCCCCGTCACCCACAAGTAATCATTTACAGTTGGTCATTTTCGTGCCGTCCTATTTTCTTCCTACCTTTTTTGAGCACCCTGTCTCATTCTTGTCTCTTAAAATTGAATTTGTAATAAGTTAGGATACATAGTTCTTCTTCCACGGCTGATATTTTAAGGAGTACCCGTCGTACATGCAGTGTGAGTGCACATCAAAACCTACATGTACAGATACTGACCAGAGCCCTATACTACGAATCAGGTTTGAGGAGTTACGAAGGTAACTTTTGGTCAACTCTGAGTTCAACTTAGGATAACCGCTCCTCTTTTAGCCAGGTACATTTCTACAGCAACGAATCCTTCAGAACTAACCTTCTCCGGGGCAGGCTAATTCAGGGATAACTCCATTTATTCCGAATTAAGGGTCTGAGCCACGAGTTGATGTCAGCTTCCCTCTCTCTTGCAAATATTGTGTCATCATCCATCCCCTTCATTTGAGGAAGGCGACTGATTAAATATTTTATTAATCTAATGTTTTCTTGTGTGTTACAGAATGCATTTGAAACTTCATGCACAGTAAAACTTCTGTATGACTTAATACAATAATTTTATCGATAGGACTGGGGAAAAAGGGGCTTATGCACGCCAAAGACAGCATTAACGATAAGTAATCAAATAATGACGGCACTTTTAGCCTATTTCACACCATAGCCTGCTGAATTTGCAAGATAACTCTTCTTTAATTTTGACTTCAGCACAAATTCAAATGTAGCACTGACTCGTCCATGGATTGATGTTTCAGCATTGTCTCAATGAAGAGTTTGACGTTCCAATACCCATGTGTGACATGATTGCACAATTATAAGCCTGCTAAATCTAGGGGCAGGCGGACAAGCAATATCCACTGTCGTAGTATGGATGAAGCCAGAGCTGAGTAGATCTAGCTACCTTTGTGGTATACCCCTCAGGTTCCCTTTTTAAGTTTGTTTCATCCTGTGATGATGGTCCCACTTGCTATGCTTAGCCCAGAGAGCGAGAGAGAGAGAGAGAGAGAGACACTTTGCTAGGACGTAGACCAGGTGGTGGACAGACTTGTCCTGCTTACATAGAATGTGTGGTTGGTGGGACACTTTGCTAGGACGTAGACCAGGTGGTGGACAGACTTGTCCTGCTTACATAGAATGTGTGGTTGGTGGGTTCTTTGTTCTGCAGGGAAGGAGAGTTCCAGAAGAGCAGTACAAAAGAGACAGAGCCTGGCTATACCGTGTACATATCTACCAGTGCATCTTTATTTGTGTCTAATGGGGTAACAACATACAGTGCTGTTCCCTTAATTAGTGTCTGTCTGCTCCAAGCAACCAAAAGGAAGCCCCCCCCCCCCCCCCCCCCCCCCCCTAAAAGAACACACACTCACCTAGCTAGTCTCCAGGGCGGAGAATATCAGACCTGTGAATTGAAGGGGGAGCTGAATCACAATAGGGCTGGCAGCCCTGGAGGAGGTCATTAGGTCCAGGCAGTGGCTACGGCACGCTGTAGTCAACAGCCCCCCAATCACCCACCTGGCACATGGATCCCAGACGGCCTGGGATGGAGAGGGTGCCTGGGGGGAGAGAGGAGCCGTTGGGCTAGAGAAGCGCTAGACGAACCCAAAGGTTTGGTCCTGTGGGCCCGGTGCCTCTGCCCTGCCCCCCCCCCCCCCCCACCACCATTCTATTTCCTTCTATCTACAACCCCCCCACCACCCGCCTCATTCTCAAACTAGCAACTCCCCCCCCCACACACACAACTCTCAACTGCTCTAACTCTGGTGTAATCACCTCTGAATGTGAGTGGGGTGGGGAGAGGGGGGGATGGGGCTAGAAAAGAAAGTCACACATTACATAATTTATTTACTTATCCAGGGTAGCTAGCTAGTGTTGCCCGTGTCATAGAGGAGGGCAGTTTTGGGTGAAAGGTGAAGGATGCGAGAATAAATTAGTCATGACCAAAGTGGTGGGTTAGAAACTGGGGTAGGGGGGTGTTCAAAAAACCTGGGTACTCACACCACTCGCTATAGCATTGATAGAAGCAAAACATCTAGACACTAACATGACATTGAGGGATTTTTGGCATCAATACAAAGTAAAACGTTTTCACTTATTTCTAGACCAGGCTGTGTTATGAAAGTACAAAATTAACCTTTTTAGCAAAAGAACCTGTAATGTTCAGTATTGGTTGTGATTTTACCAAATCACCGGCAATTAAATCCGCAATCTTCAAAAAAAGGGGGCCTAGAAAGCATAATTCAATCCCCTTTTAACCACACGTAGCTAGTAATTACTAATGACACACAACCCCCCTACATTTCAGCATAGTGGTGCAGCCCAGCAAGACCCAACAACTCCAACAGGAAGAGGCTGCAGATTGTTCCATTTATCACTTAGCACAGGGTCTTCTTTTCTACAGAGATCTCCCAGTTATGTCAAAATGGATCAGAGAGCGAGAAAGACAGAAAGAGAGAGATAGGGAGAGGGATTTCCACTCCTCCATCTCCCTGTCCCGAGTGGCCCTTGCCTGTCTGTTGGAGCGGCAATGGCCCACTCGGAGACATCAAGCACATTCCAAGGGTCGGTCCAATTACGGACAGATGAGGGGCAGTTCTCTTTGTTTAAGAACAAAGCCAGGAGTGACACAACTGGTCTTTAAAAGGAGCTCTCGCAGCCACGGCGGTGGAGGGGGGGCTCAGCGGGTGGGGGAGGTGACCAGCTGGTTATAAATATCTATTTGGTCAGTTACTGGAAGGAAAATGTGCAGTTTGTTCGTCATCCACTCATCCAGGTGGTAGGAGAGAAGGGGAGGGAGAGAGAGAGAGAGGAGGGGGTTGAGGGAGGGAAAGAGAGAAAGAGATGAGGGAGGGAGGGAGGGAGGGAGGGAGGGAGGGAGGGAGGGAGGGAGGGAGGGAGGGAGGGAGGGAGGGAGGGAGGGAGGGAGGGAGGGAGGGAGGGGAAAACAAACCAACCTGTTTGAGATTGACTTTGCCAGGAATGAGGAATTTGACTAATTGTTATATAAAAGCCATATGTCATCCCCAAATGGAAGCCCTCAACTAGTGTGCGAGAGCAGGAGTGAGAGAGAGCAAAAGCGAGAGAGAGGAGAGTAGGGAGAGAGAGAGAGAAGGAGAGAATAAGAGAGAGGAAAGATCTGGAGGCCATCTCCATAGCTATTTAGCCTGTTAGTGCTCAGACCATACAGCGAGAGATGTTCATGTGGATTAGGCTTCCACTCAGAAAATTCCACCACAATCTTGTGTTGCTATCCTCAAGAGAGGATATGAATACGATTCATGAGTTGGCTCGAGTTCCTGTGTACTCACCACACACTTACTAAAAAGAATATTTCTGGCATGGGACGTTTCAACATGATAACATTGCTGAAATACATATGGCCTCAAAACAAAGGACTCTGACAGTCTAATAATCTAAGGTCTCCTAAAGAAAAACAACAGTATCCCCCCCAAAATCCAATTTTGTAGGACAAGACATATGGCCTCAGAATAAACAGCTCCAAGAGCTGAATCTAGAAGCCTCCTAAAACAAAAACAGCACTATTCAAATTAAGTTGGTGTAAAAAAAAGAGAGAGAAAAAGCTTGAACGTAAGTTTATGAGTGTTGAGAGTATGTTAGGAGGTGACTGTGGTTGTCCCTCTTTGGCTTTGGTTGTGCAATGGGATGCTGGTGGCCAGACACTGGCGTGTTTGACTGCAGAGGGGTGGGACATGTTTAGAGTTTGATTCCCACTCTGCAGTAAATTAGAACACAGCGGGGTAATCTTTGTTTATTCAAAATACAGCTGCACAGGCCTCTCTCTCTTGCTGTGTCCTACCCTAGCTCTCCCCACCACAAACCAGACCCCGGTCTGGGGTTCACCTGTAGACTACTATGACTAGTACAGTACACCCCCCCCCCCCCCCCCCCCCACACACACACACACACACACACACACACACACACACAAAGCATGGACAAATAGGTTTTTGTGTACAATTCATTAAAAAGTGAAGTGGAACATTATTACAGCTGAACAGAGTATTGAATAAGTGTATGGTATTATGGTCTGACTACCTACAGACTACATATAACATGTATCACATTTATTAAATCTCTGAATTCAATGTCAAATCAAATCAGTGTTAATCAAATCAAAGGTTATTTGTCACGTGTGCAGAATACAACAGGTATTACAGTGAAACCTTACAGTAAAATTCTTACTTACATGCTCTAACCAATAGTGCAATTAAGGTATTATGTGAACAATAGGTAGGTAAAGAAATAAAAACAACAGTGAAAAGACAGGCTATATACAGTAGCGAGGCTGCATACAGACACCGGTTAGTCAGGCTGATTGAGGTGGTATGTACATGTAGTGACTGTTATTACAACTGACAATGAAGCTCACTAAACCCCTCCAAATGAAAGAGCAAGAAACATTTGGGAATAAATAATTCTTCAGACATATGTTGCACTCTTGTGGTGAGTTGAACATTTACAAGAAACTGTTGTTGAGCTGTTTCTCAGTCAATTTTTTATTTCTACTCAGAGAAAAATAGTTTGTCTCCATCTAGTGGCAGTAGCCTATGTTGTACATTGGTCAGCAGGACAAATTTCACATATTTGTACACTTTGGGGTGTAGTGGGGGCAGTTAAGATGATACATTGTACCAAGTTTGGCAGAGATGTAGATTTATGTACCCAGAAAAAACAAATACTTTTTTTACAATTCAGAAAGACTGCTTTGAGGTAAAGGCACCTAATTTCTCACAGAGATATATTTATGGACCCTGAAAAGATTTAGACATGAAGCCACTACAGATTTGGCTCCAGGGTGCTGAGGCGACCATCTTACAAAATGGCCACGGTCGGTAATACAATGTTGAAATTCTGAAGGCACCTTTTGAGATAAATACACCAAATTTGGCACAGATGTAGATTCATGTACCTTGAAAATATTTAGATATGGAGCCAGCACAGATTTGATCCCTGGGGGCCTTGGCAGTCATCTAATGAAATGTCTACAGACAGTAAAACAACTTTACAGTTCAGAAGGCCTATTTTGACACATACACATCATATTTGATGTACCTTAAAAATATTTAGATATGGATTCACCACAGATTTCACCCTTGTGAGTCGTGGTAGCCATCTTACTAAATGGACGTAGACTGTACCACCTTTTAACAAACCTTTAATTAACAAAAGGTCATGGCCTGTACTTCTTTGACTTTTAACCTTTTCACATGCAAGTTCTAAATATCTGTAACAGACCCCCCCCCACCCCCACCACCCCAGCATGAGTTTGTTTTATGCTTGATGTCAGAAGGCACTCACTGTTCCAGAACTATATTGTTACGCGAAAGGACAGTTAACTTGCGCTGCCCTCAAACCAAGGCACGCTGCCTGCTAATTATCTATAGGTGGTGGCGACCCATCATTCAGAGCAGGTAGGGCAGCTTTCCACCTGTTTTGAGCCCCACATTTATTTTTATTTTTATGATAGGTATATATAAATATTATTTTGGCATTAATACATGTCACAATATCATTGAGTTAATAAAGCCGCATACAAACAGGCAGCTACAAAATGTAGGTATTTCAGCCTAGCTCAGTGTTTTCTGTGGTGTTGGGGCAGGCCAGCAGAAAGTAGAAGCATTGCACCATGATTGGCTCAGCATTGCACCGTGATTGGCTCAGTGTTCTGTCACTCATGGGACACGACATCACCTGCTTTTAGTAAGGGGAGACATCAAGAATGTGAGCCCTCCTGTGTCCTGCCATAGACTTAGATTAGAAGTGCCCTTCCAAGAAGGCTCAAGGTCATTGGCCACAGAAATGACGTCAAATCACGTTATATGTCCAATAGCTTTGATTGGACTGATCATGTCAACATCTTACTTTCACAATCTTAGCTAGCAGTCATCATCATGATTCATGAATCAAGTCTACTGGCAAATCCTTTTTAATTCTTGTCCTATGAAGAGAAATAATGAAGAGAAAATATAGATAAAACGTATCGGTGCTCATCGGCCATTGAACATAAACATTACACAACAAGTTGGAAATCGCTAATTCAACAATGAGTTGTTTGGAAGGAATCGGTGACATTGGCTAACCGCAAGCATTGCAACTGGGAAGCCAGACTGGGAAAATATGTTTTGAACAGTCTACCAACTCGGAATTGTAATTATTTTTTTTGATGACAAAATTTGCCTTTGAAGGACCGCCGCACACAACTAGGTGAGTCCAAAAATGTCTTATACGCTGCTGCATAAATGATGTAATATGCCAGGGAGATATGGTCAGCCATATCAGCTATGTTTTTTTAAAAGGCAGTAAATGAGGCTGAATGAACTGATTCGCTGCCAGACAAGGCTCCGCTGACAGCCAGGTGTAGCAGTGGTAAGGATTCACTCCATGGTGCTGAAAGGAAAGCTCTGTTGTTGGGACAGTTTTATGTAGGCCCCAACAGTTTATGGGCACCGCTTGTCGCCGTTATAGTGCAATAAATGTATTGTTTAGTGTTATGTTGTGCAGTGGCTTTGCTGGAATGCAGCTAAAAAATGTTGGGGGGGGAGTTTGCCCCACCAAGATTTACATGCTAAAATCGCCACTGTCTATAGGTTATGTTTCAACTTGTCAATTTCTAGTTGTATTCAAACCACTTTATTTTCAAACAACAGCCTGAATATTGATGTGTTCCGCCTCCTCATTAATTCACATTGAAGTAGCCCATTTCACTGTGGTGGACAATTTACGTTTGAGGCATGCTATGCTAATATAAGTAGAGGATTAGCTAGATGAGCCGGACAAACTTCTCTCTTCGATGAGAGCCCAAGCAATCCCCCAGTGTTTCCACAGATCAAATATGCAAACAGTTGCACATCTCAAGTGAGAAAAGAACCTGCACTAAATTTTTCCCCCCAGCGCATTTTCCAGCTGGCGCCCAAATTGTCTTCATTGTTGTTTTCCTTACTAATAATAACTTTAGACGTGTGCATTCCTATCAAAGTAAGTGCCTTATTACATTATCATAATCATTTCTGTATATTGTTGTATGTTGTTTCTACTGTAGCACACCATGTATGTATGTATGTATGTATGTATGCATGCAGCATAGTGTATTCTGTGTGTACCCCTTTATAACCACAGACACGCAAGCTACTAATTTCATAACCTTTATGGTGTTGTACTCAATTATGCTTATGTAGCTAGCTACATTCTTCTGTTAGCTCTGTAAAACAATGTTAATGGTGTCAGAGAAGTGTTATCTTTGAAGCTGTATACTGTATATACTGCCCTGGCCTTATATTGGCCTGTGTTTTCATTTGGCCCGTTTAGCATAGCTCTGCTTTTCCCTGCCATGCCCCTCCGTGGAGCTCTTCAGTCACTGTTTCTTATATCATTCATAATGGTCATTTTGTCAATGCAACCTATTGTTTTTATAGCAGTGTTATGTTACTTCATTGTAACATTGTTTTATTGCTATATCCTGATACTGTATTCTAATTACAAATATTTCCTCTTTATTCTGTACTTTCAGGAACCAACCACACAAACAGCATTGAACCTTATTTGACAACATCATGACTAGAACTGGATATCTTTCTTGCAGAAGATTGAGGCCAACTTTAGTATTGAAGCAATTGAAGTATTGGTAGTGGTTGAACAACAAAAACTTAAACTAGGTTTACTAGAGGTAAAAAAACAGCAAGAAAAGACTAACAACTTATTAACATGCATAACTTATATTTCTGCATTCATATGGTGATTGAACAACAACTGCTTTTCCACCCCACAGCCCCAATGGCTTAGTACCTGTTAAGTCAGTCAGTCAGTAATTGCTGCAGATGTGCTCAGTAGTGCTTAAGCATAAGGTACGGCACAACACACAAGGGTGTGTCACAAACTAAACACGTACATTGTCAAACTCCCCTGCTTCCTTCTCCTTGTGCCGGACAGGTAGACTTTGCATTGCCTCTGTGTGCGACTGCCTTGAGCAGCAGTCTGAGGGACTTTGCAGGGAAAATGCCGTGCAGTAAAGCGTAGGGGATTGTCTGCAGCAGGACGACCCTCAGTGGATGGGCGCCGAGGGGTGTGGTGCTCCTCCAGCAGCTTTCTCATGAGATTCTCTCTGTCCTTTTGGTAGGTAATCACCTCACCTATAGGGGAGAGGGAGAGGGGAGGATGAGGGAGTGGGGAGGATGAGGGAGTGGAGAGGATGATGAGGGAGTGGAGAGGATGATGAGGGAGTGGGTAGGTGGGTGAGATATTTTCAATATATTTGTATGTGAACTGTATGTCCAATTACAAAAAACCTTGTTTAGTAATCTTCTCACCTATTAGCTGGTGGTGAACTATGTGACCGTTGAGGGCGGCAGTGTTGACCAGATTAAAAAACATCTTCTTATATCACTTATACCAGTTTTCCCGAGCGCATTCCACAAAGCTGTTTATCATGTCCGCCTTATCCACTGCCCCCATTTTGAGGTTATAGTCAAGGAGACAGTCTGGTTTGATCTTTCTCTCTCCCGTCAGGTGGTCCACCTTCCCTGTGGCCGACATGATCGCTGTATGGATAGTGGAAAGGACATGGATGTCTCGTTTGTCATGTCACTTTACTGCCAACCTGTTACCTGTTCTCCTGGAACTCCACCTCCCCCTCTGCATCTTCCTGCCTCCGAATGCCGGCATCCCCTTCCTATTCGACCGAACCGTGCCACAGGTCCCAGTGCTGTTGGAGAGCAGAAGCTGGAAGAGTGTTGTACCAATTCAAATAAATATCAAATGTTATTGGTCACGTACAGATAATTGGCAGATGTTATTGCAGGTGTAGCTAAATGCTTATGTTACTAGCGGCAATAGTGCAGTAATACCTAACAATACAAAACAATACACACAAAGACCAAGAAATGTAAAGAAAGAAATGAAGAAATAATACAAAGTGTGGCCCTTCTCAAGATGAGGGACCAGCATGGTCCTCATAAGCATGGTCCTCATAAGTCCCTCATAACGTTGGATGTCAGTGGTGGACCTTGTGTAGACTATAAAGTCTTTGACAAATCCTGCCTTCACTTCGCATATAACAAAGAACTTCACCCCAAACCTGTGCCTTTTAAAGGGAATATATTAACGGAACACCAGCATATCCTTCCGTAACATCAGGGACTAACTAACTAACATGCTTCTACATCTGCATTGCTTGCTGTTTTGGGTTTAAGGCTGGGTTTCTGTGTAGCACTTTGTGACATCTGCTGATGTAAAAAGGCCATTATAAATACATTTGATTGATTGAACTAATGCAGCAGCATAGGTGACTTCACGTAGGCAGTTAAGAGAACGAGGTTAAGAAAAGGGTTAGGCTTAGCAACAATCCAAGGGGCCAGGGTTCCAGTCTTGAAGCACGATTTTGACTGCTCCTACAGTTTTGCTTTGGTACTGCAATTCAACTGACTCCCGGCCCAGAAAGACAATTTCCATACACTGCCACATAGAGAAGTCAGATTTGAAAATTCCTAATAAGACACTTATAACATCCATTGAATTATTTAAATGGAATCACTCACAGCTGAAAATATTAGCATTTTATATTCATTCAATGCCTGCCATGTTTTTGGATGATGTGATGATGACTTTGTTGCTGCTCCCTGTGCGCAGTGAGTGCTACAGTAGTGCACATGTGATGTTGGTCCTTATTAACTGGATGCAAAAGGGGAGGGTGGTGCAACTCAATATTAGGAAGGTGTTCCTAATATTTGGTATGCTCAGTGTATATACTGTATTCTAGTCAAGGCTCATCCTATATACTGTAACTACTGCTCTACAGACTTTTTCTATTTATATACTGTCCATAATATTCTAGTGTCAAAATTGTGAAGTGTAAATAGTATAATTTTGGTCATAAAGTTAGTCTCGTCCAAAAAGGAGATGATAGGAAAATGTATGTCACAGAATGAAGGGTACATAACAGTTTTCTGTGGGCTGGGTTTATTTTATTCCTACCCACATTCCCACAGCTGGCAAGTAATCATCAATTCGGAACGCAGCTGCACAGGACCCGATCGTAATGCTCATGGTCAATTTGGTTTGACATTCGATATCCCTATGGGGCTATTTGTACATCCCACTGGGCACACACTGGTTGAGTCAATGTTGTTTCCATGTACTTTCAATTAAATTACGTTGAACCAATGTGGAATTGATGTTGAACTGATGTCTGTGCCCAGTGGGATGGGGCAATATTTTAAAAGGTTAACAGCTCCAACTTTCTATGACTTAAAAACCTCAAACCAACTTTAAATTCAAGGAAGTCATATACAAATATTGAAAGCATTTAAATGAGACAACTGAAATATGTGCATTTACATTGTGCAATTTATTGACAGTCCCTAACTATCCCCAGAGAGAGGCTATCCAAAGTCAAACCAATTTTGCCACGGTTGCACACCAGCCCTTTGAAGATAATTGGCAAAATAATTTGGCAAACTCTTACCACCTGCGAACACACAGAAGAGACACCCATATCAAAACACACCCCAAAACGAACTCACGTTTGAATTCAGTCATGGTCGCCAGCTTTTGAAAAAAATCTAAGACGTGGCCAAATGAGGAATTGCAGTCGCCCTTTAACAATTTACACAGATATTTTTCAAAAACACATTTACTGGAAGAACTGTGCAGATGCAAAGTTAGGTAAAAGAATTTCGGTAAAATATCAGTTTTTTATGTGACCACGTTATCCAAAAAACTCTGTTAAATATCTGCTCTAAAGGACCTCCCGTGTGGCGCAGTGGTTAAGGGCCAGAGACCCTGGGTTCACCCCCAGGCTCTTTCGTAATGCGAAGCACAAATGGCCTAGCGTCGTCCGCCAGGTGCACGGTGTTTCCTCCGACACATTGGTGCGGCTGGCTTCTGGGTTGGATATGCGCTGTGTTAAGAAGCAGTGCAGCTTGGTTGGGTTGTGTGTCGGAGGACGCATGACTCTCAACCTTCACCTCTCCCAAGCACGTACAGGAGTTGTAGCAATGAGACAAGATAGTAGCTACTAACAATTGGGGTAAAAAGAACATCTGCTCTGTACTGAGATTCAAAGATGTCTGCAGCAACAGCTTAAAAAAAAAATATGTTTTTATTGTCACATACACCGGATAAGTGCCTTGTTGGCTCGGGTATTCGAACAACAGCTTTGTTAAATAGTACCCGCAAAACACCAGTCTCAATGTCAACAGCGAAGAGGCGACTCCGGGATGCTGGCCTTCTAAGCAGAGTTGCAAAGAAAAAGCAATTTCTCAGATTGGCCAATAAAAATAAAAGATTAAGGGGGGCAAAAGAACACAGACACTGGACAGAGAAACTCTGCCTAGAACGCCAGCATCCCGGAGTCGGCTCTTCACTGTTGACGTTGAGACTGGTGTTTTGCGGGTATTATTTTATGAAGCTGCCAGTTGAGGACTTGTGAGGCATCTGTTTCTCAAACTAGACAGTCTGATGTACATGTCCTCTTGCTCAGTTGTGCACCGGGGCCTCCCACTCCTCTTTATATTCTGGTTAGAGACAGTTTGCGCTGTTCTGTGAAGGGAGTAGTTCACAACGTTGTACGAGATCTTCAGTTTCTTGGCAATTTCTCACATGGAATAGTCTTCATTTCTCAGAACAAGAATAGACTGACGAGTTTCAGAAGACAGTTCTTTGTTTCTGGCCATTTTGAGCCTGTAATCAAACCTACAAATGCTGATGTTCCAGATACTCAACTAGTCAAAAGAAGGCCAGTTGTATTGCTTCTTTAATCAGACCAACAGTTTTCAGCTGTGCTAACATAATTGCAAAAAGGTTTTCTAATGAACAATTTGCCTTTTAAAATGATAACCTTGGATTAGCTAACACAACATGCCATTGGAACACAGGAGTGATGGTTACTGATAATGGGTCTCTGTACGCCTATGTAGATATTTCATTAAAAATCTGCCGTTTCCAGCTAAAATAGTCATTTACAATATTAATGTCTACGCTGTATTTCTGATCAATTTGATGTTATTTTAATGGACAATTTTTGCTTTTTATTCAAAAAGAAAAACATTTCTAAGTGACGCCAAACTTTTGAATGGTAGTGTATATTACTGCTTTAATTTTTGCTGGACCCAGGAAGAGTAGCTGCTGCCTTGACAGTGGCTAATGGGGATCCATAATAAACACAAATACTGTTGAAATGGTTTTTGACATGCTGAACCATCCTAAGGGTGGATTATATAAAGTGTAATGGGGTTGAGGAGGGTGTAGTAGAAGTTGGGAATTTATTTGGTTTGTTATTCTATTTCAATGGCAGTACAGTTTTGGGCAGATCATGAGTGATCGTACATTCCAGCACAGTAGTTGCCTGCATGCACTTTAAACGTTTGTTTGCGGACCGCCATGAAATCGAAGAAGAAGAAGAAGAAGGTTCGCGTACATTCTACGTGCGCGTTCACATCTGGGCGTAGGAATCTTGTGATACTTGCGTCAGCTGTCACGGGGAGAGAGAGCTAGTTGACGCACGCGCTTGTGTCTCCATGCTAGCCGGCGAGTTGTTTAGACACGAAATAATCTGCAATTCTACTCGCAGGAAAGAAAGAGATATCAACTTGTTACAGGACAGTATCAATATTAAACTGGACCAAGCGGATTCTGTGACCGAATCCAGCAGGAAAGGGGCTGTGTACCGCTGCAGAAGGTGTAGGGTTTAGTTATAAAATATTTGGTGTAGGTCAGGTGGTTGTGCCGAAGAGAGAATAGCAGGTTTCTCGGATGGAAGCTGGCTAGGGCTAGTTTATTTCTTGTCAATGAATAAAATAGCTAGTTTTACCTCGTCAAACATACGACGGATTGCCAGTAGTTGCTGCATAGCAAAACATAGCTAGGCCGGGTCGGCCGGTTAGCTACCGAGCTAATGACAAGATAGCTTGCTCAATAGTTATGTCGAGCAGTTTCACAAATAAAACGTCTTTGCTAAGCAGCTCTCCACAGAGCCCTGAGAATAGGGTCTCATCAGTCGGCAACAACAACAGAGACTGGGACTTGGAAAAAGATGTATTTGTATGCTGCTATGAAGAGCCTATTGGCGAAACAATGCTGGCGGGGATGCACTCGGTTCAGCCAGGTCTGGACAGGCACATGCCGCTGCTGCGAGGCCGCCACCGGGTTCCTCCGGACTGTATGATACTAGAGGAACCTTACCCCGGCTGTCACAACAACCGGAGTCCTCCCGCAGCCTACCTAGACACCGGTTCTCTGGCCTTCAGTGAAAATGACCGGAACGCCACCCCGGTGTTGGAAAGCAGAAAGAGGACTCGGAGCAGTAGTTCAAGGAACCGGTATAACGAGGTTGTCACAGAATTGGGACCCGAAGAAGTGCGGTGGTTTTACAAAGAGGACAAAAAAACGTGGAAGCCTTTCATTGGACACGACTCTTTGAAAGTTGAGGTCATGTTTCGTCATTTCTGCGAACTGAACCCTGGAACAACCAAGCGCCAGGGTTCTTTGGGAATGGATGAAGCGTACGAGGAAGATAATGCAAGCGGGGTGGAAGCGACAACTGGGGGGTCGAACGGAATCGAGCGAGCTGGACCAGTGCCGGCGCCGAGAACTACGGTGAATAGGGACAGGGGTTCGATGGAGAGAACGGACTCCTCAGACGAAAGAGACCTTGATTCAATAAGCATCAACGTAGAGGCTGTATGTGTCAGGGGTGGGCTGTATGAGGTGGATGTCAAAGACAGAGAATGCTATCCTGTGTATTGGAATCGTAAGTATCAATAGGAAGCATTCTCTTTCCTCCTTATATACCCAGCATTCCTGTATATGTATGTTTTGCTTGCAAACCAATGTGTGCAAGAGGGTTACGCTTTAAAGTATTTTAGTCTCAACCCATATTGCCAAGTGCTATTCATCTGCCACTGGCAAGCAAACGCATCAGTGCCAGATGTTGAGTGGTGCCCATAATCTCTGGTCTTAATTCCTGCTGCGTATCTCTCCAATGAGAGGCTGCAGACTGCATGGACAAATCACTACCAGGTCACTATAGAGATGACCTTGTATACACTCACGAGATCAGAGATGGCATGGTGTCACCATCTCTCATTCATGCCTACTACGCAATCTGTCTGTCTACAATATGCTTTAATGTACAAATATAGGCCACATACAGTACCTGTCAAAAGTGATATCCCAAGTACAAATACAGTAAGCACACTAAAGTTAAAAAATATATACAGTACCAGTCAAAAGACACCACCTCATTCCAGGATTTTTTAAAATATTGACTATTTTCTACATTGTAGAATAATAGTGAAGACATCAAAACTATGCAATAACACATGGAATCACAAAGTAACCAACAAAAAGTGTTAAACAAATCAAAATCTATTTATATTTGACATTATTCAAAGTATCCACCCTTTGCCTTGACAGCTTTGCACACTTGGCATTCTCTCAGCCAGCTTCATGAGGTAGTCACCAGGAATGCGTTTCAATTAACAGGTGTGCCATGTTAAAAGTTAATTTGTGGAATTTCTTTCCTCAATGCATTTGAGCCAATCAGTTGTGACATGGTAGGGGTGGTCCAAATTTGATATTTTTGGTTCCAACTGCTGTGTCTTTGTGAGACGCAGAGTAGGTGAACGGATTATCGTAAATTTGGACCACCCCTACCATGTCACACAACCGATTGGCTCCAACGCATTAAGAAGGAAAGAAATTCCACAAATTAACTTTAAACAACGCACACCTGTTAAATGAAATGCATTGTCATCAAGGCAAAGGGTAGCTACTTTGAAGAATCTAAAATAACATATATTTGGATTTGTTCAACACTTTTTTGCTTATTACATGATTCCATATGTGTTATTTCATAGTGTTGATGTCTTCACTATTATTCTACAATGTAGAAAATAGTAAAAATAAAGAAAAACCCTTGAATGAGTAGGTGTGTCAACTTTTGACTAGTACTGTATAGTCACAATCTGGAATAGGGTCAGAAACATTACCTTTAAGCAACCTAATGAAGCCAAAGTTTATTTGTGCTACCTATCACAAACCCACAAAAGTGGCCTATTATTAGTCTAGCCACCATCACGGGCACTGCCTCCAATGAATGTATCTGGACTGTGCCAACTAATTCATGGAGATTTACAAAAAAGTCAGCCATGGTGGTATAGCTGGTTCCTATAGAGCCCTGGATTACTTGAGCAAGCCAGCGAGATAGCCATGCATCCCTTTAGGGAAAATGAAATATCTCGCTGAGTTCGCCTGAGGCAACACTAAGTGACAGTTGGTTTACTAGGATCTTCCAGCTAGATGTTGTAGTCAGTTTGAGGCTCTGACTATGTTTGGGCCTGTAATATCAATGTTTGACATGCATTAGCTAGCTTAGGCCTATATCTTCTCACTAGAGTCTGTTTTGTTGAGTAAGACATTTCTAACATTTCTATTGGTGTTTTCATTATCCTACATCTGTACTCTCTGTACCACATCCAATGATAAATTAAAGCTGAATACAAATGTAGGCTACTGTAAAAGTGATTTCCGTAAGAGCTTTTTTCTGTCTTTGCTGCTATTTACTATAGATGATGTGTGTTGGTTACTACCTGCTTGTAGGAACAGTCACACCCAAGCTCTGTGCCATTAGATAGAAAAACACACATTACAGAATTAAATGTTGTGGTCATGCTCTCACCAACGACTACTAATTCGAAACTAATCAGTTCTGTAATCAACTTCGCCTCCCTCCACACTCCACTGAGATTGCCAATGCCTAGCTTTATAGGGTGCCTAATTAGGCCTACCTGTCATTGCAGCCTTCACAAAGCAACTACCTAGATGTATTTGCATTTGGTGTCAGCACCACATACACACACATAGCATGAGCCAGCAGGTAACAACTAAGTTACCATTTTTTGTCTGTCTAGCATTTTGTTCCCCGCAAACAATCAAGGGGAACATTGAAAAGAAAAGGGGGAAAAATTGAATGCTTTGTAAATCTCTCTAACTTCCCCCTGCTCCATTCTCTCTCCCACCCTCAGAGCAGGAGAGCATTCCTGTCATGAGGGGCCAGTGGTTCATCGACGGCACCTGGCTCCCATTGGAGGAGGAGGAGAGTGACCTCATTGAGGTGGAGCACTTGACCCGTTTCCTTGGGCAGCAAATGCAGGACAGCTTCGACTCTGACTCTGTGGTGGCCAAAACAGTCGACAGCAAAGATGGTGAGACAACACCAGGGCGTGTGGGAGATATGGTTTAGGCCTAAATAAATATTTACCAAGTGTAGGCTTATATCAAGTATATAATGCATTATTCTAAAGACTGAATACTGGTTGTCTCCAACCCTGGTCCTGGAGAGCTATAGTCTGGGCAAGCTTTTGGTCCAGAGCAGAACTGAAACGCTTGATTTCACTAACCACGTCTTGATGATTTGTTGATTAGCTGAATCGGCTTGTTCTCCAGGACCAGGGTTGGATACCAGTGCTGTAGCCATGCTCTCTCACAATTTTAATCTGCAACGTTCTGCCAGGGCAATCACTACTAACCTGACTATAATTCCACCAAGGTACTTATCTATAGAGAACTTATAGATAATGTAGTGTGGTAGCAGCTGTCAAATGGGGTTCTCTGTAGATGGTGTCTGGGTTAGTTATGGACTCCATTAAAAATATCACCCACCTTTGCCCACCTTATCAGCAACGGAAAAGTGTTGTTGGGACTCATAAACCATAACGTATTAGCTATCAGGATCTCCCTGTAGACCAGAAAGGGGAAACATACCAGATTGTCTTTATGAGGATGTTGATTGTATTTTGTTAGGCCAGAGTGTATTATAGGTAAAAGGGGTATTTCTCATGCAAGGCTCAGACAGCAATTTGTTTCAGGAATAGCTTGTTGGTGCACTCAGAAAACAAGTGACAAATGGAATCTTTCAGTCAGCAATTCCCTCCTGAATGCACAGTCTTCAGCCCTGTGAAATGGCTGCTCCTTCTGTGATGAATGTGTGTGTGAATGACTTTCGATACCAGAGGTATTAAATCAGTGTGTCACCAGGAGAGATTGTGTGTATGTGTGTGAGAGAGGGAAAGCGAGGGAGAAGGAGAGTGTCACCTTTGTTTGCCTCTGTGTTTGTGTGTATGTGTGTAAGGGAAAATGCCACCAGTGTTGGTGTGTGTGCTGTATCTGTGTGAGAAATAATCTGACACTTCAATGCTAAGCTTGAAGACAACTTCTATCTCGAACTGAGAATAAGTGCTGCTTTCCTACCAACCAAGGCCAGCGCCATCTCCTCAGTGTGTGGCACTCTGAATTGGACCATAACAGTGTTTGCACAGTGATTAACCTCCCATTGTGAATGATCATGACTTGCTCTGACTCAGTGTTAATCAACATAAGTTTAGTCCTTGAATGGGTCCCTGATCTAGCCTCTATTTCAGACCTGTTCTGAATGCGTCCAACAGTACAGTCTGTTCATTCATACAAGGACAGTCTCGCCCTTCAGGAGCAATAGGGGACTGTATATATAGTCATGAGTAGACTGGCTGGCTACTGGAGTTTGCCTTATTGCCAATGCAATGTTCTCTCAAGCGCCTGCATGGTACTAGCTACGCCACTCAAATTTAATCACAGACATGAACTGGTGGAAAGACAGAGGCCACTCGCTCTCTACTAATCCATGTGGGGACCAAACAATTAATTCCCATTCAAAATCCTATTTTCCCTTAAACCTGACACTAACTGTAATTCTAACCCGACTTGTAAACCTAAAGTCAAATGTCTCCACTTGTCCGAATTTCCCTTGTTTTACTACCCCTCTTCCTCCCTCTCTTTCTCACACATACACAAATATCAACACACACCGAGGATACAAGTCATAATCAGTGTGTTTGAAATGGGATCAGGATTACGGCAACGGTTGTGTCACTTTCACGTAGGCACCCACAACCCAGCCCTTTCCAAGTCCCCCTTTGAAAGCACTGCCACATCCCATAATTTCCATTATGAGTCACCTCTTTGAGAGAATACAAAACTGTTCTAATGCTTCACCACATTTTATGAATTCATTCAAGGATTCACTTCAAAGTTATTTGTTAACACATTCTGCAAAAGTCAATGTCTTGAAAATGACAGTGAGTCTATTGTACCATATACAGTAGCTTACTGAATCGGATGCTCTGATCAAGGCATAACTTCCGAAAACATGTTAGCCTGCCTGGACGAAAATGAAAAGGTGTGATTTATTTTTTGTGTAAATAACCCCCCAACATTTTGGAGTTATGCCATTTCCCAATGTTTTTGAACTTGGTATTATATTTGAAATCTTTGTCATATATGGCAGAGCACCCAGCTAATAAAGCGGGAGAGTGTACCTGTTACCCACTTCACAATACTGCATTACCCTCTCTCCTTCTCTCCCTCTCTCCTTTCCTCTCCTCCACCATTGTTCTCCCTCAACTCTCTCTGTCTTTCTTTCACCCACTCACTCTTCCTCCACTTCTCCCTCTTTCTCTCACCCTTCCTCCCCTCTCTCCATCTTTCTCACGCTGAAACCCAGCAGCCAGCTCCAAGACTAATGGAGCAGAAAGCAAGTGTTGCGGCTCGCAGGCATGTTATGTAGGCATGAGATCATCATAATGCAAACGGCATGAGATCATCATAATGCAGACGGCATGAGGGCTCTGTTCTCTCCTGCCCTTGGTTATTGCTGCTGTGTCAGTCAAAAAGGGTTCCTCATTCCTCAGGCTTCTATGGGAAAGGGTGACCATGACAGTTTGACACTTCATTTGTAGTTGATGGCTGCCACTGTCGTCTAATTTGAGGATGGAAATTGACAGTTGCCACAGATGGTGGCCCACATGGCAGCTATACTGTGGCGGGTTTACCAATTTCAGCAGCTACTGAAGCTGGCAATAGGCTGGTTCACAGAATACAGAGTGTCTTACTTGCTAGCCTGGCTTGGAAGTTCCTCTCAGAGGAAGAAAGTACAAAGTATCACTATGAGAGTGTTTGTTGTACAGAAACCGTCATTTGGCATTTGGCATTTGGCAAAAAAAATGTTTATACTGTAGGGCAGGCCTGTATGCTCAGTCTCTCACACACACATGCACAGAGTTGCTCCATGCATTGTGACTGAAAAGTCCCATTGGGGCTCCATGACCCTCTCACTGTGATTCCATAATCTAAGGAGCATGGTGTTAATAGCAAGAGACCAAGAGACCCTGATGGCTCCCCTGTCAGGTTTTAGGAGACCCGAGGAAGCTTTATGTGTCTTTTTTATTTATTTATTTATTTATTTTACCTTTATTTAACCAGGTAGGCAAGTTGAGAACAAGTTCTCATTTACAATTGCGACCTGGCCACATTGTTGTGGACACATTACACCTTTTGTTTGTCAGACCTGTTTAAAGATGCACTGGCTGTGTATCACTTAGGGAGGCTGATTATGGAAGAATCCCTGGTGGATATGTGTGTACTGTGTGTATATATGTCTGTGTTGGAGTGGTGGGTGATGGCAACAGAGAGATGCGGGTATGTGAAGGGACTGTGTACTGATGTGAGAATCTATCATACGGATGTTTTTTGAAGGCGTTTGAATCAGTAGAGAGATTTGCATGTGGGCTGGCTGGAGGCTGGGCCAGGGCTCATGACGGTGGGGTGTACTTCAGTCCGTCAGGCTCCTGGAGCGTCACGGCAAGCAAAGCCCCACAGGCACACAGGGTCATATGTCAACAACACACACATGCCAGAACATCACATAATGTCATGTCACAGCTAGGGCTGGGAATTGCCAGGGACCTCAATACGATATTATTAGGATACTTTGGTGCCGAAACGATAGGTACTGTAATTTTGTGATTCAGTGTTCCAAACATATTGCTCACCACATGTCTGCTGTAGAGGGACAAGAGAGAGCCATGAGAAAACAAGGTTTGATCCGTCATTGAAATAAAAGTGCTGAAAACAAATTGTCACCCTATTTTAAAAAGATGGACAACAAGCTATGAAGGAAAAATACTGCAGTTAGTGAATAGGCTGCAGGTACATCCAACTAGCAAAATAAATGATATTGCGATATTGTCAAAGCGATACGATATATTCTCACAAGTAATATCTCTATGTAACTATAGATGTTTTCCCCTCCATCACTAGTCACAGCTCTCGTCTACAACCCAGGACAATCGTCATGGCACACTGACATTTGACATTTAGCATACTTATTCTCTAAGCTTTCAATAGCTAGAAGGCCTATCATTCAAAATACACTTTTTTTTAATCATAAGAGTTTTAGACACACAGTTTAGTAGTGTAATGCATTTTTATGTTTATTTGAAGGCTGAATACCTCAGGCTGTATGTCGCTATGTGGGTGGATGGCTGGATACTCTTGATGGAGAATAGAATGGATGTGATGTGCTTGACCAGATACTGTAGCATTCTGTTGTGTTGGTCTTTTCCCTGGCCAATTAAATCCAAAGCTCCCAGCGGAGTAGACAAGCTCTTAACCAATATGACATTTGGAATGTCATTCCTTTTGAGAGGTTTATGGTGCTCTCTCTCAAACCGAGAAGTCCACACCAATGGACCTTTTGATTCAAGATGTAGGCCAAAACAAGCTCAGTGCGGGCCATGTCAAAATGTAATCTATACTCCATAACACTGCCGTTTTGTCTCCAATTGTCAACATCCAGAAATGTACCGCATTGAAACCCTAAACCCAAGATTAGCATTTAATCACGGCCACACAAGCCAACTTCAGTTCAGAAAACAAGTCAGATATATTAGTGCTGCATTAGTAGTAATTTAAATGATACAGTAATATACTTCCTAAAGCTGGACAGCCCCAGACAGTAAGTTGTTAAGCAGGATAAAGCCTATTTGTTTCCAGCCACTGTTGTTGTGATGTGGTCCCAGATGGATCAGCCGATTCATGTCTGTCTCCAGACACTCTGAGGGTGGCGTTTCTCTCTTTCTATATAACAATCTTTCTCTCCCTCTCTAACTGTCTCTCTCTTTATTTGTCGTTCTCTCTCTCCCCCCTGTCTCTCTTGGTCTCTCTCGCTCTTTGCTCTCTCAGCCTGTCCTGACAACACTTGTACAATCAGCAGGTTTCAGCCCAGCTGAGGAAAGCACTGCTGTCATTTGCAAGTCTGATCTCTTGGTCCTAACCTCCGCTCAAATGGTACAATTATAGCCCTGTCCGGAATGGAGATCCACATTAATTTGGTAATCAAATGCCTGAAAGGATAGGAGACATCTCAATATCATATCCACACCCATAGTTATTCTGCTTGACTGATTATGATACTATTTACATTCCAGTACACCAACGTTATCCTAAAGGCTTATTATTATCCAAATACAACTCCCCCTTGACAACTTGCTTGCCTGGGTGTTCTTGTTGGACCGATCACAGCCTATTTATAGCTGTGAGTAAATGTGAAATATGAAAGCAGTCACAGCACAGCATAATACCTTTATGGCCAAATGAGCTCCCAGCTCAGGGTTCTTCTGGTTTAATAGGAGCACCCTCATTTTGACTAACACTCTTTAAACATAACCCCAGTTCAATCAGCTAAGGACCACAAAGGTCCACAAACAGCTCTGTCACAGGGCAAGACCTAGGTCATGTTATCTGAGTCAGTGTGACAGTGGTGACTGGTCCTTTTAGGTCAGGGCTCAGACTGATTCCCAATGTCCTTATCACTGCACAGTCTGACTGCAGCCATAGTCTATGTGATGATATCAAGTCTGACACAATGGTCTAATGGAAGGATATTTCTCTAAATGAAACCCTGGTTGCTTGATAGCTGTGAGAGAGAGCGAGACTTACTGTATGGCCAGTGTGTGGGAAGGAGTGAGCAGTTGCTTGGACTTTAGGACATATCTTAGAGGGCAACGTCCTCCTCTTTGTTCTCAGAAATGGTTCTCGCCTCTGTTCTCAGGAATGGATATCCTTCCCTGAAGTTTTTCTGACCCACTAAAATAATTTAGCTCTTTCGGTTTTTAGACTCAACATGAGCAAGGGGGGAAAAAAGCTTTAAGGCGGGCTACTTCTAAGAAACTTCTCTGTAGGCGGCCCACTCACTTTTGGATCGTTGTGAAATCCTCTTAAAATATTACGCTGTTAAGTCTGGCTTTTACTTTGATAGCCCTCCAACATTCTTTCAGGAAAATACTTTTAAATTTGATGTTAGAATGTTGTTTTGCAATTTGTACTCAACCTGTTTGACAAGATGATGAATGACAGCTATCTGGCTGAAAGTACTATACAACCATGTATCCCTCTTATCACTCTGAATATGTTATGTCATGTAGCCTCCATTGACCAACCATTTTGTCAGAGGCAAACAGTCATAATTGTCATGTTTTAAAATAGTTTTGTATAAAATCATCTTTTCATTACCAGCATATGATATAGTCCACACGTGAGTGCCCTAAAGGCAGTAAAACAAGAATAAGGTTCAGGTGCTACCTCAATCATCTTGGGCATATGTCAAACAGCGCTGCAAATGGGTTTTAATGTTCCCACTCAGCTCAAGATTGTGTGTAACAGCAAATATTGACATGTTAATTAAGCCACCACAATGAAGAGTCATGTTCATATGGACAGGTTGTATTCAAATGAAGAACTTTGCTTGTCAGTTGAATGAAGCTAATGAAATTTAACAAAATGTATTAATGGTTAGGCTATACGCTTCAAAATTTTCCTCGTTATTTTTTAAATCACATTTGAACTAATGCACATTTCTGTGACATTTTCTGATGTGAATACTAGTCAACAGCTTCTAACCAACAGCTGTACTATACACCCACACAAGACCCAGGGTGTCTACCTGATACCAGCGCTGCTTGACAAACGCCCTCCAGTCTAACAGTGATTGCAGTGGGTAGCCCTCTGTGACAAAACACCAAAGTCATGTCCTTCACTCACTCTCTCTTGGTTGTAGTTCTCTCCCACCTGCCCCCTTTCTACCTCCCCTTTCTTTTCAAATGGAGTGGATATCAACCGAGTGCTACAACTAAATGTCTCAAGCGCAAACGCTGCTCAGGTACTGTAACGCCAGCCTTTTTTATCTCCTACATTATATCTGCTTTGCTCCCTCTCTCCTCTAGATCTTAGGTCTTGATTGAACTAGATCTTCGCTCACCCCTTTGAGCTCTCCCTAGAACTAAGTCCAGTTAGACAACCCAACCCGCTCTAGTAGAACTGGTCTCTAGATTAGACGGCTTCTCACTCCTTTAGTTTATATTGGGCCTAGTCATTAGAATGCCCCCCTTCCTGTGTTCCAGAGTATGTCACTGTTACTGCTGCTGCTCTCTGGACTTTTGGATGATACCTGCAAGTCTTGCTCCGGTCTGTCTGTTAGTGGTGGTAGAGCTAAGTAAGTGGAGAGTCAGTTAGCTAGTAACATCTTTCCAGTCTCTCTAAATCCAAATAGGAAAACGAAGGATCTGAGCTCAATAAGCTGGTTCTCCAAAAAGCCTCCCCTTCTCCGCCTCCCCTTCCCTCTAGCGGCTTGATCACATCTTAATGAACCTCCCGTATCACCACCACCGCTCTGAAGAGAATGAACAAAGCTCTCGTTTAGAGGCAACAGAGGCACCATTCAGGCCCACATAGCACACTGCTCTGCAGGCTGCACTATAAGCTCCTGCATTGCCTCAATGGATGGAATAACTGCTCCTTTAGTGCAGACTCCTATTGCCAGCAATATCTGCAGCACCGTAGGGCAGGGGTTAGCAACTAGATTCAGTGACAATTTTTGTCGGGGGTGGTCGGGAGGCCACAAAATAATTATAATAATTTTGTACACTGCACACCAACTAAGTCCAAAAAATAACAATTTCATACCTTGATTACATTGAGACATGATCATGTCTCTTTTTATTCGTAGGAGTACATGGGAACAGATTTCCAAATGAAACACATTTTTATCTGAATTTATGTCGATTTGTCTTTTGACCAAAAACTAAAATCCCCCTTTTTATAATGAGCTTTGGGGGGCCAAATAAAGATAACTCGTGGGCCAGTTTTGGCCGACTGTTGCTAACCCCTGCCCCAGGGCCAATCTAATTCAGGACTGGGTTGCATTCAGCAGACACAAAACGTTCTCTACCATCTTGTGGTTAATGAATGTGACCCTAGTGTCCTAGCATTGATCGTAGTACTCCCTCTGTGGCTCTCTACATGATGTGGAACCCTTCAGAGGCTAGGAACATATCTAAGATGTTTGGCAGACCCTAGTTTGGCGTTGCCTGTAATTGTCACACTAATTCTCCCATGCCAATTAAGAGACAATACTGCTCTGAGCTAGCATCCTAACAATAACACTGTTTAAACATAACAGTAATTCATTTGAGGAAAGGAGCTTTGCCTTGGTTTAGTGGCATAATTCCCTATCTCAGGAACAAAGGAACAAGAAGCGCTCTTGCTCTGTTCCTCTCTTTCTTACCTCTTTCACTATAGTTCTAGCTCTTGGTCTCTCACACGGTCTCTAAATCTATCTACAACTTTTTCTCCCTCTTCCCTCGTCCTCTCTTGCTCTCCGGGGCATAGTTGGAAAGCCTCCCATGTAAACCTCTTAACCTCTCTGTGGCTGACTGTTAGATCCTCTGGTGTGCTTTGATCCAGGCCTCCCCCTCTTCCCCTCGCTGGCTTGTCTGCTCTGCCCTGGGCTCCCCTGTAAAACAGGATGTTGTCTCTGGGAAGCTTGTCCATCTCATTTCCCTTCTCATTTGGCAACATGAGCACGTTCCCCATTCCCCACCCAGTCAGCCATGATTTATTTATTCCTATGGCTGGCTAATGGGTAAGACTGAGTACCTGCTGCCTCCTCAAGACATCCCGTTTTACAGTGGACTCAGAGTAGGTGTAAGCTAAATGGTGAGATTGTCTTTCCCTACTGTACTTCTCTGATCATTAGAACAGATCATTCTATCCTCTGCTGCACGCCACCGCTTCTGTAGAGTACTGTAGTAAGATGATGTACCGTAGTGTGGTATAGTGCTGGTTGTCAATTCCATATAAATTCACCTCCTGATTTGGCTGAATTGAAGTGGAATTGATTCCAACCTTGGTGTGATACTTGTTGTGAAGCATGCTTGTAATCCCAAGTGATTTCCAATGATAAATGAAAACATGCTACTCTAACCCGGTGAAAAGTTCTGCAATACTGACAAATCTTTACCCTCAGGTCTTCCAATGCAATAGATTCTTATGACCATCGACTGGAAAGAGTTTTCTTTTTACTTTGTCTAAAGCTGCTTGGTTGGGATTCAGTCCCATCCCTTCTATACATCCCTCCTCTCTTAAGCCCCAATGGGTTACCTCTCCTAAATGGAAACCAATTCCAATGCTGTCTGCCATCAAACACAGCTTCTTCTCCATGGGTTAAGTCCTGAGCTCCTGCTTGTCATTCCATTAAGCCATTTTGGATTATCAGGCCCCTGAGGGGCCCTGAATGGAGACTGATCAACTGGAGCATCCATGACTGCTCCTCAATCCTCACCGCGCTGATGAGATTAGAACAGGGACGTCCTGCTTTACCCCTCCACGTGACTCTCACAAAGACACTGTTCTATTCCCCGCTGGTGGTTCTACAACACTTCTCAGATGCCTCCAATTAGGAGGTGGAAAGAAGGAGAGAAAGAGGGGGAAGGAAGGGAAGAAGGTGATTGAAGGCTTTGATGTCCCCTACTCTGTAGATTGTACTGCATTAGTTAAGAGTTTTCTGAACACCTGCTGAGTGTTTTCAGAGCATTAACAAGCTAATGCACCAGCAGTAATCTGGACACGATCTGAGGAAGTGAGCGCTCTGGACAGAGTGTGATACCATTGTGCTAAGTGCCCCCCCCCCCCCCCCCCCCCCATGCTAAGTCTCGCTCGCACTCTCACTCACACATGATTAGTCCTGCGCAAGTACAAAGCACTCCAGACTTGCATAAAAAATACAAATACTATTTTGCCCAAAACATACAGTTCCAGTCAAAAGTTTGGACACACCTACTCATTCAAGGGTTTTCCTTTATTTTTACTATGTTCTCCATTGTAGAATAATAGTGAAGACGTGCTTTTAAATTCTAAATAAATCACTGACCCTGTCACCAGCAAAGCACCATCACACCTCCTCCATGCTTCACGGTGGGAACCACACGTGGAGATCATCCGTTCACCTGCTCTGCGTCTCACAAAGACACAGCGGTTGGACCCAAAAACCTACAATTTGGACTCATTGGACCAAAGGACACATTTTCACTGATGTCCATTGCTTGTGTATCTTGGCCCAAGCAAATCTCTTCTTCTTATTGGTGTCCTTTAGTAGTAGTTTCTTTGCAGTAATTTGACCATGAAGGCTTGAGTCACGCAGTCTCCTCTGAACAGTTGATGTTGAGATGCTTCAGAGTTCAAGTAGGAGACACATTTATTTGGGCTGAAATCTGAGGTGCAGTTAACTCTAATGAACTTATCCTCTGCAACAGAGGTAACGCTGGGTCTTCCTTTCCTGTGGCGGTCCTCGTGAGAGCTAGTTTCATCATAGCGCTTGATGGTTTTTGGGACTACTCTTTCAAAGTTCTTGAAATATTCCAGATTGACTGAACTTCATGTCTTAAAGTAATGATGGACTGTCGTTTCTCTTTGCTTATTTGAGCTGTTCTTGCCATAATATGGACTTGGTCTTTTACCAAATCTACTGTATGCCACCCCTACCTTGTCACAGCACAACTGATTGGCTCAAACGCATTTAACAAGGTACTCCTTTTAATTTAAATGCATTCTAGATGACTACCTCATGAAGCTGGTTGAGAGAATGTCAAAGCTGTCAAGGCAAAGGGTGACTACTTTGATATGTTGAAAACATATTTTTTTAACCTTTTATTTAACTAGGCAAGTTAGGCAAGAACATTCTTCGTTCTTATTTTCAATGACGGCCTAGGAACAGTGGGGTAACTGCTGGTTCAGGGGCAGAACAACAGATTTTTACCTTGTCAGCTCGGGGATTCGATCTTGCAACCTTTCGGGTTACTAGTCCAACGCTCTAACCACTAGGCTACCTGCCGCTACATTGTATTATTCTACAATGTAGGAAATAGTAAAAAGAAAAACCCTTGAATGAGTAGGTGTCCAAACTTTTGATATTTGTTTAACCCTTTAGTATGTGTACTTTACTGTATTTGTACTTGGGATATCACTTTTCAACAGTACAAGTAAAAACAATCGCTGGAGGACGTCTTTTAATGTCCACCTTTTCTAGGAATCCTTTTGTCCTGGACATTTTAACACTGTCCTTTTAATCCCTCCTGATTGTCTCTATGCACCCCAGGGTTCGGTCTGGACCAATACCAAAGTACCCGGTCACCTCTTCACGTACTGTACCATACAGTGAATCTGTGGCAATAAAACCTCAATGTGACCAGCTCAACCCAGTCAACCGGTTTTCATTTATCGTTCATGTTTTCACTCTTACTTGCCCTGTTGCTGTTGCCCGCTAAGATAATGAGGCTGAAATCTAATCTAGTCCTCTGTATGATCTGCACAATCTGAGTGTAGCCCATCCACATTGGTGATTGAGCTTACCATAGAGACCCAATTGGGAATTGTGTGGTACAATATTATTTCACATAATCTACTGTACACATTCAATGACACCCAAGCAATCAATGGGCGGGTAACAGTTGAAATATGCAGACTTTGTGAACCTTTGTGCTTCTTCAATATGTACTTTTCTGGTTCTCTAGTGACCCTCTGCAGATCAATGCCTTAGGGTGTATTTGATCGAGCACTAGACTACACCAAACTTTCTCCTTGTGGAGTTGTACCATGAGGAATTTGTAATCACAATTTTGATGAGTAATTTGATGTGTATTTTGTCTTTCCCCCTGCATTTGTTCATTGTTCCTCTTGTCCTTTTTCTGCTTGCTCTCACATCTCGTTCCCCCCTTCCTTGCTTTCAAATTTTTCCATCCCTCCATTTTGCCCCTTCCTCCCTTTCCTACTTCTCCATCCCTCTCTTCTTCCTCTGCAGCTGTCCACAGTTTGAAATTGAGTCGGACCCACGTGGACTGGCACAGTGTGGACGAGGTCTACCTCTACAGCGATGCCACCACCTCCAAGATCGCCCGCACTGTCACCCAGAAACTGGGCTTCTCCAAAGGTTAGAGGTCACTGACTGACTGCTCACTCTTCTGTTGAACCCTTCCTCCCCTTCCCCACCCCAATATCAAGTCAAGTGAAGATGAAGAGGTGGATCTGGCATGAGTTCTCAATCTCCTCTGACACACAAACCCACTACCGCTGGAAATCTCCTAAAGGCTGTGTCGGCCAGCCAGCAAGCAGCTAATCCTATTTCCCTATTGTGTAGAGCAGGTGTTCTCAAAGTGGGGTCAGCGGACCCCTGAAGGTACTGTAGGGGTCGCGACCAGATCAAAAATGAAAGGAACAAGGGATCTGTGGAAAAAGTTTAGATGGTGTAATACAATAAAATATTATTCTACAATGTATGTTTTTAACCCTGGGCAACATGGGCCTGGGAGGCTAACGGATATTGGTATCCACAGTACCCTGTCAGGGTACAACTCAATACTTTTAAGTATTTCCCCTATTTATATACACTATCGGTCAAAAGTTTTAGAACACCCCCATTATTCCAGTTTTTATGAAATTTAAGCAAATCAAGTCCAGTGAATAACCTGAAATGGCACAAAGGTAAGCGGTAAACTGCCAGAGGTTTTAAAAAAAGTTTCAGTTACTGAAAAATAATGTACAATTAAAAAATAAAAAGCCCTTTTCAGGGAACAAGCAATGGTTTAACAACTTACAGCTGTTCTGCAGCAATGAATTAAATTAAGCCTTGAAAGTTGATGCTAACAATTCCTGCAGGTGTCCCAATTTTTGTTGATTACTTACAAAACCCTCTGTCTGTATAAAATCAGTGTTGGAACAGACTGTTACTACATCCTCTTAATCATTATTTTGACAGTATTGTACTGCAGGAAGTAGTATATTGCGATCATAAAAAAGGAAGGAAGACAGACAGACAATTATAACCCTTAAAAGTGTGGATCTTTCCTTTAGAGAAATTACAAAGAAGCCAAGGTGTCAGTGAGTACAATTTCCTAGACCATCAAAAGGCACTTGGAAATTGGAGGAAACTCTGACCGGAAGAGATATGGCAGACCCAAAACCACAACAGAATCAGAAGACAAGTTTCTGAGATAGGTGGCTCACAGGACAACCGCTTCAAGCACAGCTTAACACTGGTCGAAGTAAGCAAGTCTCCGTTTCAACTGTAAAGAGAAGACTTCAAGCTGCAGGTTTGACAGGTCAAGTGGCAGTAAGAAAGCCATTGCTAAGATGGCAAAATAAGAAAAAGAGGCTTGACTGGGCAAGGAAGCATCACCAGTGGACTACTAAAGACTGGAAGAAGATCTTATGGCCGATTAATCAAAATTTGACATCTTCAGTTCATCACGCAGGGTTTTTGTACGCTGTCGAGTAGGCGAAAGGATGGTTCCTCAGTGTGTTACATCAACTGTCAAACATGGAGGAGGAAACGTCATGGTCTTTTGCTGGATCCATAGTCGGCGACTTGAACAGAGTAAGTGGCACCCTGAACCAAAACAACTACCACAGCATTTTGCAGCGCCATGCAATACCCTCTGGTGTATGCCAAGTCAGGGGTTCATCCTACAGCAAGAAGTAACCCAAAACAGCCTGGAGGTATGTCAGAACTACCTTATATGAAAATAACAAGACGGTAGGCTACAAATCATGGAATGGCCAGCACTGTCTCCAGACTTAAACCCCATCGAGCTGGTTTGGGATGCACTGGGCAGAAGGGTGAAAGCAAAGCAACCTACAAGTGCACATGTTTTGTGGTAACATCTTCAACAGTGTTGGGGAGAACTTTCTAAACAATATTTGATTTCCATTGTAGAAAGAATGCTATGAGTGTGTTTGGCTGTTATGTCTGCAAAAGGTGGCTACTTTGAGTCAAAAGTAGATTTACATTTTGATAAACAGAACAATTCCGTTATTTATGTTTTGTCTCCAATTGTTTATTTGTTCTATGCTTTAATTTCAGAATACATTAAACTATGAATTTCAATAAAAACTGGAAAAATGGAGGTATTCTGAAACTTTTGACTGTTATATATATCAAAAGTTTGGGGTCACTTAGAAATATCCTTGTTTTCTATGAAAACATACATGAAGTAGTTGCAAAATTAATAGTAAACATAGTCAACATGTTGACAAGGTTATAAATTAATTATTTTTAATTGAAAAAGTAATTGTGTCCTTCAAATTTTGCTTTCGTCAAAGAATCCTCCATTTGCAGCAATTACAGCCTTGCAGACCTTTGGCATTCTAGTTGTCAATCTGAAGAGATTTCACCCCATGCCTCCTGAAGCACCTCCCGCAAGTTGGATTGGCTTGATGGGCCCTTCTTACGTACCATAAAGTCAGGTTGCTCACACAACAGCTCAATAGAGTTGAGATCGGGTGACTGCTGGCCACTTCATTATAGACAGAATACCAGCTGACTGCTTCTTCCCTAAATAGTTATTGCATTGTTTGGAGCTGTGCTTTGGGTCATTGTCCTGTTGTAGGAGGAAATTTCTCAAACTAGACACTAATGTACTTGTCCTCTTGCTCAGTTGTGCACCGTTGTGCTCCCACTCTCTCCATTCTGGTTAGGGCCAGTTTGCTTTGTTCTGTGAAGGGAGTAGTACACAGCATTGTACGAGCTCTTCCGTTTCTTTGCAATTTCTCGCATGGAATAGCCTTCATTTCTCAGAACAAGAATAGACTGACGAGTTTCAGAAACGTTCTTTGTTTCTGGCCATTTTGAGCCTGTAATCGAACCCACAAATGCTGATGCTCCAGATACTCAACTAGTCGAAAGAAGGCCAGTTTTATTGCTTCTTTAATCAGAACAACAGTTTTCAGCTATGCTAACATAATTGCAAAATGGTTTTCTAATGATCAATTAGCCTTTTAAAATTATGAACTTGGATTAGCTAACACAACGTGCCATTGGAACACCGGCATGGTTGCTGGTAATGGGCCTCTGTAGCTATTACATAAAAAAAATCAGCCATTTCCAGCTACAATAGTAATTTACAACATTTAATGTCTACACTATTTCTGATCAATTTGATGTGATTTTAATGGACAAAAAATTTATAGTTTTTTCTTCATAAATGCACTACAATTTTAAGCTTTAAAACTGCAATGTTTTCTCTCTGCCTTGTGGCAAAATGTGTAGAATTGCAGGATATTAGCTTTTAAAGCTGCAACAACAAAAACTCTCTGCCCCATGACAAAATGTGGGCCTTTTAAATTGTTCGTTCCCAGGGCCGAGACTTGGTTTGTCCGGCCATGCACTGCCGACGTCATAGTAAAACTCCTTGTAATGCAATTTTTTAAAATTTATCTCTAGTTGTGTTCTGATTATGAGGGGGTCCCTGATGAATTTACTATCACAAAAGAGAGTCCCGACACCAAATAGTTTGAGAACCCTGGTGAAGAGTAGTGTTAGCATAGGAAGCCAGCCACGCATGCAGCCTGAGCCACAGACACAGCGGGAGGCTTCCAGTATCCTACTGCCCCTGTAAACTCAGTCACCTTATTACTACTTTCAGATATAGGATGGCCTAGGATGTTCATCACCATAACTGTATGCATGTTGTGTGGTCATTTCATTGTGACCTCTGTGAAATGTAATTTCACGGTTTGAGTCTATCAAGCCTTAATCATGAATCAAGACTTTACCAATGTTGAACACAAGTGAACAAACGCTGATGAGCGATACATTGTTGGCATTTGTTGGGCAATGTGCAGCCACCCAGTATGTTGATATTTTCCTGACACTGTCCCTCTCTCCACTGCCTGTTCACCCTGTCTCCATCCCCTGTCCCCTCTGTAGCCTCCAGCAGTGGTACACGGCTCCACCGGGGCTATGTGGAGGAGGCCTCCTTGGAGGACAAGCCCCCCCAGACCACACACATTGTCTTTGTGGTCCACGGCATTGGACAGAAGATGGACACAGGACGCATCATCAAGAACACTGGCATGTGAGTGCTCTCTCATTCACTGTGTGCATGTTATAGTTATTCTACTGGAAGACATGGTGCTGCCAACATCGTGGAGGGTCATGTGTTGAACTCTATATCTATGGCTCTGAGGTAACATAGTATGCATCCCAAATGGCCCTATTCACCCTGGTCAAATGTAGTGCACTATAAATGGAATAGTGTGCCATTTGAGACATAGCCATGTTGATTTTTCTACTGTTTGTGGAGAGGCTGGGACAGTTTGATCTACTGTGGGATGATGTAGCTACATGCACTGCTGTTTGCTGATCAGGTGGCATGAAGCTTCAGCCCACACGTCTTGATGTGGGTTTCCATGGAGATGTGAATCGGTATGGAATGTACCACAAAGTGTTTGTCTGTTGGAGAACATGTTCACACACACGTATGTTTGAGAATGCACACCTGTCTTAACGTGGATGTGTCCTGTTCCTGTCCTAGATCTTATTCGTTCATAATTTGGTCGATTGCCCCAGCGCTGGACTTAGACCGAAATAGGTGCCTGTACTCATTTTTGGTGCCGGTACTGTTTACATTTAGGTGCAGGAGCTCCGCAATACTTTTCAGCTAATATGTTATAAGAGTAACAGGAGCTCAAGCAATAGAACATTTGAGGTGCCGTACTCCGCTCTGGTGAGCTCCTGCCCAATTCAAACACTGGATTGCCCTCATTGATGTCATTCTCAAAAAGTTATACAATACAATAATTGTGTTTTGGGTTATTGTCCTGCTGAAAGGTGAATTTGTCTCCCAGTGTCTGTTGGAAAGCAGACTGAACCAGGTTTTCCTCTAGGATTTTTACTGCGCTTAGCTCTATTCTGTTTATCCTGAAAAACTCCTTGGTCCTTGCCGATGACAAGCAGGCCCATAACCTTATGGGCTTGAATATATGAGTGGTACTCAGTGATGCTTTTGTTGTGTTGGATTTGCCTCAAACACAATGCTTTTTTTAAAAACAGTTTTACTTTAGTGCTTTATTGCAAATAGGGTGCTTGTTTTGGAATACTTTTATTCTGTACAGGCTTCCTTCTTTGCACTATGATTTAGGTTAATATTGTGGGGTAACTACAATGTTGTTACGTCTTCAGTTTAATCCTACCACAGCCATTAAACTCTAACTGTTTTAAAGTCACCATTGGCCTCATGGTGTTGTCCCTGAGCAGTTTCCTTTCTCTCTGGCAACTTAGTTAGGAAGGATGTCTGTGTATTTGAAGTGAGTGGGTGTCCTGATACACCATCCAAAGTGTTCACTTCACCATGCTCAAAGGGATATTCATTGTCTGCTTTTTGTTTTTGATCTACCAATTAGTGCTTTTATTTGCTAGGGATTGTAAAACCTCCCTGATTTGTATGTCACGTGCTGAATACAACAGGCATGAAATGCTTACTTACAAGACCTTAACCAATTCAGAATTTTAAGAAAGTAAGAAAATATTAGCAAAAAAATTACGAAAAATACAAAAAGTTATACAATACAATAATAACAGCGGGGCTGTACACAGGGGTTACCGGTACCAAGTCAATCTGTGCGGGTATAGGTTAGTTGAGGAAATATGTACATGTAGGTAGGTTTAAAGGGACTATGCATAGTTAATAAACAGCAAGCAGCATAAAAAAGGGGGTCAATGCAAATTGTCCAGGTTGCCATTTGATAAACTGTTTAGCAGTCTTATTTATTGGGGGTAGAAGCTGTTAAGGAGCCTTTTGGACCTAGATTTGTCTCTCAGAATGCTCTAGATGGTGCAGCTGTCAAACATTTTGAGGATCTGGGAACCCATGCCAAATCTTTTCAGTCTCCTGAGGGGGAATAGGTGTTTTTCACAACCGTCTTGGTGTGTTTGGACCATGATAGTTTGTTAGTGATGTGGACGCCATGGAACTTGAAGTTCTCTATCCGCTCCGTTACAGCCCTGTTGATGTGAATGGGGGTGTGCTTGGCCCCCCCTTTCCTGTAGTCAGCTATTTTGTCTTGCTCATGTTGAGGGAGAGGTTGTTGTCCTGATACCACACGGCCAGGTCACTGACCTCCTTGTAGTCTGTCTCATCATTTTCGGTGATCAGACCTACCACTGTTGTCGTCAGCAAACTTAATGATGGTGTTGGAGTCGTGCTTGGCCACGCAGTCATGCGTGAACAGGGAGTACAGGGGGGGACTAAGCATGCACCCGAGGGGCACCGTGTTGAGGATGTGTGTCGAATGTGTTCCTGCCTACCCTTACCACCTGGGGGAGGTCCAGGATCCAGTTGCAGAGGGAGGTTTTTTGTCCCAGGGTCCTTAGCTTAGTGATGAGCTTTGAGCACATGATGGTGTTGAACACTGAGCTGTAGTCTAAGAACAGCATTCTCACGTAGGTATTTATTTTGTCGGTGGGAAAGGGAAGTATGTAGTGTAATAGATTGCATCATCTGTTGGGTTGGTATGGTGTTTGAGCCATGACCAGCTTTTCAAATCACTTCATTGCTACAGACGTGAGTGCTACGGGGCAGGTTACCTTTGGGTTCTTGGGCAAAATAATTATGGGTCCATGCGCTGAGTACACCTCTTGGTAATCTGTCTGGACCTGCGGCCTTGTGAATGTTGACCTGTTTAAATGTGTTCATCACATCGGCTACGGAGAGCATGATCACACAGTCGTCCGGAACAGCTAGTGCTCTCATGCATTGTTCAGTGTTGCTTGCCTTGAAGAGAGCATAAAAAGCATTTAGCTCTTGCGGCTGTATTTCCGCTTGTAATCCGTATTAGTTTGCAAGCCATGCCACGGAAGCTCTAGCCTTTAGCTCAGTGTGGATGTTGCCTGTAAATCCATGGCTTCTAGTTGGGATATGTACGTACGGTCACTGGGGATGACATCGTCAATGCAGTTATTGATGAAGCCGGTGACCGATGTGGTATACTGCCTCAATGCCATCGGATGAATCCCGGAACATATTGCAGTCTGTGGCAGAAAAACAGTCCTGTAGCTTTGCATCCACATCATTGGACCACTTCCATATTGATCGAGTCACTGGTACTTCCTACTTGAGTTTTTTCTTGTAAGCAGGAATCAGGAGGACAGAATTATGGTCAGATTTGCCAAATGGAGAGCTTGTAAGCTTCTCTGTGTGTGGAGTAAATGTGGTCTAAAGTTGTTTTTTCTTTTTCTGGTTGCACATGTCAAAAATTAGGTAAAACGGATTTGTTTTCCTGCATTAAGTCCCCGGCCACTAGGAGCGCTGCTTCTGGGTGAGAATTTTCGGCCTTAAAGCTTGTTGAGTGCTGTCTTATTGCCTGCATCAGTTTGTGGTGATAAAATAGACAGCTACGTTAAAAAAAATATATATATGTATGTATGTATGTGTATGTGTGTGTGTGTGTGTGTGTATATATATATATATATATATGTATGTATGTATGTATGTATGTATGTATGTATGTATGTATGTATGTATGTATGTATGTATGTATGTAATGTTATCTCACACTATATATCACACTGTCAACGTCCTCTCACTGTCAACTACGTTTCTTTTCAGCAAACTTAACATGTGTAAATATTTGTATGAACATAACAATATTCAGCAACTGAGACAAACTGAACAAGTTCCACAGACATGTGACTAACAGAAATGGGATAATGTGTCCCTGAACAAAGGGGGGTCAAAAGTAATGATCAGTATCTGGGGTGGCCACCAGCTGCATTAAGTACTGCAGTGCATCTCCTCCTCATGGACTGCACCAGATTTGCCAGTTCTTGCTGTGAGATGTTACGGAGGCAAAAGATCCGACCATCACCCCTGGTGAGACATCCGCAACTTGTCAGTGAAGAGCACTTTTTGCCAGTCCTGTCTGGTCCAGCGACGGTGGGTTTGTGCCCACAGGCGACGTTGTTGCCGGTGATGTCTGGTGAGGACCTGCCTTACAACTGGCCTACAAGCCCTCAGTCCAGCCTCTCTCAGCCTATTGTGGACTGATGGAGGGATTGTGCGTTCCTGGTGTAACTTAGGCAGTTATTGCCATCCCGTACCTGTCCCGCATGGGAAACAGTGTTTAAACTCTTTACAATGAAGATCTGTGAAGTTATTTGGATTTTTGTGAATTCTTTGAAAGACAGGGTCCTGAAAAAGGGACGTTTCTTTTTTTCCTCTCGTGTGTGTGTGCACGCGTGCTCTCTAAATCAGGAGAGCAAAACCTCAAGACTTCCTTAATATTAGAGGTCACACACCAGCAGTTTTTGACAAATAGACACAGTATACCACCCATCGTCTTACCAGAGGTGTCTGTTCTGTCTTGCCGATGCACGGAAAACCCAGTCAACTGTATATTATCCATGTCCTTGTTTAGCCACAACTGAGTGAAACATAAGATATTACAGTTTTTAATGTCCCGTTGGTAGGATATTCTCGAACAGAGCTCATCCGGTTTATTCTCCAGTGATTGCACGTTTGCCAGTAAGATGGATGGTAAAGGTGGATTATTCACTCGCCGAGTAATTCTCACTAATCACCCGGATCTGCGCCCCCTGTATCACTGGAGTGTTATGCATGGAACTTTAGATTCAGCTGTTACTACTACATTTTAAAAAAAAAACGAATTTTCTAATGAGATTTTAGGATGGTTAGCTGAAGCCGAATAGTCACAAAAAAGATTAAGCGCCAAAACTCAAAGCGGGCAAGATATACAGTGCCTTCAGAAAGAATATACACCGCTTGACTTTCTCCACATTGTTTTGTTACAACCGGAATTTAGACATGTTTTTTCACTGGCTTACATACAACACCCCATAACGTCAAAGTGGAATTATGATTTAACAAATGCATAAAAAATTAAAAGCTGAAATGTCAATAAGTATCCAAATCCTTTGTTACGGCAAGCCTAAAAAAGTTCAGGAGTAAAAATGTACAATTTACATTGACTCAATCTGTGCAATAATTGTGTTTAACATTCATTTTATATATATTTTATATATATAGCGCCTAGAAGGTTCTGGAATAACACAACTGCCCAATGCCGGCCCTTTACAGTAGCACAGAGGGTGCTGTCCCTCTCTCTGCCAGGGGCTTAGGGACGCTTAGCAGGTAGCAAAAGTAGACCAAGTCAGGCCAGCCCCGACTGTAAGCCTCATTCCCTACACTGCTAGGATCAGACTATTGGCTTTCTCTCAAGCCTCAAGAGGAAAGATCAGCTATGTCTAGCCAGCTGTCTTTCTCTCTCCCCCTCTCTCTCTTCCATTTCTCTCTCCCTGGAGGCTTGGCTGTGTCTCACTCTCGAGCAACACTCAAAAGCTTTCACTCGACATCACCCTTCCTTTCTATCTCTCTCTCAGCCAATTCTCTCTTCCCCCATCTCTCCTTCCATACTTCTCCTCTCCATTTAGGAATAATGGCTGCTTGTTCTGAGGGCATTAAGGACAGCCACTCGGTACGATCCTCTTCATGTGTCAGAAGGGGTTTGTGTTAAGACCATTAAAGGCAGTACTACGACCCCGTTCACCAGTTAGCCGCTCAAGATAAATTCTGCTTGCCAATGATACCTAGCCTCTAAACATAAAAGCCCACTATACAAGTGCCTAAAAGCCCACCAGACAGACTTCATGATAGACTGCATTAGCGCCAGGTTGCGTCACAGACCAGTTCACCTTTAGGCCGAAGTCACTCCCCGGTCGCCCCTGCAATGTCAACAGCAGCCACACTAATTTTGTTTGTGTAGCTAACGTAGTACGCTAACGTAGCCTGCTAGCAGCCATTGTGAGTGAATGGACTGTGTCAATGAGTGGTACGTCAGTCCTCTCAAACATACATAGTCATAAGTGAAAGGGAGAGCAAACACAATGCACAAAGGATTCCCTGGTTGACTTGGAGTGTATATGGACCATATTGTAAAGCCATTCACCCAGCAGTAATGATGTACCGGTAACAACCTGCTGCCGAGGATGTTTGCTCACAATAAAATGTGTGGATGTTGGTATGTTTGTTTGTTTGTTAGTGTATTTTTCAACATTTCACAGAGCATTAGGAAAAACGTAGATATGCGATCTATAGAATGATACCTTTTTAAGATCGAACAGCAAGAGACAATCCTTGTGCACATGGCAACTAAGGTGTGTGTGTGTGTGTCCAGGCTAAGGGAGGCAGTAAGGAAGATGGAGGAGAAGCACTTTTCTGAGCACACAGAGGAGCACGTGGAGTTTCTGCCTGTAGAGTGGCGCTCCAAACTGGCACTGGATGGGGGTAAGGTTAATGCTTGTGTGTGTATTGTGTGTCTGTTCTGAGTTGTGTATTTCTGTATGTGTGGTCTTGTTCTATCCTCGTGTGGTCCTAAAGTTCCCACAAGGATAGTATAACAAGGAAAATTCTCCCTTGTGGGGACATTTCTAACATCCCCATGAGGACGAGGCTATTTTAAGTTTAGGGGTTATGGTTAAGGGTGAGGAGTTGGGTTTGGGTTACGGGTTAGGTTTTCAATCTTAGGTCCCCACGCTGATGGAACATACACAATTGTTTTTCTATGTACTATCCTCTGCCTGTCCGGTCTCATACTCCCTATAATTTCCTAATATGTCTGTGATGCACATAGTAAAGTTATAGAATAGATGTAGATACTAACTGTTTTAGCCAAGTTAATAGGTGATTTATTGATCTGAATATAATAGATTAATAAAAATAGAGGGGCTGAACAAAGGCTTTCCCATAAAAAATACTTAAATATATCTAGATGGTATTGATGGTTGAATTGTGTGTTTTCCTGCAGATACAGTGGACTCCATCACCCCAGACAAGGTGCGAGGACTGAGAGATCTGCTCAACAGCAGTGCCATGGACATCATGTACTACACCAGCCCCTTGTACAGGGACGAGGTGAGACTGAAACACACATACACACACACACACAGTGGGTTTAATCCCTCATCTCACTTGACGAGCAGCCCAGTGACGCAAACCTACCAGATGAGCTAAATGCCTTTTATGCTCGCTTCGAGGCAAGCAACACTGAAACATGCATGAGAGCACCAGCTGTTCCAGACGACTGTGTGATCACGCTCTCCATAGCCGATGTGAGCAAGACTTTTAAACAGGTCAACATTGACAAAGCCGCGGGGCCAGATTGATTACCTGGACGTGTACTCAAAACATTCGCGGAACAACTTGCAAGTATCTTCAATTACAATTTCAACATTCAGTCTGCATGGTCAATACAGCACATGCAAAAATGTTGATGACAACAATGCTGTTTTCACTTTGCTTCTTAATATAAACCCACCAGCGTTCTATAATGACACTATTAGCTTGTGTTTCTTCCATCTGCGAAAAGCTAGTTTGTCTTTTCTTAACAAGTTGTTCCTAAATCTTATACGCAGCTGATTGTTAGCCGCTAATGCTAAGCACTAGCTAGCTGGCTAGCTAATAAATGTACTGAGTAAGAGCAAGCGTAATTAGAAATACAGCCTGATAATACCAGTGATGGTGTAGACCTAAATCAGCATGTTGTTTGTGCAACAGTGTCTTCTAAATTCGAGGTAAACGCAAAGCAGATATATGTTAGCTTCATGAAGTAGCTAAGAGGAAACATTCAATGTTGTCAAAGATTATAGGCTCCCCTAGGAAACACCTATCAACACATTAGTTCCTGTCACAATAACTCCTCCCTGGCATTTTCATTCGTTGTCATGTCAAACACTATTAAAAGTGCCCACTATTATATTCCAACTATAATTAGAATATACATTATTTTTCCCTGATTCCAACCATTAACCCAAGTGTTTTGCTCTAAATCGCAAGTCAATCTGCAACTTTTGGTTAAAAATAAGGCTCAGATTACTTGCCCATGTCGTGCAGCCCAACGTGACAGTATGGAAATGATCTCAAATGTAGAAATGTATGAAAATGATGATTTCTTTGGGGGGGGGTTGAAGTTTAATTAAACAGTACAGTATAAAACAATCAGAATGGAGAAAGACCCATTAAAATCACTTAGAATGTATGTGTTGCCACCCTAGGATCACTCACTACTCATAAAGCAAATGTACAACTTTTATTATTAAAAAACTAAATAACCATCATACCGTCCATTTTTTAAAATATAAATACTGTGATCCAATATTTAGACCGCATCGCCTAAACTGCCTAAATGATTACCGCCCCGTAGCACTCATGTCGGCACCATGGAGTGCTTTGAAAGGTTGGTCATGGCTCACATCACGCCAGAAACCTTAGACCCACTCCAATTCACATAATTCCGCCTCAACAGATCCACACACCAATTCTGCCTCAACAGATACACAGATGACGCAATTTCAATCGCGCTCCACACGGCCCTTTCCCACTTGGACACTTCCCACTTCACCTACGTGTGAATGCTGTTCATTGACTACAGCTCAGCGTTCAACATCATAGTGCCTACAAAGATTATCATTAAGCTAAGGACCATGGGACTGAACACTTCCCTCTGCAACTGGATCCTGGACTTCCTGACGGACCACCCCCAGGTGGTAAGGGTGGGCAAAAACACATCTGCCACACTGATCCTCAACATGGGGGCCCCTCGGGTGCTTGCTTAGTCCCCTCCTGTACTCCCTGTTTACCCACAACTGCGTGGCCAAGCACGACTCTAACACCATCATTAAGTTTGCTGACAACATTAAGTGGAAGGCCTGATCACCAAAAAAGATGAGACGGCCTATAGGGTGGAGGTCAGAGACCTGGCAGTGTGGTGCCAGGACAACAACCTCTCCCTCAGTGTGAGCAAGACAAAGGTGCTGATTGCGGACTATAGGAAAAGGAGGACCGAGCACGCCCCCATTAACATCAACGGGCCTGAAGTGGAGCGGGTCGTGAGTTTCAAGTTCCTTGGTGTCCACATCACCAACAAACTATCATGGTCCAAACACACCAAGAGAGATGTGAAGGGGGCATGACAACACCTTTTCCCCCCCATGAGACTGAAAAGTTCTACAGCTGTACCATCAAGAGCATCCTGACCAGTTGCATCACCGCCTGGTATGACAACTGCTCGGCATCTGACCACAAGGCGCTACAGAGGGTACTGCGACGGCCCAGTACATCCCAGTACATCCCTGGGACCAAGCTTCCTGTCATCCAGGACCTATATACTAGGCGGTGTCAGCGGAAGGCCCAAAAAATTGTCAAAGACTCCAGCCACCCAAGTCATAGACTGCTCTCTCTGCTAACGCACAGCAAATGGTACCGGAGTGCCAAGTCTAGGACCAAAAGGCTCCTTAACAGCTTCTACCCCCCCAAGCCATAAGACTGCTGAACAATGAATCAAATGCCTACCTGGACTATTTACATTGACCCCCCCCCCTTTTTGTTTTTTGTTTTTACACTGCTGTTACTCACTGTTTATTATCTATGCAAAGTCACTTTAAAAATTACCACGGCTAACCTGCACTCCCTGTATATAGACTCGTTATTCTTATGTAAATGTATTGTTACTTTTTCATTTGATTTAGAATATTTTGTAAATATTTTCTATTTCTTAAACTGCGTTGTTGGTTAAGGGCTTATAAGTAAGTATTACATGGTAAGGTTGTATTTGGTGCATGTGACAAATAAAATTAGATTTGAATTGACCCTCCCCTTACCTTCTTTTGATTTCCAGATCACCAAGGGCCTGACGTCAGAGCTGAACCGCCTCTACACCCTGTTCTGCTCCAGGAACCCAGAGTTTGAGGAGAAGGGGGGCAAGGTGTCCATCGTGTCTCACTCCCTGGGCTGCGTGATCACCTTTGACATCATGACAGGCTGGGACCCGGTGAAGTTCTGTCTGCAGGAGCATCAGGATCTGGAGGAGGAGCTGGACCTGAGATGGGTCTCCTATGAGGAGAGATGCCTGCTGGAGCAGCTGCAGCTCACCAGGAACAGGTAGGCAGGGTGGTGGGTCATGGGATGGGTGTCTGTCAGTCCTCTAAACTGTGACAATCTCGACTGTGTCTAGAGACAGCTTGGGGGGTGTGTAGGAAGGCGTGTGGTATGAGTGTTTTGTTAATGGTCTGAATACTACAGGAACAGTATTACTCAAACTCCCCCTCTCCTCCTCAGGTTACGAGAGCTGGAGGATCAGCTTCAAGGCCTGGAGGCCTCCAAACCGCTAGCACTCCCTGCTCTTAAATTTAAGGTACACTCTGCTAACTGCTCAAAAGCAATCACCCAGGACACAGAACCCAAGGTGTTAATGTAAGAAAGTAACAAGATGACTAGCAAAGATGTGAAGGAAGGATATGGTGTCTGTTTCTTCCTCCTCCCCAGGTGGAGAACTTCTTCTGTATGGGCTCTCCCCTGGCAGTCTTTCTGGCCCTGAGAGGGATTAGACCAGGGAACAGTGGAGAACAGGACCACATTCTGCCTCGCTCCATCTGCCAGAGGCTATTCAACATCTTCCACCCCACGGACCCAGTGGTGAGAGACACACACACACACACCGCGATGCCCTTCACCAGGGCTATTCTATTGGACTTGGAGGGCTGAAACACCAGGTAGTTGTTTCTACCGGGTAGTTGATTGCATTATAAATCAGTCCCTGATTAGAGTGGAAAAAATGTAAAACCAGCATTGAAGCCCAAATTTGAATAGCCCTGTCCTAACCCTCAGCTCTGAGCCTTGATCATCTTATGGATGATTATACAGAGGGATTTTTCCTGACCAGAGGATAGACTGGGTGCTAGACTGACTGTGAATGGTTTGTCCCTCCTGCAGGCCTACAGACTGGAGCCCCTCATCCTTAAACATTACAGCAACATTGCACCTGCACAGATACACTGGTAAGAGTTCACAAAGTTCATTCATTTAATTAATTATCTTGTTACATATGAACTTATGAAACTAGTACTTACTTTATGGACAGTGACATGTTTTTCTTGTCCTAGGTGTAGTGCTATAGACCCCACGCCGTACGATGAGATCCGTCCCACCTTCATTAACCCGCAGAAGGACCCGACGTCGGACACAGAGAGCATCCCCAGCCCCACCACCTCCCCTGTCCTGGCCAGGAAATACTATGGAGAGTCTATTGCCAGCATGGGCAAGGCCAGCATACTAGGTACATCTGTCAGTCATCTGGTTGATTCTCTGTATAGAACTTTGTTGCATCAAATAACCATGTATGTTGCATGCACATTATAATGACCTTAAACGCTTGAATAGGAGTGCCTTCATTACCTGCACACATGACACAGATTCAAACAAAGCTAGAACATAAAGAATCAACTTCATTGTAAGATTACCTCACTCAGCAGGTTCCCATAGATTTTATAGCCAGTCATTTGTACAGCAGGTATTCGTAGACAGCACAACATGTCCTGAGCAGACAAAGCAGGTGGTTCCATTTAAATGTGCTTCAGCATGTTCCCAGCCTGTTGTGATGGAGTTGACATCTATTATTGGACTCCCTCTACAATATTTCCATCACAGACCCACCTGACTGATCATTGGAGATGACACTGGTAACACTGCCATCTTGTGGAGAGAGCATGTAAAGACTAGAGCTGTAGTACTGGGTCTACTTCACTCACCTTTGTTGCACCCTGTCTAAAATTAAGCCTTTGCTGTTTTCTCTCCGCCCCCTCTCTCTTGTCTGTCTAGGAGCGGCCAGTATTGGTAACAGTATAGGGAAGGGAATAGGAGGGATCCTGTTCTCTCGGTTCTCTCGGTCTGCGCCCTCCGGAGTGTCCTGTGCCATCGAGGCAGGGACCCCAGAGGGGGAGGAGCCGAAGAGGACCGTCGATAGCCAATCAGATTACGGCCTGTCGTCCACCTTGTCCCAGTCCCCCTCCACAGTCATAGACCCCTCAGGTTAGTTCAACTACATTTGTGTACAATTGTTTTGAGTGGGGAAAAAATGACGGATTCAGGAATAATTGTATCGTGATCCATGTAATATCAAGTGCCCTTTCAACCCCCCTATAAGTTATTTGTTTTATTTAAAAAATTGTGGAGAAGGAATACATCATGCTAATTCACATCAATAAGAGTGCTTGACAGTTGCAAGCCACTGTCCATGTTAACTTTTAAGTACCCTTTTGAATGTGTAGCAGGTAGGCCTATGACAGGTAGGCCTATGCGGTATACAGTAGTTAGTCTAAAATGTATTCTCACAGTGAGTCTCTTTGTTCTACAGTGGAAATGGAGCGCCGCATCGACTTTGAACTCCGTGAGGGCCTTGTGGAGAGCCGCTATTGGTCAGCGGTAACCTCTCATACAGCCTATTGGGTCTCACACGATATTGCGCTCTTCCTACTGACGTTCATATACAAGCAGGCCAACGTGCCGCCACCCACAGACAGTCCTGACCCAGAGTAAACACACAGAGAGCGACTTCACCATGTCCACACTCACACATAGCATCTTTATCACCCTTTGTTACTCCATTCTCTCTAACTAGTTTTATACTGACACACTTCTACTAACACACAGACCTCCTTTCGTACTGTTTAGGATGGATACACATTCACCCAAGGGTGACACATTGGATTATGGCCCCCTAAGGGGGGGCAGCCTGCCTGTCACTGTGATGACCAGTCCCAATGCATGCTCTGTGAAGCATGGGGGATAGTAGAGTCCTCCATCTATCCTTCCAGCCGCCAACGAGTATGTCAGAGATTTCATTGCACGCTCCCAAAGGCGTCTCCTCTTCCTCTTAAGATCACAGTCTCTGTCTGAAACTGCTGCCCTCTCGGATGTACCAGTCTCGAACTCCCCCCACCATCTCGAACCCCCCCCCATGTGTAGCAGGCATGGTTCAGCCATAGTTCAGCCCAACCCAAAGCTCTACTCTCCTCCACAGACTCTTTATGGAGCTGTGGGATGCACAAGCCAGCCTGGACCTCTCGGTAACCTCCGTCATCCACACTGGTCTGTATCTTCTGACCCTGAGTTACGTTTCCATCGACAAGAACCCGGCTGGATACTGGGACCCTCAAATAATGGAAAGACTTATGAAGGAAATGAAAGTTGTGTAACTTTGTCTCAAAACGTATGTTACTGTCTGAGTGAACTCAATGCAACTTTCAAAGGGGTCTAAATGTTATTTCTATAATAGAATGTTAATATATTTCACTAAGAAAATAATACTACAGTTTGTTTTTTCTTTATTTGTTTTGGAAATGTAAAAAAAAAGTGTGAGACGAACTCGTTCGCTGTACTTCGAGTTAGTGTTCCTCCTTTTCATTACCATTTGACCATCGAGTGACTTTTACGAAGAAGTATCAATTGACAGTAGTGAGCATGAGCCTCGCACAAAGCTCTGCAAAAAGCCTTTAATTTTTTATTTTTTATACAACAAAGTTATTAGATGACGTACAGTTTAAGTCGGAAGTTTACATACACCGTAGCCAAATACATTTAAACTCAGTTTTCGCAATTTCTGACATTTAATCCTAGTAACAATTCCCTGTCTTAGGTGAGTTAGGATCACCACTTTATTTTAAGAATGTGTTTGAAGGTAGGCCTTGAAATCCACAGGTACACCTCCAATTGACTGAAATGATGTCAATTAGCCTATCAGAAGCTTCTAAAGCCATGACATAATTTTCTGCAATTTTCCAAGCTTTTTAAAGGCACAGTCAACTTAGTGTATGTAAACTTCTGACCCACTGGAATTGTGATACAGTGAATTAAAAGTTAAATAACCTGCCTGTAAACAATTGTTGGAAAAATGACTTGTGTCATGCACAAAGTAGATGTCCTAACCGACTTACCAAAACTATAGTTTGTTAACAAGACATTTGTGGAGTGGTTGAAAACAAGTTTTAATGACTCCAACCTAAGTGTATGTTAACTTCCGACTTCAAGCATTACCTTATGTCTTTGGTTTTAGTAACTGAATGGTGCTGTGTGGCAAACTGTTTTCTTTGAGGTACATTTGAAGGTCTCATCTTTGGCTCCAGGGAGTGAGTGGCACTGGCTTGACTTTCACTTGATTTTCAGATGACGTTCATACAATGTCAGCAGGACATTCAAGTGACACAGACATCCGTCCATGTTAAAGTCAAGCTTGGTGAGTGTCATTTTGCCTGTAGCCAGCCTTGACTAGTAACTTACATTATTGTCATTAAATGTAATTTAGTTTCTCTTTTAGTCACCGAGAAGCAATGTTAGGTCCCTGTATGGAGCTCTGAAATGTACCCTCCATTTTATGTTACAGAGCAACTTTTCATTCTAACCAAAACACAGGTGAAGTCAGTTCTGTTCAGATGGATAGTCTGAAGTCTAATTTGCTCCTAATGTATACAATTCAAGTGTCAAAGAGAGATCATGTCAATGCTTAATCCAGGCTGTATCACAACCGGCCGTGATTAGGAGTTCCATAGGGCGGCACACAATTGGCCCAGGGTCGTCCGGGTTCGGCCGGTGTAGGCTGTCATTGTAAATAAGAATTTGTTCTGGACTGACTTGCCAAGTTAATTTTGTGGTTGGAAGGAGGAGCTGTCACTCACAGGTTTGAGCCAGTAGAAACTCTCCTAAGAAACCTTAAAGGTTATTAACAGGAAGTGACCTTCAGGCAGTAAAATATTTACATTGATTCCCTGATCAATAAAATGGAAAGAGGATGTATATATTTTTTATCCAATTTATTTTTAATTATCATTTTCAAATATATAGTAGTGTTAACATAGATCCCTTAAAGGTCCAATGCTGCTGTTTTATCAATATCAAATCATTTTGGGGTAAAAATGAAGTACTTGGTTAATTAAAAAGAGCAATTTCTCAACAAGAATTTGTCAAGGACTGTCTGAGTGGTTTTAGTGGGGAGGGGAAACTGAAAACTATCTCTTATTGGCAGAGAAGTTTGGAACTCTCTTTTTTATTGGACTATTAACTAATTTACGGCCTGGTGATGTCACCAGGTAAGCCAGAACTCAATCCAACCAAAACAGGCAGACTCTTACACTAAAAGGGCATTATCATCGTTTTGAAAATGTTCTACCTCATAGTGTGGAAATGTATATAAAACACAGGGAAATTAAGTTTTTGACTGCACTGGGCCTTTAAGGGAACAGGGAATTCAGCAGGTGGCCAAATATTACTGTTATTTTATGCGTGCTTTACTCTTAATGGCTAAGCCAGTATGAACAGAGCATGTTGAAATACAAGGGCGTTTTCCCTCTACGAAAGGGCTTCAGGTTAGTTATTCAGCTTTAGTCACTTTTTCCAAGAACAATATGCAAAGCTAAACAAGCTCAGTACATTTGTTTATGGCTCAGAAAGAGAAACATGATGCCTGAATCACTTTGCATCCCATCTGGTCATTTTAAATGTAAATGTCTCATCTGGGTTATTGCAGTGTTGCCAACAGATGTTTGAAATCCTAAAGCTGCATTCAAATGGTCTGGCACTGGCTGCTCATTATCTAAAAAAAAACACAAGGCATGTTTTTAAATAAACTGTTTTTTGCAATAAGATGCGGGATGATGAAATGGAACTAACCTCAAATTAACTTGTGTGTTTGTGTGTGCTGCTCACTGCACATTGTCATTGTAGCGTTCCCTGTATGTCCTATGCTTTGTTATCTGAATAACAGTCTAATTAATTGTCTAATAATATGTATAGCACACACTCTTGCTAAGGGCTGGGGTCTAGTAATCCACACAATGGATTTATTTTAGTTTTTATTTTGAATGTGCTCATTTGGGATCATTGCAGAAGAGTGGCGTGCATGTTAGTGGGGCCTATTTTGTGACTCAAATCAAGTGGACTCAGACCAGGCTGCCTTGAAGAGGACCAGATAACTCTTGATGTCATGGGCAGTAAGGGAAAATGACTTGGAGTTGTTCAGAATGAATGTTGATGGTGGATACACATTCTCAATGGCTATAAATGTCACGAGCGCTTTAGACATGGGTCTTATTGCTTTTGTGTGTTTCTGTTAAATGTCTGACGGAGGTGAAAGACTATGCCTCTTTTCTGCCATTTAAATCAAGTTGTTTCCATATTGGGCAGTCATGCAACTAATTCTCTCTTATGAAGGGTTTGAACACATGTTGTTTTAAGTATACTGGTCAAGGACAGTTTAACTGATGTCTCTGCATGCTAAAATGATACCTGCTGGGTATGGGGTTTAGAATGATGGTTGGAGGGGGCTATCATAATTGTGGTTGGTTAAAGTTCCGATACATCAGGCCAGCTATCACAAGGTGAACCTTATTCAAATACAGGCAAGCACCGAATGTCAACTGTGTTCGGAAATATATTGGCTGAAGAAATTAGTTTAAATAGTTTGATGTGCACATTCTGTTTTTTGTTCTGTTTTGATAATGGTCATGGGACTCTCTTGTCAGGGAGGTTTCACAAACCTCAGGGATATGTCTGTTATATTGTCTGACCATCTCAGCTCTGAGCATTTAGTGAAGCCACAGGGAAGTCAAAGTACAGTAGCTAGCTGGTCTATCACAGTCGCCCACAGTTTGAGAGCTTTGGTTCACCTTTGAACCCTAAGGGATCATCTGTCAAACCGGTTGTGTTCAGTAGGGCACACTGTAGAGAATACAGTATGTTTGGGATGAAATATAGACGTCAGTGTTCTTATTAGATAAGTTCTGATAGTACCGCCTTGTTTTCCTATTACAAAACAATTTCCACCTAATGATATGCCCCAGAGCTCTCGCCTTTCAGATTATGTCCACAGAATGAGAAGTACCATCTTGGAATGTCTGCATTGTCTTGAGTCGACTGTATGAACTCAACCTTTTTCAGTAAGACTGTTACTTTAACTTTCTGCTGGAAAAGTGACTCCCTAGAGCTGTTCAATAACCCACCATGCCTGTAATCAAACTGCCATCCAAAACATTTTATTTTATTAAAACATTTTTCTTATTTTATTCTGTACTCTCCCATCTGCTTCTTTTTAAAGTTGTTCTGTCATGTCCCAATGATGATGATGATATCTGAGAGGAAGGTCTGTACTGACCTCTGGACTGTCTTGTCTGGCTGAATGAGAAGTGCTAAAATGTGTGGGAGGGGGGTCTGGGACGAGGCTGAGGGAGGAAGATATTGTCAAAATATTAAGCAGGAACGATTCGCTAGTTTCCAGGTTCTGTTGGAGCACTATACTGCTATTTGTTTTCTTTGAACCTTAGATCAAATTCTTTCCTCTGCACTGCACAGACTTTCCAACCACACCACAATAGCTGATTGATAGTTTATGAATAGAGCTTTGTGTGATTGAAGATATTGGGTAACACTTTTTATGTATCTAGATTGGTACAGTAGTTGAATCCAAGTGCACTTAAACAATATCTGTAAAGCAGAGTTGGGATTAGTTAAAAGTTAAGTGAATGCAACAAACACTGGACTGCAATACCTATGGCAAAAAAACCTGGCAATACCGTTGGTTCTAGGTTTGGCCACAAGATGGCAATCCTCCCCATGAGTTCCTCTAAATCAATGGCTCCCGTTGACCATCTGGTCATCAGAGACCTCTCCCAAGTCCATTTCCTCTCTCCACTAACAATGAGGCAAGAATTAGCATGAGTCAGTTACTGATCAGCCCTGTGGTGGTCTGTATATCTGAGCTATTACAAAGGATTTATAGAGTGATGTACTTGATCAACCCTTCATTTAGTTTGTCCAGTACTAACTCCTAGTTAAATCACATGCAAATACTTTGGCAGTGAATATTAAGACTGTCTGTACACCATGCTATAACGCTGTAATATACTTTCTAGCTGAATGCTTATGTCCATTACTAGGACTGTTTGCCAGGATTGTGTCATTTAAGTACAAAGTTACACATTTCCATTGGACACTGCCATATCCACTTGATTACAGACACTGTTGTGAACTTCATTAGAGGATACAGTACAAGTTCCACATCAGTAATTGACTGTCTGGATTTGATTGAGATTATTTTCGTGACGGGTCGTTCCTGAATTGCTTTGGCATTTGGGCATGGCATTTTTGAAAAATGTAACTTTTTTTCTATATTTGTATTTGGTTATGTCTTCCTGTCTAAATCAACTAATATGGCAGCTTAATGACTTTAAATCATGTTTACCATTATGATATCAGTGTGCCACCCGTAGGAGTAGTAACACTGATTATGGTAACACCAGTGAGACATTTTAGGGTTCTTTAAATTCCCAAACTTGTCACTACTATATCACTACTGGGACAAGCCAATACGCTTACACTAAGTACTTTAAAAATGCATAAATAGAAAGTTTTGCGGTATGACGGTTGTGCGTCTAGTGGTTAGAGCTTTGGGCCAGTAACCGAAAGGTTGCTGGATCGAATCCCTGAGCTGCCAAGGTAAAAAATCTGCCATTCTGCCCCTGAACAAGGCAGTTCCCCGGTAGGCTGTCATTGTAAATAAGAATGTTCTTAACTGACTTAAATTAAGGTTTAAAAAAAAAAATGTAACGGTTATATCTTTGATACACGTTTTTGTGTATATTCAACTGTTTTAACTATTAATCATTTGAAAGGGTTTTTCATGTTTACAAAAGCAAGGGACGTAAATGCCACCACAATTCAAGAACGACACTAGACCAGTGGTGTGAAAGTCAGACATTGTACAGAGAAACCTGACGCAGACAGTACAGTTAGTATAAGAGAGTACTATCTCCTGCTCTGCAGCACCAGTCCCCACTCCTGGCTGCGCTGCATCTGATTCCAAATGTTTACTCTGCAATTAAACAGAGCCTATAAAAGGCAATGGGTTGGCTGCCAGACTCTGACTAGGGGTTCAGAGCAGCAGGAGAGAGGTTATAAATCGCTTTGATGCAGACCATAGTCTGAGGCCCAAATTCCTTTGCTGGAGCTAGTAAGAGCAGAACACTAGAGGAGAGCCAGAAACACAGATGATTCATGCCTTGCCCCTGACCACTTGGAGCAGGAGTGCATGCTGCTGTGCAGAAGAGCAGATGCAATGGGGGAAAAAAGGATACCAACTCAATCTTTGCCAAACTAGCCATTTGTCTGTCTATGGCTTTGAATGCACATCAACAAGTAGTTTGGATAAATATGTCATTCTCTAGAGTGGTGGAGTCAGTGTGTGGATAGAAAAACACAAATTCCACACATTGATATGTGATTTATTTTGTTTATAATGACTAACAGCTAGGTATCCATACAGACTCAACAGGGTTTTATTTCAATAGGGGGTTGATTCTTCTGCCCTTCAATCGTCCATTACTCTTGCCTGTTAATCTTCTCATCATTTAGGCTAAAGACTCAAACTGTAGGCCCACGGTGTACAATACACTCATGTTGGTCTTGGAATGATGTATCAGAAATGAAAATACAGGGGCGAGAGTTTCTCTCTTTATTTGATTTAGCTATGCTTCAAGAAAAATAATGCACAGAACATGTCAGTCTGATAAGAGGAGAGGGTAGAACATAATTTCAGGAAAACAAATACAATGCCTGTTATGATAAACAGTTTACATTTTATTCAAAACCTCTTAAATGTATATTCCCCATATTTGGGGACCCTATTAGATATTTTTTTTATACAATTCATTCTGGTATGAGAACGGTAGCCCTCCCCATCTGCAAAAGCAGGGTTTCTGCGGAAAGCTGAGTATCTTGGCTATTGATCGGTGCCTTCAAATCTTTGTTGTGATTTACTACCACATATGGGCAAACAAATGTATAAGGGCAGGCTGAGCCGATGACCTCATTTCAAGATGATTGCTACCTACATTTCGGTTTTCGTTGTGAAGCATAAACTAAATAAACACTGACTACGTTGATACTCACCGAAAGCCGGGACTCCACAGATCATGAGGATATTGTATTTGTCTGCCTGTGACCTACCGTTATTGATCACCAGTCCCGAGAGTAAAAATGTTTATTTTATGCTACGTTATCTACATCATACAAGGTACAGTAAACTTGGATTTAGTCTGTGTTTGAGCAATAGCTACAGGGGAGGTATCAAATTAATCCTGAGGCTCGTAGGAACAGATCTAGCATATTACCAATGTTATTGGTGTATCACTTAGTGGCAACATCGAATGTCCACCGAGTGACTATATATCTTTGCGCATCAAAATATGACGTTGCCCTCTTATGCGCTGTAGGCATCCATTCCACGGTAGTGGCTACTTTGGCACATTGACAGTATTGTAGTCAATGAAATATGCTTTCCAGGGCTATGCAGTTGACCTGGGTGGGACAAAGCAAGGGCTAGAACCTTTTAACATCCAGTGTGCAAAAAAAAGTGCAATTACCACATTCGGACACTTTGGAGAGATTGAAAGGACACTTGAATGTACCCTGGATACCCATAACACCCGTGAGGTTGATATGGTATAAATTGTGTTTTTATACAGAACAAATAATATTTAGGGATTGCAAATATGTAATAGCACTGGAATTATCTCATTTACAGACATATGCCCCTTTGGAGAGGTTTAGGGACATTTGGAAACGTCCCGTGACCACACTTGACACCACTTACTAAAACAGCTGCCCATTTCTTGTTGTAGGTCTATCATTCTAATTTTTTTTCTGATATTGTTCACGGTGTGGAAGCCATCTGATGTGTTTCCAGCTCTAGTCATCAATAATTCACGTATAGCTTGTCAATAAAAGATGACTTTCAAAATGAAATTAAAAAATGTTATTTTGTGTGTGCTTGATCTTGTGTATTCTAAGCTATGTAACTCCTATCTATCTTCTGATCCTTTCCTCATAGTCTCCCAGATGTCTTCTTTCCAAATGTTTGCATGTCAGAATAATGTAATTACACATTAATAGCAGTTACTTTTGGGTATGCCTATTTAGGCGGAAATCTAAATTTTGCCATTACACCTTATTAATTCAAATTAATGAGCAGTAGCTAGGCATATCCAAATCGTATTTAAGACTGGACACTGGACACTTTGTAACATATTTACAGTGAGAGCGACATAGTGCAACATTGTATTTTAGACCAGTGGGCTCCGTCTCTGGATTTGATAGTTGGATGGGACTTTAGAACGTGTTTTTTAAATGAGTAATTGTGTGCAATTCTGTAGGCCCCATAGCGGTCACCGGATGTACCACCGCAAGCTCCGTACTATTTCCATAAAAGGCATGCAGCAGCGGATATGCCCTTGTTATTCCCTACCAAACTGTTGACATTTCCTCAAATTAGTCAGTTATGAATGAAAGCATGGAATAAAACGACAGACAATGTATTTCTAAATAAGAGTTTGTATTTGGGGAAATAATTGAAACTCAAAGCCTAGAGGCAAAAAATACCCGCGAGAAAAGGACCCGATCGTAATAAAAATGATAAATTACATTGTGCGTAATTTCCCGCGTCACATTGTAACATTTCCCTTCCAATGACTGATAAAGAAAGTATAGTAGGAGCAGGGGCGATGACCGGTCGGGTCGTGCTATCCGGATTCCTTGGGGCGTCCCTACCCTAACCTTAACTCCTACCCTTACCATTTTATATTTAAACTTCAGTGGCATAGGGACGTTCCAAGGATCCCAGATAGCACTGATCGTGCTGGGAGAGAGTCCCTGCTGCACTATTTGAAAGGAAAAGACGGATTGGAGCTGGAGCAATGAGTGACGTTATCTGGTGGAAAGAGGGAGGGCGAAAAAGAGACGGCTGGACTCCATTAGCTGAAGCCTGAGGAGACCCTTTGGGATACTTCACTTGGACGAGTTCTTTGGGATTTTCTCTTTGAACAGACCTAGATACAGGATTTAGAAGAAAAAAACGTGTTGACTATCGAATCCTCTGAAGTTTTAGTGGCTTTTTGGATTTGGCTTGGTGTATTTGAGAAGGTGAGTGGACACAAACTGATTTAAATGTTCGTCCTCCCAGCTCGCAATAAATGTAGCCTAGTCAGTATTTTGCTCACTCTGCTGCTAGGAATTGAGTTTTGTACACCTACTGCGCATAAAAGACTGGTTATATCTGGTAAATAAATGAGGATTCATGTGTTTTAACTTCCTTTTTACTTCATGAAACTTAATTTAGTTAATTTATGGGCATGTTTTACTGGTTGACCATATTGTGTGCTCAGGAGTTCTTGCATGGGGCTGCTTACGTAATCAACTTCATAATTTGAATGGCTCTCTTTACCGTTAGAAAAAGCAGGTGAACACACAAATGGGAAGTGTTATTGTTTGCCATAACTAGGCCTGAAGCCTACCCTTTGTTCTCATTTGGTTATTGAATAATTGACTGCGTCCTCTGTTAATTCCAAACAAGCATAGTGATATCACAAGCATTCTTCAAATGGCTTATAAGATAACTTATACATTTGACTTAGATTCAAGGAAACACACTGTTGAAGTTATGGAAGCGCAACATTTTCCCAAATCAAAACACTAACACTGATCGGCTATGGTGGTGAGGGTCCTGTGCGTCCTCAAGTCACTTTCAGCCTGCATATGACAAACTAAATGAATGTAGCCTATGGCACGCACCAGGGTAACAGGTTTGCATTTTTCCTACCAGTTGAATGGAACAATGTTTAATATTGGGCAATTTTTCCTAATTGTTATGATTTGTGTCAGGATGGCGCTGGACGGTATACGGATGCCCGATGGCTGCTATGCCGACGGGACGTGGGAACTGAAGATGCACGTGACAGACCTCCACAGGGATGTGTCTTTGAGGGTCACTGGCGAGATCCACGTTGGTGGGGTCATGCTCAAACTCGCGGAGAAACTCGGTGAGAGATGTTTAATGGTGTCACACTCCTTTTAGTACAGATCTGCTGAAAATGTGCCTAAATGTTCTGTTTTTATGTCCCATATCATTCAAACCTTTTGGAATATAAATAATGTTTTGTCCCTTTTGATTTATGTCAATGATTTTTATTTCCCCACGTTGTTTTATGCTTCTATTCAACATTTGTTTTCCTTCTGTGGTTGACTAAGGAGGAGGAAGGCCATAGTTGGTCATGAGGCAATGTTCTTTAGCCCCTTTACCTCCCATCTGCAGATGGGTTCTCTATGGCAGTTACCTTGTCATATTTGTGGAACAGTAAATATCTTTGTTTGAAACATTGTTACTCAACGGACCACTGGAATGCCAGTTCCGGTAAACACATTAACAGATAATAGCAACCTGTAACCAGTGAGTGACATGTATGAAAGATCGGGCTACTGTATTGGCTTAAGTGGGAATTCAGAATCTATCTAGCCAGTAATGTTTTATATGGACACACGGTTGTTTCATGGTGGAAAAGGGTCATGGTGGCAGTGCAGTTTGGGTCTTGACAGCATGTCGAATGTGCCCGAATACCCAACTTTCCTCCATTGCACAAAGTTTTATTCCCTGGCCTGCCCGTTTCCCTGTTTAGCCCTCCTGTTAAAGCTCAGGATAATTGGGGCCTTTGTTCCCTGTGGTCGTCTGTGCTGCATTTAAACCAGGCTCATAATCTTCATTGCTGCTGCACCATGTGGGAAGACATGAATGTGTGTGGTTGTATGAAGCTGTGTATGCAATCCTCACTCTTCTGATGGCCTGGATTCTTTGTTCCAGGACAAGGGTGTGTGTGTTTGAAGGGGGTTGTCCAGCTTGTTGAAATATTGAACTCTTTCACTGCTCTTAATATTAGTCAATAGGTTGTGTGTTCATGGTACTTTTCTCAGTCTGCAGGAATCATATTATGCATGGTCCTGACTACCTCTGGCTACCTGTTGGTCTTTTGAGTTATCGCCAGTAGATTCCAGTGGTTTGATGGCCATGGATTAGAATAGCTTGGTTCGGCTGACCATGACTGGTGGTTGTTCTGGTCACACTGAACCAAAACAACACTATGTGAGTGGAGTAGGCCTAGTTTGTATGTGAGGAGACGCACACAAGACTCCCCATTGGCAACATCACCAGTGTCTTCATTATCTCTTGATTACAGTAAAAGCACTGCCGCTGGGCTAACTAGTTACTAGTCACTCCAGTCATATTGACTTCTTAAACTATTATTTGTTTTGATTACACTCACGTGAGGGTTGAGAAGTTTAAGTAGCTGCCATGGCTGTCCTAAAACACTCCCCACAGTTTACTGGTTGGTTGATTGTTTTCACATTAAAATAGGTTTAGTCAGGTTGTTTTTGATTGTAATCATTAACCCAGCCCCTCTGTAGACTTCACACATGACTAGTCACTCCAGTCACCACTACTCACTACCTTTTTCAGGTACAGTACATTGGCCTGTTGCTCGGAATACTGTACCTATGACCAACAGAGAAACCGGTTAGTCAGTTGCATCAATGTGATGATCAAGTATGATCAGAGTTTTGGGTGGAAATCAACAGGTTGGCTTTGAACTTGAGTGGGAGCATGGGACCCTCACATGATGAAACCGACATGGGCATCCCCCTCCCCTCTCATGTGACACTGGTGTAGGCACCACCTCTTTGTGCTTTTCCCCAACTGTAAGTGACCTGCTTTCATGCCTCAAAGTCCACCCACCTTTCTCACTCGTGACATTGTTGAATAGTTCAGAACAGACCCCTCTGAACTGTTCTCAAGTGCTCTAGTTACATGTACACATGGATTCGCTGTTTGGTTGGATGCGATGCGAGTCCTATAGTTGTCTTGTAGTATGCAGGCTCTTTTGTAGGGCACTTTTTGAAGGTAGTGAACACACGCACACATGCTGGGGGACACTTAGGTGCCACACACTTCTGGCATGCATGTCCTCTGTCACAGACACAAAGGACGTCCTTGTGTTTCTGTTTGTGGGACAATCTTTGGCATGCCTTACACTGCATTGTGTCACACACACACATACTAAATTAAGATCCCAGGACCTCTCATGATGGTTTCACAGCTATTGTTCACAGTTATTATTCAAAGCACAGCACTTGTTTTTTTTTTACCAGCAGTTGTCTTATTTATTGTGTTTGTTTTGATATATAGTGGGCCGTGGCATGTCTGCATCATGCATGTCCGTGTGTGTGCTGTTCATGTCCATTTGCGAGTGCTGTCCGTGTGTGTGTGTTCTATGTCTTATCCCTCAGCCCTCCATCTCCTTCTATAAGCAGTGGTCTTCCTCCTATCTCTGAGTCTCAGATGGGGAGCAGGAGCTCCAGGATGATGGATTAAACTGAAATGCCAGGAAAGCACTTTGCTATTGATTACAGCCTTCATTCTCCTTCAGCCTGCAGAGAGGAGAGCTGTATTTAAGGCTGCATAATTGATCACCCCCCCTCTGATTGCCCCCTCACTCACTACTTCACTTGTTTGTGTCTGCTGGCTTTAGACATTGAAAAATAACAGAGTAATAGAGTGCTTCCTTTGAAAGCTTTCTGTTGGAATCGAAGAAGGGGAAACAAACATCCAACATAACAACATTAGCAGTCAGATTTATTTGATGAAGATAGAACATTTGTCATACTGTATTATATAAACCATTGTAGAAAGTCTAGCTTTATCTGTAGAACTTCTATTAGATTATGGTTCACGATCAACTTCGGGTTAATGAGTTGCACTAATTGTCCAACTTGGTCCAACTTGATTTTACACTCAACCATGAGCTGCTCAGTTTCACACCGTAAACCATCGTTTGCCACGTCCTGAGAACATTTCAACACCAGACATCGCCTCCATCTAGAGGTCTGTGAGGGACGGATTTCTTCATCCCGCAGCTTTTCATACCGCTCCCGCTGGCTTTCTGTCCGACTCCCACCAGCTCCCGCTGGCTTTCTGTCCGACTCCCACCAGCTCCCGCAAGAACTGGTCTAGAACCCAACCACAGTCCCGCAATGTTATTTTTGGCATATGTGACGCAGCTCGCTTGCCAGCCGTGGTCACAGACTCCTTGCTCAGTCCAAATGCTACGCCACGCCCAAGACATTCGTGTCTATAAAGTTCATTTCTGGAATTTCTTTCCTTAATGCGTTTGAGCCAATCAGTTGTCATGACAAGGTAGGAGTGGGATACAGAAGATAGACCCACTCGGTAAAAGACCAAGTCCATATTATGGCAAGAACAGCTCAAATAAGCAAAGAGGAAACAACAGTCCATCATTACGTTAAGAAGGTCAGCCAATCTGGAAAATTTCAAGAACTTTGAAAGCTTCTTCAAGTGCAGTTGCAAAAACTATCAAGCGCTATGATGATGATGAGCTCTCATGAGGACCGCCACAGGAAAGGAAGACCCAGAGTTACCTCTGCTGCAGAGGATAAGTTCATTCGAGTTACCAGCCTCAGAAATTGCAGCCCAATAAATGCTTCACAGAGTTCAAGTAACAGACACATCTCAACATCAACTGTTCAGAGGAGACTGCGTATCAGGCCTTCATGGTTGAATTGCTGCAAAGAAACCACCACTAAAGGACACCAATGATAAGATGAGACTTGTCTGGGCCAAGAAACATGTGCAATATACATCAGACCAGTGGAAATCTGTCCTTTTGATCCGATGAGACCAAATTTGAGATTTTTGATTCCAATTGCTGTGTCTTTGTGAGACTCAGAGTAGGTGAACAGATGATCTCCGCATGTGAGGTTCCCACTGGGAAGTGAGGAGGAGGTGTGGGGGTGCTATGTTGGTTACACTGTTTGTGATTTTATTTAGAATTCAAGGCACACTTAATCAGCATGGGTACCACAGCATCCTGCAATCCCATCTGGTTTAAACTTCGTTTGTTTTTTAACAGGACAATGACCCAACACACCTCCAGGCTGTGTAAGGGCTATTTAACCAAGGAGAGTGAAGGAGTGCTGCATCAGATGACCTGGTCTCCACAATCACCCGACCTCAACCTAGTTGAGATGGTTTGGGATGAGTTGGATCGCAGATTGAAGGAAAATCAGAAAACAAGTACTCAGCATATGTGGGACCACCTTAAAGACTGTTGGAAAATAATTACAGGTGGAGCTGATTGAGAGAATGCCAAGAGTGTGCAACGCTTTCATCAAGGCAAATGGAGGCTACTTTGAAGAATCTCAAATTTAAAATATATTTAGACTTTAACACTTTGGTTATTACATGATTCCATGTGTGATAGTTTTGACGTTGTCACTCTTCTACAATGTAGAAAATAGTAAAAACAAAAATAAAAAAAAAACCTTGAATGAGTAGGTGTGTCCAAACTTTTGACTGGTACTGTAAGTATTCAGACCCTTTCCTCAATACTTTGTTGAAGCACCTTTTGGCAGTGATTACAGCCTCGTCTTCTTGGGTATGACCCTTTAAGCTAGGCACACAGGTATTTGGGGAGTTTCTCCCATTTGTCTCTGCAGATCCTTTCAAGCTCTGTCAGGTTGGATGGGCAGCATAGCTGCACAGCTATTTTCAGGTCTCTCCAGAGATGTTCGATTGGGTTCAAGTCCTGGCTCTGGCTGGACCACTCAAGGACATTCTGAGTCCTGCGTTTTGTCTTGGGTGTGTGCTTAGAGTCGTTGTCCTATTAGAAGGTGAACCTTTGTCCCTGAACCTGCTCCAGAGCGCTCAGGACTTCAAGGATCTCTCTGTACTTTGCTCCGTTCATCTTTCCCTCAATCCTGACTAGTCGCCCAGTCCCTGCCGTTGAAAAACATCCCAACAGCATGATTTGTGCCACCACCATGCTTCACTATAGGGATGGTGACAGGTTTCGTCCAGCTGTGACACTTGGCATTCAGGCCAAAGAGTTCAATCTTGGTTTCATCATACCAGAGAATCTTGTTTCCCATGGTCTGAGAGTCTTTAGGTGCCTTTTGGCAAACTCCAAGCGGGCTGCCGTTCCTTTTACTGAGGAGTGGCTTTCATCGACCATAACGGCCTGATTGGAGTGCTGCAGAGATGGTTGTCTGTCAGGAAGGTTCTCCCATCTCCACAGAGGAGCTCTGTCTGCATGACCATCAGTTCTTGTCACCTCCTGTACCAAGGCCCTTCAATCCCGATTGCTCAATTTGGCTGGGCGGGCTGCTCGAGGAATAGTCTTGGTGGTTCCAGTCTCATTCCATTTAAGAATGATGGAGGCCACTGTGTTCTTGGGGACCTTCAATCCTGCAGACATTTTTTTGGTACCCTTCCCCAGATCTGTGCCTCAACACAATCTTGTCTCGGAGCGCTACGGACAATTCCTTCGACCTCATGGCTTGGTTTTTGCTCTGACATGCACTGTCAACTGTGGGACCTTTTCATATAGACAAGTGTGGGCATTTCCAAGTGTATGTAAACACACTGTAGATTTCTCCTGCACAATGTATTTGGCTTGTGTATCAGAGTTCCAGGAATAGGGTTTGTTAGAAAAGCCAAACATTCGATTTAGGGGTTGTGAGGAAGTTCCTTTAACAATACACAGTACTCTGAGTGATTTCTGAGGGAGGTGGAAAGCTTGGAGGAGATGGGAGTAGGATTCAACTGCACCTAGACATCTTTTGTTTTCCCTTCCTCTTCCTAATGCATATGGCTAGTATTCGAGGGGGTTAAGCTGATCCTAGAGCTGTGTTGTAAGGGATAGAGTGGCGCAGGGCTGGTTCAGAGGAAGGGGAGGTGGGGATGAGGGGGAGGTGGGGATGAGGGGGGGGGGGGTAGAAGGGATGAGGGGGGGGGTGGGTAGAAATGAGGGGGGGATAGAAGGGAGGTGGGGATGAGGGGGGGGGGTAGAAATGAGGGGGGCGGTAGAAGGGAGGTGGGGATGGGGGGGTAGAAGGGAGGTGGGGATGGGGGGGGGTAGAAGGGAGGTGGGGATGGGGGGGTAGAAGGGAGGTGGGGATGAGGGGGGGGGGGTAGAAGGGAGGTGGGGATGAGGGGGGGGTTAGAAATGAGGGGGGGGTAGAAGGGAGGTGGGGATGAAGGGAGGTGGGGATGGGGGGGGGGGGGGGTAGAGGGGATGTGTATGATGTGAGCCACTGCTCTAGAATTCCATAAAAGTATTCTGGGGAGCAGGAAATGACTTCCAGGGTTTGGCATGTGGACACTGCAGTGCCGTCATTCCAATACCTCCTGCTGCCTGCTTCAGCTCTAACCCTCTCTTTTTTCTTTCTGTCTTTGGTTCACTTTCTTTCTCTGTGCCTGCCATCGACTACTCCCTTCTTGGAAAATATATTGCGTATGAGGAGCCTGGGCCCTGAACTTTTTTTGGGGGGGGGGTGGGGGGTATTTATAAGCCATGTATGCAATGTCAAAGTAGTTGCCCTCTTTGCCCTTTTTTTTATTTTGATGTCTTTTTAATGAGTAGACACTATTTAAAAGTCGGATGTATTTATTTTGGATTTGAATGTGGGAGCAAAGGTCTGCCTGGGTATGTTTGTAGTATGGGGGCGTTAGTTAGCGATTTGAGATGTATTGGCCTTAACCAACTGACATTTCCTTTAAAAAGCGGTGACTAGGTTTTCCCAGTACTCCAATCAGAATGGGAGGTTTGAGTGGTCTATTACGTTGTTGTGTTTTGGACAGTTTCCCCCCTGACAAACCTGTCCAATTCGGTGCTTCATTTATAAACGTTGGGTACATTTTTAAACTAAATGTCTGCATGCTCTGTTTCTGAAAAGACTGCATGCACAAAAATATTGAGATTCATAAACTTGGCACACGCCATACATACACGTCTCCCGTTATAAATCAGAAAAACTGTGAACGAGCATTATAACTCTGCATGAATAACGCCCATTATTCACCTTTTTTATGGTGACAATAACGCCCTTATTTGCTGTATACTTCCGAAGTATTGGAATTAGGCCAAGACGGTAGGCTGTCTAAAGGAAATGGCAATTGCAAACATGATCAAATGCCTTTGGAGGTGTTGGCAGAATGTTTTCTTGTGTCATTTGCTGTAGCTGGCTGTTTCTGAAAGACAAAAACAATAGCAAATTGTTGTGGACCTGTAAACGGATTGTTTGAATTCAATGTTTTGCATTTACTGTTTCCCGAACCTAAATATGCTGCACTGTCCCTGAATTCTGAAACATTGTCTACTCAGATTTTTTTTTAAAACAACAGTAGGCCATTTTACAGTGGTAGCCTGTTAAATTCTACTGTGTTGTCAACTGTGCTCCCTTTCGGATGTATAGAGCAAACACTTGAAATGATATTAGCCTATATAATAGGCCCAATTAAATGAGATGTGTGTGCTAATTTGTTGTATGGCTACTTGGGGAATATGAACTCCTCATTGCTGGAAAAAGTGTACACTTGAAAATGAAATGGTGCATCTTGAGATTTCATCCTGCAAAATGTCAAATACATTTGCACAAGGCAACGAACTGGCGCATGTATAGAGTTGAAGTTTACATACACATAGGTTGGAGTCATTAACTTGTTTTTCAACCACTCCACAAATGTCTTGTTTTGGCAAGTCGGTTAGGACATCTACTTTGTGCAAGAAATGGTTTAGACAGATTATTTCACTGTATCACAGTTCCAGTGGATCAGAAGTTTACATACACTAAGTTCACTCTGCATTTTAAACAGCTTGGAAAATTCCAGAAAATTATGTAATGGCTTTAGAAGCTTCTGATAGGCTAATTGATATCATTTGAGTCAATTGGAGGTGTACCTGTGGATGTATTTCAAGGCCTACCTTCAAACACAGTGCCTCTTTGCTTGACATCATGGGAAAATCAAAAGAAATCAGCCAAGACCTCAGGAAAAAAATTGTAAACCTTCACAATTCTGGTTCATCTTTGGGAGCAATTTCCAAACGCCTGACGGTACCACGTTCATCTGTACAAACAATAGTACACAATTATAAATAACATGGGACCACGCAGCCGCCATACCGCTCAGTTCAGTCTCCTAGAGATTAACGTACTTTGGTGCGACAAGTGCAAATCATTCCCAGAACAACAGCAAAGGACCTTGTGAAGATGCTGGAGGAAACGGCTACAAAAGTATCTATATCCACAGTAAAATGAGTCCTTTATCGAAATAACCTGAAAGGCTGTTCAGCAAGGAAGAAACCACTGCTCCAAAACTGCTATAAAAAAGCCAGACTATGGTTTGCAACTGCACATGGGGACAAAGATTGTACTTTTTTGGAGAAATATCCTCTGGTCTAGAACTGTTTTGCCATAATGACCATCGTTATGTTTGGATGATAAAGGGGAAGCCTGCAAGCCGAAGAACACCATCACAACTGTGAAGCGCGGTGGTGGCAGCATCATGTTGTGGGGGTGCTTTGCTGCAGGAAGGACTGTTGCACTTCACAAAATAGATGGCATCATGAGGGAGGAAAATGATGTGGATATATTGAAGCAATATCTCAAGAGATCAGTCAGCAAGTTAAAGCTTGGTCGCAAATGGGTCTTCCAAATGGACAATGACCCCAAGCATACTTCCAAAGTTGTGGCAAAATGGCTTAAGGACAACAAAGTCAAGGTATTGGAGTGGCCATCACAAAGCCCTGACCTCAATCCTATAGAAAATTTGTGGGCAGAACTGAAAAAGCGTGTTTGTGCAAGGAGGCCTACAAACCTGACTCAGTTACACCAGCTTTGTTAGGTGGAATGGGCCAAAAATCACCCAACCTATTGTGGGAAGCTTGTGGAAGGCTACCTGAAACGTTTGACCCAAGTTAAACAATTTAAAGGCAATGCTACCAAATACTAATTGAGTGTATGTAAACTTCTGACCCACTGCGAATGTGATGAAAGAAATAAAAGCTGAAATAAATCTTTCTACTATTATTCTGACATTTCACATTATTAAAATAAAGTGGTGATCCTAACTGACCTAAGACGGGGACATTTTACTAGGATAAAATGTCAGTAATTGTGAAACTGAGTTTAAATGTAGTTGGCTAAGGTGTATGTAAACTTCTGAATTCAACTGTATTTTGTGGGTATGCAATGTTTATAATGAGGCCCCAGAGAAAGCTGGTCTGTGTTTGACAATGGCACGGACAGGGGGTTTGTGAGGAAACGGATGCGATTTATCACAGGATGTGACTTCCTGTGTAATTTTGCTTCTTAACCTCCCCTCCACTCTGCTCTCCTTGTGTTTAGGGGCTTTCTGGACGGATGCAGAGCCTTCCCAGAATTGTCTTTGGTTTGGAATAAGGGTCTTTGCTGCCTACAAAGAGAAAGATGATCAGATGGTCTCCCTTTCTCCCTAAAGAGCAGGAAATGTCTCAAATATCCCGCATTGTTAGCTGTTCATGCTTCATCTTCCCTATCGTGTTGCCATGACAAATCAGAGGTAGCACATGGATTGAGTCGTGACTGTGAAGCAGCCTTGTCCATTGGTCAGAATCCTTCACAACCATAGAGGGAGAGATGGCCTGACTGAGCCAGGCGATAGCCCCACTCTGCTCTAATCTATCATACAGGAAGTAGTTAGGCTAAGTAGCAACCCTGGCCTGCCCAGAGCTTTCCTGTTACAGTAGCAAGATCCTGCTGGGATTTAGTCTCCAAATCCCCCCCCCCCGCCACACACACACACACTTTGCGGCCTCCACCATCCCCAAGAGGTGGTGGTCTACTCCCACAATCACAAAAATGTTGCACAACCACCACCTTGTCAAAAGCTGAGCACGACACTACAAATGGTCTTGAATTGCCCATATCGAGACTAAATCTAAATGCAAAATGTTTCCAAAGATGGCAGAGATCAAGAACTGTTCCCTTCTCTCCCTCCCTTAAGCTAGCAAATTGCCGGTTCTTGGACCGTTCTGCTTGCTGTTAAAAATCCAGCTACTTTCTCAATAAGCTGTAGTAGTACAGTTAGCTGTGTACATTGCTGTATTTATTGTGTTTTTGTGTAATTATTGTAATGTGTTCAATGTGTTTTTACTACGTGCTGAAAAATGAATTGCCCCCCCGGGGACAATAGACCACTTTTAATTATGTTTGGCAACTCAAACATGCAGTGGATAGGCCTTTCATGGCTCCTCCTTTTGGAATCTGATACTGTTGTTTTTGTTGTCCCCGACCTCTGTCCTCTCCCAGTGCTGCTTGGTGGCTTGGCTGTCTTCTGTCCTTACGCCCAAGGAGGAAGCTGTCTGCCGGCCACATTGTCGGAGAAACACCAAGCACCTGTGGGTCAATGGAGTAAACTGATATTGTTTTTGTTTTGGTGCCTAGCCTAAGTTCCATTCCAAAACCCTGTCTCCTCCCCCTCTATCCTCATTTAATCTCTTTTAGGAAACCTAGGGCCTATTGGAAAGAGCTAGGCCTACTTTCGAGATGGTGGCCAAGGCTATGGGGGTTTTGATACTTTTGCGAAGGTGGGTGTGAGCGAAGCAAGGTTATGATTTCTCTGAAAATTATACTGGTCAGAGATTGGGGGGACATCACATTAGCATGATGGATTGTCCGTGAGTATGGCAGATCTCCCATCGCCGATGCCTTTGGGGATGTATGGATGTCTTCTGGAGTGAGTGAGCCTCTTGTTTTGTTATCTAATAACCCCCACAGCAACAGATCTCTCCATCACCCCCATCTCTCTGAGACAGGCCCGACTCTCAGTAAATCCTAGGGGTCATGTTCAGTAGGTAAGGCCAGACCTCTCCCCTTACGGACCTGTCTCGCTGTCTCGCTCGCTCTCTCAATTTGCTTTATTGGCATGACGTAGCAATGTACATATTGCCAAAGCTTGCTTTGGATATTTACAATATGAAAATAATAAGAATCAAAATAGTTAACAAAGGAACAGTAACAACAATAACCAAGGGTCAAAATAACCATACAATAAGCATACAGTAAAGGACATGTGTAGGTTGATTGGTCTGTCAGACACTGTCCCTCATCTTATGTCAGGCAGCAATGTAGTGTGCTGCCAACCCACAGCTCTCTGCGTCCTCCCCCAACAGGACGGTTAGTCTACTCTCATCAGAGGTCTTTGAAACCTTGAATAAGGGTTTCAAATTTGGGGAAATTACACTCTAATTGTTTTATATTTTTGACATTTTGTCAGGAAATGCAGCTCTGTCTCGAGTTCTGCTGTTGTGCAATGGTTGCACAGCCTTTCCTGCATCTACCCTTCTCAATGGCAAGGCTGTGCTCACTGAGCCTGTACTTTGTCAAGGTTTTGATCAATAACTATGGTCAAATAGTTAGCCACGGTGTACTGTTGCTTGTGTTTCCCAATAAGCAATGTAGTTTTATTTGGACTTTTATTTAACTACGCAAGTCAGTTAAGAACAAATTCTTATTTTCAATGACGGCCTAGGAACAGTGGGTTCTGCCCCAGAACAGCCGTGTTCAGGGGCAGAACAAAATATGTTTATCTTGTCAGCTCGGGATTCGATCTTGCAACCTTTGTCTTACCAGTCCAACACTCTAACCACAGGGCTATTTAGTAAATTAACAGAAGTTGGGAATTGTTTGGGATATTTGGGAGGATTTCTCACAGTAGAGGAAAAAGTGCATTTCTGTCTCCACCTCCTCTGTTGTGCCGTGACCACAGACACTCCTTTTTGGGATTCCCTTTCTTATAGCCAATTAGTGGTCTGAGCCTGTACATGGTGAGAATCTCTCTGTTTTGTGTCAGAGAGTAGAGATATTCTGCTAATTTGTATTCTCTTTTGAGGGAAAAATAGCAATTTAGTTTATTCTGTGTTTTTTGTTTCATTTTCTCAAATAGGTTTTCATTTCTGTAACAATGATTAATTTCCCCATGTGTTTGGATTATATTAGGGTTGTTTTGGGTTTCCAATTGTTTTGGTGCTTAATTTCAAATGGTGCCAAAATGTTGGTGTCCTTCTCTTTATATTTACATTTAAAGGTAATCTTCCGAGTTCCGCTCTGCATGCATTATTTTGTACTTTATTTAGGATATCTGCAGAATTCTGTATGTAGATTTTATATTGGGTGTTTTTTCTTCCAATGCTTATCGTAATTACCAAATGGACCTCTTGGTCCGTCTCTCTCTCTCCCTATTTCTCTCTCGGTCTGTGTTTCTCTCAGCTCTAACCCTAGCTCTGAGCTTATCCTGGGACTCAGGTAGCTCATGGGTCTTCTACACTGATTCTCCTTCACCATAACACACATTGCATCTTTGGGGAAAGCCTGGGTGAGCCTGCGAGGGAAATCCTCCAGGATACTCCTAGCTCCACCTCTAATCCACAAGTTGCTGCCTGGCTGAATGCTGAGCATGGGCTCTGTGCTAGCATCTAGTAGCATCAGGAGCATGCTTAACCATGGACAGTAGCTAGGGCCTTTAACTGGAACGTGTCTGTCTGTCCTCCTGACCTGGTCCTGTTGGACCTCCTGACGGGGTCTTTTTAGCTGGTGTCCCAGAGGAAGGATTAGTGTGCCTGGCAATAAAATCTTCAGGATTAAAACTGTCCAATGGCCTGTCTTTTCTGTCTGGAGGCCTGTCTTCAGAACATGTTCACACCTCTTGACTTTCTCCACATTTTGTTGGGTTACAAAGTGGGATTAAAATGTATTTGTTTTTTTTCAACGATCTACACAAAATATTCTGTCGAAGTGCTAACATTTGTAAAAACCCCTGAGTCGATACATGTTAGAATCACCCGTGGCAGAGATTTGTCTCTACGAGCTTTCCACACCTGGATGGTGCCCATTATTCTTTCAAACATTATTCAAGCTCTGCCAAATTGATTGTTTATTGCTTGGCATAGATTTTTAAGCAGATTTAAGTCGAAACTGTAACTCGGCCACTCTGGAACCTTCACTGTCTTCTTGGTAAACAACTCCAGTATAGATTTGGCCTTGTGTTTTAGGTTAATTAATCTCCGTGTCTGGTGGAAAGCAGACTGAACCAGCATTTCCTCTAGGATTTTGCCTGTGCTTAAAGTAGATTTTATTTTTTTTATCCTGAAAAGGACTGAGGAGTTTAATGATTACAGGCATGCCCATAACATGATGCAAGCAACCCCTATGCTTGAAAATATGGAGAGTGGTACCCAGTAATGTGTTGTATTGGATTTGCCCCAAATTGTCTTGAATTGCCCATATCGAGACTAAATCTAAATGCAAAATGTTTCCAAAGATGGCAGAGATCAAGAACTGTTCCCTTCTCTCTGTATTCAGGATAATCTTTTTCTGTGTGACCTTAGTGCCTTTTTGAAAACATCATGATGCACGTTTTGGAATATTTTTATTCTGTGTCTGAGGACTTCTGTCAACTGTCATGTGATTGAGAGGATCAAGTCTGTCCGTCTATCAGTGCAGCCCCATTATAGCACATCGAGCCTTCTCCACTTAATTCACTGCTAGAACTGTCTGGGCTGCATTAGCTCCCCAGTCGCCACTCATGCTGCACAGAAGTTAACACTTGAATAATATAACACTGCATGTAGAAATGTCAACTGTTCCTTACTTTTCGCAAAACAATGTCAAGACAGACTAGAACTCTTTTTTTTTTTTTTTCCAATGCAAGACGATACCGGTAGCTTCCAGCTTTAATTATAGGCTAAGTTTCCTTGCTAGTTTACAGATTAATTCACTATCCTAGTACTTACTGCAAAATATGCTGAATTTAAAGCTGATTGTCGCCAAAAACATTATTAATTAACTTAGTCTTCCCTCGCCATCAAACTCATTCACTTCTTCGTCTTCCTTTGCCTCCCATCTGGTTTACACTAGATTTCATGTTCATGGCTAGAAAGAAACAACATTTAGTCAGTTTTGACTTTCCGAAGCAGGTTAGGAGAATTAGGTTAAGGTTAGGAAAAGGGTTAGAGTTAGCTAAAATGCAAAAATAAAAAAGCCGGATCCCTTATAGTCATGATCAGAAAGCATTAGAAACTTCAGCGTCTGAGAAAAGGGATACAAAGGCTATACCATATGTATATTTCATGTTAGTGCATGATACACTATTACAGAACACTCTGATTGGTTATTGGCAACTCTGGCCTGCTCTTCAGAAGTGTAATTCTAAGGTTAAAATAGAGACACATTTAGAAATAAGGTTTGAATGTGGTACAGCATTAGTACAAAAGAAACTCCAGAGGGAGATGGTAAGAATAGATCTATTCCAGTCATCAGCTGTTTGTTGTTTATTGTATGTGTTGTTGATGTACTCGTCGGCTTTCTAGAAATACTTCAAAATGCATCCTTTATTGAGGGAAGATTTATACGAGACTCTATAAATCTACAGCCCTACTTTGCTCAAAATATTCCAGGTTTCTAAATCTTAGACCAGGGTTTCCCAAACTCTGTCCTCGGGACCACAAGGGGTGCATGTTTTGGTTTTTGCCCTAGCACTACACAGCTGATTTGAAATAATCAACTAATCATCAAGCTTTGATCATTTGAATCAGCTGAGTAGTGCTAGGGCAAAAAACAAAACGTGCATCCCTTGGGATCCTGAGGACCGAGCTCAGGAAATGTGGTCTTGGAAAACTATCTATCTTGAGGGGTGACGAAGTTTTATCAGAACTCTTCAGTCAATATCTAAAGATCTCTCCTAGTCTTACCATAAGTTTTCCTGTGTGCTTTGCTCCAATCTTTTCACCAAAGCCTTTTCTGATCTACATGGATATTTACAAAATAGCTCTGGATTGTGCGTCCCCAGGCTGAACGCAATATTTCACAGTAGCATCTCACACTGCAACACCATGTAATGCCATTTTACATGCATGCCACAGTTTGTCACCACTTTAAACCGCAAATTAGTTTTTGCGTTTTTCTGTTAAACTATAAGGAAGATTGTGAATTCACATGGAACTTTATCAATGCAGAATATGATCCTATTTCAGTATGACTGCTCGGGGGAAATGAAGTTCAAGCTACTGCAGTTGAGTGGCCACTTGCTCTTGTGTGTGTGTGTCTGATAGTGATCATTTGAGGGAAAGGGTTTTGGCTAAAATAAGCATTGAGACGATGCACACTTGCTGTCCAAATTGCCGCCAGCAGATACCATAGACTTCCAGTCCTTGCACTAACGCTAGTTAGCATTGGCTTGTGAAACTAGCTTTTGATTTCTATGATATCGCCTACAGTAGCCAATATGTGGCGTTCAATGCAGGCCAACATTGCATGAGACTTTTTTTTTTTTTAATAACGTTTTTAAATTATGAATGGCATGGTGTTAATTGATGATTAAGCCATGGGCCAAATAGGTGAGTAAACTGTATTGTGCTGTATGATGCAAGAAACCACTTTACAAAATAAAAGTAATTATTACCATACAGCGAATTAGACAATATAGGCTACCCCTCTGCCTATTGGCTTATTTTCACATTTCAACACATTGTCTCAAAATACAACACTACCCCTTTAAGACATTAAGCTTTTTACCTGACTGTCTTTTCAAAGACAGCTTGAAATGTAGCCTTCACCTTTTGTTCTTTTGTAGAAAGCAGTGACTCCCCATTGCTGACCTATACTTAGCTAAAACTGGGCTAATAAATCGCTAACTAGCAAAGAATATCAACCTGTGTTTATCTGAAAAGCCTCTCGTGGGCTACCCCAGCCAATAGAATTAGACTCCTTTGAGCTCTGGCTCTGCCTACAACAAAATCACATACTCAATCTTGCAAAGTTAGATTTGTTTTGGTTTGTTGCATTGACAAGGGACTGATATGTTGCCTTATACAGTGCAAACTAATGGGGTGAACTCGGTGAAGTTCAAACTCTATTTTGTAAATATCCATGCGAGGCCTTGCATTTCTGAGGCAACCTGGAACATATCCCAGTCCACGTGATCAAAACAATCAGTTGGTCAGACCAATGTTGAACAGTCCTTACCACGGGAGATTCCTGTTTTAAGTTTCTACGTATAGGTGGGGAGGAGAAGAATTAAGGGGTGATCTGATTTGCTGAAGGGAGGGCATGGGGGAGGGCCTTGTATCTGTCCCTGAGGGGAGAGTTGCAATGATCCAGGGTCTGTGTTGCGTGAATAGCAGAGATAGCATTTTGGCTGCGTTTACCTCAGATTTCCTTTATTAAAGTTCCTATCTACAATAAATGTGGCCTTGATATGCTGTTATCAGTTTGCACATAGTCCAGTGTAGCTTGTCACTTATTTACGATAGTTTGACCGCTTACTGTTCCGAGCAGACAATCGGTACTTGAGCATGTTTCCAAAGCACCAATCGCTACGTTGTAACATTGTCGGCTAAAAGCACAGCAGACCTGGCTGTTTGCTGCTGTCACTTGTCTTTCTGTAATTTTTCCAACTTAACGACGATTACATGCAGAGTGCTTTATAAACTCAGCAAAAAAAGAAACTGCCCTTTTTCAGGACCCTGTCTTTCAAAGATAATTTGTAAAAATCCAAATAACTTCACAGATCTTCATTTGTAAATCTTCATTGTAAAGTTTCCCATGCTTGTTCAATGAACCATAAACAATTAATGAACATGCACCTGTGGAACGGTCGTTAAGACACTAACAGCTTACAGATGGTAGGCAATTAAGGTCACAGTTATGAAAACTTAAGACACTAAAGAAGCCTTTCTACTGACTCTGAAAAACACCAAAAGAAAGATGCCCAGGGTCCCTTCTCATCTGCGTGAACATGCATTAGGCATGCTGCAAAGAGGCATGAGGACTGCAGATGTGGCCAGGGCAATAAATTGCAATGTCCGTACTGTGAGACGCCTAAGACAGCACTACAGGGAGACGGGACATACAGCTGATCATCCTCGCAGTGGCAGACCACGTGTAACAACACCTGCACAGGATCGGTACATCCGAACACCACGCCTGCGGTACAGGATGGCAACAACTGCCCGAGTTACACCAGGAACGCACAATCCCTCTGTCAGTGCTCAGACTGTCTGCAATAGGCTGAGAGGCTGGACTGAGGGCTTGCAGGCCTGTTGTAAAGCAGGTCCTCACCAGACATCACTGGCAACAACGTCACCTATGGGCACAAACCCACTGTCGCTGGACCAGACAGGACTGTCAAAGTGCTCTTCACTGACGAGTCACGGTTTTGTCTCACTAGGGGTGGTGGTCAAAATCGCATTTATCGTCGAAGGAATGAGTGTTACACCAAGGCCTGTACTGTGGAGTGGGGTCGATTTTTGGAGGTGGAGCGTCCGTCATGGTCTGGGGCAGTGTGGCACAGCATCATCGGACTGAGCTTGTTGTCATTGCAGGCAATCTCAATGCTGTGCGTTACAGGGAAGACATCCTCCTCCCTCGTGGTATCTTGACGTGACCCTCCAGCATGACAATGCCACCAGCCACACTGCTCATTCTGTGCATGATTTCCTCCGAAACAGGAATGTCAGTGTTCTACCATGGCCAGAGAAGAGCCCGGATCTCAATCCAATTGAGCACGTCTGGGACCTGTTGGATCGGAGGGTGAGGGCTAGGGCCACCCCCCCCCACACCCCCCACAGAAATGTCCGGGAACTTGCAGGTGCCTTGGTGGAAGAGTTAACATCTCACAGCAAGAACTGGCAAATCTGGTGCAGTCCATGAGATGATGCACTGCAGTACTTAATGCAGCTGGTGGCCACACCAGATACAGACTTACTTTTTATTTTAACCCCCCTCCCCCTTATCCAGGGACACATTATTCAATTTCTGTTAGCCACACGTCTGTGGAACTTGTTCAATTTGTCTCAGTTGTTGAATCTTATGTTCATACAAATATTTATTTACAAGTTTGCTGAAAATAAACTCAGTTGACAGTGAGGATGTTTCTTTTTTTGCTGAGTTTATCTAGGGACTAGGGAATTTCTTTCCCCAAATTCAGTTTTTTTTCCATTTTAATTTAGTATTTTATAAATTAAAGGTAAAATGTAATAAGATATAACAGTACATCTGTAATGATGCCACACAACATTGCACTATTTTTTATTAGTTTCATTATAAATGAAAAAAGTAATGCAAGTATCTTGGCAATAATGCAGCAATATGCAAAACCTATGAAACTAACTTATGTCTGTCCATTGTAAGGTTTCCATCTATCACAGACATCTCCATTGAAGTACATGATTGTCAGCCTCTTTTCTGTTGAGCTCGGTGAGTGCCTCTCACTTGTCTGTGAGTGGAGTCTTGTGTTTGCTGAAACTCCTCTCACAGTTGACTGGGAAGTAGATGTAGGGCACGGCCACTTCTGGAACTCTTGGGAATCTTGCACTCAGGCCCCTCCAGTTCCACTTGGCAAGCAGGTGAGGGCTCCCTGGACACAGCTGATAGGAAATCCATTCTTCACTGAGCTCTGTTGATGGGCTTGCCATGGGTTTCAATTGTGTGTAGGCTTCAATCTGCTTTTTCATGGCTGGAGCCTGCCTAGGATTGAACACCCTAGCCAGCTTGTAGTCCTCTCTGGCTGGATATGTGTCCCAGTGCTTTAAGAACTTTGAAGGTCAAGTGGAATGCATCATGGAGATGGTCAAGCAACACCTTCCTCTCTCCAATCCCCATCTTTCTCAATAGCTCATCTGTCTTGGCACCATATCCACATGTTTTTGCTATTCCATTCACTAGACATTGTATGCAGACACTGCTGTTGGACGATGGGTTCCTTCCAGGATTGACATAGCTGTCAGTTTGGAGCATCCCTCTGAGATGGTTAGCTTAACAGTGAGGGCCAGCACCTTCTCTGTTTCCTGCTGACTGAGGATGTTTGTGACTGCCTGGGATGACTTTTCTGCAAGCTCACCCATCTTCTCTTTCTGGCAGGCTTCTTGAATAAGGCAGATCTCATCCATGTCACAAGTGATGCAACTTCAGAGAAGTATTTGTAGTGCTGCCAGGTTTCACACACCAGATTGATGACATGACAGAGACCGGTTACATGGACATTGTTGGGCATCACTCCTTTCAGAACCTCCTTGTATGCCTTCAGGCAGTAGGAGGCATTATCTGTGACCACTGCTCAGGCATCTTTCAGGTTCAGATCGTTGCTGTGGAGGGAGGCTAGTATAGCTTGGGAAAACGTTGAGTAGTTGCATCCGTCCATGAAAATGACATCCACCAGAAAGTACTGGTTTTCAACACCCGCAATGAAAGATAAGGATAAACTTTATGTTTTAGCCTAAAATAAATTGTGACGATAAGTGTTATTTCAAGTGTAAACACCCCAATCAAAAACTGAATTATTTATCTAGGCCTACTCGTCTGTAATGTTATAATTCACGTTACTACAATAATTTGGCCTACTTTAGATTAAAAAAAAAAAATATCTGCCAAATTATGGAAATTTCTGCAATATTCCACGTTTTACAGTTGATTCCATTTTTATTACCAAATTCCGCGCAGCCGTCCGCGTTTCCGCATTGCGGAAATAATTTGAAATAAGTTACAGCATTGTTGCGTTAGGCTTTGGTTTAATTGAAATGTTTTCCATGATGATGATCGGGACCTGTTAGTGGTAGTTTTGTGATAACTGCACTGTAACTTAGTTTGGAAGAATAAAAGTTCATCTGTTTTTTTCTTAACATTGTCACAATTTTGTTAAAACATTTACTCGTTAATGCCCCTAGTCATCACCTCCCTAATCAGCTTCCTCGTATCATATAACTTTTGTGACATGAAACTCATAGCACTATTTACGCTATAGATAGTATCAGCAACTAGGAGTACAATAAAAGACTGCTAAATGCCATACAACTACATACGATGTACAGTTAAGCTAATGGAATGACTGTCTCTCAGCTGGTCAACATTGACCTACTCTGTTCCCTCCCCCTACTCCAAAGACAGTCAGGGTATATTTCCAAAAAGGAGCTCATGTTATAGCAGGCAATGCGATTGAATGTTGCCATAATATCTATTTACTTGATTCAATAATGAATTTTATGTTGCAACTTTGCACATTGCCACACTAGTGGTATATTATGGTACTCTTTGGCCATTTTATATGTGACTCAAATGGCTGCTTTTAAAATGAATATACAGTAAAATACATTCTGCCTGTGTTCTGGATGTGAAGTGTTGTCAATGTTTCCAATAGAAGTCAGTGAGCTGGAGGCCATGAGGGGAGGACAGCCATGTTGTTGTATGTGATAACATTCTGCTCGCCTCACACCACTAGTCTACACCTGAGAAGTCAGTCGCCAGGGAAACGCACACCAGGGCACAGTGTGATGTGACCAAACCTCACCCAGGGTGTAATGATGTCATCGGCCAACTACAAACCTGTGTGTTTGTAAGATGTTGCACATGAATATGTTTGTTGCTATGAATATAATGTGTGTGTAAGAAACGGTCTTGGAAAGGCTTAATCCATTACAGAGCCATCAGGAATGGAGCAGAGCAGTCATGTTTCTCTGGAGAGGCAGAATAATCCTAGAGCTCTAGGTTTGCCATGAGGAAATTCAGATTATTTAAGGCCATTGGGTTCACTGGGCCTGATTCTGGGCCTTACTCTAAGGCTTCTTATCAAGTTAATCTCTGGTCCTAGATCAGTCTTCTACAGACATGAGACTGTTGTTGCTATTCTTTAACCACTAAGTTATAATGTAGTTTGTGACGGTCAGCTAGGGTTGCATCAGTCAATAGGCACAAAATGGGAGGTGGTTCTACTTGAGGTTGTTCAATGTTAATTTGAACGTTTTTCCCACTTGGCTTTGACCCTTCTGACATGACACAGGCTGAAATGGTCAATGTGTAGGCTATGTTTTGAAATGGAAATATCTGGCTTGTCACAAATGTCAGAATAGCTTATGTCTACTTTTATGGGCATTGTAAACTCCAACAGAAAGCGTGTGACTTCTAGCTTGGCAGCTGCCAACATGTGACAGGATAATGTACTTCCCTCTATCCCACTCCTTTCTCACTTTCGCTCTCCCTCCCTCTCTCTCTCCTGTCATAAGGCTGGGCAATATGGCCTAAACTATATATAGATATTTTTTTTCACACTTATGGGTGATTCACGATATTATTATCTTATTACGTTTTCTCTAAACAAGCTTTGTTGCACAATTTTAAAGGTCAATTCGCCGCATTTACCTAGGCTAAATATAAGCTAGAACCGCAAGACCCACTAATAATGTAATTATTTTATCAAAATAGTTCAACCTTTTTTGCAATAATTACTGATCTGGCTTTCAAGTCTATGAAAAAATGCCATTTTGTTACAAATTTTACCAGAACAATGCACATCCACTAATAATGACCAACTTGTTGTTGCAGGCATTATAGAACATTAACACAGGTCTCAAACTATCATTCATGCTCAAGCCCACGTGGTAGTGAGTAGACAGCTAATCTTTATATTTCAAGTCAAGCCAACTTGAATCTATTTACTTGCTGACAAGATAGAACAATTAAACTATTCTCAATATACCATATCGTTTGGATAGTCTCCAACTGTTTGAACAGCATAGCATGTTCACGTTAAGATATTGAAATCAAGATGCTTATTTAATTTAGGATCTGCTCTGTAAAACATTTGAGTTGAGACATAACTTAAAAAGGGTGTTAGAAAGGTTATTGTTTATTTCAGTAAAATAGTAGCGTTTCGGTGTCTATATGACCAATTTAGTTTGTTCTTGTGTATATAGTGGGAGGGGGGGCGCAATACAAATACTCTGGGTAGCCATTTGATTAGGTGTTCAGGAGTCTTATGACTTTGGGGTTGACGCTGTTTAGAAGGATCTTGGACTTAGACTTGGCGCTCCGCTACCGCTTGCTGTGGGGTAGCAGCGAGAACAGTCTATGACTAGGCTGGCTGGAGTCTTTGACAATTTAAGGCCTTCCTCTGACACTGCCTGGTATAGAGGTCCTGAATGGCAGGAAGCTTGGCCCCAGTGATGTACAGTGCCGTTCGCACTACCCTCTGTAGTGCCTTGCGGTCAAAGTCCGAGCAGTTGCCATACAAGGCAGGGATGCAGTCAGGATGCTCTCGATGGTACAGTTGTAGAACCTTTTGAGGATCTGAGGACCCATGCCAAATCTTTTCTCCTGAGGGGGAATAGGTTTTGTTGTGCCCTCTTCATGACGGTCTTGGTGTGCTTGGACCATGTTGGTGATGTGGACACCAAGGAACTTGAAGCTCTCAACCTGCTCCACTGCAGCCTCGTCGATGAGGATGGGAGTGTGCTCGGTCCTCTTTTTCCTGTAGTCCACAATCATCTCCTTTGTCTTGATCATGTTGAGGGAGAGGTTGTTGTCCTGGCACCACACGGCCAGGTCTCTGACCACTTCCCTATAGGCTGTCTTGTCGTTGTCATTTGGCATGGGTCCTCAGATCCTCAAAAGGTTCTACAACTGTACCATCGAGAGCATCCTGACTGCATCCCTGCCTTGTATGGCAACTGCTCGGACTTTGACCGCAAGGCACTACAGAGGGTAGTGCGAACGGCACTGTACATCACTGGGGCCAAGCTTCCTGCCATTCAGGACCTCTATACCAGGCAGTGTCAGAGGAAGGCCTTAAATTGTCAAAGACTCCAGCCAGCCTAGTCATAGACTGTTCTCGCTGCTACCCCACAGCAAGCGGTAGCGGTGATCAGGCCTTCCACCCTTATGTCATCGGCAAACTTAATGATGGTGTTGGAGTTGTGCCTGGCTGTGCAGTCATGAGTGAACAGGGAGTGCAGAAGAGGACTGAGCACGCACCCCTGAGGGGCCCCTGTGTTGAGGATCAGCATGGCGGATGTGTTGTTACCTACCCTTACCACTTGGGGGTGGCCCGTCAGCAAGTCCAGGATCCAGTTGCAGAGGGAGGTGTTCAGTCCCCGGGTCCTTAGCATATTGGTGAGCTTTGAGGGAACTATGGTGTTGAATGCTGAGCTGTAGTCAATGAATAGCATTCTCACAGGTGTTCCTTTTGTCCAGGTGGAAATGGGCAGTGTGTAGTGCAATAGAGATTGTATCATCTTTGGATCTGTTGGGGCGGTATGCAAATTGGAGCTGGTCTAGAGTTTATGGGATGATGGTGTTGATGTGAGCCATGACCAGCCTTTCAAAGCAACTTCCTGGCTACAGACGTGAGTGATACTGGTCGGTAGTCATTTAGGCAAGGTTACCTTAGTGTTCTTGGGCACAGTCACACACTTTGGCTGCTGCGCCTTCTTCACCACGCTGTCTGTGTGGGTGGACCAATTCAGTTTGTCCGTGATGTTTATGCTGAGGAACTTAATTTACTACCCTCTCCCCTACTGTCCCATCGATGTGGATAGGGGGGTGTTCCCTCTGCTGTTTCCTGAAGTCCACGATCATCTCCTTTTGTTTTGTTGACGGTGAGTGTGAGGTTGTTTTCCTGACACCACACTCCGAGGGCCCTCACCTCCTCCCTGTAGGTCGTCTCGTCGTTGTTGGTAATCAAGCCTACCACTGTAGTGTCGTCCGCAAACTTGATGATTGAGTTGGAGGCGTGCATGGCCACACAGTCGTGGGTGAACAGGGAGTACAGGAGAGGGCTCAGAATGCACCCTTGTGGGGCCCCAGTGTTGGGGATCATCAGGGTAGAGATATGTTGTTACCTACCCTCACCACCTGGGGGCGGCCCGTCAGGAAGTCCAGTACCCAGTTGCACAGGGCGGGGTCGAGACCCAGGGTCTCGAGCTTGATGACTAGTTTGGAGGGTACTATGGTGTTAAATGCTGAGCTGTAGTCGATGAACAGCATTCTCACGCAGGTATTCCTCTTGTCCAGATGGGTAGGGCAGTGTGGTTGCGATTGTGTCGTCTGTGGACCTATTGGGGCAGTAAGCAAATTGGAGTGGGTCTAGGGTGTCAGGTAGGGTGGAGGTGATATGGTCCTTGACTAGTCTCCCAAAGCACTTCATGATGACGTGAGTGCTACGGGGTGGCAGTCGTTTAGCTCAGTTACCTTAGCTTTCTTGGGAACAGGAGCAATGGTGGCCCTCTTGAAGCATGTGGGAACAGCAGACTGGGATAAGGATTGATTGAATATGTCCTTAAACACACCAGCCAGCTGGTCTGCGCATGATCTGAGGACGTGGCTGGGGATGCCGTCTGGGCCTGCAGCCTTGCGAGGGTTAACACGTTTAAATGTTTTACTCACGTCGGCTGCAGTGAAGGAGAGTCCGCAGGTTTTGGTAGTGGGCTGTGTCAGTGGCACTGTATTGTCCTCAAAGCGAGCAAAGAAGTTGTTTAATCTTGCTTCCAGACAGACTAAACATCCTGGTCTGCGAAGGGGCTGGTTTTCTTTTTGTAATCCGTGATTGACTGTAGACCCCGCTACATACCTCGTGTCTGAGCATTTGAATTGCAACTCTACTACTGTCTCTATACTGACGCTTACTGACCAGCCTTGCTCTGGTTAAAAGCAGTTCGCGCTTTCAGTTTCGCGCAAATGCTGCCATCAATCCACGGTTTCTGGTTTGTGAATGTTTTAATAGTTGCTGTGGGTACGATATCGCTGATGCACTTTCTAATAAACTCGCTCACTGAATCAGCGTATTCATCAATGTTATTTGACTCCGTGCGGAACATATCCCAATCCACTTGATCGAAGCAATCTTGAAGCGTGGAATCAGATTGGTCGGACCAGCATTGAACAGACCTGAGCGCGGGAGCTTCCTATTTTTGTCTCTGTCTATAGGCTGGGAGCAACAAAATGGATTCGTGGTCAGCTTTTCCAAAAGGAGGGCAAGGGCGGGCCTTATATAGGTCTCGGTAGTTAGAATAACAATGATCCAGGGTTTTACCAGCCCTGGTAGCACAATCGATATGCTGATAGAATTTAGGGAGTCTGTTTTCTGATTAGCCTTGTTTAAATCCCCAACTACAATGAATGCAGCCTCAGGATATGTGGTTTACATAGTCAAATAAAGTTTGTTCAGGGCCATCGATGTGTCTGCTTGGGGGGGAATATATGCGGCTGTGATTATAATCGAAGAGAATTCTCTTGGTAAATAATGCGGTCGACATTTGATTGTGAGGAATTCTAAGTCAGGTGAACAGAAGGACTTGAGTTCCTGTATGTTGTTATGATCACACCACATCTCGTAAATCATAAGGCATACACCCCCCCCTGCCCCTCTTCTTACCAGAAAGATGCTTGTTTCTGTCGGCGCGATGCGTGAAGATACCAGCTGGCTGTACCAACTCCGATAGTGTGTCTCGATTGAGCCATGTTTCCGTGAAGCAAAGAACGTTGGTCTCTTGTGTCTCTCTGGAATGCTACCCTTGCTCGGATTTCATCAACCTTGTGGTTAAGAGACTGGACATTAGCGAGTAGTATGTTCGGGAGCGGTGCGCGATGTGCCCGTCTCGTAGCCTGACCAGAAAACCGCTTCATCTGCCCCTTTTACAGCGTCGTTGTTTTGGTTCGCCGGTTGGAATCCCATCCATTGTCCTGGGTGGTGGGCAAAACAGAGGATCCGCTTCGGGAAAGTCGTATTCCTGGTCGTAATGACGGTGAGTTGATGTTGCTCTTATATCCAGTAGTTCCTCCCGTCTGTATTTAATAAACCTAAACCTAATTACCTTGGGTAACAATGTAAGAAATAACACATAAATAAACAAAATACTGCATCGTTTCCCAGGAACGTGAAGCGAGGCGGCCATCTCTGTCAGTGCCGGAAGTAATCCATTTCAGTGTGGGGACCACGTCATCGATTCTCTTTTTGATGAAGCCAGTGACTGATGTGGTGTACTCCTCAATGCCATCAGCATATGATCATGGAACAAGATTTTGGTGCTTTTGGTGCCTGTATACTTCGTACTGTATTTAGAAACATATCATCACTGTTTTTTCTCCCCTTTTATTAGTTCAAAACAAGCATAGCCTCCCCTCTTAATGAAGACTGTTTTTCTTTTTGTCCTGCCCAATGTAATCAAGTAGGCAAAATAAGACCATTGATAGTGTTTTGCTCGTGAGACTGTTTGGAAATAAACCTTAATCACCAAAGCTTTATTAAAATATAATTTTGGAGAAGAGCAAAACAGTGAGCCGACGTTACTTATTTTTGATCTATGTTTTGAAGGCAGGCCTACATTATTTTAGCCATGCTTTGGATGTGCATAAAACCCCCTCCATTATGTGTCCAGACCTATCATGAAACACGCGATAAGAACCTTGTATTTAAAATTATTTTCCTGTAACACTTGTTTGTTTTTCCGTTCCATATTTTTTTTAAACCCATGCACTCCGTATGCTACCCTTACCCTAGGCCTACTATAACGAAGTCTGAATCAACAACAATGCGCTATCTTTTTTTTATCCTGCCAATTTTATGATATCATCACATTTTATTTATTGTTGAAAAAACAGTACTTGTTTAAAAAAATAAATATTAGAATGAATCATTATTCTGGTTTTATCGTGAGAACTTCTGTGGTGCGCATGCAATGCAACTTCTGGAGATGTGTGAATGCGACCGGTAAGATGATTCCAATATGTACAGTACCAGTCAAAAGTTTGGACACATCTACTCATTCCAGGATTTTTCTTTATTTTTAATATTTTCTACATTGTAGAATAATAGGGAAGACATCAAAACTATGAAATAGCACATGGAATCATGTAGGAACCCAAAAAGTGTTAAACGAAGTAGCCACCCTTTGCCTTGATGACAGCTTTGCACTCTCTTGGTATTCTCTCAACCAGCTTGTTTCCCGCTGTATGTATGAAATTAGTTTTGATTTAGTGTGGACCATTATCATGCACCTGTCTCCAGAACAGGGGCAGGGGAAAAAATGTAATCTAACATGTAATCTATGTACTCGAATAGAGGATAGTTTTCATGCCAGCCAGGTAGGCTATACTCCTGTTGTAAAGCTCCTTAATGTGCTTAATATTAGGAAAGTTGAGAAATAAATATAGTAGGCCTAGCCTATAGAAAGCTGATGGGATGCTCTGTTAAAAAGAGGCCACGAATAGAATATTTGCTCAACATGAGCTCATGGGCACTCATGGAGATTTTGATTTTTGACTGCATTTGCATTTATGTCAGTATGATTAGATGGACAATAGATTGCAAGTTTGGTAGGATACTTATGACCACCAGCTGCATCGGAGCTTAGAGAAGCGTAGTTACCGTGACTAAGCGGTCACGTGGAATTTGACTGCAGTCATGACTCGTGACTGCCGGTGTGGCCCCACTTGAGAAAATGTCCCTTGAATGTTTTGCTGCACCTATTAGAGAGCTCTTTGTTTACACCTATTCAGCATCATTCACACTCCCTTAACCCACCCATATATTTAAGGATTCATATGTGAGACCATGTGCTAAACAGAGTGTAAGGTAGTGTAGTAAAAAAAGGCTGTGGTGAAAGTAGTAGCCTACGTGAACCTTTTTCACATGTACCAACAAACGTGTATGATCATTCCGATTTTGATCAGAACACTTATAATGTTTCGATTGACGCAACAGTCTGAATTTTGAGCTAGCCACACTGTTTTTCAAACATTTGGCACAAACACAGTCCTTACAAAGTTATGTCCTGAATGTGACCAGTATATTTTTGGATGCAATGTTCAGACATTCACAGAAGTAGCAACAGCATACAAATCATCCAAACCAGAAATTGTAAGCTACGTTAGTCCTAGCGCTAACTGAGGAAATATTAACGTAACACAAGCGGTCATATTTAGAAACCACAATATGAATATGTTAATAGCAATTACTATCTGTAATTAATTGTGTCACATGTGAGCTCATGTAACAGATGTGAAACGGCTAGCTTAGTTAGCGTGGGCGCTAAATAGCGTTTCAATCAGTGACGTCACTTGCTCTGAGACCTTGAAGTAGTAGTTCCCCTTGCTCTGCAAGGGCCGCGGCTTTTGTGGAGCGATGGGTAACGATGCTTCGAGGGTGACTGTTGATGTGTGCAGAAGGTCCCTGGTTCGCGCCCGGGTATGGGCGAGGGGCGGTCTAAACTTGTACTGTTACATTGATGCTGTTGACCCGGATTACTGGTTGCTGCGGAAAAAGGAGGAAGGTCAAAAGGGGGGTGAGTGTAACAGATGTGAAACGGCTAGCTTAGTTAGCGTGGGCGCTAAATAGCGTTTCAATCAGTGACGTCACTTGCTCTGAGACCTTGAAGTAGTAGTTCCCCTTGCTCTGCAAGGGCCGCGGCTTTTGTGGAGCGATGGGTAACGACGCTTCGAGGGTGACTGTTGATGTGTGCAGAAGGTCCCTAGTTCGCGCCCGGGTATGGGCGAGGGGACGGTCTAAATTTGTACTGTTACACTCAACATTGACCAAAATAATTTTGTAAAACACTTTCTAGAAATCGAAAGTAATCTGATTGTAGTTTGTGCGCACCGCCATGTTTGTTATTCGCATCAAACAAAGATGGGAGGAGACAAGATGAGATTGGTCTGTTTGCAGTATACATGTTGAAGGGGCTGTGTCGTCTATGATCATTCACTTCACCTAATTCACTACCGGAATTTTACCCAAAAGATATGTGAACCATTCCTTCACCTCATAACATCTTTGGTCTGACATGTTTACATGACACCCAGAATGCCTTGTATAATGTCAACAAACATGGCATCGCACTTAGCTGGCAAATAGCTTAGCATTAGCTCATTATAATCAGTACAACCTTTAAAGTATTTTACACACGTCATAGGTGTCATGTGAAAGATATGCTATAACCACCTCTAGCCACATCTAGCTAAGTGGATAGGTCACTATTGTGTAGACATGTTAGCTACACATGTTCATGAAATACAATAGATGGCCGTAATCACCCCCAAACGCACCTGGCTTTAGTTTAGACATGTAGCTAGCGAGCTAAACAATGAACCATATTCCCAACACACACAGTAGCAATACAAACAGATTGTCATAGCTAGACACCAGGCATGAAATTCTGTAGTAGGAATCTGCACTTAGCTAAAGCTATAAAACTAGGTTCAATGTTAGCTAGCTAAGATTGGGATATAACTAGCAAATCAAACGGCTTTGTGAGATATTAATAATATTACCAATCAGACACAACGTTAGCTAGCTAGCTAACGTTCGCTAGCTAACAGTACACTTTAACTTGCAACGAATGACTTTTTGACAAAATTAGAAACTTGTAATGTCTGAAAATGTAGGTAAACTCGTATACATGGTTGAATGCTTCACGGCAGTCTGGTGCCCTGTTTATTAACTAAGACGTCCTGTGTCGTTTACATTTTTTGTTTGTACTGCTTGGCCCTTCGTGTGAAATCACTCCGGTTTACACTGACCGTGTTCAGAAAGTTGTCAATCACAACTTTTTCCCACTGAACTTTGTCGATAGCGCCTGCTAAATTCAGGGCAGCAATTTTCAGAGCAGTAGCAAGACTTTTGCCGTTCTCCATGGACAACGTTATGTCTTAGAAAAAACTGTGATACTAAAGGGTTATCTACACATACCAAGCAGCTCATGTTATAGCCTGAAGCATACATGGCAGACCAATCTGGACTCATCTCTTATCTCAGCCAATAATGGCTAGCGGGAAGGTTCCTGCCTTTTTCTGTGGCTAAACTAACTAGGCTCGTAATTTGACAATTTTATTGATATTTACAGATACATGTTTGTTATTAAAGCACATAAGATCACATGTTCCAGCAGGCATTTCTGCCCCATTTAAAAAAAAAAAATTTAACATTCAAATACCTCTCCTGTGAATTAGTGAGGTGCGTCATATGCCTAGCTTCCTGAAATGGGACACAATTAGCAAACATGGGATAAGTTTACATTTCATTTTTATTTAAGCTTTTTTAACAAACTATAAGGGACTAACATTAGAATTGGAGTTGATTCCAAGACAATACCCAAAAACCTTTAATACACAACTTGAAGCAACCACACATTTAGCCATAGAGCACGTTCTGATTGGTCGGAGAGGGGCCAAGCCTCCACCCACCCAGCAACTGCGCCAATAATTGTGCTTGTGAAAATAGCAACACACCCTCGAACCTATAGCACTACTGCCCAGTGCTTAGATTGACTGACTGTTGCGTTAGGCTTGTTAAAATAGAGACCTGAAAAGGGATGGGGCTTGGTTGGTTTATAAAGTGTTTGTGTTAACCGCGGCAATTCCATGGTCGTGATGGTGAATGAAAAGCACTGTTTGACAGCACTTACCAACTCAACTTACTCACATTAGTACGCAGACTACGCACTCACTGTACAGAAAGATGATAGATTGATATGCGCGCGCACACACACTTCCTTTCAGAACATGTGCCCACAGAGTTCATAAAACATTATTTCTACCACTCTACAACCTCTCTCCATCCATCCCTCACCACTCTTCCCAAGGACTCGGGGTCTGCATTTAATACACCCAATTACTTAGCCCCCCCATTACGTCAGACCTGGCAAGCAAGCAGGTAGCATTTTTATCTGGGAGATGTCATTGGCCCACTCTCTTCCCTCTCTCTCCTCTTTACAGATTGAATTACCAGGTTTTTATTGAGGCTGCTTGACGGATATTTATAGGACCAGCCCTCTCCCAAGCACAACGCAGTGATGTCATAAAATAATCATGAAAATGCTGGCCAATGGGCGGGGAGGTTGGGACAGAACCTCAGCAGCAGCACAGCCCTCTGGGAAGTGGAAAGAAACTGACTCCATCTGGCGAGGGAGAACAACTGCTGTATGTTGTATACATGTAGAGCCAAGGAGAACCGCTATAGCTACACATTGGACTGTGGTTAAGACCTACATTGCCCAATGCATAGTACTCTTTGCAAAAACACCAGAAATTGCTAGGTTGCATGAGGGAAATTCTGAGGATAGCTATGAAAATACACACGCGTCTATTTTCAATATCCCTTTCTCCCTCTTTCCTCAGTTCAGCCATAACCAGACTTCAGAAATATACTAGATACGTTTGTTTGGGGCAATGAAGTTGTATGCCACACAGCGGAGGCATTAGAACATGCTGGTGACAACTAGACCCCACATATACACTCTCCTGAATAGAAAGCGTGTAATGTTTACAGTCAAGTGCCAAGATAACCCAGATAGATAAACACTCCAAAGCAACAGCTTGACAAACAACTCCCTTACCTGCACAACACCGTCATCATTCATCCAGACCAGTGGTTCCCAAACTTTTTATAGTCCCGTACCCCTTCCATAATTCAACCTCCAGCTGCGAACCCCCTCTAGCACCAGAGACGGCACGCTCTCAAATGTTGTTTTTTGCCTAGAGTGAGTTTTTGTGACAACCCGGCTCGTGGGAAGAGCTCTTATAGGACCAGAGCACAAATAATAATAATCAATAATTTTGCTATATCACAATTTGACATTGTCCGTAAGCTAGAATTCATTTCCACACAAAAAATCCTACAATGATGCAAAAACTTGTGTGTTGTTAATGCAGACAGAGAAGAGCTCCAACTTCTTAATCATAGCCTCAATTTTGTCGTGCACATTAAATATAGTTGCGGAGAGTCCCTGTAATCCTAGATTCAGATCATTTAGGCGAGAAAAAACATCACCCAGATAGGCCAGTCGTGTGAGAAACTCATCATCATGCAAGCATTCAGACAAGTGAAAATGATGGTCAGTAAAGAAAGATTTAAGGTCATCTCTCAATAAAAAAAAAGTGTCAATACTTTGATAACCAACGCACTTTTGTATGTTGTAAAAGCGTTACACGGTCGCTCCCCATATCATTGCAAAGTGCAGAAAATACATGAGAGTTCAGGGGCCTTGCTTTAACAAAGCTAACCACTTTCACTATAGTGTCCAAAACGTATTTCAAGCTTTCAGGCATTCCTTTGGCAGCAAGAGCCTCTTGGTGGATGCTACAGTGCAACTGCTTGTAACGCGCGTTACCACTCCACTATGTCTCCCTGTCATGGCTTTTGTGGCATCAGTACAGATACCAACACATCTTGACCATCAAAGTCCATTTGATGTCACAAAGCTGTCCAGTACTTAAAAGGATGTCTTCCTTAATTGACACCACATAAACGTAACGGACATATACCAGGAGCTGTGCCAGGCCCTGTTGACTCATCCAGCTGTAACGCATATAATTCACTGGCTTGTATGCGAAGCAGTAATTGACTCAAAATATCTCCTGCATCGGGAAAGTGTTGTTGTTTGATGAAGGTCTTGTCTCTCTCGTTTTTTGGGCCTTTCCCCCCAGCATTGTCCCAGCCAAATCCACATCAGCATGAAGAATTAAGCCCTCCACAAAAGTATGGGGCTTGCCTGTCCTAGCCACTCGGTAGCTCACCATATAAGACGCTTGTAGCCCCTTCTAATTAATGGTATCTGTTGCTTTTATACATGTCTTACTACTCGAATGTCATCTTTATTCTCACTCAAAAACCTCTCATGGCTTGTTTTTCAAATGGTCATGTTTCTAAATGTCTGCAGAAGAGTGAAAGTTTCCCATGAGAGTAACAGTTAATGTGATTGAATGTTACTTATTTGACTAGGCTTATCTGTATTTGACATTGTATTGTTATTTCACTGAACATTAGATGGTTTAATTTTATGTTTGGCAGTGAAACGAGGCTACTCAGGCGAGGAATAAAACCTCACCCAAATGTATAGCCCCGTTGGAAAATATAAATGTTTGAAAATACAGAAATTCTTTATTTTAAAAATGTTTTTTTTTACATTTCGATCACATTTTTATTTGTACCCCAGTTTGGGAATACCTGACCCAGACCTATCACAATATTATCCTACACAATATTATAGTATCTGAACCAGTTTACACTGAGATGCTGTATCTCTCTACTTTTGCCTCGTCTTAATCTGAAATCACTAGACCTCAGCCAGTTTGGTTAGGTTTGCTAACAGTCAGTAGTTGGGTTCAGTGCACACTGTAAATTCACCCACGTCACTCACCTGTAAGAGTGATTTAAGGTTGTCAACAAAGCACAGTATGCCCACTACCTTGCCTGAGGTTGCCATGGCACCCAACTCTGGATTTGAAAGGTAGAAGCTGTGCAGAATGAATCAGAAGTAGGTTCTTGTTGAATGTGCCTCCGATGTATGAGACTGCTTAGCCATAACCAGTTAGCTCGTGTCATACAGAACAAATATTTCCGGACTCTCCCTTGGTAGTTTGGATTCAAAATTATATTCGCTGATGGACTAGCCTACAAATCCTGAATATTAAGTAGATTATAGTGCACTTGGAAAGTACTCAGACAACTTGATTGGCGTCCACCTGTGGTAAATTCAATTGATTAGAAATTATTTGGAAAGGCACACACTTGTCTGTATAAGGTCCCACAGTTGACAGTGCATGTCAGAGCAAAAACCAAGCCATGAGGTCAAATTAATTGTCCATAGAGAAGACAGGATTGTGCCGAGGCACAGATCGGGGTAAGGGTAGCAAAAAATGTATGCAGCATTGAAGTTCCCCAAGAACACAGTGGCCTCCATCATTCTTAAATGGAAGAAGTTTAGAACCCCCAAGACTTCCTAGAGCTGTCCGACCGGTCAAACTGAGCAATCGGGGGAGGAGGGCCTTGGTCAGGATAGTGAACAAGAACCTGATGGTTACTCTGACAGAGTTCATCTGTGGAGATGGTCTGATGAAACCAATATTGATTTCATTGGCCTGAATGCCAAGCGTCAAGTCTGGAGGAAGCCTGGCACCATCCCTACGGTGAAGCATTGTGGTGGCAGCATCATGCTGTGGGGATGTTTTTCAGCAGTAGGGACTGGGAGACTAGTCAGAATCAAGGGAAAGATTAATGTCAAGTTAACCCTGTTTCTTGTCTGCATCAAAGTAGCGGCCCTTATACCTAGCATCGAGCATGGTAGCTACACAGTAAAGAGGCACAGAGAGAATGCCACCGAATTGCTTGTTCACAGCCTCTTGTAGAGAACATTTGAGAGTTTTAACCCCACGGTATGTGTCGGAAGTTTTGTTGAGCAGGTTTTTCAATGCCATGACAGAGGGTATCACTTCTGCTGCAAACGCAGTTGAGCTTATTTCTCCAGTCAGTTGTTTGAATGGCGCTAGAAGTGTGTTCATGTTAACAAGTTTCAAACATGTCCTCAAATGCCATTAAAATGGCAGCAGCGGTATGAGAACCAGCATATTCTTGAACATTCAATACAGCTTTCCTCAGTAGGAAATCCTTGTCAACCCACTGCTGTCAGACTCTGCATGCTCATGGGGCTGACATCGCTGGTCCAAATGTCTGTCATGAAGCTAATAGCAGTGACGCTCATAGCAAGTAGCTCATGAATGTGCGTTTCAACAATATTGTGTAACTCCGGTAGGTCAACATCTGAAAAATAGTGCCTACTTCGTAGTGTATATCGGTGCTCGACCAGTCGGCGAAAGCCAACATCATCCACGACCGAAAGCGGTTGATTGTCAAGGGCAAGGAATTCAATTTTCTTGGCTTTAATGGATTTTGCCTTTTGAGTTGTCTCGCTGAAATGTTCTTACTCTTTCAAATGACCGCTGGACTTGAACTTGTTTAGTTGTTGGAAGTGCGCGCTTAGTATGTTTCTGCTTTTGTTCTGTGTAACGCTGTATTTTCCGTGGCATCATTACGTCATATAGGTATGCACGTCATCTACCTACGTCCATATAGGTATGCACGTCATCTACCTACGTTATATAGGTATGCACGTCATCTACCTATGTTATATACAGTGCCTTGCGAAAGTATTCGGCCCCCTTGAACTTTGCGACCTTTTGCCACATTTCAAGCTTCAAACATAAAGATATAAAACTGTTTTCTTTTGTGAAGAATCAACAACAAGTGGGACACAATCATGAAGTGGAACGACATTTATTGGATATTTCAAACTTTTTTAACATATCAAAAACTGAAAAATTGGGCGTGCAAAATTATTCAGCCCCTTTACTTTCAGTGCAGCAAACTCTCTCCAGAAGTTCAGTGAGGATCTCTGAATGATCCAATGTTGACCTAAATGACTAATGATGATAAATACAATCCACCTGTGTGTAATCAAGTCTCCGTATAAATGCACCTGCACTGTGATAGTCTCAGAGGTCCGTTAAAAGCGCAGAGAGCATCATGAAGAACAAGGAACACACCAAGCAGGTCCAAGATACTGTTGTGAAGAAGTTTAAAGCCGGATTTGGATACAAAAAGATTTCCCAAGCTTTAAACATCCCAAGGAGTACTGTGCAAGCGATAATATTGAAATGGAAGGAGTATCAGACCACTGCAAATCTACCAAGACCTGGCCGTCCCTCTAAACTTTCAGCTCATACAAGGAGAAGACTGATCAGAGATGCAGCCAAGAGGCCCATGATCACTCTGGATGAACTGCAGAGATCTCCAGCTGAGGTGGGAGACTCTGTCCATAGGACAACAATCAGTTGTATATTGCACAAATCTGGCCTTTATGGAAGAGTGGCAAGAAGAAAGCCATTTCTTAAAGATATCTATAAAAAGTGTCGTTTAAAGTTTGCCACAAGCCACCTGGGAGACACACAAAACATGTGGAAGAAGGTGCTCTGGTCAGATGAAACCAAAATTGAACTTTTTGGCAACAATGCAAAACGTTATGTTTGGCGTAAAAGCAACACAGCTGAACACACTATCCCCACTGTCAAACATGGTGGTGGCAGCATCATGGTTTGGGCCTGCTTTTCTTCAGCAGGGACAGGGAAGATGGTTAAAATTGATGGGAAGATGGATGGAGCCAAATACAGGACCATTCTGGAAGAAAACCTGATGGAGTCTGCAAAAGACCTGAGACTGGGACGGAGATTTGTCTTCCAACAAGACAATGATCCAAAACATAAAGCAAAATCTACAATGGAATGGTTCAAAAATAAACATATCCAGGTGTTAGAATGGCCAAGTCAAAGTCCAGACCTGAATCCAATCGAGAATCTGTGGAAAGAACTGAAAACTGCTGTTCACAAATGCTCTCCATCCAACCTCACTGAGCTCGAGCTGTTTCGCAAGGAGGAATGGGAAAAAATGTCAGTCTCTCGATGTGCAAAACTGACAGAGACATACCCCAAGCGACTTACAGCTGTAATCGCAGCAAAAGGTGGCGCTACAAAGTATTAACTTAAGGGGGCTGAATAATTTTGCACGCCCAATTTTTCAGTTTTTGATTTGTTAAAAAAGTTTGAAATATCCAATAAATGTCGTTCCACTTCATGATTGTGTCCCACTTGTTGTTGATTCTTCACAAAAAAATAAAGTTTTATATCTTTATGTTTGAAGCCTGAAATGTGGCAAAAGGTCGCAAAGTTCAAGGGGGCCGAATACTTTCGCAAGGCACTGTAGGTATGCACGTCATCTACCTATGTTATATAGGTATGCACGTCATCTACCTATGTTATATAGGTATGCACGTCATCTACCTATGTTATATAGGTATGCACGTCAGCTTTGACATCGGTTTTTCACATCGGCGTTAAACTAGACATCTGGCCAATGGCGATGTTGCCATTTTTAGCTAATATCGGCCGATTTTTCAATATGCTTGCTTACTTAATAATTTATTTATTTATTCTAATTATAAGCACAGCCATGTGCACATGGTAGTAGGCTATAAGCGTGAATGTTCCATTAGCAGAAAACGCCATTATCAAAAGTGAACACAAATGCAATTATGCATATAACGCTTTTATTATAAAGGTGCATTTTTATGGTAAATTATCTTCCCCAACCTTGAAACACACCGCTGCTTATGTATGCCAATTAGGCTTAATTTAATTTGAAGTTATTTGGCCACTAGTTGATACAAACCTTATTAAAACATATAGGCCTATGGGCTAGGCTTCATGAGGTGTGATACAAACCTTATTAAAACATATAGGCCTATGGGCTAGGCTTCATGAGGTGTGATACAAACCTTATTAAAACATATAGGCCTATGGGCTAGGCTACATGAGGTGTGATACAAACCTTATTAAAACATATAGGCCTATGGGCTAGGCTTCATGAGGTGTGATACAAACCTTATTAAAACATATAGGCCTATGGGCTAGGCTACATGAGGTGTGATACAAACCTTATTAAAACATATAGGCCTATGGGCTAGGCTACATGAGGTGTGATACAAACCTTATTAAAACATATAGGCCTATGGGCTAGGCTTCATGAGGTGTGATACAAACCTTATTAAAACATATAGGCCTATGGGCTAGGCTTCATGAGGTGTGATACAAACCTTATTAAAACATATAGGCCTATGGGCTAGGCTTCATGAGGTGTGATACAAACCTGGATCATTATCACGCACCTGAATCAAAACGGGGCAGCGGGAAAAAATACATGTAATCTATGCACTTAAATAGCAAATGGAGGACTTTTCTCTGTGGTTCATTTTCATGCCAGCCTGGTAGTCTATACTCATGTTGTAAATATAAGCAATGTGCTTAATATCAAGAAAGTTGAGAAATAAATATACTAGGCCCTGCCTATAGAAAGCTGATGGTATCCTAAAGCAGATGGTTATTGCATAACCTATAGAAATGTTGCGCAACATGAGCTCATGGGCACTCATGGAGTGTTTGATTAGATGTTTGCATTGATGTCAGTGATTAGAGAGACAATAGAATGCTGAGTACCAGGCAGTTAGCAAGTTTGGTAGGCTACTAATGACCAGCAGCAGCATCGGAGCTTGGAGAAGCCTAATTACAGTGACTAAATGGTCACGTGGAATTTGACTGCCTTCATGACTGTCGGTGTGGTGGTAATACGGTCACCGCAACAGCTCTAACTTCCCAAATGCACTGTAAGTACTCTAAATGAGCATCATACAGATGACTCCCTTCAGGTAGTCATAATTATAATGGTAGCTTTCCTACACAGAGGCGTGCTCTAAAATAATGACCCTCCCAAAGTCTAGGCTATTACCTCTAAACGGAAAAAAAACATGTTTCTAACCACAACCACCTTTTTATTAATCGAAGAGGGATTAGAATGCCACAACACAGCAGTGGGTCCCAACCTACTATATAGGGTCATACTGCTCTAAAACGGCAGAATTGAGTCATCTTAAGGGTCTGTGATGATGATGATGATGACTCAGTGATATTCTAGAAATAGAAAGAACGTGGAGGTGTGGCCCCTGGAAAGACTGACTGGATCAATGTCATAGTCCACTAGAAACAGTGACTCAGTGCTTCACCCAATGCTTCCAGGAGAGAAGGGGGTGGGTGTAAGGAGGGGGAGAGGGATGGGATGGGACACCACTCAGGAGAGTGTCTTTCTGGACGTGTGCCAGAGTGATTATGTCGTTGCTGTGGGGAACATCCGCTGATACGCCCGTTAATGTTGTCCGTGCTTTTTTCCAGGACAATCTCACAATGGTTACGTCATGATTACTTGTCTTACACACACACACATACGCTTAGTAGTATGACATCCGTTTGAATCTGCAAAAATCAGTAGATACTTGAAGTGCTTGATCCCCGATATGTCTGCATCAGAAGTGTAAACCGTGCTATATTCCCCATGTATCCCAGTGCCATCAGATATGATATCCATTCTTCTACTGCCAATATGTGGGTCTTAAGGAACAGTACAGGCCGTCCATCTTTCACCTGTGAGTGGTAGCATGAAAACATATTTTCTCTGCTCCTGGGCTCTAAGGTATTAGAGGTTCAAAGGGAAAACAGCCTCAGAAAGCAGGTCATCACAATACAGGTCATCATACTGCATTTGGAATAGAAAGCAAAGTAATCTCTTAACCAGCTGCTTTCAGTTTCCTCAAATCCCTGGGCTTTTCACGTTCTCTATGAAGACAGCGCTCAAAGGGGACACACACTTATATCCCTTCATACTATTACTTTTTTCCACTAACTTTTTTTTCTCTTCCTTATATTTGAAAGCTATTGCCGGCATCAAAGCCAAAACTTGTATTTCCCCCAAACGACCTAGTAATAATTCCGTTAACGTTCTGCCTACGGCTTAGTATGGAAGGTAGGAGCAATGCTGAGGCGACATTGGCAAGCACTATGCTCTTAAACTCTTGATGGTTGCTAGGCAGCGCCAGTTAACCATCCTCCTGCCAGTTCTAAATGTTGCAAGCACTTCACATAGCCCACTACTAAGCATGTTTCCTTACCCACACCTGGATGGATTCATAAAGATTTACTGTGGGAATACATATCAGTGAATGGCAATTGAAGGCATGTATTCAATTGTTGCTTACTGAAACTCCCAAAGTCATCCAATCCTTGTAATAAATTTAAAGCAATAGCCTACCCGTGTGTGGTCAACTAGAGGGTGATTTCAGCACTGTTTTGATTGGGACAGCGCCAGCACACTGCTTTGAGACAATTGTGGGGACTCGTCTTGATAAATCAATAAATGTCATTTTTTTTTTGTTGTTTGGATATTGGTTAGGCTACAATTAGGTTGGGGAAATGTTAGTTGAGGTGAGAGCTGCACATGGTCATCTTGTCTAGTGGGCTCAAACTTTTTTCCATGTTATTTAGTTTAACAAGTAGATTATTTTGCTTTTCACTCAGTCGTTTAGTAGCCTAGACCTACTCCCAACCAAAAGCATGTGACTTAACGGACTGGTCTGATAATCAATCAATGTGATTTTGTTAAACTGAATCTGTCTTTATAGGCTATTTGGTTAATTGGTTTCTGACTGGGAAAATAAGTGGAGGTGAGGTGGTATAGCTCATCGATCACTGATCAGAAACATTTAGCAATAATGTAGCCTAAATCAAGTGTACTGTAGGCCTATTGATTTCATTTGGATGGCGCAGCAATGACTGCACAGGCCCTGAACAGGTCTAATTAACCTCAAAATATGCTATTTTATTATTTTGAATTTTTTTTTTGTATTATGTTTCTTAGGACATGCATACATTAATACATTTATTTTTGATGGTGTATATTCTCAATGGATTTATTCAAATTCATAAATCCTATGTGAAAGCAGTATTACAGAAAAACGCACACACCCAGGTCCAATGTCATTGTTTTGAACCCGTCAAACAGTCTACTGGGAGGTGAGGGGTTTTGGGTGGCATGTCTCTGGCATTACTGGGATCACTGTGTGACTCTGGAACAAAGAGGGAGTTTTGAACCTGATATCCCCACAGTGTCACGTAAACAGCAGGCTTCTTTTACACTTCTCCTCCCTTTGAGTTCCCTCTTGAAATAATCCAGGAGCCTTCACTCTCTCAACCTCACCCACCTGGTCCTAAACGTGTTCCATCAATCTGTCAGTGACACAGAGGTTTCTCCTTTCATTTGCATTGTCTTGATTTTAGTTGTACCATAATTCAATTAATGAGGACTGTTGGCTTTAGCGTCATCGGTTTAGTATAAATCTAGTAGTTTGGCCATAGGCAGGACATAAAACGGTCATTGCAGTGACATGAATGAATTCCATACACAGTACAGTTTTGTGTTACTCAACTCTTTTGATAGTTATGAAACAGACAACTAAACTGACATCCAGTTTGTTTCTGGTCACTGACATCCAGTTTATTTTTGTTCTGGCCACTGTATCAAACTAATAAATGTGGTGATGGTTACTGACCGACAAACTAATACTCTCTCCTCCCATCAGATGTGAAGAAGGACTGGTCGGACCACGCCCTGTGGTGGGAGAAGAAGAAGACGTGGCTGCTGAAGACCCACTGGACCCTGGACAAGTATGGTATCCAGGCAGACGCCCGGCTCCTCTTCACCCCCCAGCACAAGCTGCTGCGCCTGCAGCTGCCCAACATGAAACACATGAAGGTCAAGGTCAACTTCTCTGACCGCGTCTTCAAGGCCGTGTCTGACATCTGCAAGACTTTCAGTAAGTCAGATGTTTTGTCAACTCTAACTATAATGCACCTATCCTACCAAAGGTCCTGTATAGTCTACAGTGTATACTCTTTCTATAAGGTTGGTTGAGCATGATGGTACCTCTCGTCCACTCTAACCTTGCCATAATACTCTTGCTATTTTTAGATTAACTACCGGAAGTGTTCTCTACCTCCAATCTAGTCTGCTGCTCTTTTTCCCTTTCAGCCTTTTGTTGTGTTTATCCAACAGAGCCTGAGCTATCAGATATCAGCTCTCACTTCACCACCACTTCTGACAGGTGACTGTTCAGGCACCTTGACTCTGCTAGACCTGTCCTTGGAATAGCGCTGTCTGTTGACTAAACAGGATTCAGACAGGTTTAGCAGAGTTTATCAATCTAGCACCGCGTAATGACTCACACGTTCTGAGATGGATATTATCTCACACACACACATTACCGTGTCCAGATTTAGCCCTCGTGGCCCTGCCCCCTGACGAGCACTGAGGTCAGACACCCCTCTATCGATATCTGCCCCTGGCCCTGTCAGCTAGAGTTCAGAGGAAAACACCAGTCTCATTTTATTTGATTGATTTTGGATCCCCGGCTATACTTCCTGGGGTCCAAACGGGGAACAAAACACAACAAATACATAATATACAGTGCCTTCAGAAAGTATTCATACCCTTAAGGCTTTTATGTTGTTACAGCCTGAATTTAAAATTGATTATATTTAGATTTTTTGTCGCTGGCCTACACCCAATACACCATAATGTCAGTGGAATTATGTTTTTCTAAATGTTTACAAATTAATAAAAGCTGACATGTCTTGAGTCAATAAGTATTCAACCCCTTTTGTAATGACAATCCTAAATAAGTTCAGTAACAATGTAAGTCACATAGTAAGTTGGATGGACTCACACTGTGTGCATGATTTTGTTTAACATGATCCCTTTGAGCATGGTGAAGTTATTAATTACACTTTGGGTGGTGTATCAATACACCCAGTCTTTACAAATATACAGGCATCCTTCCTAACTCAGTTGCCTGAGATGAAGAAAACTGCTCAGGGATTTCACCATGAGGCCGATGTTGACTTTAAAGCAGTTAGTTTAATGGCTGTGATGGGAGAACTGAGGATGGATCAACAACAATGTAGTTACTCCACAATACTAACCTAAATGACAAAGGGAAAAGGACGCCTGTATAGAATAAAACATATTCTAAAACATGCACCAGTTTGCAATAAGGCACTAAAGTAATACTGCTAAAAATGTGTCAAAGCAATACACTTTTTGTCCTGAATAGAAAGTGTTATGTTTGGGGCAAATCCAATACAACACATTATTGATTACCACTCTTCATATGTTCAAGCATAGTGGTGGATACATCATATTATGGGTATGCTTGTAATTGTTAAGGACTGGGAAGTTTTTCAGGATAAAAAACTGAATGGAATGGGCCTAAGCACAGGCAAAATCCTAGAGGAAAATATGGTTGTCTGCTTTCCACCAGACAATTGGAGATTAATTCACCTTTCAGCAGAACAATAACCTAAAACACAAGGCCAAATCTACACTAGAGTTGCTTACCAAGAAGACAGTGAATGTTCCTGAGTGGCCGAGTTAGTTTCGACTTAAATCTACTTGAAAATCTATCACAAGACCTGAAAAAGGTTTTCTAGCAATGATCAACAACCAATTTGGCAGAGCTTGAACATTTTTGAAAATAATAATGGGCCAATGTTGCACAATCCAGGTCTGTCCAGAAAGACTCTGGGTAAGTAATACTCTGGGTAAGCACCTTTGGCAGCTGTAATCGCTACAAAGGTGCTTCTACAAAGTATTGATTCAGGGGTGTGTATACTTATGTAAAAATATATTTATTTCATTTTCAATACATTTGCACACATGTCTAAAAACAAGTTTTCACTTTGTCATTATGGGATATTGTGTGTAGAAAAAAATAGGTTTAATCAGTTTTGAATTCAGGCTGTAACACAGTGGAATAAGTCAAAGGGTATGAATATTTTCTGAAGGCACTGTATGTAATATAATATACATACCACTACATAATCTTAAGATGTTCTTTATCTATTTTTTAAAATCTGGGTTTATTACTAGCTTGAGTTGTGTCAGAGTTCCATGTAGTTTCCCCAGCCTCTGTTCTGGACCTGGGGACTGTGAAGAGACCTCTGATTGCATGTCTTGTGTGGTACCGATGAGTGTCTGAACTGTGTACCAATGCCCTCCTGACCCTGTAACATGGATCTCTGTCACCCCTCCATGTCGGCTCCAACCAGAGCCCTCTGTCGCCACTGAAGATTGCAGCTGCAGGAGGGGAAACGCTTTTTATATGAAACATTCATCAGGCACTTTCAAGGACATCTGTTAGTCTTTTTTTCTTTCTTATTTTTTACCCTGGCCCATGTCATGTCTCAGGAGTTATGGCTACTCTACTCTTATGGTTGGCTGTACTAGGTAACACTGGAACTTTGTTTCTTATTTAGCTAAACGGGATCTTTTATTTAGAAAGGCGAAAAGAGGCCCACAATGAACTAGTATGAGTTTATTTTCTTTGAAATGAGAGTGGAAAAACACAATTTTGATGTAGTATTAAATAAACTGAATGTGCTGGATGACTGTTATTCAGGGAGAGGTGACTAACTAAATGAACAGGCTAGTAGCAGGCTCCTCTCCTCTATGCTGCTCAGTCCTTGTTAGGAATGTGTCTACCTCTGCGGTAATAAATCTATTTTAGTTTTGGAGAAATTCAGGACAAATTGCTCTTGGCTTACTTGGCGCGTGCCGAAGTGTCATACAATGACTTACGGTGGCTGGGAAGGAACACGCAGTGCATCTCCCTCTGCCTCTCTCATACTTACCTCACCCTTTCCTCGTTGCCTTTTAGAAGTAGAATTTATAGGGAAATTCTAGAACATTGAAGTTTTCAATCATGTCCTTCATACATGTTCACAATGACCTAGTCTCTTCTGGAACTACCGTGCCTATAGAAAGTCTACACGCCCCTTGGATTCCTTCACATCTTATTTGATTTATTTCTTAAAGATTTAATGAAAAATAAACACTAGTATACCTTGATTAAATAAGTATTCGCCCCCTTGATCATTACCTTTGGCAGCCATTACAGCTGTGAGTCTTCTTGGGTAAGTCTGAGCCTTCCACACCTGGATTGTGCCATATTTGCCCATTTGATTATTTTCAGAATTCTTCAAGGTCTGTAAAATTGGTTATTGATCATTGCTAGACAACCATTTTCAGGTCTTGCCATATATTTTCAAGCAGATGTATGGTCCTGTGTGGCTCAATTGGTAAAGCATGGTGTTTGCAACGCCAGGGTTGTGGGTTTGATTCCCACATGGGACCAGTACGGTGAAGAAGAAAGTGTGAAATGTAAGTCACTCTGGATAAGGTTGTGTTTCGGAGGACGCATGGCTCTTGACCTTCATCTCTCCCGAGCCCGGGAGTTGTAGCGATGAGACAAGATAGTAACTACTAACAATTGGATACCACGAAATTGGGGAGAAAAGGGGGGGGGGGGGGGGGTGTTCCTTTGCCATTTTTTTTTTGTTTTGCAGTATTACTTTAGTGCCTTGTTGCATGTTTTGGAATATTTTTGTTCTTCTTTTCACTCTCAATTGTAGTCACTACAATGTTGTTGATCCATCTTCAGTTTTCTCCCTTCACAGCCATTGAACTCTGTAGCTGTTCTAAAATCATCAATGGCCTCAGTGACGTTCCTCAGCAGTTTCCTTCCTGTCAGTTCAGAAATACGATTGAATCTTCGACGTCTTGATTGATTGGTATATACACGGAACAAAAATATAAACTCTACATATAAAGTGTATGTTTCATGAGCTGAAATAAAAGATCCCAGAAATGTTCCAAACACACAAAAAGCTTAGATCTCTCAAGTTTGTGCACCAATTCATTTGCATCCCTGTTAGTGAGCATTTCTCCTTTACCAAGATAATCCATTCATCTGACTGGTGTGGCATATCAAGAAGCTGATTAAACAGCATTATCATTACAAACAGGTGCACCTTGTGCTGGGGACAATAAAAGGCCACTCTAAAATGTGCGCTTTTGTCACACAAGACAATGCCACAGATGTCTGATGTTTTGATGGAGTGTGCAATTGGCATGCTGACTGCAGGAATGTCCATCAGAGCTGTTCATTTTTGAGCCGCCTTGAACATCGTTTTAGAGAATTTGGCAGTACCTCCAACCGGCCTCACAACCGCAGACCACATGTATGGAGTTCTGTGGGCGACCCTTTTGCTGATGTCAAAGTTGTCAACGGAGTGCCCCATGGTGGCACAATTACTTTTTATCAATGGCAATTTGAACGCACAGAGATATCGTGAACGAGATCCTGAGGCCCATTGTCGTGCCATTCATCCACCGCCATCACCTCATGTTTCAGCATGATAATGCACGGCCCCATGTCACAAGGATCTGTACACAATTCCTGGAAGCAGAAAATGTCCCCGTTCTTCAATGTCCTGCATTCTCACCAGACATGTTACTCATTGAGCACGTTTGGGATGCTTTGGATCAACGTGTACGACAGCGTGTTCCAGTTCCCGCCAATATCCAGCAACTTCACACAGCCATTGAAGAGGAGTGGGACAACCATAGGCCACAATCAACAGCCTGATCAACTCTATGCGAAGGAGTTGTTGTGCTGCATGAGGCAAATGGTGGTCACACCAGATACGGACTGGTTTTCTGATCCACGCCTGTAACTTATTTTTAAAGGTATCTGTGACCAACAGATGCATATCTGTATTCCCAGTCGTGAAATCCATAGAATAGGACCTAATCATTTTTTGGTTCTATTTCCTTCTATGAACGTATTAAAAGGTATTAAAAAAAAGCTTGCTGGTCTTTGTAGCTGAATCTGCGCTTGACATTCAATACTTGCTTTGGGGACCTTAAAGATGTACAGTGGCAAGAAAAATATGTGAACCCTTTGGAAATACCTGGATTTCTGCAGAAATTAGTCATATAATTTGATCTGATCTTCATCTAGGTCACAATAATGGACACGGTCTCCTTTTAAACTAATAACAAAAACAATTTGTTCATGTATTTATTGAACACACCGTGTAAACATTCACAGTGCAGGGTGGGAAAAGTATGTGAACCCTTGGATTTAATAACTGACTGACCCCCCTTTGGCAGCAATAACCTCCACCAAACGTTTTCTGTAGTTGCGGATCAGACCTGCATGATGGTCAGGAGGAATGTTGGACCATCCCTCTTTACAAAACTGTTTCAGTTCAGCAATATTCTTGGGATGTCTGGTGTGAACTGCTCTCGAGGTCATGCCACAGCATCTCAATCGGGTTGAGGTCAGGACTCTGACTGGACCACTTCAGAAGGCGTCTTCTCTTCTGTTGAAGCCATTATTTTTGTTGATTTACTTCTGAATTGTCCTGTTGCATCACCCAACTTCTGTTGCACTTCAATGGGAATTAATTTTTATGTCGATAATAGCAAGCTGTCCAGGCCCTGAGGCAGCAAAGCATCCCCAAACTATGATGCTCCTCCACCATACTTTAGTGGTTGGGATGAGGTTTTGATGTTGGTGTGCTATGCCTTTATTTCACCACACATAGTGTTGTGTGTTCTTTCCAAACAGTATCGCTGTGGAATATCCAGGTGCACTCTTTGCAAACTTCAGACATTCAGCAATGTTTTTTTTCTGGACATCAGTGGCTTCTTCTGTGGTGTCCTCCCATGAACACCATTCTTGTTTAGTGTTTTATGTATCATAGACTCGTCAACAGAGATGTTAGCATGTTCCAGAGATTTCTGTAAGTCTTTAGCTGACACTAGGATTCTTCTTAACCTCATTGAGCTTTCTGCACTGTGCTCTTGCAGTCTATGCAGGACGGCCACTTCCATTTATAGACTATTTGTCTTACCGTGGACTGATGAACATCAAGGCTTTTAGAGATACTTTTGTAACCCTTTCCAGCTTTATGCAAGTCAAGAATTCTTAATGTTGGGTCTTCTGAGATCTCTTTTTTGTTCGATGCATGGTTCACATCAGGCAATGCTTCTTGTGAATAGCAAAGGCAGCTCTAACCAACATCTCGTCTCATTGATTGGACTCCAGGTTAGCTGACTCCAATTCGTTTTTGGAGAAGTCATTAGCCTATGGGTTCACATACTGTTTCCAACCTACACTGTGAATGTTCAAATTATGTATTCAGTATAGACAAGAAAAATACAATTTGTGTGTTAATATTTTTAAGCACACTGTTTGTCTATTGTGACTTAGATGAAGATCAGATCAAATTTGATAACCAATTTATGCAGTTATGCAGGTAATTCCAAAGGGTTCACATATACTTTTTCTTGCAACTGTATGTATGGGGGACAGAGGAAGGGTAGTCCTTTAAAAAAATGTCAACCCCTATTATTTCACACAGTAAGGCCATATAATGTATTTGATTTGTTGTTAAGCCAAATTTGACTTCTGAACTAATTTAGACTTGCCTAAACAAAGGTGATGAATATTAATACAATTACTATTTTAGTTATTTCATTTGTATTCATTTATAAAAGTTTGTAGAACCTTTAACATGATGGAGTATTTTGTGTAGATCAATGACAAGAAATTACAATTAAATCCATTTTAACCCCACTTTCTAACACAACTAAATGAGAAACGTTCAAGGTAGTGTGGACTTTCTATAGGTAGTTTCATTTGTAATTATCTGGGTGACTTTCAGTTTGTGTGACTGACATAGAGCTGCACAGCATAGGGAATGAGATGGGGAATAAGCAGGGCCAAGAAGAGAAGACTGGAGGCCTGTCCAACTGGCTCAAACTGCAGACAGATAGAGAGATGGATTCTCTGAAGCTGTGTGAGACAGTGACCATTCAGATTGACTCCCACGCTCATTTCATTCCGTCTTCCCCTTTCTCTCACTTTCCTCACAGTGATTGATTTGGAGAGTATTTTTTGGGGGGTCACGCAGTAGCTGTTTCCTGGCGCAGACCAAGTTTACTCCTCCACTACAGGGATTTCTGTCTCTCTGTCCCTCTCTCTTTCCCTTTTCAAACAAAATAGACTAACATCCAAGCACACATCACTAACATTCAAGCACATATCACTAACATCACATTTACTCTCTCGCTTTCTATTTGACTTTCCCCTACACTCTCTCTCCCCTCCCTCCCTACATACCATTAACCAGATGTGTAACAGAGCTGGGGTCTCTCTAGCCATGTGAATCACACATACATTTAGTGTGGGCGATCAATCTAATTATTACTGCAGTGCTGCTCTTCTCCCATGTCCACAGCAGCTGGCTAGAGCCCCCTCCCACACACACACACACAGTCCATCTGGGGCTGGATGGGGCAGTGCAGTGGGACCCAGAACACAATAGTAAAATGTCAGAATTCCCCTTCACTCCACTCCAACGTTGAACTGTCCTACTATCATCGAATTTCTGGCAGCTCTGTGTTCCTGGACAATGATGTGTGTTTGGCTTGTCTGTCAGTGAGGGGGAGACATTTCCTTGGTTTTGATCGCTTAGATAATGAAATGCCATGTTTATCCTTCACACTCGGAGCCAATCTAGTAAATGTTTTTTCTTGATTCTTTAAAGCTGGTATTGTGTTGGGGCAGTAGTACCAGCCCATACAGCCCAGGAGGGCAGGCCTGGGACAGATGTGTGAAACTGATCTATAGTGGGCGACTGACTAAGTGTCAACCATGACATTGTTGTGCAGCGATCCGGAACACCCTCACCACCACGTTCTTTTTCCTTCTCCGGCCCACAAAGCCTCGACTCCGACCAGCTGGCAGCTTGCGTCTCGTCTGTCTCCTCATATGAGAAAGGGCGTGATCCCAGAGCGCGCCAAGAAAATGTTGGGGCGCGGCCCTGCCACCCTGTCTGTCTGCAGAAGGAAAACCAATATGGGTGGGGAAAGTGGACTACTGATGAAAAGAAGGGCTCTGTCCATTCTGGAGTCTAGGTTTTGTCTGGTGTTTTTTGTTGTTGATGTAGTCTTATGAATGGGATTACAGTCTGTTCTCTTCAATAAGATATTTGTTTCCCCCTTTATGTTTTTAATTTACAGCTGAGGTGTTACACACAGACAGTGCTGCTTATAGGGCCCTATAAAGCCTCTTCCATTCCACCAAGGGAGACCGCCAGGAAATGTTGGCCGTCACTTATGACTTTTTCAGGACTGTGGGACCTGACCTGGCAGTCAGGTCTTAGCGGAAGACGGGCCTCTAGCCTCTACCAGGTGTGATCAATGAGACGGTCTAGAGAAGCAGTCTGTTCTGGCCAATCAGGCGATCCAGAGGACCAGTTAGTGTTAATGTCAGTCTTGCTGCTTCACTGGCCTGCCTGATTTTATAGAGACTGCTGCTGAGAGTGACACTGTCCTGTTACTGTGTTGTTGGTCAGCCCTGCCCTGAAGTTAACATATAAGGAAAATGGGGAGATGTGGCGAGAGAGAGCGAGATGAATAGAAGGAGAACACAGATGGATAGAAGGGGAGAGCAATGGATAGGTGGAGAGTGATGGATAGATGCGGAAGAGATGGTTTGTGGGGTGCAAGAGATGGATGAAGGGACTGACAGATGGCTAGATAAGGGGACAGACGGAAATGGATTGAGGTATAGAGAGAAATGGATGGATAGAGATTGAAAGAAGTGGGACGTGTGGTCAGTTCCCAGGCTTTGTTCTGTTCTCCATGGTCAGTGTCATTAGTGTTCGATGTATCAACAGTTTTACTGCGGTCCAGTATATTTGTGGACAATCGCACTGACCTGGTTCCAGAGTGGCGAGGCTTGGTTTTTGATAATATGTCAATGTGGTTTGACCACAGTTTCATTTTCTACTCCACAAGTAACATGTTAGCCAGAAGTTAAATATTTTAACATTGTATTTGCCCATACACAAAAACTCCTGCCCCTAGTTATAATGCAGAAAGGGCCTATGTCGCTCTGGAGAAGTGTGTCTGCTAAATGACTAAAATGTAAATGGTTCTGTGAGGTGGGTCTCACTCCCATGGCAATGAATCATGTCTTACTCTTACAATCGTACTGCGAGGCTGGCAGTCAGTCAGTCTGTCCGTCCACCTGGCTATGAGCCTGGATCATGTCAAAATGATTTGAATGAAGCTGCTTCTTATGTTATGGGCATCATGTTCTGTAATGAACATCAACCACTTGTAGACCTTTGCTTTGATTCTGCATGAATCTGATTGGGTAGAAGCGTTGCACTTACCCACAGATCTAGGATCAGGTCACGCGGCCCAAATCCTATTCCGTCAACAACACCTGCTGTTTCTGGATAGTATGACAGTGTTACTTCATCCTGCACCCTGTCCTCTTTCTCTCGCTACTCCTTCTAATTATTGGCAGCCTACATCAGGGGCCTGCATTCCTGATGTTACTACCCCGCTCTCTGCTCTTCTCCCACTTTCATGTGACTGATGAAAAGAAGGGCTCTGTCCATTCTTTCTTCAGCCCATCTCTTGTTTGATATTTGAAATGGTCATGTAAAATGGTATTTTGCTCACAGATTTTAGTCTGTGGATAACAACAGCACTTGACACTTGGTGCAACTACAGTAGACACTCGCTCCACCTCTGTGCTCAGGCCAGGCAGCATGCCTGCACTTACATGGCTGTATAAGGGCACAGGGCTTGTGCTGTGCAAGAGCGATGAAGGAGGAGAGATGGAGGGAGTGAGGGAGAGCGAGCTACCATCTGGTTGTTCTTAAACCCTGGAATGCTTTTTGCTTTAGTAACACAAACTAAACAAGAAATTCTCACCAAGCCAAGAAGTTCTCTCTCGCTATTCTTCAGTTGCTCTCGTTTGCTGCTCTCGCTCTCTTTTTCTCTCTCTCTTTTTCTCTCTCGCTCTCTTTCGCTTTCTCTCCCGCCGTTCTTGCTCTTCTGTCTCACACATTGTCCTCCCTAGCTATGGAAAAAGGAGGGAGTGAAAGTTGTAGGGCATGAGGGATTTAAATAGATTTTAAAAGGCAAAAATTTGACAATAGCCAAATGAATATTATGAAATTGAAATTCCAGTCATCCACACATCTCTTAAATGAGTGTAGAAGCATAGATAAAAGACAGCACAGACATTTACCCCAGCTGTGCTTTTAAACTCTAGATGGTGCACATCTATCTTTTCCAGACACATTCTGGCATATTCAGCCAGCTCCTCCGAACCGTTCCAAAAACGTCCTGAACACTGGAGATTAATGTTGACTGATGGTTCCCTGGCCTCTCCAGCTAACACAGAGGGGAGTGTCGCGAGAGGAGAGGAGTAGAGAGCAGAGGCGTGGAGGGCGGGAGGAAAGAGGGATGTTGAGGGGGTTGGTGCAGCTCTGTTTGAGTCATTAAATCAGGACTGCAGTATGTCTGTCAGAGGAGACGTTAAACAAACGCCCAAGCATAGTTTCATTCCATCTACACATGCACACAACCTGAATTTTAAAATGGATTAAATTTAGATTTTCTTTGTCACTGGCCTAAACACAATAGCGCATAATGTTAAAGTGGGATTGTTTTTTTCAAATAAACTGAAATATAAGTAAGTATTCAAACCCATTGTTATGGCAAACCTAAAGGTCAGGAGTAAAAATGTGCGCAACTAGACTCACAAATACAATTATCTGTAAGCTCCCTAAGTCAAGCAGTGAATTTCAAGCACAGATTCAACCACAAAGACCAGGGACGTTTTCCAATGCCTCACAAAGGGCACTTATTTGTAGATAGGTAATAAAAAGCTGACATTGAATATCCCTTTTTGAGCATGGTGAAGTTATGAATTACACTTTGAACGTTGTATCAATACACCCAGTCACTACAAAGCTACAGGTGTCCTTCCTAACTCAGTAGCCGGAGAGGAAGGAAACCGCTCTGGAATTTCACCATGAGGCCAATGGTGACTTTAAAACAGTTACTGAGTTTGTGATAGGAGGAAACTGAGGATGGATCAACAACATTGTAGTTACTCCACAATTCTAACCTAATTGACAAAGGTAAAAGAAGGAAGCCTGTACATAATACAAATATCCTAAAACATGCATCCTGTTTGCAACAAGGCACTAAAGTAATACTGCAAAAAGATGTCCTGAATACAAAGTGTTATGTTTGGGGCAAATCCAATACAATATATTACTGAGTACCACTCTCCATATTCTCAAGCACAGTGGTGGCTGCATCGTTGTTATGGGAATGCTTGTAATTGTTAAGGACTGGGGAGTTTTTCAGGATAAAAAAACTGAATGGAGCTAAGCACAGGCAAAATCCTAGAGGAAAACCTGGTTGTCTGCTTTCCACCACACACTGGGAGATTAATTCTCCTTTCAGCAGGACAATGACCTAAAACACAAGGCCAGATCTACACTGAAGTTGCTTACCAAGAAGACAGTGAATGTTCCTGAGGGGCCGAGTTATAGTTTTGATGTAAATCTACTTGAAAAACTATAGCAAGACCTGAAAATGATTGTCTAGCAATGATCAACAACCAATTTGACAGAGCTTGAAGAATTATGTCCAGGGGCATGAATACTTTCTGAAGACACACACGCTCAAACTGAACTGCAATGTGACTGTTTAATTCATCCTTTCCTTGCCAGCCAGTCTGATATAGATATAGACGCACACACAAGCTCTGTGCTGATGTGTAGTTGTTTATGCCATCTGCTGCAACTCCGCTAGTCTCTCATCCAGTATGTTGTGAAGAAGCGCTAGGTTAGAGGCTAGTCTCTCATCCAGTGTGTTGTGAAGAAGCGCTAGGTTAGAGGCTATTCTCTCATCCAGTGTGTTGTGAAGAGGCGCTAGGTTAGAGGCTATTCTCTCATCCAGTGTGTTGTGAAGAGGCGCTAGGTTAGAGGCTATTCTCTCATCCAGTGTGTTGTGAAGAAGCGCTAGGTTAGAGGCTATTCTCTCATCCAGTGTGTTGTGAAGAGGCGCTAGGTTAGAGGCTTGTGTCTCATCCAGTGTGTTGTGAAGAAGCGCTAGGTTAGAGGCTAGTCTCTCATCCAGTGTGTTGTGAAGAGGCGCTAGGTTAGAGGCTATTCTCTCATCCAGTGTGTTGTGAAGAAGCGCTAGGTTAGAGGCTATTCTCTCATCCAGTGTGTTGTGAAGAGGCGCTAGGTTAGAGGCTAGTCTCTCATCCAGTGTGTTGTGAAGAAGCGCTAGGTTAGAGGCTATTCTCTCATCCAGTGTGTTGTGAAGAGGCGCTAGGTTAGAGGCTATTCTCTCATCCAGTGTGTTGTGAAGAGGCGCTAGGTTAGAGGCTATTCTCTCATCCAGTGTGTTGTGAAGAAGCGCTAGGTTAGAGGCTATTCTCTCATCCAGTGTGTTGTGAAGAGGCGCTAGGTTAGAGGCTTGTGTCTCATCCAGTGTGTTGTGAAGAAGCGCTAGGTTAGAGGCTAGTCTCTCATCCAGTGTGTTGTGAAGAGGCGCTAGGTTAGAGGCTATTCTCTCATCCAGTGTGTTGTGAAGAAGCGCTAGGTTAGAGGCTATTCTCTCATCCAGTGTGTTGTGAAGAGGCGCTAGGTTAGAGGCTATTCTCTCATCCAGTGTGTTGTGAAGAAGCGCTAGGTTAGAGGCTATTCTCTCATCCAGTGTGTTGTGAAGAGGCGCTAGGTTAGAGGCTTGTGTCTCATCCAGTGTGTTGTGAAGAAGCGCTTGGTTAGAGGCTTGTGTCTCATCCAGTGTGTTGTGAAGAGGCGCTAGGTTAGAGGCTAGTCTCATCCAGTGTGTTGTGAAGAAGCGCTAGGTTAGAGGCTAGTTTCTCATCCAGTGTGTTGTGAAGAAGCGCTAGGTTAGAGGCTATTCTCTCATCCAGTGTGTTGTGAAGAGGCGCTAGGTTAGAGGCTATTCTCTCATCCAGTGTGTTGTGAAGAGGCGCTAGGTTAGAGGCTATTCTCTCATCCAGTGTGTTGTGAAGAAGCGCTAGGTTAGAGGCTATTCTCTCATCCAGTGTGTTGTGAAGAGGCGCTAGGTTAGAGGCTTGTGTCTCATCCAGTGTGTTGTGAAGAAGCGCTAGGTTAGAGGCTAGTCTCTCATCCAGTGTGTTGTGAAGAGGCGCTAGGTTAGAGGCTATTCTCTCATCCAGTGTGTTGTGAAGAAGCGCTAGGTTAGAGGCTATTCTCTCATCCAGTGTGTTGTGAAGAAGCGCTAGGTTAGAGGCTAGTCTCTCATCCAGTGTGTTGTGAAGAAGCGCTAGGTTAGAGGCTATTCTCTCATCCAGTGTGTTGTGAAGAGGCGCTAGGTTAGAGGCTATTCTCTCATCCAGTGTGTTGTGAAGAGGCGCTAGGTTAGAGGCTATTCTCTCATCCAGTGTGTTGTGAAGAAGCGCTAGGTTAGAGGCTATTCTCTCATCCAGTGTGTTGTGAAGAGGCGCTAGGTTAGAGGCTTGTGTCTCATCCAGTGTGTTGTGAAGAAGCGCTAGGTTAGAGGCTAGTCTCTCATCCAGTGTGTTGTGAAGAGGCGCTAGGTTAGAGGCTATTCTCTCATCCAGTGTGTTGTGAAGAAGCGCTAGGTTAGAGGCTATTCTCTCATCCAGTGTGTTGTGAAGAGGCGCTAGGTTAGAGGCTATTCTCTCATCCAGTGTGTTGTGAAGAAGCGCTAGGTTAGAGGCTATTCTCTCATCCAGTGTGTTGTGAAGAGGCGCTAGGTTAGAGGCTTGTGTCTCATCCAGTGTGTTGTGAAGAAGCGCTTGGTTAGAGGCTTGTGTCTCATCCAGTGTGTTGTGAAGAGGCGCTAGGTTAGAGGCTAGTCTCATCCAGTGTGTTGTGAAGAAGCGCTAGGTTAGAGGCTAGTTTCTCATCCAGTGTGTTGTGAAGAGGCGCTAGGTTAGAGGCTTGTGTCTCATCCAGTGTGTTGTGAAGAAGAGCTAGGTTAGAGGCTAGTCTCTCATCCAGTGTGTTGTGAAGAAGCACTAGGTTAGAGGCTAGTCTCTCATCCAGTGTGTTGTGAAGAAGCGCTAGGTTAGAGGCTAGGGTGTTATGACAGATACAGTGTTTGTTATTACCACTAGCTCATTGTTTAGTGACTGCTGCTAAACACACACTGTGTGGTATCAGAGGAGCTGTTACTCTGCAGAAATATTTAGTGTGTGTACTAAGTCGACCACACACCCCTCTCGTTGGGAGGGGGTTAGGAGAGGGTTGGGAGAGGGTTAGGGTGGTTTAGGGAGGGGGTTGGTGGGGGGGTTATTGGTGACCTGAGAAATGGGATTATACATTTTCCACCTTGCATGTGCACCGCTGTTTATCATTGTTTCCCCTCTCGATCTTTCTCTCTGCCTCTTTCTGTCTCTCCATCACATCTTTTGACTGGGTTTACCTTCTCCCCCATTCAAATTCTTTAAACTATGCGTTAGGGTGAATGAATGTGGTTTGTGTGAGGTCTGTAGTTGAAAGACTCCTAACTGCAAACCAGGACAATAGCACATCTCTTGGGGTCAGGGTTAGGTTAGCCTAGTTGCTAGTCTGTTTTATTTTTGTGATTTTTAAGCTTTTTTTTTTTAAGCTTTTTTTAAACTCTCACAACCCCCTTGACTCTTGGGCTGTCTTTCGCAGTTTCTCTCCCCCTCTTTCTCTCACTATATTTCTGTCTTTCCCCTATCTTTTGTTCTCTCACTTGCTCACTGTCTTCCTCTCCATGGGGTCCCTGGGTTTGGTTAGTGTTGGGGTACACTGTGTTGGGATTATGTGACAACTCCTTGACTCCCTCTCTCCCCCCTCATCTCCCTCTCTCTTCCCCTCTCCCCCTTTTCTCTCTTTCTCCAGATATCCGTCATCCAGAAGAGGCATCTCTACTCCGTAAGCCCCGCGACCCCAAGAAGAAGAAGAAAAAGCTGGAAGAGGCTGAGGAGGAGGCTCTGGAGCTGGAGGGGCCACTACTTACCCCAGGATCAGGTAGTAAGTTCCACTAATTTACCTCAAACTCAGTCACCCCTTGCAGGCCTACCCTGAACCCCATCTCCAAGAGCCTTCTGGAGAATTATGTTAACACTTCCACTCCTGGAATGTCAAAGGTGCAATAACTTCTTCCTGGTCTAATAGTAATTAATTTGCATTTTAGTGCATGGCATAAGTATTTGATCCCCTACCAACCAGTAAGAATTCCGGCTCTCACAGACCTGTTAGTTTTTCTTTAAGAAGCCCTCCTGTTCTCCACTCGTTACCTGTATAAAAGACACCTGTCCACACACTCAATCAAACAGACTCCAACCTCTCCACAATGGCCAAGACCAGAGAGCTGTGTAAGGACATCAGGGATAAAATTGTAGACCTGCACAAGGCTGGGATGGGCTACAGGACAATAGGCAAGCAGCTTGGTGAGAAGGCAACAACTGTTGGCGCAATTATTTGAAAATGGAAGAAGTTCAAGATGACGGTCAATCACCCTCGGTCTGGGGCTTCATGCAAGATCTCACCTCGTGGGGCATCAATGATCATGAGGAAGGTGAGGGATCAGCCCAGAACTACACAACAGGACCTGGTCAATAACCTGAAGAGAGCTGGGACCACAGTCTCAAAGAAAACCATTAACACACTACGCCGTCATGGATTCAAATCCTGCAGCGCACGCAAGGTCCCCCTGCTCAAGCCAGCGCATGTCCAGGCCCGTCTGAAGTTTGCCAATGACCATCTGGATGATCCAGAGGAAGAATGGGAGAAGGTCATGTGGTCTGATGAGTCAAAAGTATAGCTTTTTGGTCTAAACTCCACTCGCAGTGTTTGGAGGAAAAAGGAGTACAACCGCAAGAACACCATTCCAATCGTGAAGCATGGAGGTGGAAACATCATTCTTTGGGGATGCTTTTCTGCAAAGGGGACAGGACGACTGCACCGTATTGAGGGGAGGATGGATGGGGCAATGTATCGCGAGATCTTGGCCAACAACCTCCTTTCCTCAGTAAGAGCATTGAAGATGGGTCGTGACTGGGTCTTCCAGCATGACAATGACCTGAAACACACAGCCAGGGCAACTAAGGAGTGGCTCCGTAAGAAGCATCTCAAGGTCCTGGAGTGGCCTAGCCAGTCTCCAGACCTGAACCCAATAGAAAATCTCTGGAGGGAGCTGGAAGTCCGTATTGCCCAGCGACAGCCCCGAAACCTGAAGGATCTGGAGAAGGTCTGTATGGAGGAGTGGGCCAAAATCCCTGCTGCAGTGTGTGCAAACTACAGGAAACTTATGATCTCTGTAATTGCAAACAAAGGTTTCTGTACCAAATATTAAGTTCTGCTTCTCTGATGTATCAAATACTTATGTCATGCAAATGAATTACTTAAAAATCATACAATGTGATTTTCTGGATTTTTGTTTTAGATTCCGTCTCTCACAGTTGAAGTGTACCTATGATAAAAATGACAGACCTCTACATGCTTTGTTAGTAGGAAAACCTGCAAAATTGGCAGTGTATCAAATACTCCCCACTGTATCTACCCTTCTATCAATATCCGCCCATAGGGTTTTAAAAACAAGTCGAGACAGTGCCAAAACAGTTGTTTTTGTATGTGCCCAAATAAGAATGTGAGTGAGGAGCAGCGGTATGATATGATTTGCGGACTCTGGGCTCCTTACTCAGGGAGGGAGAGAGGGAATGGTTGGGATTCTTTGCGTAGTTGGTCACCATGCCATTTTATATCCAAACCAGGCTGCAGAGCTTGAGCTACACCAGCCCCTCTTCCTCCTGCCTGCTAGTCTTGTCAATAAATTAGCTACACTGATGTGAGGGAGGAGGAACACTTGGGGCATGCTGTGGTATCTATGCAGCGTTAGTTAGCTTTAGCGATTTTGGCTAAGGCGTTGTGAATGGTCCTCATTGTCCTAAAGACCCAGCCCAACCCTGTAGCTACTTGGCCCGGCATCACACACACACACACACACACACACACACACACACACACACACACACACACACACACACACACACACACACACACACACACACACACACACACAGTCATTAGGCTCAAGGGAGGGGGGGGGGGGGGGGGGGAGGCAGGAAAGGGAAAAAGGGGAGAGTGTGAGAAGGGGACAGAAGGGGGAGAGAGGCAGGAAAGGGAAAAAGAGGAGGGTGTAAAAAGGGGACAGAAGGGGGAGAGAGGCAGGAAAGGGAAAAAGGAGGGTGTGAGAAGGGGACAGAAGGGAGAGAGGCAGGAAAGGGAAAAAGGGGAGAAGGGTAGAGAGGCAGGAAAGGGAAAAAGGGGAGTGTGAGAAGGGGGAGAGAGGCAGGAAAGGGGAGAGTGTGAGAAAGGACATTAAACCAAGCAGCTCTGACTCTTGGCTCCCTCGTCAATGTTATGACAATTATATGCTTGTTGGTTCCCATTGCCATTTGACTCCATGGGAATCCTGGGAGTCTTTCTGATTATTAGAACAAAGCCAGAGTTTCCCTAATTCCATGAGTTACACCCTTATGTATGACTGGTATTGCTCCAACTACATCCACACTTTGAATCCTAATGAGCTGTTGACCAGGGGTTTCTAAAAATGAATTAGGCCAAGTCATAACTCTGTACAAATATTCGGAATCGCTTTAAGATAATAGACATGCAGGAAAACACTTGTGTACAGTGCACAAATAAAAAATGTGCAGAAGTTGCACACACCTCCCCCAGCTCACATGGTAGGAGTGAGTATTTAATGTGCAGTGTTTCATGGCCAAGCTGCTGGGAGTTATTCCTGATGTTATTCCCTCTGGGGAAAGGCTGGGGTCTCCAGCACCACACCCCCTGATGGTACTCACAAGGGCATATGCTGCAGTCTGCACGCACGCGCATACACACACAGCCTCTCCTTAACACTTGATGCAATCTGTATGGGGCTCAGCCACAGCCTCTCCCTACATACAGTTCAGTCCATTCCACCCTGCTGAATGGGGCCCTCTGTGGCCTCTCTGAGTCAACCCTTGATAAGTCTTCACCTCCTTCCTTACACACTCACTGGACCACAGGGGAAACTGGGTAACGGGTCAATACTGAGGTCAAGTTGAGTTGGCAAGATTTTAGTTTAGAAGTTCACCCAAGACCAAGAGGATGTGGGGGCTTGATCTGTGCTCTAAGTCCAGTTAGAAGTGTTTAGATTAGAATCAGTCTTTTTCTGAGTCTAAAACCACAACCTACTTCCACCCACATGTCTGGGAAATCCCAGACCCCTACCCACATTCCATTAAGAGAAGCATGCATGTCGTTACTATGGAATAGCCCATATTACAAACCGTACCCTACGAATAACAACTAGGACCATGGCCCTGTCTACTCCTTAAGGGCCATTGGGTCTGCTACTCTGCTGAACTGTTCCTCTCAGATAATTATCTCAATGGGATTCTCATGGTGGAAAGTTGATTTGTCCATAACTTTAATTTCACTAGAACTGTTATGCAGTGCTGGGTCATTCCAACCAACACCCTGCCTGGCTTTTCAATTAGAAATGACATTGGATCCTGATGAATGGGCGGATGGATGGGAACTGACCAGGGTTTGTCATGCCATGTTTCTTTTCCCGTCGCTGAGAGGGCAAAGTGACTCATCTAATCTTGGGTTGGTTAGGTTGGCACACTGGCACAGCCCTTCCCTGGTTCTCATTCTCGTCCATTTTCTTTTAAAAAAACTCATACTCCCTCCTCTCCCTCGTCTTTTTAATATCTATCGTTTAATATTTCTTTAATCTGTCCTCTGGTTTTTATTTTTCCTCTGCTTTCCTTCCCTCCCTCTTTCTCGTTTTCCACTCCAGCCTCTGAGATAATTTACATCGGGCCGGTCAAAGGTAAGGTTTCTCCTGGTCTTCTGTCCTTCCTCTTCCTGCACTGCTTCCCCATTCCCTTACCCACTCACCCCTCAGCTGGAGTGATGTTCTGGTCACCTGCCTAGGCTGTATCCCAAGGAAGCCAGCTGCTGCCCTTGTCACTTGAGGATATCTGCTGACTCAGGTCACGTGATAGGCTTTACCCCACTCCAACAGGACCAAACTCGCTCCCGTCTTTTTTTGAAAAATATAAAAAAAGCTTTGCACACTATGCATTTGTTCTGCTGGAAAGCTCAGCTGTTCACATTTTGCTCAACAGGTACCCTAAAGTAGGGTATCCCAAAGTCTGTCCTGGGACCTGTGGAAGGCACTATCCCACATAGTCAAAGGCTGGGAGTAAACACATGAGGCTGCACGACTCTTTTTCTTCTCTAGAGGAGATGGGGGGGGTAAACTGTAATCAGCTTTCTCTAGATATTTGGGATGTCTCCTGCGACCATATGGGAGAGCAGCACTCTAGCTGACCTTGTTTTCCTCCCTCCCTTCTAGAAACTCTCCATAAACCCTTAGGGGTGGGTTGTTGTGGCCTGGTCCCTGTTCTCATGACCTCTACTGTATTACACACACACACACCATTTCCTGTTTGGATTTTGGTTAGTGGTTTGGCCTGCCTGCTTTTTTTAGGCCAGTGGGGACTGGTCAGTGTGTTATGGAAGTATTTAGCTGCCGAAAATCTACTGGAAAGGCAAATGGTACAATATTAAATCAGTATCATGTTTGCAATTCCTTTTCCTAAATGGGTGTGCATTTTTTGACATTCTAATTGAAATGCAAAAAAAAGATATTGCATTGTCATTTTCATGTTTGAGTATGCATAATATCTGCCAATTTGAAAAATAAATAGCAACGTGTGTTTGATATTTTATCCAGTACAACACTATCACATTTAAAAATCAAATGTAAATCCTTAAATTATAATTTCTCATGTTTGCCATTTAATTGCCTTGTTGTGTTAGTATGAATTGTGACAAATTCTCAATTGACAATGCTTTTCCATCTGTGTGGAATGCAAATTCGATAAATCAATTCTAATTCTTTATTTTGCGATTTAATTTCCTCATTTGTGTTATCGTTTTCGACGTGTTGATTGTCGATCCATTATGGGTGGGTTTTCGGTAACGTGAGGCGGAAGAGGTTGTCTGTGCTTCCTGGCAACAGGGGAGGCTACATGGACATGTGGAGACGAATGGGTTCAGGCTAGTCAGTCGTTCTGATGAGCCCTTCCCAGCTAGCTAGTTTTTGCTTGTGGCTAGAAACTTCAGAAAATATTTTAAACTTGTCTACCGAAGCTGGGACTTAGGAGCGTTTTTCATTAAAAAAAATGTTTAATGTCATAGTTATATATATTTTTTTGTGAAAATCACTACAATAAATGTGATTTTAGCTGTCACCCTAGCCTGATATTGGCTACAATTTCAAGCTAGCTATTTCCCTTCTTACTGTGACAAGGGTGAGCGAAGGACTGTGTCCGTGTAGTTGTTGCCGGCTTGTAGCGCAAGTTCTCCCCATTGAGCAGTGTAGACTGTATCACGGTGACATCCACATGGTTACTACCAATATTACAAGTTATTTATGGTGAAGGCTGCTGTCCGACTCTAAATAAAATCAAGTGGGATGGAACAAATTGGAGATGGTGACCAATACTACAAGTTATTCCTCCCTTGCCCATCGAAATAAACATCACTATCATCACTAAAACATCACTAAAAGGACATTCTACTCCAAAATGAATGAAAATAAATAAATGTATGTACCGTTGAAGTCTGAAGTTAACATACACTTCGGTTGGAGTCATTAAAACTTGTTTTTCAACCACTCCACATATTTCTTGTTAACCATCTATAGTTTTGGCAAGTCGGTTAGGACATCTACTTTGTTCATGACACAAGTAATTTTTCCAACAATTGTTTACAGATTATTTCACTTATAACTCACTATCACAATTCCAGTGGGTCAGAAGTTTACATACACTAAGTTGACTGTGCCTTTAAAACAGCTTGGAAAATTCCAGAAAATTATGTCATGGCTTTAGAAGCTTTTGATAGGCTAATTGACACCATTTGAGTCAATTGAAGGTGTACCTGTGGATGTATTTCAAGGCCTACCTTCAAACTCAGTGCCTCTTTGCTTGACATCATGGGAAAATCAAAAGAAATCAGCCAAGACCTCAGAAAAAAATTGTAGACCTCCACAAGTCTGATTCATCCTTGGGAGCAATTTCCAAATGCCTGAAGGTACCAGGTTCATCTGTACAAACAATATTATGCAAGTATAAACACCATGGGACCACGCAGCCGTCATACCACTCAGGAAGGAGACACGTTCTGTCTCCTAGACATGAATGTATTTTGGTGCGACAAGTGCAAATCAATCCCAGAACAACAGCAAATAATCTTGTGAAGATGCTGGAGGAAACAGGTACAAAAGTATCTATATCCACAGTAAAATGAGTCCTATATTGACATAACCTGAAAGACTGCTCAGCAAGGAAGAAGCCACTGCTCCAAAACTGCCATAAAAAAGCCAGACTGCAGGTTGCATCTGCACATGGGGACAAATATCATACTTTTTGAAGAAATGTCCTCTGGTCTGATGAAACAAAAAATAGAACTGTTTGGCCATATTGACCATCATTATGTTTGGAGGAAAAAGGGGAGGCTTGCAAGCATCATGTTGTGGGGGTGCTTTGCTCTAGGAGGGACTGGCGCACTTCACAATATAGATGGCATCATGAGCACTGGTGCACTTCACAAAATACATAATTTTCCTTCCTCATGATTCTCTGTGGATATATTGAAGCAACATCTCAAGACATCAGTCAGGAAGTTAAAGCTTGGTTGCATATGGGTCTTCCAAATGGACAGTGACCCCAAGCATACTTCCAAAGTTGTGTCAAAATGGCTTAAGGACAACAAAGTCAAGGTATTGGAGTGGCCATCACAAAGCCCTGACCTCAATCCCATAGAAAATGTGTGGGCAGAACTGAAAAGGCGTCTGCGAGCAAGGAGGCCTACAATCCTGACTCAGGCTACCCATGCTACCCAAAATGTTTGACCCAAGTTAAACAATTTTAAAGCAATGCTACCAAATACTAATTGAGTTTGTAAACTTTTGACCCACTGGGAATGTGATGATAGAAATAAAAGCTGAAATAAATAATTCTTTCTACTATTATTCTGACATTTCACATTCTTAAAATAAAGTGGTGATCCTAACTGACCTAAGACAGGTACATTTTACTAGGATTAAAATGTCAGGAATTGTGAAAAACTGAGTTTAAATGTTTTTGGCTAAGGTGTATGTAAACTTCCGACTACAACTGTATGTGGGCACCATCTCAAATATAGTTTCCAACTCCAGAATGAACCCAATAACACATTTGTTACAATTATTTTAACAGATTGGGCCATGTATATAGCCTATGCATGGTCCATATTACCAGGTATGCTATTAGCAATAAACATTATCACCTGTAGCCCGACTGATGCAGCAAAGTGCAAATAAATAGGCAACCCCTCCTTAGCTTCAGCCTATCTGCATTTACCCTAATGGCCTAAACATATATATATTTTTTTCACCTTTATTTAACCAGATAGGCCAGTTGAGAACAAGTTCTATTTTACAACTGCGACCTGGCCAAAGCAGTGCGACAAAATCAAACTTAAAAATATATACACTGAGTATACCAAACATTTAGGAATGCCTTCCTAATATTGGATTTCACCCCCTTTCTTTTTGCCCTCAGATCAGCCCCAATTAGTCGTGGCATGGACTCTACAGCGTGTCAAAAGCGTTCCACAGGGATGCTGGCCAATGTTGACTCCAATGATTCCCACAGTTGTCAAGCAGGCTGGATGTATTTTGGGTGGTGGACCGTTCTTGATTCACACGGCAACTGTTGAGCGTGAAAAACCCAGCAGCGTTGCAGTTCTTGACACAAACAGGTGCGACTGGCACCTACTACCATACCCCGTTCAAAGGCACTTAAATCTTTTGTTTTGCCCATTCTCCCTCCAAATGGCACAGATACACAATCCATGTCTCAAGGCTTTAAATTACTTCTTTAACCTGTCTCCTCCCCTTCATCTACACTGATTTGAAGTGGCTTTAACAAGTGACATCAGGCATGAGCTTTCACCTGGTCAGTCTGTCATGGAATGAGCTGCTGTTCTTAATGTTTTGTGTGTGTAATTATTATTATATTTTTCACTTTTTTCTTCCACCTCACATTGTTTAATTTTTCAAATTGTCAGGTGTCATGCATACTCAATCATGAAACTAATAATGCAATATATTACCTTTTTAAATTAGAATTTTGTCACAAAATATGCATACCCATTTAGGAATAGATATTGCAAACATTATATTGATTTGTCATTTGCCTGTTTTTAGAATTGAAGGCTGAATTAAGTCACTTAAAGACTTGCATAGTGTGTGGGCTGTTACTATGCCCTAACATACTGGCCAAAGCCAGCCAACAGGACATTTCATGGTTTCAGATTGGTTATTTGTTTGTTTTTTGGCAATGGCTTAAATCCAAATAGAACAACATTTTGCATACATACACATCTCTCTCTACACACACTCCCCAACCATACATCCACGTGCATACACTCCTCTACACTCCTCCCTCCAAACACACATCCACCCCTTTTTCCAAAAATGGAACACAAACAAAGCAGAGTGACGCTAGCTTTTGGTACCATGCTGTCTCACTTTGGTGTACCACCCTCCACTGCCCCATCCCTATACCCATATCCCTCCCTATATGCTGCTGGTTGTGCTGTATAGTTTGCCATGTGCACCTCGCAGGTTGTGGACCATGTGACCACGATCGTGTGCAACATCTGCATGCTAAGGCGCATCATAATTCCCCAGCAGCAACAGCAGAGCATCAAGACCACCTATCAGATAGGTGGCGCTACCAGCCACATTGCTGTCAATTGCAGGCTGCAAATGTGTGTTGTGGAACCATGTTCACTTAATTTTTGGAGGTTCTTGTGCTTGGTACCAAATGTGTGTCTTGTAGATTGTTTTGCAGTGGACTGTATTGTGAGCATGTTTTTTTTTTATCATGTTCAGTATTTTGCAGGTATGGTGATGTATTTTTCTTTGTCTTCATGGATCTCAGTCACACAGTTGGGATCAATTTCAATTCAGGAAGTTAATTGAAATCCCAGTCTAAGAATTGAAAAAATAAATAAATGAATCGTGCTTTTCAGTTTTTTTTAAATTGGAATTTCAATGAATCTCCCAAACTGAAATGGAATTGAGCCCAATGTTCCTCAGTCTACCCCAGGGTACTAAACATGTGTTGTCTGGTTTGCAGGGAGCATCTACTCCAGTCCCGGCCTGTACAGTAAGACCATGACCCCCACTTATGACTCCAGAGACGGAAGCCCCCTATCCCCCACTACCGCCTGGTTTGGAGACAGCCCCCTGTCCGAGGGCAATCCCAGCATCCTTGCTGTCAGCCAGCCAATCTCCTCGCCCGATATCCTGGCCAAGCTCTACAAGCCCCAATCCCTCCTGGACAAGGCCAAGATCAACCAGGGCTGGATGGACTCATCCAGGTCTTTGATGGAGCAGGATGTCAAGGAGAATGAGGTGCTCCTCCTGCGGTTTAAATACCATAGCTTCTTTGACCTCAACCCCAAGGTACAGTATGTGGACCATTCTTTCCTTCAAATGAGTCTTTATTAAAAAATGTTTAGGGGGTAGATCAGCTTTAATATTGCAGATAGATTGTGGCTTCTATCAACGTAATTGTCTGCATCATTTCCAATCCCCCATTCGGGAAAGTATTCATACCCCTTTTCCCACATTGTTACGTTACAGCATTATTTTAAAATAGATTAAATACATGTTTTTCCTCATCAATCTACACACTATACCCCATAAGGACAAAGCATTAACAGGTTTTTTAGAAAAACATATACCCTATACATTGAAATTGAATTCATGTGCATCCTGGTTCCATTGATCATCCTTCAGATGTTTCTACAACTTGACTGGAGTCCACCTGTGGTCAATTGATTTGACATGATTTGGAAAGGCACACACCTGTCTATATAAGGTCCCACAGTTGACAGTGTATGTCGGAGCAAAAACCAAGCCATGTGGTCGAGGGAATGGTCCATAGAGCTCAGAGAGCAGGATTGTGTGGAGGAACAGATCAGGGGAAGGGTACCAAAATACCAAAAAATGTCTGGAGCATTGAAAGTCCTCAAGAACAGTGGCTCCATCATTCTTAAATGGAAGAAGTTTGGAACCACCAAGACTCTTCCTAGAGCTGGCCGCCTGGCCAAACTGCGCAATCGGGAGAAGGACCTTGGTCAGGCAGGTGACCGAGAACCCTATGATCACTCTGACAGAGCTCCAGAGTTCCTCTGTAGAGATGGGAGAACCTTCCAGAAGAACCATCTCTGCAGCAAATCAAATCAAACTTTATTTGTCACGTGCTGAATACAAGTGGGGTGAAATGAATACAAGTTACTGTGAAATGCTTACTTACAAGCCCTTAACCAACAGTGCAGTTCAAGAAGAGTTAAGAAAATATTTACCAACTAAAGTAAAATAAATTATACAAAGTAACACAATAAAATAACAATACAGAGGCTATATACAGGGGGTACCGAGTCAGTGTGGGGTTACTGGTTAGTTAAGGTAATTTGTACATGTAGGTAGGGGTGAAGTGACTGCATAGATATTAAACCGCGAGTAGCAGCAGTGTACAAAACAAATGGGGGGGGGGGGGGTCAATGTGAAAAGGCCAGTGGCCATTTGATTAATTGTTCCTCAGTCTTATGGCTTGGGGATACCGAGCAGTTGCCATTCCAGGCGGTGATGCAACCTGTCAGGATGCTCTCGATGGTGCAGTAGAACTTTTTGAGGATCATGCCAAATCTTTTCTGTCTCCTGAGGGGGAAAAGGTTTTGTCGTGCCCTCTTTACGACTGTGTTGGTGTGTTGGGCCCTTGATAGTACGTTGGTGATGTGGACACCAAGGAACTTGACACTCTCGACCCGCTTCACTACAGCCCTGTCGATGTTTTAGGGGCCTGTTCGGCCCGCCTTTTCCTGTAGTCCCCGATCAGCTCCTTTGTCTTGCTGACACTGAGGGAGAGGTTGTTGTCCTGGCACCACACTGCCATTTCTCTGACCTCCTCCCTATAGGCTGTCTCATCGTTGTCGGTGATCAGGCTTACCACTGTTGTCGTCAGCAAACTTATGATGGTGTTGGAGTCATGTTTGGCAACGCAGTTATGGGTGAACAGGGAGTACAGAAAGTGACTAAGTACACACCCCTGAGGAGCCCCAGTGTTCAGGATCAGGGTGGCAGACGTGTTGTCTACCCTTACCATCTGGGTGCGGCCCATCAAAGACCAGGATCCAGTTGCAGAGGGAGGTGTTTAGTCCTAGTGCCCACAAAGCTCATTACTATGCTAAGGACCCTATGGTGTTAAACCCTGAGCTGTAGTCAATGAACAGCATTCTCACATAGGTGTTCCTTTTGTCCAGGTAGGAAGGGCAGTGTGGAGTGCGATCGGAATCTGTTGGGGCGGTATGCGATTTGGAGTGGGACTAGGGTATCCGGCAGGATGCTGTTTATGTGAGCAATGACCAGCCTTTCAAAGCACTTCATGGCTACCGACGTGAGTGCTACAGGGTGGTAATAATTTAGGCAGGTTACCTTCGCTTCCCTGGGCACAGGGACTATGGTGTACTACTTGTCACATGTAGGTATTACAGACTCTGTCAGGGAGAGGTTGAAAATGTCAGTGAAGACACGTGCCAGTTGGTCCGCGCATGCTTTGAGTACACATCCTGGGAATCAGTCTGGCCCCCTCGGCTTTGTGAATGTTGACCTGTTTAAAGGTCTTGCTCCCATCGGCTACCGAGAGCATTATCACACAGTCATCCAGAACAGCTGGTGCTCTTGTGCATGCTTCAGTCTTGCTTGTCTCTTTAGTTAGTCTGGTAGGCTTACGTCACTGGGTAGCTCGCCTCTGCGTTTTCCTTTGTAGTCCGTAATAGTTTTCACACCCTGCACATCCGATGAGCGTCAGAGCTGGTGTAGTAGGATTCAATCTTAATCCTGTATTGACGCTTTGCTTGTTTGATGGTTCGTCTGAGGCCATAGCGGGATTTCTTACAAGCTTCCGGATTAGTGTCCCGCTCATTGAAAGCACTCCTCAAATCAGGTCTTTACCATAAAGTAGCCAGATGGAAGCCACTCCTCAGTAAAAGGCATATGACAGCCCGCTTGGAGTTTGTTGAAATGCACTCACAGACACTTGGAGCAGGAGAAACAAAATTCTCTGGTCTGATGAATCCAAGAATGAACTCTTTGGCCTGAATGCCAAGCGTCACGTCTGTGGGAAGCATGGCACCGTCCCTACGGTGAAGCATGGTGGAGGCAGCATCATACTGTGAGGATGTTTTTCAGCGGCAGGTACTCGGAGACTAGTCAAGATCGAGGGAAAGCTGAACGGAGCAAAGTACAGCGAGCTCCTTGATGAAAACCTGCTCCAGAGCACTCAGGACCTCAGACTGGGGTGATCCAAATTGCGGATTTAAATCGTCAGCATACAATGACTCCTTTGTTTTTTAAACCCTGCCTTCTAGTCCCTTGATATTATTGTTGGATCTGATTTTAATAGCTAACAATTCGATAGCCATAATAAATAGATTAGCGGACAGCCTCGTTTTACTCCTCTTGACAATTTAATACTTTCTGAGAAGTAGACATTATTTACTATTTTACACCTAGAGTTACTATACATAACTTTAACCCATTGCATAAGAGATTCTACAAAATTAAAATAGTCCTGGCATTTATATATAAATTCCAGTCATAATTCATCAAATGCCTTTTCAAAGTCCGCTTTGAATACCGGGCCTGGTTTCCCAGATTTTTCATAGTGTTCTTTTGTTTCCGGTACTTGTCGTATATTATCTCCAAAGTACTGTCAAGTGTAAAAAAAATAAAAATAAACTGTCCGATAGATGAATAATATCCGACAATACCTTTAATTCTATACGCCATGCATTTTGCTAGGATTTTGACATCACAACACAAGTGTAAGGTGTCTCCAGTTTTTTTTTATAGGTTGACTGGATCTTTATATTTACCATCTGGGTACTGTTTCAGTAATGGTGAAATCATAGCTTCTTGCTGAGTATCTGATAGTCTACAATTGTTTTTATAGGAGTGGTTAAAACATGTTAATGCCACATTTAAACATGCGCACACACACACACACACACAACTCCCCACCAGCCTTCAGCATCTGCAGCTGACAGATTTTGGGAGGTGTGGAGAGGAGGAAGTACCCCTCTGGGCTGTCCTGTTTTCTCAGCTGGACTGTCTCGGAGTGCTTTGTGTGTGGATCTGTGCTTGTGCAGAGACAGGCTTGGTGCCAGGGCTAACAGTATGTGTTCTCCCCCTGCAGTATGATGCCATCCGGGTGAACCAGCTCTATGAGCAGGCCAAGTGGGCCATCCTGCTGGAGGAAATAGAGTGCACCGAGGAGGAGATGATGATGTTTGCTGCCCTGCAGGTGAGACCTGTGTAATGTATGTGTGTCAGTTTGTCTGTTTGTGCGTGTGTGTAGGGATCATGTTAATTGGCCTGATTGAGGACTGCAGTAGTTATCTTCTCCATGGTCTCACTGCCTGATGAACAGAAGAACAGCAAATTATTTGAATGGGCGTGTTGTCCACTGTTGACACTGACGTGGTGGGTGACTGGTCTGCTTCAAATCAAATTTTATTGGTCACATACACATGGTTAGCAGATGTTAATGCGAGTGTAGCGAAATGCTTGTGCTGCTAGTTCCGACAGTGCAGTAATATCTAACAGGTAATCTAACAATTCCACAACAACTACCTAATACAGACAAATCTAATTTAAGGGATGGAATAAGAATATGTACATATAAATATATGGATGAGGGATGACCGAGCGGCTTAGGCAAGATGGTATAGAATACAGTATATACTTATGAGATGAGTAATGCAAGATATGTAAACATTATTAAAGTGACTAGTGATCCATTTATTAAAGTGGCCAATGATTTTTGAGACCTGTATATAGGCAGCAGCCTCTGTGTCAGTGATGGCTGTTTAACAGTCTGATGGCCTTGAGATAGAAGGTCCCAGCTTTGAGGCACCTGTACTGACCACCTCGCCTTCTGGATGGTCGCGGGGTGAACAGGCAGTGGCTCGGGTGGTTGTTGTTTTCTTTTTGGCCTTCCTGTGACATCGGGTGCTGTAGGTGTCCAGGAGGGCAGGTAGTTTGCCCCCGGTGATGCGTTGTGCTGCCCGCACCACCCTCTTGAGAGCCTTGCAGTTGTGGGCGGTGCAGTTGCCATAGTAGCCCGACAGGATGCTCTCAATTGTGCATCTGTAAAAGTTTGAGGGTTTTAGGTGACAAGCCAAATTTCTTCAGCCTCTTGAGGTTGAAGAGGCGCTGTTGCTCCTTCTTCAACACACTGTGTGGGTGGATCATTTCAGTGTGTCTGTGATGTGTATACTGAGAAACTTAAAACTTTCCACCTTTGCAGCAGTACACAGAAACATGGTCCCCCTGATAACTGTATGCAAGGCTGTATGCTTGCACGGAGCAACTACAATTAAACCAAATGATCCTGTCTGTGATGCCTTGGCTCTAGAAACAACCCATTCCAGATACCTGCCATTGAAGATGGTTAGACTAGACACGTCACTGACACTTTAGACTTGTTCAAGTGCTGTTCAACACCATAGTTAACTGCTGTGGACGTATTGATTATGTCACTGCTTCTTTTATACAAGTTGTGTAATATAAGAGGAATAGTGAAGAGCGGGAAGGACAGTGAAGGTAAGATTTTGGGGGGGGTGGTGGGGATCCGAGTCTCTTGTGTCCCTTTGGGACCAGGGCAGCCCTGCTATTTCCGATCCTCGTAAAGCCTGAGGGACAGGACATGGGGACGCCAGTGTGTCCTCTCTCCAACGGGTAATTATAGAGTAGCCACCGGACTCACCCCATTGGAGGGATCACTCCAACCCAACCTGTAATCTCCTACACATTCCTCAATATCCCCAATTACACTGAAAGGTGACACTGCTAGGGTCTTCAACAGGAGCCGAGGTGTTTATTAATACTTCATTGGTTGTCGGTTTAGTGGTTCATCCCCCCCCTGAAGAGATGCTCAAGATGCTAATCTGTAGTGTGTTTGGATTAGCAGCTAGCATGTCGCTACCTGTCTGTTAGCGCCACGATCTATCGTTATCTCTTGCTAAGTTAATGGTAGCTGTGACAGTCATGGCTAAGGTGTCACTGAGGAGATCAGGCAGGAAGAGAAGGGGTGGGTTTATTACAGTAAGAGTTGAATGGTCTCTGTGTCCAGGGATTCTGCCTATCACCTGGATATGTCCGTGTGGCTAAGTATAGCGATAAGCCTGCCATGTTCAGCACAGTAAACATGACTGTATTTGGGGGATAAAGGTCCAGGGCATGCCTGTTAGCCCACTACCCCCAACTCCAACCCTACACATACAAAACATATGCGCTAGAAATACACATGTACGCACAGAAACACACACACACACACACACACACCATCCCCCTCTCCCCAGTGTCAGTAGAGTGTGGGCGTCAGAGATGGTGACATGGAGGGAGAAGCCTTTGTCCTACATTCTGAAACCCTAGCTGGCTATGGCCACAGAAGTGCAGTGTGTCCTGAAATATGCCTCTCTTTTCCTCTCCCTCTACCTCTCTCTCACCCCCACACTGTCTCTCTAACTCACTCGCTCCCTCTAGGCAGCTGTTCATTCATATTGAGGAGGAGGAGGTGGGGGTGGGGGGGGTTGACAGTATAAATACAGTTTGTCAACAAGTTGGTCTTAGTGTTGTTGAGGCATAGGGGGGGTAGACCAGACCAGAACATAACATGGTGAGACTGGCTCCATGTTGGTCCAGAGGATAGTATGAATGAATGGCCAGGCCAGAGACTCCCAATATAACAAACAGGATTCTGACCAAACTAGATGGTATTTCCATTGTGAATCAATGCAGAAATGCTGCACGCAATGTCCCAAGTCTGCACTACTCACATGTGCTCCAAGTAAAGACACATTTACAGTCACTAATTTCACCAACTAAATATCTCCCCCCACCCCCCCTCTTTACTCCAAAGTAATTATTGTTAATCAACAGTTAGTGCTTCATGGTACTCACTTCTACAACACCCAAAGAAACTCAAAAGTATTTATTGGACAAGCAGGTATTTTTTTGTGTTTTGACCACTTTACCACTTCATATGCTATGAAAGGGTCGAGGAAATCACTACCAATGTACACAGAAACGGACGCCAGTGGAGCAAACCAGAAAAGTTACATTACCAGTAATGACATTCACAATATCAAACAGGAGACTGGTTTTGACACATTATTCACAGTCATGGCATATAATGTAAAGGACTGTTGGCTAAACATTAGTCCCTTTTCTCTATCTCTCTCCCCCAGTATCACATCAACAAGCTGTCCATCATGTCGTCAGACAACCACATGAACAACAGTGAGAAGGAGGTGGACGAGGTGGACGCTGCCCTGTCAGACCTGGAGATCACCCTGGAGGGAGGCAAGACCTCCAACACCCTGGTACTATACCTTACTGTCATATACTAACCCCAACCCTAACCCTGTCAGACCTGGATATCACCCTGGTACTACACCTTACTGTCCTATACTAACCCCAACCCTAACCCTGTCAGACCTGGAGATCACCCTGGAGGGAGGCAAGACCTCAACACTCTGGTACTACACCTTAGTGTCCTATACTAACCCCAATCCTAACCCTGTCAGACCTGGAGATCACCCTGGTACTACACCTTACTGTCCTATACTAACCCCAACCCTAACCCTGTCAGACCTGGAGATCACCCTGGTACTACACCTTACTGTCCTATACTAACCCTAACCCTGTCAGACCTGGAGATCACCCTGGTACTACACCTTACTGTCCTATACTAACCCCAACCCTAACCCTGTCAGACCTGGAGATCACCCTGGTGCTACACCTTACTGTCCTATACTAACCCCAACCTTAACCCTGTCAGACCTGGAGATCACCCTGAAGGGAGGCAAGACCTCAATACACTGGTACAACTACTGCACTTTACCGTAAAACACACTAGTTATGCAGTTTACTGTACTTTACCTCAATGATACTCTAGTGGTACATTCAATTAGAGCAAATGTTATTGGGCACATCCAGAGTGGCATATTATGGTTGAATCGGAATGTTAAATTCAAATCTCTCTACCATCATATTTATGCCAATATGACACCAATGTAGATGAAAATTTGAGGTACACAACACACCTCTCGTCATAATCCATCCGGCCGTTACCGAGAACCACTATACTGGATTGTTGACGGGGTCTTGTTAGTATTACGGTTGTCAGAATTATTTTTGCCCAAACCTAGCTCAAATTCTACACGTCAGATTAAAACGAGGCTACAGCGTCCATATGGTGACCATTAGACTTAGATCCATTTAGACTGGATAAGTTAAGAGGCACTACATGCACATTTCTGCCCAATAAAAATCAATGTGCTACCTTTTTTTTCTGACAATTCATTTCTGACAATGCTAATATTTTTTTGCCAAATCTCAGAGTTCTAAAACCGGTGCTGCGGTCAAAACACTTAGAAGACACACCCTCGTCCACTTACCCTTCTTATGCCCTTGGGGAATCGCCGTTGCCATCTTGGAGGGTGGTCCAAATGATTAGACAAGGGAAGTTTTCAACGTAAGTCCCTCAGCCCCCATTTTTAGTCGGCTTTGTGAGTGTACAATTATATTCACTCTGGGGCCTGAAACTCCACATAATTCAATTTGCGACGATTGTACATCCGCTAAGGAAAGTCTCCGAAAACTTAAAAACAACAGCAATGGAGAAGTCAACATACCGTAAACTCGTACATCGCCTTGGTCCGTACAATTGCCCTTATTTTAGCACCCCAAAACGTAATACTTCCAGATCAACGGTAATGTCCATACCATTGTAAAGCACAATTTCTCCCCTTTCCAACAGAATCAATTACATGACCTAAACGCTGCCCATTTCTGCATAATTCAAGCAGGCAATGAGCCCCGTTTGGTCTTTTTAAAAATGGCGGGTGGGGAAGCGAAACTAATGCGTGATAGTGAGAAGGAGAGATGTATGTTTTTTTTCACTCGATCTGTCCAACTTATCACCTTATCGCCTTTAAAATGTAAATAAAACACAGAGTTTATATAATGTGTCATTACATACCTATATGAAGGTTTGTGTCGAATTTCAATCGGGTTTTTAGGGTGGTTAAGTGATCTTCGAAGTTAACAGCGGCTTTGAGAATGATGATCGCATGCAATGATGACAAAAAAAATGACTAGGTATCCCCCCCTTACCCCCGTCGCTGTCCATTTCTTGTTTCTAAAGGATGAGAGAAGTGCTACACCTGGTGGAGAGAGATTGTAAGACAGAAATAGTTGCTTAATGCGTGCTGTACGTTACGACATGACACGTCACGATGTAACGGAGGGTCAGTTTTTTCAACTTTTCTCCAATACTATAGAGCCATTACCATGTCGATCAACGCTTGAATAGAAACCTAGTTCACACCCCCGATTTTGAAGTCAACACAGTCACTACAGTCCCATTAGTTTTCTTTGAAGCCTTGTTTGAATGTTGCAGTTGCACGGAATGGGGTGCGTTTACGTTACAAGTGTAAGTAAAAACGAATGCAAATAAGTTTGAAATTGTGCTACTGCTACTAATGCACATGACGGCACAAACACGTCACATAAATATACATTTTTTAAAATCTTTTGGAAATTGTAGAAATAAAACATTTTCCTCCTTCGGAAGTTCCAGCTAGGCAGGCTAACGTTATTTAATTTGATAGCTATCATACAGTAGGTGAATAATAATATATTTCATACATAGACATGCACTCATAATTGACATGTGTGCATGCATATAAAGCACACACACAAGCTACCGGTGGCTGAAAACACAATCGTCACAGGATAAACGAGTGATGAATTTCCGGCCAAGGATGGTCCATTTAAAAATAATTCCTTCCTCCCTTGCCCTGCAAGTGTATACTTGTCAGACATCATGATACGTCATCAGAAGTATCCACAACATTTGAGGGCTGTGAGTGGCTTTGGACCGCAGCCCGGGTAGAGCAACTTGACTAGTAGAAAGCTAGCAGCTGTAGCTAGTTAGCTAGCTTACACCAGTTGGACGAGAAGCAAAAGGAAGGTAGCTAGGTATATTTTGCTATGGAGGGTTTTTCATATGGCTGAAATCATCTGTGTAAACTGCTGACCTGGGAACCTGGATATCCATTTAAATAGTGTTAAGTTGATGTATCTATAACAGGGTTTGTAGCGTAACGGTTGGCATTACTGCCCTGGGATTTGAAGGTCCTGGGTTCACCTACCGGAGGGGATATTTTGACCATTCTCTGTCGTGTATAGATTTTGACCCCCCCCCCCCTCCCTTTCCCAAAACACTCACTCCATCCCTACAGTACAAATGCACACAATAAATTGCACAGGTTGTAAACGTTTCCTTTTCTGACGCCACTTTCTTTTGAGAAGCTAAGAAATTTGTCAAGCTGGCCTGGGTGGAGCTGAAAAATGACTTGCTCATCTTCAGCATATTGTACACTATCAGTAGTACTTAAGCAGCCTATGTTCTCTTCCAAATGAGTACTCCCATCTGTTTTCATATTTATTATATTATTATTATTATTATTATTATATATTATTATTATAGTGCCATTTACAAATGTGTGCTATTTTACTGCCGTTGGACAGCTGTGTAGAGCATTACTAAGAGCATTTGTAAGCTAAAGGATTTAGCGTGCCAATCCAATGTCAGATTTGTAAACATGTGTTCTTAAAAGTGTTTTGTACTTGTCTATTGACTTTGTATTTTACAGGTGTTTCTCAGCAGTTTGCCACAGTGTTTGTATCAGGAGTTACCAAGATTGCTGTTGACAAGCCACAGGGTTATGCAGGCTTTTTTTGTTCAAGCCCCGTGCTACCACACCTGATTTTACTACTCTGCTGTTGATCAAGACCTCAGCTGTTCATCGAGACCTTGAATAGTACAGTCAGGTGTGGTAGAACTGTGCTTGAACAATAAATCCTGCATAACCCTGTAGCTCTTAAAGAGCAATTATGGCCATCCCTGAACTATATCTGATGAATATATGATTGTACATTGTATATTTTGTAATAACTCAATATTGTTTACAGGTAATGTATCCTACTAGGCCTTTCTTCAGTAGACTTTAAAGTACATTTTCATGTTAATAGGTACATGTTGATTATTTTTGTGTATTTTCCAGTAGCTTTCTCGTTTTTATTGTTACACGAGATCAGTGAAAAATAATTCAGTTTACACCATATATTAGCTTAAATGGGTTTCTGGTTTTTCGCTTCCCTCTGGAAAATCAGCTGTTAATATAAAATAAATACTAATAACTACATTATTTCAGTTGCCATTTGTCATTATTGTGTACTTTTACTTTACTTTTATTGCTATGTTTTGCTGTATTATAATGTTGTGAAATAGTGTTGTATAAGCACCTTCTGGTGTAAAAACCATGGCAATTAGTCAGGTTGTATGAGAAGGTTTGAATCCTAAGCAACCTGCCTACACATTATTTGTATTACAATAGACCAGCATAGCTACTATAGTACATTAGGTCAAAGCTGTGTGCTGGAAAACCTAAGAGCATCGGTGAAGTACGTGGTGTACGTTTCCTTTTTCGGCTTCAGACCAATGCCTACTTCTCACTTAAAACAATTTTTTTTTTAGTTTGACTAGGGTCTGGGTGAGAACTTCACTGCAAGGCAAAAAGCTACTTCAGAAGGTGTACGTTCTAATGATGTATATAAAGACTAGAATGCTGATGCTATGTGTTGGTCAGTGAGAGGCTTTAAAGCCACCGGTCGGCCATATTGGCACTCCCCAGTAATAGCGGTCCTCCACAAGAATGAATGGAATTCTACAGTATTTCAATTAAATATTTAAAGGATAAAATGACGTGTATTTAAGTATTTTGTTGTTGTAGTGGGGACTGTAACATTAACACTTTCTAACAATTATACTTTAAGGAGAATGTTATATATTTGATTATTTCTATGTTTAGCTCACATAATATAATTTAAAAGTATGCATTAGGTAATATAATAAATGTGGTAAAAACACATGTAGACATTAAGACATTTCTATAGCTTCCAAAATAGTTTTTTACAACGGTGGGGAAGTGCCAAGATGGAGGTACGGTGGCTTAAAAACAGCACCCCCTGTCAGTTATCTAGTGTATAAATTATTGGTCAATTCTGTATGGGTAGTGGGTATCACATGATTTGGCCATTGTTAAAACTGTCTGCCCCAACCAACTGAAGTTTATACAGCTTATCTGAGGAAGTTGAAGCTTGATTAACTAACTGTTTTCTTTTATATGCAACTCTGAGCGACGACATTGCAAACAGAAAGTCAAACTTGAGGTCATTGTTAAAGTTGTGCTTGTCCTGTCCTTGTCCTTTCTCAATAATAACCATTCAACCAGCACTAAACATGTTTGTTCCTCTCTTCCTCTCAGGGTGATATCACGTCCATTCCCGAACTGGCTGACTACGTCAAAGTCTTCAAGTAAGTTCAACAACTGCTTCGGTGGTAGAAGTTGTCTTAATCACAGATCTAGGATCAGTGTATCATCCTGAAATCCATTAGGTGGAAATTCTAAACTGACCTTAGAATAGTAGCAAAGAGCCAACTAGCCAGTTCCTCCTAACTCTCCAGACTGGCTCCGTTGATTCATTTTAGCCCTTTCTTGATGTTTGCTAATGACTGGCCATGCGCCTTTAAAGAAGGCATTGTCCCTGGGATGTTAAATCTAATACTATGGGAGCAGGAAACAAGGTTTGGGCCTAAATTGGAGAGCTGTTGTCTGTTCAGTATCAAACTTGGCTGTATGGATTGGGTTTGTGGGCTGGCTTGTTCCCAGGACCAGCTTATTTGTGGGGCTCAGGATGTATCAAAAACACTGATTACTGCAGTGATTCGGGTTTACGTTAGGACTAGGACCAGTTATAATGGTCCTCTTTAGCTCATGGCGGGTTATAGTGGTCCTCAGTAGCTCAGTTGGTAGAGCATGGCCCTTGTAACACCGGGATAGTGGGTTTGATTCAAGAAACCACCCATAAATAAAATCTATGCACGCATGACTTAGATGCTTTTGTCAAAAGCAACTGCTAAATGGCATATGTTATATTATTATTATTATTATTATTATATTATAGGCTCTAACTAGGGCACAGAGCAATATCTTATACATAGCTAGGCGCCCAAAGTTTTTCCTGGTCTGGTCAGGTGGTGTGTAAAACCCCTGGCCCTAGTCATAAAAGCCTTTTGGCCACAGGCCCGTGTTGACAAGCAGGTAGCTCTTGCAGCTTAAATAATGTTGTAAAAATATAAGCTGCAGACTATTACTGAGAGGTATTTCCACAGTAATTGTCCTCCATTAAAACTCATGTCCAATGTTGGCTCCTCTCCCATTCATGCTACTGACTCTGTTATGGACCACAGAAGGAGGCTGAGAAAGCTTTCGCTGTCTCTTTCTCTCATCTTTTTTCTGTTAGACTTGGCCCTCTCAAGTGGAAAAAAGCACCCCTTTTTTATGTGGCTTGACGGCTCTCCTCTTGGTGTCTGGGGTTGGGTTTGCGTTGCTAAGCTATGTGTTTTGTGATTCAAGCAGAACTGACTTACCCCCCTGTTGCTCTTTTTCTCTCTCCCCTATGTGTTTTCCAGGCCAAAGAAACTGACACTGAAAGGCTACAAGCAGTACTGGTGCACGTTCAAGGACATCACAATTTCCTGCTACAAGAGCAAAGAGGAGGCTCATGGGACACCCTCTCTCCAAATGAATCTAAGAGGTACTAGTACACACACACACTCACTAAAGAATTCAACAGTTCCTTTACTACCTGAGTCTGTGTGATCCCCAATGGTGTGTGATGGATGGCTTTGACCACCTACCGCCCCCGTTCTCTCTGATCTGTTCGTGTTTTTGTAGGTTGCGAGGTGACACCAGATGTCAACATCTCCGCTCAGAAATTCAACATCAAGTTACTTATCCCGGTAGCTGACGGCATGAACGAGATCTGGCTGCGGTGTGATGCTGTGAGTACGACTCTTTGGCCCCCCACAGGCAGACACCCCCCCCCCCCTCCAGGGGAAACACTGATACTGTAAATGCAGTCCATATAGTCATCTTATAATCATAACCACCATCCTTCTCTCTGTCTACTCCCTCCCCTACCCATGCAGGAGAAGCAGTATGCCCACTGGATGGCAGCGTGCCGCCTGGCCTGTAAGGGGAAGACCATGGCAGACAGCTCCTACAATCTGGAGGTCCACAACATTCTGTCCTTCCTCAAGATGCAGCACATGAACCCTGACCCCCAGTTCATTGCGGAGCCAGCCGTCACCAACGACATCAACTCTGAGTGCCTGGTGTCTCCACGCTACCTGAAGAAGTACAAGAACAAGCAGGTAACTGGAATAACAAGGGTCTGTGTGGAGAGGAGACCCCATTTATGTAGCCTACAGCTGAATGGCCATGGATTCAAATATGCATGCAGGTGGATACATACACTGCGAGTGAAGAGACAAAGCTATGGCAGCAGAAAGCAACCCTGGCGAGATAATGGGGAAATAATTGTTCCAGGGGGAGTTTGTTGTTTACCCCCTACCCGATGCACCCCAGCTGGGCGCCTCCTGGCGTCTGGGTTGTCCTGCACAGGAATGCAACCTCCCTCCCTCTCTCGCTCCCACCTTCCCTCTAAGGGGAACCCAGGACAGCGGACCATGCACTCAGCAGTCTAAAAGGGAGGATTACCACAAGTGAAGCTCTAAGGCGATCTCCTTACTCTAAACTAGCTTCCTTCCCTCGTCTCCTTTCTGTCATTATAACTGAAAGGTGACTAGCAAGGAAGCTAGTTGACTGGAAAGAGGTCCAAAATGTTAATTTCACCCATCCATGCCCTGCCAGATATGTGCTCAAGAAGGAAAGGAGAAGAGGAAATAATATAATACTGAAGACTATTGAGAGACGCAGCCAGAGAAATCCAGACAACCTAAAGGAGTTGTTTCACTGAGAACTCGGAGGCAAACCACCAAAAGCCAACCAATGATAAGTCACATTTATGCATTAGATTAACTTGTTTAAGGGGCAGTATAATTGTGCTCTGTACTTAGCAAATTCCCATGTAAATAACAGGCTGATGTATATACTGTACATTTGACCTGCAGAGCACATGCCTCCACAGATGGGAGGGGGAGTGGCCTTCCCTCGCTGACTCACTCAATGTGGTTCTGATTAAGCTGTATAGGAAAAGTGGGACGTTATTTTGGTGTGGGTGTGTGTGTTTCGGTGGTTAAGTGATGACTCCATACTAGTCTGGGTTTGGACTGTAACCATAGCTTCAGCCTGGCGTGTTACTGGGTCGTCTAGGAAAAGAGCATGGGGTAAGACCACTCCTGATGTGTGAGTGAGAAGGGAGGAGGGGAGGGCTCATCAAACAGGAAATGTCTATCCTGGGTGGACATCCTAAAACAGTCATTACTGTGTCCACTGAATCACATTGAAATAGTTTTTGTTCTAAAAAAAGGAATGAGAAAGAGCCAAACTTGTTTATTTGGCATTGCTGCCTAAAAACAGGATAGGTGTGTGAGTGTGTGTATAGTCTGTAGTGTGAGGGGCCTCCTACTCAGATCTCATTCAAATTCTCACCCCTCCTAGCCTCTTTACACAGGCCTGTGGGGCAGTCTGTCTGTATGGGGCTGTGGTCCTGGCCCGTCTCCAGTCTCTGTCTAAGTGTGAGGCTCTGAGCTCTAACCCAACCGAGCCTAGCTAGGCAAGCAAGGGATGGCCCAAAGGCACCTCATGAAACACTCCTTTCATCTCTGGCTGGACAGGGCTACTGGTAGTGGGATTAGCAAAGGAAGTTTTGAAGAGCATTGTGTGCTTTTTGTGAATTTGTTCTGTAGTTTTTGTGTGTGTTTGGGAGGAGAGTTTGAGGAAATTAGTTCTGCCTGGGAATGCAGAATGGGAAGCTAGGCTGAGAAAAGCCACTCTGTCAGTCAGCTAGTTGTGCTGTGGGAGAGATGTTTTCAGGGTACTGCCTCTCCCTTTACCCCCCCCAAACTGGACTTCCTCTTCTCAACCCCCATGGGACTTCGTGCTCCAATCCCAGCAGATACGCACAGGAATTTATAGATGGTTTCTTACCTTCCTAGCCAAACATACAGGATTTTGCTAGTTAACCAAATCCAGAGAGCTGTAGCTCTCTATACTACAGCTGTGTGATGCCTTGGTAGGTATTGCCACCTGGTGGACATAATGGGAATTGCATACACAAGGCTACTGGCCTGCCCTATAGTATAGTACTCAAGCTAGTTAAGTGTAAAATAAAACCTTCACCTGTCACCCAGGTCTTTCAAGAAATAATTACTCCAATTAAATGTTTCAAACTTGTAAATCAATTAAATCAGTTTGTAATCGTTTGTGTCCAAATAACTAAACCCTCTGCTTGCCCTGACAGATACTATACTGTGACTGCTGCTGCTTTCTCTCCACGTGGAGACTGCTGCATGATCCTTCAGACCTCAACTCTCCTGTTCATTTACCCTGTTCTGATTCGGATTCTGCTGCTTTGTTTTGGAGCTATTTTCTTTGCTCGATGGCCTTGTTCTCACCTGCTTGTTTTTCTTTCTTCCTTTCTGTTTTCTCTCTACCTCCCCTCCTTTTGCACTCTTCTTCCATCCCTGCCTCCCTCCCTCTTCAGCCAGGCTATATCAGGGACCTGGTAAGTGGAAATGGCTTTGTCTTGGGGTCGTGGTTGATTTACCATAGTAGTAGTTGTTTAACAGTCTCAATAGCTAGTTTGTTTCACCTTTAGTCTTAGGAAAGCTGAAACTTCCCAGTCTAAGGGTGATTGCTAACTGAGTTTTGTTCAAGCCTCATTTCCCCATTTCTCCTTCAACTACTAACACACTCTGAATGGGATAGTAAGATGGTCAAGTGGTGAGTCTGTCCTGAAGACCCAGGTCAGCATCTGTCCTACTCCTCATCCCACTGACTCATACGCCATGGGTTTGGGCTGCTCTGCTCCGAACTCAACTTTAGGGCTGTAAAGAAACACACTTGCGCCAGGGCGGGGAGGCACTTCATGGGCCATTAGACTTAGACTGGCCTCTGGGGATCTCAACTGTTGGTTCATACTTTAGTTCGGTGACCTTGTGTGCCTTCCTATATTTACGGGAAGGTGTCTTTGGGTTTAGGGGTTTATAGCGTGGTTTTAGTGTGGTGAGGGTGGGGCCATGTGTGCACAGTAGACCAATGTCTTTGTGTCTAGGGCAGGGCTGTTCAATTCAGGTCCTGGAGGGCTGAAAAACATCCGTTTTTGTTTTGTTTCTACCTGGTAGTTAATTGCACTCACCTGGTGTCCCATGTCTGAATTAGTCCCTTACTAAAAAGGGAGGATGAAAACCAGAAGTGTTTCAGCCCTCCAGGACAAACATTGAACAGCGCTGGTCTAGGGCTTGGTTTCAGAGTGGAGGTGTTGGTGTGTCACGTGTTCAACAGCCTTTCAATGTGTGTTAATCAGATTTCGGCCCGGATCCTGGAGGCCCACCAGAACGTGGCCCAGATGAGTCTGATCGAGGCCAAGATGCGCTTCATCCAGGCTTGGCAGTCCCTGCCCGAGTTTGGCATCACTCACTTCCTGGCCAAGTGAGTCCCTCTCTCTTCTTCATACAGAAAATAACAAACATTTTCCCCAAGTTTGTGTGTCTCTGTCTGCCTCTCTCGGTGTCTGTGTGTTTTTGGACTTGTTGTTTTATGGCTAACAGAGATGTTATTGTCGGATACAAAGATGCATTGTTAAAATCCAATAATCATATTACTTCCAAGAACTACATCCCAAGCAGTGTGCTCACTTGGAATTCTCTGTCATTCCCAGATTCCAGGGTGGGAAGCGGGATGAGCTGATCGGCATCACCTACAACCGTCTGATCCGGATGGACGCCAACACCGGAGACGCCATCAAGACTTGGAGGTTCGCCAACATGAAGCAGTGGAACGTCAACTGGGAGATCAAGATGGTACAAATTTCAGCTTATAGACCAGGAAATTAACAGTTTGAGACAACGCATTCAGTAATTTAAACAGTCACCGTCAGTTTGTTTTCGCTTTACCATCTTAACATGGCATTTCACATGTAAATCTTTCACATCTTTACTAAATGAATTGTCAGTAAAGTCCTATGGTTTTGACTGTGTGATCACCCTGTGCCCTAGGTGACGGTGGAGTTTGCAGATGAGCCCAGCCTGGCCTTCATCTGTGCGGAGGTGGACTGTAAGGTGGTACATGAGTTCATCGGAGGCTACATCTTCTTGTCCACGCGCGCCAAGGACCAGAACGAGTCTCTGGATGAGGAGATGTTCTACAAGCTGACCAGCGGCTGGGTCTGAGTCTGACTACCCTATGCCAGTGGTCAGAGATTAGGGGTCAAGAGGGGAGGGAGGGTGGGGACTAGATCTTATCAGTTTATTTTATTTGTTATATATTTTTGCTGTTTTTATTTTGGAGCTGTGCTGAAGAGGCCCATGCGGCCGCCCACTATCGTTATTGCTGTTAAGAAGCTGACACCCTTTATTTTTTGTTGCGTTAATGCTGACAAAGGTATTTGTAAACACTAATATTTTGCGTAATGCTGCAGCCCAGATGATCTCTGAACTCCAAACCCTGCCTGTGGCTCCCCCATCACTCTCCAATGCACAGGGGACATTGTCTACTTCCTCAAGCAGCTATCACAAAGCTATGTCCATGAGAACGTATCACATGTCAGGAGACCTCTCCCTCACAAAACGGCGACACACTTTTACTTCTTCGGCAGAGACAGGAAGTGATATGGGGTCATTTCCTTCCGTCATTAAGGAAAGGCTGAGGAACGCATAGCTCATGGAGAGACTGTCCTCTCCACCCAATGAAGGATTTTCATTTGATCTAACTAGTCCATATGAAGTAACGTGTAAGCACTTCTCCAGTGTACATATGATCCCTTTATGAATAAGCTGTAGTAGTTAAATGAATATGTTTGTTTTTTTATGGTGTTTTCTTTCTGAGCATACCTCCAGTGGCAGTTTCCTCTCCCCTGTGTTCAGTAGTGTGCTTGAAGAGTTGAAACAAGCCTTGGTGCACACCTACAGTTGTGTTTTCCTGTTGTCTTGATTAGTTAGTATGTCAGAAAAACCGGTTCTGAATATACACAGAGCTCAACCAAGGTGAATGTCCTACAATGTTCTGTAAACACCTGAATAACCATGCCTAGTTCTTACAGCTAAAATATGTCAGTGTGGTGCTTGATCATCTAGAAGGGGTCACTCAAGGATACTCTTGTTTGAGAAGTTATTTTTCTGGTTATGTTGACAAGTCCTGAGGTAATTACTGAAAATGCGAATGAGTATGTTATTGTCATGGAACAGGTGGTGCCATGAAGGCTTGTTGGCCAAATGATGTGGCTCAGGTACATGCTGCCAGCCACATAGGGTTGTCAGATGCCCACAGCATGTAGGAAAGGCCTCAGCTCTGCCTTGAGACTCAGACCCTTGCCATTGCATTGTGCATGTATAGTACAGCTGGAGGGATATTACCAATAACAGCGTTCCCTAATGCAGCTGCCTCCTTTATGTTATCGACGTTCTTTATCTTACACCGTATAGTATTACTATTATTCAGTAGCGTTTTCATTGTTACGCACCAGCAATAGGTCACCAAGTTTGAAGAATGAATTATGCAAAGTCCGGGTTTTTTTTTTCCTCGGTATGAAGGAACATTAAATGAAGTATTCGTTTTTTGTAACTTATGTAAAAACACAGGTTTAATTGAATTGTACAGTTGTTCTTTTGTTGCTGCTTTTTTTGGGGGGGGGGGTATTTTTGTTTCCAGATAAGAGCGGGGAGCCATTAGTCAACATTGTGTAGTTTGAAGATTTGTGTCTGCCAATGTTACGGTCTTATTGAGTTAACATGATCTATATATGAAGATAACACTAGTCTCAAACTCCAGGTTGGTAGAAAGTTAATGAAGATTTGTCTCACACTACTTATTATTATTATACTCAGAAACATTGATAAATGGGCTTTTCAATGTACTTTTTTCTTCTTGCCTCTCCTATAAGCAGAATTACATTGCTAATTTCTATTCTTGCCTTTTTTTTGGGGCACTGAATTTGCGCTCTAGCGCTGTAAAATTCCACCAATGACACCTCCCTAGGCTATCAAACTCTTACTCTGTTCAGTGCCTTTAAAAAATATATCACTTCATTTTCAGATTTGATCACCATTGTAGCTTTTCTTTGAACAATGTTTTTGGTATGAAGGAGACCCTTTTAGTTGAGACAAACGAGTGTAAATGAACTGAAGAGAAGGAAGCTTAGCCTATTTTTTTTCCTACTATAATGTTGTTTTTTGTTTGCCTCCTATGTCCAGAGCAGCAGTGCATGGCCTGCTGTTTTCAGACTGCAAAGAAATGCATTTATTTTAAAAAATAAAAATACTTTTTATTTAAGGTTTGAGTTATAATATTATATTCCTACTTGTTCAAACATCGAGGCAGTAATGATTACTGAGGACCAGAAATCATTCAGGATACCGCTTTAAAGCTAAAGTATGTCATTTTCTGTATCTGCAACCATTTAAATTTGGGTGATTCTACCCTGTCTCCACCAGAGGGCAGTACGTAACCACCCCATCTTCCACCCACTGCTGCACTCACATCATATCCAGGACTGGATCCAAACTTCTCTAAAGGTCACTCACTCACTGTTCTTAAAGCGGCTTCCAATGTTATCTGGCATCTGTCAAACAGTGGCAGATTGATGGGGAGTTAAAATGAGCTCAGAGTTACCAACCGTCTTCGTTTACAGGCTCCCCGTCCTGCCACGGCAACCGTCCGTCTGTCACCTGTGGAGCAGCTATGGTGTGGAGGTGCCATAATGATGGCACTCGGGCCACCTGGTGCCCGCAGTGTCTTTGCATCCTGTAGGGTGAGGTGGTGGGGTGTGACTCAGACAGGCGACAGAGGTGGGGGGGGGGGGGTCATGGGGGGGATGCTCAGCAGGTGTGTCAGAGGTGTAGACGGTTGGATTATACATATGTGATCGTAGCTACATTATCTGAGAGAAAATGTTAACATGCACATCACAGTGCAGTTTAGAAAACAAAATGGGTAGTATAATCTAGTCATGTTCATGGAATCGCAGAGACATCTGAGCATGTAGGATTATTTAAGATTACTGCCTTGGGCTATTACATTCAGTATCCCTCTATGTGAATAGAACTCAGTGCTTGTCCACTCGTCTCCACCCTCAGTCCAGTCCTGTCCTGAGGTCAGAAGAGGTGTTAATCGTGTAGCTCTGGGTACAAAGAAATCTACAGGGAACACCCTGCCCTTCAAAAAGATGTCAGAATGACAGAATCGGGACAAAACGAGGCATTCTTCTGCAGTAGCATTTACACAGTAAAGTACTATTCAAAGCACCCTTATTTTTATTAGGGGTAGTGGTTCAGACATGTATATCTGCATGGAGGATGTCACTCAACCAACTAAAGCTGTGTGTGTGTATCCTCGGTGTGCTTTTGTGTCAGTTCCTCATCTCACAGCCAGCCACATCCTTTCCCCACGCTCCCTTCCCTGGGTCTTCTCCAGAGGGAATATTCCCATTGTGTGTTTGATGCTGAATGGGAAGTGGGGAAGTGCCTGTCCTCAACCCGTCGCCACTCCACCTAGTGTCACAGAATTCCTGTGACCTCATGGTACAACAGGGTGACGTCCACCAAGATGTGAGCAGAAGGAGTCGAACTCTTCAAAGAAGAGTAGAATTACATTGCGTTTCAACTGATTTAATTAAATGACATGCATTACACGGAAGGTATCTGACACCACCTGTAACTACTGAAGTGCCAGCTGTCTTCCAGTGCTTTAATTTCTAGGAAGCATATTTCCTCGTCTTCCTCATACCTAGTTACGGTAATGGAACTGAGGGTTGATTAATTTTAACTTGATTGGTTGAATGAGGATTTTAGTTTGTTAGGGGGGGTGCAACTATTAGGAAGGTGCTCCTAATGTTTGGTGTGTGTATGTACGTGTACTCATTCATCCTCATCGAGGTTGATGTTTAAAATGTGTGCACTGCTTACATTTCCTCATGACTGCATCAAAAGGCCAACTGTATTTGGCAGGCAACTCTATACTCCCAGTCTATCGGAAAAGTGAATGTTACACATTGGAATAGTGTAATGCCGTCCAGGAAAGCAGACCACAATAGGCTATAAACCAATGGGCAGTTAAACAGTCATTCTCTGGAGCTGGGTATTTTGTTTATTTCGGGACTAAGGTATCTTCTCATACTGGGGAAACATGTTTGTCTTTGTGTTCAGATGCTGCCTTAGTAAATACAGTGATTGCATTCTGGACAATGGATGTATTATGTCCACCTTGTAGGATTTCTCCTTGCCTGTAGAGGGTACTCGTTTCCTCAGGTGCTATGGAGCGCACATGGTTAAGGTACATTAGTGCACGCACATCAAATCATGTCAAGTCAATCATTAAGCACTCAACTTGTATTGAACGTCCTCAGCCTTGTTTGATTAGCAAGGACCATTGATACGTACCAATGTACAGATGTCAGTGATGGACCTGTTGGCTGGGGCCAGGGCATGCGCCTTAAGTGTGAAGCTTGTACGTCATAAAGACTTTGGCACATGATCTAAGGGTGTCCTCTCTGATGAGGTCAGATGGTGTTTATAGAGATGAGCTGTGTCTGTAATGGGAGCCAACAAAGTTTGTATAATTTGCGGCCAGTCGTTACTTTCACAGGCACACTGTGAACACCCCTCTACACACACTCAAAGGATATTGCACATTTTTTGGGGGGGGATCAAATTCTAACTAAATATCACAAAATAATCAAATTTTAAATATAATTTCCCAAGTCAAATCTACATCTTGGTAAACATTTTATTATCTCTCTAGTTGTGTTTAGTCAGAACCTCTCAAGGTATAATCCTCTCTCCCAGGGTAGGTTGCAGCTTCAGGCATTCTGACTCAAAATTGGCTCATTTGCATTAACGTCGCCCCCGAAAGCCTCTTTAATTCAGTAAAATCTTGTTTCTCACACGACTGCTAATGCAGTCTGGAGCATTGACCTTATTTAAGAACATGGGAAACGGGTGTGAGGATCAACAATGAGTCAGGGGTGCTGGGACCTGCATGTCCTAAGGGGTTTGTGGGGTGTGGGAGAAGTGCTCCATTGACATAGGCCTGCATTACATGTTGTGTAAGAGAAAAAAACATCAATCTCAACACTAAACCACTGAGAACGATAGCCAAGGGAGGAATAAAAATGTATGCAAATTAATTACATACAGTAGCCTATTTCGTTATGTTTGGAAGAAACAGCCTTGTCTGAGAGGTGTCAGCGAGATCTCTCTTGTGTGTTGCCAAATGACATCAACTCAACACAATCAATTATAAATGTATTATTATCAATGATCTTGTCCTTGGCAGATCACTGTGACAGGAGCCGCCCACCGGGTCCAAATCTACCCTCTTCTAAGTCAGCTCATCCGTTTCCAGGTATCTACTGATTCCATATCTGCTGCTTCACATCTCGAACACCCCCCACCATAGAAACGTAATAGGCAATAAGCTCCGTCTCCACCATTCAACCCCGGGATCCGACAGCCTACGTGTTGCCACATTAGCCCTCTGCAGTATAGATATGACAACTTCCCGATGTGACACTCTGACTGTTATAAAGCCCAAATTGGACTTTGGAAAATAGAATTGGATCCTCAGCTGCTTGTCATACCCAGGGGCTGTCCGGCCATTGATTGGCTAAATAAGCTGGCCGGCTGACAGTTATCTGACGGCAAAACAAAGAGTCGGCACTGATTGGGTTACTGCCTGCTGGGGACATGGGGAGACAAGGGTGGGATGTGTTGAAGATGAGGTCTCTGCAGTTGATACAGGGACTGCAGAGGAGAAGCTATGATATGAACTGTAGTGTATATGTAAAGATAGAAGACTGCACTAAGGATCTCATTCGTCCCAGACCGTGATAATGCATTAGTTCTTGTTAGCGTTGTGCTGATAAGTGAGGCGGTGTGAAATGTTCTGATGAAGAAAGACCCAAGCTATACTGTAGGTTCTATATTGGCTGTATAAACTATAACTAATGGCCTTTTTTTTTTTCTTGGTCAGGGTCCTAGTGATGACTAATGTTGGATGCATCACAGCCCATTTAGTTAGCACTGTAGCAGTAATACTCCACATGGCTGAATATTAACTGATACAGGGATGCCTGCTTTCACGTCTAAGTTAAGATGCTGCCTTTAGGCAAAGCGCGAGATGAAATGTTTTCTCAGTGTTAGCACAATGCACTTCATATTGTCACACACTGGAGAGGTTAAGTGTAATGTGTTGTTTTACCAGGTCAGTCATAGCAAGCAGTACAGCACCCCTGGAGCAAATCAGGATTAAGAGCCTTGCTCAAGGGCATATCGTCAGATTTTCACGTAGTCAGCTCGGGTATTTGAACCAGCAACCTTTTGGTTACTGGCCTAGTGCTCTAACCGCTAGGCTACCTACCGCCCTACTACAAGTACAATCTGCTTGAAAGCCCTTAATTGATTCATACTTATTGCCTCAAAGTCTAATCAAAGTGATTTTATATAGAAAATCAAAATGCTGTAAATGTCTTTTCAATTATATTTTCCTGCTGAAATGGCTTCTCAGGGAAGTCTCCATATAAAAAGGCACTGGCAACATGTGAAGCTTCCTTCCAGTTTAACATCAGTTCCAGAGTGCATCGTTGGCGGCCCACTATTTAGTATATAATTGCTCTGCAATACATGTCAATTCTCCCTTGTGTGTTTATTGTGATAATGTTCAAACTAATTTGTTTATATTGGAGCGCAGATTCTTCTTCTTTGCTGATAAACATTATATAACATATTGGGATAGGAAATAATGTATTCACAGCAATACTCAGTAAGGGTTCCCTGAGATGAAATAATTGCATAGTACTGTGTTGTTCAAACATATTTGTTGAACGGGAAGTGATGTAAGGTAATACAGCAAGCACAAAACAAGTGTATGTTTGTGTACAGTCTACTCTTTTTCTTCCTGGTGTATACCACAGGCCAGGCTGTAGTGTAGAGTGGATCTGCTTTCACCTTGTGATTGAAAGGTCATTGAACAATTCTAGTCACGTGACACATTGTTCAACAGCAGAGAAAGTATTTCTAAAGACGAACCGTTGTGCCTGACCGAACCTCATCAAGGAAGTAGTAGTTGGAATTATAAAGCATACTGCACCTTCACTCTAAACACTTTCAGTGTTTTCTTTAGAAATGTTCAGTCGTATTACCATAGTGAATCTGATCCAATTCGGAATGTTCAACAGAGCTTAATTACTTCCGCTTGTGTGGAGCATTGTGCTAGAATAAAGTATGATTAGGTATTAAACTGAGATATACTCGAGCAGAGGAACTTAATTGAACAAGGGAATCGTGAGACATAAAGCAGAACACAAGAAAAGTTAGGTTATTTATAATGCGAGTCAGGTCACGACCCAACTGTGTGACTCAAATAAATGGTTTGGCTATGGGTGACGTGTCACAGAAATTCAGCCTGCCTCTCCTGTCTAACGTTAATAAAAGGTTGTGAGATGAATGACGATTAGCGCTTGACTTCACACAAATCTACTCGAATTGGAACAAAATAATTTGGGTATGCACTGTCCCCACTTGCTTCAAGATGTCCACTATTGGTGCGGTCTGCCCAACGCATCACCGGGGTCACACTGCCTGCCCTCCAGGACACCTACAGAACCCAATGTCACAGGAAGGCCAGAAAGTTCATCTAGGATATCAACCACACGAGCCACGGCCTGTTCACCCCGCTACCATCCAGAAGTCGAGGTCAGCAGAGGTGCATCAAAGCTGGGACTGAGAGACTGAAAAACAGCTTCTATCTCAAGGACATCAGACTGTTAAATAGCCATCACTAGCCGGCTACAACCTGGTTACTCAACCCTGCATCTTAGAGTCTGCTGCCCCATATACATAGACATGGCATCACTGGTCACTTTAATAATGTTTACATACTGCTTTACTCATTTCATATGTATATACTGTATTCTATTCTACTGTATTTTAGTCAATGCTACTTCGACATTGCTTATCCTAATATTTATATATTTTCTTAATTCAATTATTTTACTTTAGATTTGTGTGTTTTGTTGTGAATTGTAAGATACTACTGCACTGTTGGAGCTAGGAACACAAGCATTTCGCTACACCCGCAATAACATCTGCAAAATGTGTATGTGACCAATAACATTTGTTTGATTTGAAATGTTGAAAAATAAGACCAGATTTAACAAAACATGCTCTTTGTTGTTTGATTTACTCCCACTGTTTGGTTCAAGGAGATACACAACCAAACACACACGCTAGAAATGAAGCCTTGACCTGCTCTATAAACTATACACATGTATATTAATCTTACATGCAGATCTCATGCCCTGCTTTCCCACCCATCAGATAATAAAATACCAATTCCCTCCTACATTTCTCACATAATCCTATTTCACTGTAATGACCAGGGTATGAACTCTTCAACATACTGATTTGAATAAACAACAAGCCACATGAATGCCCTGTTTGAATGGAGTGTTTGATCAGTCAGAGGAAGGGAAGGGAGATACCTAGTTAGTTGCACAACTGAATGCATTCAACCGAAATGTGTCTTCCGCATTTAACCCAACCCCTCTGAATCAGAGGAGGCAGCCATCTGTCTGCATGGGGAGAGGAGAAGCGGCCCGCGCTAGGAGAAGAGCAGAGGGTCCGGCCTTGCCGTTGCGCTCGCCTCTCAACCCCCTGTTTACCCTATTCTCTACACAGGGACTAGGGCGCCTTGTTCTCACTCCCTCCTCTCCTGGAGCCCAACTCCAGCTCCACCACAGTGATGTCATTAGCAGGAATGATGTTTATGTTTTCCACTGTGAGAGGTGTGTGTGAGAGGTGTGTGTGTGAGGAGTGTGTGTTGCAAGGGTTGGAAGGGGTGAAAGCAGCCCTCAAGGTGATGGAACTCAGAGAGAGGGAGTGCTAGGGTCTGCAATACTGCTCCTCAACCAATCACAAAGTTATATTAGATAGATGGATACGGTGTAGATACAGTTCAAGTCAAAAGTTTGGACACACCTACTCATTCTAGGGTTTTTCTCTATTTTTATTATTTTCTACATTGTAGAGTAATAGTGAAGACATCAAAACTATGAAATAACATACTGAATCATGTAGTAACCAAAAAAGTGTTAAACAAATTAAAATATATTTTAGATTTTAGATTCTTCAAAGTAGCCACCCTTTGCCTTGATGACAGCTATGCACACTCTTGGCATTCTCTCAACCAGCTTCACCTGAAATGCTTTTCCAACAGTCTTGAAGGAGTTCCCACATATGCTGAGCACTTGTTGGCTGCTTTTCCTTCACTCTGCGGTCCAACTCATCCCAAACGATCTCAATTGGGTTAAGCTCGGGTGATTGTGGAGGCCAGGTCATCTGATGCAGCACTCCCATCACTCTCCTCCTTGGTCAAATAGCCCTTACACAGCCTGGAGGTGTGTTGGGTCGTTGTCCTGTTGAAAAACAAATGATAGTCCCATTAAGCGCATACCAGATAGGATGTCTTATTGCTACAGAGTGCTGTGTGCTGTCAGAATGCTGTGAACTCTGTAAAGCATTTATTTGGCCTACAATTTCTGGTAACACCAATGAACTTATCCTCTGCAGCAGAGGTAACTCTAGGTCTTCTTTTCCTGTGGCGGTCCTCATGAGAGCCAGTTTCATCTTAGAGCTTAATGGTTTTTGCGACATCACTGGAAGAAACTTTCAAAGTTCTTGAAATTTTCCGCATTGACTGGCCTTCATGTCTTAAATGTAATGATGGACTGTCGTTTCTCTTTGCTTATTTGAGCTGTTCTTGCCATAATATGGACTTGATATTTTACCAAATAGGGCTATCGTCTGTATACCACCCCTACCTTATCACAACACAACTGATTGGTTCAAACACATTAAGAAGGAAAGAAATTCCACAAATGAACTTTTAACAAGGTATACCTGTTAATTGAAATGCATTCCAGGTGACTACCTCATGAAGATGGTTGAGAGAATGCCAAGAGTGTGCAAAGCTTTCATCAAGGGTGGCTACTATGAAGAATCTCAAATATATTTTGTTTTGTTAAACACTTTTTTGGTTACTACATGATTCCATATATGTTATTTCACAATGTTGATGTCTTCACTATTATACTACAATGTAGAAAAAAGTAAAAATAAAGAAAACCCTTGAATGAGTAGGTGTGACCAAACTTTTGACAGGCACTGTAGATAGATACATAGGTAGATAACAACCATAAAAAAGTGTTCCACCCATCTGGCACGTCCACATAGCCTCTTCTGCCCAACTGAAGATGTGGCATCTGTCTGGTCTCTGTGGTGTACAAAACACCTATTTACAAGATCTTACAGAATTGAGCAATAACTACTCTCTGTTTTTCCACTTATTGAGCAATCCTTTCCTGCAGTTTGAGAGGTGAGTTGAGCCTTTGTAACCTTGACTCAGTTTCATGCTGAATGTTTAGTTTCTTTCATCGTCTCCGCTTCTCAAATTCCCAGTCTCTCCTCAGAGAAACACAGCTGCCCAAATTCCCAGTCTCTCCTCAGAGAAACACAGCTGCCCAAATTCCCAGACAAGCCGGCAGGAAATACCTGATGGCCCTCTCTAACCCCCTGGATTCTCTCTCACCCTCTCTGTTTCTCTCTCTCTCTCTCTCACGCACACACATACACACATTCCACATGGAACTACTGAAGAGGAAATATGACATTAGTTTGAGTCTGTTTGTCAGAGTGGGGTACCGTAGAGACGGTAATGCTACTAAATCCCTGCCTCCACCTTGTCCTGTCCCAGTTGGTTCTTGGTAAGAGCAGCAAACTGCTACCATACAACATACAGGTTCAAATGTACTAGCAATAATAAAGCCCCAGTAAATTACATTGCAGAGGTACGGGAAAAAAGTATGTCCCAGAAGAGTCCCAAGAATCACAGTCAAAATGTAAATTCTTTCAATGAACGCCCTCCACATGTTGAACTAGATGCTTGCATGGTTCGAGATATTGAAAACACAACACAGAACTTCACAAACTATTGGAAATTGGTCCAGAGGAAGTTTTGAAAGTCAGAGAAACAGTTCTATTTTCTATGACTGCCAACATAATCTACTGTATATCTAGGACTATCAGTGCTTGTGCTTAGGGAATTTTATACTGATCTCCAAATGACTCATATTCATGGGGCAATTAAATTTACCTTACCCCTAATTCTCCAGAATGGTGGATTCATGCCAGTGGTTGATGTTATGATCAAGTCAACAGGACTACAAAGAGTGTAGTGTTTTCTGAAAAGCAGGGAAGCAATGGCTGGTGCAGTACTTTCTGCAACAAGAAAATAGGTGATAGATAGCGAGAGGATTTATAATCTCTTATTCAAAAATCATGGATCACCATTGTCATTTCCCCATCCAAGTGTCCCAATAATGTCCAAATAGTCTTCAATTATTTCCTTTGCTAGTTTATTTTCCTCGTGACCAGTCATGAAAGAAGAAAAGGAGGAGAACCTTTTTAAAACTACTGAGACACATATTAAACCTGTTCTCCCTGTCTTTGGTGTATAAAAGAGAAACTCTGCCAGGACAAGAGTTAGAGGTCTCTAAAGAAACTGGATGACTCACACACAACCAAGCAGAAAACTGGACACAGCACACTCAGGGTCTGATTAATGCAGGGGCTTACCAGGGTTGGATCTAAAAAGTAAAACAAATAAAAAATACAGTATATATTAAAAATACAGTATAGATTATATATGTGTATGCATATATGTGTGTGTATATATATTTACTGCAACTGCCAACCACAATGAGTGTGGATAGCCTGCTGCTATGCTAATTGTCAGATGGGGGAGGAAAGAAGGTAGGGGGTCCACATGGATAAGTGGGTGGCCCTGCCTTGATTGGGTAACTGATTCATAGAAAAATAAAGATAAACTGCATAACAAATAAATGTGACTGGTCAATTGTGTCATTCAGGGGCTGGGCCCCCAAAAAATACATATACAAATAACATACTTTTTTTGCCAATCACAGGAATGTTCTCAATGTTCAAAACACACCAGAGAGCATAATTTACCCACAGAGGATCAATAGTTTATAAAAAAAATAATTACTGTGGATCACAGGAGGTTAGTGGCACCTTAATTAGGGAGAATGGGCTGATGGTAATGACTGGAGTGGAACCAGTGGGTGGAATGGTATCAAATACAGCAAACACATGGTTTCCAGGTGTTTGATGCCATTCCATCTGCTCCGTTCCAGACATTATTATGAGCAGTGGATGAAGTTTTATCACAAGCACATACAGGTAATTGCCAAAATAAAGGAAACACTAACACAAAGTGTCTTAAAAGGGTGTTAGGCCATCACAAGTTGCTAGAACAGCTTCAATGCGCCTCGGCATAGATTCTACAAGTGGACCTGAACAATACCAGGAAAATGCACCTCACACCATAACACATACTTTGTATCCCTCATTTACTCAAGTGCTTCCTTTATTTTGGAAGTTAACGGTATACAGTTGAAGTTGGAAGTTTACATACACTTAGGTTGGAGTCATTAAAACTCGTTTTTCAACCACTCCACAAATTTCTTGTTAACAAACTATAGTTTTGGCAAGCCGGTTAGGACATCTACTTTGCGCATGACACAAGTCATTTTTCCAACAATTGTTTACAGACAGATTATTTCACTTATAATTCACTGTATCACAGTTCCAGTGGATCAGAAGTTTACATACACTAAGTTCACTGTGCCTTTAAACAGCTTGGAAAATTCTAGAAAATGATGTTGTGGCTTTAGAAGCTTCTGATAGGCTAATTGACATATTTTGAGTCAATTGGAGGTGTACCTGTGGATGTATTTCAAGGCCTACCTTCAAACTCAGTGCCTCTTTGCTTGACATCATGGGAAAATCAAAAGAAATCAGCCAAGACCTTAGAAAAAAAATTGTAGACCCCAACAAGTCTGGTTCATCCCTGGGAGCAATTTCCAAACGCCTGAAGGTACCACGTTCATCTGTACAAACAAACAATAGTACGCAAGTATAAACACCATGGGACCACGCAGCCGTCAAACTGCTCAAGAAGGAGACGCGTTCTGTCTCCTAGAGATTAACTTACTTTGGTTCGACAAGTGCATATCAATCCCAGAACAACAGCAAAGGACCTTGTGAAGATGCTTGAGGAAACAGCTACAAAAGTATCAATATCCACAGTAAAACGAGTCCTATATCGACATAACCTGAAAGACCTCTCAGCAAGGAAGAAGCCACTGCTCCAAAACCAACATAAAAAAGCCAGACTACAGTTTGCAACTGCACATGGGAACAAAGACCGCACTTTTTGGAGAAATGTCCTCTGGACTGATGAAACAAAAATATAACTTTTTGGCCATAATGACCATCATTATGTTCGGAGGAAAAAGGGGGAGGCTTGCAAGCCGAAGAACACCATCCCAACTGTGAAGCACGGTGTGGCAGCATCATGTTGTGGGGGTTCTTTGCTGCAAGAGGGACTGGTGCACTTCACAAAATATGTGGCATCATGAGGGAGGAAAATTATGTGGATATATTGAAGCAACATCTCAAGACAACAGTCAGGAAGTTAAAGCTTGGTCGCAAATGGGTCTTCCAAATGGACAATGACCCCAAGCATACTTCCAAAGTTGTGGCAAAATGGCTTAAGGACAACAAAGTCAAGGTATTGGAGTGGCCATCACAAAGCCCTGACCTCAATCCTATAGAAGATTTGTGGGCAGAACTAAAAAAGCGTGTGCGAGCAAGGAGGCCTACATTCCTGACTCTGTTACACCAGCTCTGTCAGGAGGAATGGGCCAAATTTCACCCAACTTATTGTGGGAAGCTTGTGGAAGGCTACCTGAAACGTTTGACCCGTTAAACAATTTTAAAGCAATGCTACAAAATACTAATTGAGTGTATGTAAACTTCTGACCCACTGCGAATGTGATGAAAGAAATAAAAGCTGAAATAAATAATTCTCTCTACTATTATTATGGCATTTCACATTCTTAAAACAAAGTGGTGATCCTTAGAGACCTAAAACAGGGATTTTTACTAGGATTAAATGTCAGGAATTGTGAAAAACTGAGTTTAAATGTATTTGGCTAAGGTGTATGTAAACTTCCGAATTCAACTGTACTTACAGTCGGGAGTCCACAGTTTTGGCGGCATGCGTGCAAAATATACAGCTTGTTGCGTTGTGGCCATAGACATATAATCCATAGAAAGGTTTTGGAGCCTCTTACCCTTGCAATTTGACTGTTAAACTCATGGGTAAACTAGCAGTGGGTGCCAGCCCTGACTTGAATGGGAACTGCCATCTATGGATTATATTTCTATGGTTGGTTGCGGCTGTAGGTTTGCTTTTTGCAGATTTCAAAACACAATCTCGGAAAAAAAATTCAGTTTGGAAAGTAAATTCCCACTGCTGTCTGTAGAACAAATAGAACGTTTTTTCAGGGCCGCCCGAGTGTCGCATCTTTCTAAGGCACTGCATCACAGTGCTTGAGGCGTCACTACAGACCTGGGTTCAATCTCAGACTGTGTCACAACCAGCCGTGACCGGGAGTCGCATAGGGCAGCGCATAATTGTTTCAGCATCGTCTGGGTTAGGGGAGGGTTTGGCTGGGGGTGGCTTTACTTGGCTCATCGCACTCTAGCGACTCCTTGTGGTGGGCCGGGCACCTGCAGGATGACTTCAGTCATCAGTTGAACGGTGTTTCCTCCGGCACATTGGTGTAGATTTGGTAAGCTATTGCCACAACAAGCACATCGGCCATCACCATGAGTAGCCTATGGCTTCATCTTCATCATTAGTAGCTTACTGTAGCCTATAATATACATCTCCTCCTAATATTGTACAATCTGTGTGTCATTTCATTGGCCTGGGCTATTGCTAAATCAAGACCAGTTTAATCTCAGTTTGTCAGTGTCAGAGTAGCCACTCATTTCAGTCATTTGTGTGGTATTAAAAAAGATTCAGCTAATGTCTTCCATCATGTAAATTAGGTGGAATTGCATGAAATGCATTTTTAAAAGGCAGATTTATTTTCAGACCCTGCCCCCCAAAAAATCCCGTGGGTGGAATTATGGTCTGGGGGGCGCCATAAAAAAAAAAGTCCTGGGGTCTATGATTTCTTAAACTGGGCACAGTCTGTGGGAATTCCTATGGAACAGCACACTGTTGGCATGGCTATGGGAATGAACACACTGGCAGGCAGGGTGGCAACAGCTGGCATTTTGGGAGAGCAGGCATGTGGTGTGTACATTGACAACATTTATTTAGCCCAATAGGCTACTAGTCAATTAGTGCAGAACTTTGTGCAGTTAATCAAGGAAATATACATACTGTACGTTTCCAAGCAATAATTCCAGGCAATTAAATGTGTTGCAAATATTGGCTTCATGAACCTTTATAGCCAACAATTGAAAAACAATTTTGGTTGGCCAACCAAAAGAGAGATTGAATGCATTATCATGGATGCATAGGCCTATTCAAGGCCAATATTAAAGATTTGATAGCAAGCAAAGTAAGAAAATATAGAAGGACAACAACTATAAATCCTTCTCATTCGATGGAAAACAACTGTAAATCATGGCAAACATACTTGTTATTTTGGAGGAGTGTTTTTGAGAGTCAAATAAAATCCAGATTGCGTTTACGTAGCGCCTACTCCACGTGACTGGCGGTTTGGAAAAGTTGCTGTGAGGACCTGCTACTGCTCTTCCATCGAGACAGCAGCTGTGGCGCGCTAGTAGTCTAGCACTGCGAGAGTTTGAGGCGCTCTGTCTTTCTTTGAAATACGACTGTTGAACGAAATTAGGCTACTTCTATGTCAAAAAGGACATGCTCCCTTTTACTTTGATTGGATAACAGGAACGACTTTGCAAGTGAAAGTTCATGGACTCACGGTGATATCCTTTGAGGCTTTGACGCTTGAACCACACGTGAAACAGTCGCCTAACAAGAAGTGAGTTACTTTTATATTTACTGTTCTGTTTACTCTCGGTTTTTCACATTATGAACATGTTATATACACATAATAGCAAGTTCAAATTGTGTGACGAGTTCGTTATCTACGTTTGTACTGGACTTTCGTTCAACAATTAACATTAGAGCGCAGAGTCCTGTTTGTGTCACTGTCTTCACGGTGCCTGTAGCAAGATTCAGCTAAATATCCCCTCGACGTTGCTACTGTTAAAGGCTATCTATACATTAGTTTACGACCTATTGCACACGTCAAAACATTCATTCGATTATTCAGGATTTGAAGACTAACATCTTGTAAAATGCATGCAAAACAAGACATTTAAGTATTTTGGGCTGAAGTCTGACACCAAGTTAATTTCAGTGCTACACTGTCAAAGTAAAGTTTGTTCAAATTGTACAGAACATTCGACTATTGCAAAATATGTATTTCAAAGGCATGCAACTCACAGTACACAGCAACCACGCCGCCTAATTTTGAAGTCTGATTTTTCCCATGCTCGTAATTTTCAAACTGAGACTATGGTGTTTTGAACACTAGCTAGACATTGTTCAAACTTCAAATAGCCCCCGATCTGATTTCAAGGAGGCTTTTCTCACAAGCTTCATAGAATGGCAAATATTTCATTTATGCTCCTAATAATAATGCATCCTGCTAGTTTCATATAAGGATGCTTTATTGCAAGAGCTACATTTTCATAACCTGAAGCTCATTATTATGTGCTCATCTGTATATTAAGACATTAACTGTGGGTTGAACTTAAAAGAAAATGTCAGTCAGGCTCAGGGGAGAACGACTGACCCCTCTCATTGAAGCCACTACGTTCAAGGCCGAGCACGGTACTGCAGGCATTCTTTGCAGAAAACCGCATTTATAAGGAATGGGAAAATGGCAATTTTATATTACACTTGATGTATGTCCTTGAACCGGTTATTCCGAAATCGCACACATAATAAGTTATAAGGATAATGTAGTAGCTATTGGCAGCCTGCAGTACCCCGGTCGGAATGCTGCTTGAGATACTCAATGAGAGGGGGCAGCACTTAGCTAGCCTGCAACGTCACTACCTGGAGTAGCTCAAGCTGCTCATGTTATGTCTACGTAAATCTCCCACATGAAACGACATTTTAAGACTTCCTTGGCGTCAAATGCACTATTTGGTGTTCTCATAGGAACGAATTGTATTATGTGATCGATAGCGTTTTCCATTCATAAATAGTCATTGGTCAGGCTATTGAGAAAGTCATTGGTATTTGATTTGTTTGAATACCACACCCAGCAATAAGGAAAAGTCACATGACTATCATTGATCATAAGTTTGTTTGACTTTTATGGTTTATAAAAACCCAGGATGTCCTGTTCATATAAAACTCTTGTTGAAAGCTGTAACCCAAATGGAAGGCGGTTTTCCATGAGAAAAAAATAAATATTTACCAGGCTAATGGCCAGATACTATTGTATGTGTAACAATGCAATGCTCGGACAGCTGATTTAAAATGAGTTAGTACTTGACTTCTGCTCTCTCACACACCTGCACACAGAGAGAACATTTTCCACATTTTCACTTTAATAAATACAATTGTGTACCACATGATCCTATGGAACATTACAAGAAGGAGAATGTAGAACACAGCGGAACACAGGCTTGCTGAATCAATGGAACACATGTTCTGAAGTGAAGCACTTGTGGAAACTATCATTTTGCAGGGCTATTGGCCCTACTCCAAAACCATATCAAAGCAATTCATTGGTTATTAGTTCATGCAAATGTACATGTTGCTGTAACCTTGCTAACCTACAATATTACTCTGTCATAACTTAGTGGCTATGATATTGGACTTGAGTAATATCAAAAACCTCTTAATTTTATGTCATTGCAAAGCAATTAAGCTAGCCCCAAATGATTATGTAACAAGTCTAACAACATGTTTGTTTTGTTACTAGGGTAATTACAGTAGCCTTCAGGGTTACTCAAATGGCATGAGTGGAAGGTAATGTAAGGTGTGACCCCACTAAAATCAGGCTGTTACTAATAATTTTCCTCTGAACATTGTTATTTTTCCCAGTTCCATAGTGTTTAGGCAAGCTACAACGCTGAGCTTGAGTTTGTATTGGAGCCAAAGGGTGGAAAAAGTCATTTGGAAAATGCAATACATTTTAGCTGGGTGGTAATTGCTCATTGCAGATAAATCCTATCTCTGTATTGCCAAGTCTCTGACAGGTTGGGGCGATGCAGGGCTGCTGTTTCCACCTTATTCACCTCATCTCTTGCTCTCCTTAATACTACTTCTTATCTCCTAGCTGTTGACCAACCCAATTAACTCCAAATGCACACCACACTCCCATGAAGTATTTAATTGCAACATTTAGGCTGCTCGAGTACACCATGAACGATAGTCTATTTCCAATAGCCTATCTAACCTATTACACATGGTGTGGTGATTTTGACTGGGTTTTCTCTGAATGTCCACTGCCGTGCTTGCTGGAAGGGAAAGTGGAGACACTCCTTTTTTGTGCAATGAGAAGATAGCCGAACTAACGAGGCCAGTTTCCTGTCTTCAGTGGCTCATATAATGGAGAGTGGAGAAAAAAACATCCTTGCTAGTTTCCGATGAAGCCTCAACATGGGAACACACTGTCCCATCCCACCACTTGGCTGGAGGATGCACACATGAAATGACATCACTAGGCAAGTGTGTATGGGCAAACAACCTTAACACACTTTATACAAATTACAAAGCATATTCATGCAAAACCAACACCGCTAAGGGAATGTTAACTTCATATGGCTGCAGGGGCAGTATTGAGTAGCTTGGATGAAAATGTGCCCATTGTAAATGGACAGCTCCTCAGTCTCAGTTGCTAATATATGCATATTATTATTAGTATTGGATAGAAAACACTCTAAAGTTTCCTAAACTGTCAAAATATTGTCTGAGTATAACAGAACTGATATTGCAGGCGAAACCCTGAGGAAAATCAAAACAAGTGGCTTCTATTTTGAAAACTCCATGTTCCATAGCCTCCCTTTGCTGGATTTAAAGGGCTATGAACCAGATTCCTTTTCCTATCGCTTCCTCAAGGTGTCAACAGTCTTCAGACATAGTTTCAGGCTTTTATTTTGAAAAATGAGCCAGAACGATAACATCGCGTCAAGTGGTCACATGAGTTTTGCTTGCGCAACAGAATTTGGACAGCCATTGTTTTCCCCTCTCCTACTGTGAAAGACATTTGCGATTGATATATTATCGATTATATATTTTAAAAACAACCTGAGGATTGATTATAAAAAACCGTTTGACATGTTTCTGTGGACATTATGGAAACTATTTGGAATTTCCGTCTGCGTTGTCGTGACCGCTCTTTCCAACAAACAAACAGAGGTATTTTGGATATAAAAATCATCTTTTATGGAACAAACTGAACATTTGTTGAGTAACTGGGAGTCTCGTGAGTGAAAACATCCGAAGATCATCAAAGGTAAACGATTAATTTGATTGCTTTTCTGATTTTTGTGATCAAGCTACCTGATGCTAAGTGTACTTAATGTTTTATCGTGCGATCGATAAACTGGTTTGTCCTCGGTTTCGCCTGCTAAATAAGTTCTGTTATACTCAGACATTATTCAAACAGTTTTAGAAACATCAGTGTTTTCTATCCAAATCTATTAATATGCATATCTTATCTTCTGGGGATGAGTAGCAGGCAGTTGAATTTGGGCATGCATTTAATCCGGATGTGAAAATACTGCCCCCTGTCACCAAGAAGTTAACAAAGCTTGAAAATCCTCAAGGAAGAATGAGTAAAAAATCCCAAATCCAGATTTGCAAAGCTGATACAGACATAAAAAACACGACTCAGAGGTAATAGTTGCCAAAGGTGCTTCTGCAAACTATTACACATTTCTAAAAGTGTGTGTGTATGTGAGAGAGAAACCTATTTAATCCATTTTGAATTCAAGCTGTAACACAACAAAATGTGGAATAAGTCAGGACTTTCTGAAGGCACTTCAATAGAATGAATAGAACGGGCGTCCGCATTCAAGTCAACGATGGCATAATGGGTGGACTGGCAGCCATTGCGAGTGTACCCATTAGTGCAAAGCAGGAAGTGTACCCATCAATATGTGCTGTGATTTTTGTTGATTCAACTCCATTGACATTACGAAAAATCCATTGCATGAGCCATATCAGTTATCATTTGAATTAACATTCTACATTGGCATGGAAATGATTGCATCATAATACCAAGCAGCTATTGCCAGTATACCCGTAAGATAACCAGTCAAATTGCCAGGGTTAGAGGTTCAAAGTCCATTCTATTCATTGTTTGCTACAATACCTTGCTTGTTTCAGCAAGGGGCAAAAAATGTCAACCCGTTGTTAAGAGTCCATATTATTGCCTCCCGAGTGGCGCAGCGGTCTAAGGCATTGCATCGTAGTGCTTGAGGCGTCACTACACACCCGGGTTCGATCCCAGGCTGTGTCACAACCTGCCGTGACTGTGCGTCCCATAGGGCTGCGCACAATTGGCCCAGCATCGTCCAGGTTAAGGGAGGGTTTGGCCGGGGAGGCATTACTCGGCTCATTGTGCTCTAGCGACTTCCGGTCGTCAGTTGAATGGTGTTTCCTCCAACACATTGGTGCAGCTGGCTTTCGGGTGTAAAGAAGCATGTTTCGGAGGACGCATGACTCGACCTTCATCTCTCCCGAGGTCATTGGGGAGTTGTAGCGATAAGACAAGATTGTAATTGGATCGCAATTGGATATCACGAAAAAGGGGGTAAAAAATGAGTCTGTTATCGCAGAAATGGAGTAAACCGCACAAATGCAGTCTTCGTTAGCTGTTAGGTCCAAACGGTTATGACTGTTAATTTCATGACGCTCTTCATCCATAACCGTCGGTTACACAATTATATGGTAATTGTGCCAGTCCTACTACACTGTGCCAGTATTTCCTTACTGCTCATGTTAAGAGGAGTAGGCTTACTAAAACAATGCCCTGACCCAAACCATTCAATGAATATTTGTGCTGTTTCTCACCTCAAATGTGGCTAGTGTTCATAAATATGGGACTACATATGAAATAATGATAGTTTTATGTGGAACTATGCCACTGTTTTCAGTGAATGTTTTATTCTGCATTGTATTTCTCACCTTAGGCCTAGATCCTTAAATAAATATAGCATAAAGAACGTTGTCACCTCGTTTTTTTAAAACATTGTGCAGACAGTGAGACCATTGAGACCATCACTCTGCTGTAAGTAATCCTCTGGAACAATTTTCACGCACCTGTTGTGGAACATTTCAACTTAGACCTACATTATCTTCTACATAATGCATCCATTTCAAGCACAGTGTTTTCCCTGCCATACGCTATGCAACTGTATTCCTTTAGAAATAAATAGTATTTTTCCCAATATGAAGATTCTCATTCCTCCCCTGAAAGAAAGCTGTTTCAGAGCAGGCTCCCTCTCATCATCCTTCCTGCATTCTACTCTGTTAGAGGCCACCCCTCTACAAACTCACACTCGAGCAAAGCTGAAGTGTAGCTGTTATTCCTGTTGAGTGTGGAGCGTTCTCTAAGGAATGTGAATGGAAGATAAGCCCCAGGAATGTGATTTCCCCTGCTTATCGCCGTCTCACTGGCTCGATCTGCACACTGCCATCTGAAAACAACACTGGATGTGGCACAAAGAAAGTTAAACATAACACCTTGGCATCACACCAGGCACGGTGTTCCAACTGTGGGTTGGTTAGCGCACAGATTAGTGTTGGGCGGTATCTAGATTTTCATACCGTTTCTGTACCATACCGCACAAAACAATTCAGGCAACAGGGATCTTGATCCAGGAGGGTATTGAAGATTGAATGTCTGTAGTCTGGTACCAGTCTTTGCCACTCCATCTCATTGCCAGAGAGACTGGCCTTTCAGCAGTCCCCATGTTCAATATGCAGCTGGATTTAAGGCGTAGTTGGTTGTTGGAAATAACATGAATATGTTCCACGACAACATGGAGCCTTGAATATAGAATTAGAACTATGACAAAGTCAAAACATTTAGCTGTTAGCAAGGCACGTTATTGTATTTTGAGGCTTAAAATCAAAGCAGAGGTTTTGTGGTTGGAATTGCCGTATGTATTTAGACTGAGCAAGCAACTTGACAGATTAGTTTCATCTGGACAATCACAGTTGCATAGTAACCAGCGTATTCTGTGGAGAAAAAAGTGATAGAGTTCCAATATTTGGATAATTGTTGTAATTGGAGGATAACCCTCACAGGTTATCAACTCATCAGTTCTCCTCTCTCATTAATGAATGAATGTTCATATTTGAAGATGACAGAGAGGCCAGTTTCTTTGGCAATGACAAGGAGTGGTTCGGAGTGGAATGTTAGCTAAAAAGACTCTTACTTAGGCTAGACTGTCTCTGCTGTAACTAAAAAGCTTGATCTAGCCACTTAGCTAGCAAGTTAGCAAAACAAATGCATAACTGGAGCCCTGAGCTGTGGCTATATACTTTATTTGGCCCCTCCTACATTTCTTGTTATACTTAATTTATAGTCATAAGCATTGCCATATCATACCGTCAGTATTTCGAAATACCCCGATATATCACCCAAGCCTATTTCAGATCCTCTGTTTTCTGAAGGATTCTTCAAAGGGTTGTTAACCATTAACTGTAAATGTCAGAGGAAAGTAGCTGTAACAGCATTCCAAATTTCTCACTATACCAAAGATTAAACATAAACAATCAGGAATCAGTAGTTTCTTGATTTTTCTGTTTTTTTTAGTGTTTGGCAATTCTGGAAGATGTCAAACTAATTTAATTGGCTTTGTGGTAGCCTACACTTTTGCAAATCTGCACCTGTCCTATCGTTGTGAAGCTCTCTGAGCCTGGCTGTTGTGCCAGAATTCTATTGGCTTGTGTAAAGAAGTAAGCAGGGAAAGGAGTGGTGGGGAGTGCTGAAAGTTTTGGCTGTAGGTTAAAGCAAAGCACCCTTACTCAAGAGGCCTCTTGAGAGCCGTGTGCTCTGGCTGAACAGATTTCACATTAACACGCTGAGCGAAAGGAGAGACTGCACTCGGCACTGCTCCCTCCGTTCACCGCTTGGCGAGGTACAGTGAATTAAGTGTTTCTGGGAAGGGAGGGATTGTCACTGGAAAATGGGGTGACGGACAGGGTTACAACGCGAGTCTCAGTTTCAGTGTTGTAAAGTATTTATGTAAAAATACCCCCCAAAAATACTTTAGTACTTTAAAGTATCTACTTCACTATTTATTTTTTACAACTTTTACTTCACTACATTCCAAAATAACTTCTTAGGGCTGAGATCCCGCTAACGGAATTGATATGACAACAGCCAGTGAAAGTGCAGGGCGCCAAATTCAAAACAACAGAATTCCCATAATTAAAATTCCTCAAACATACAAGTATTTTACACCATTTTAATCATACACTTCTTGTTAATCCCACCACAGTGTCCGATTTCAAATAGGCTTTACGGCGAAAGCACCACAAACGATTATGTTAGTTCAGAGCCAAGTCACAAAAAAACACAGCCATTTTTCCAGCCAAAGAGAGGAGTCACAAAAAGCAGAAATGGAGATAAATTAATCACTAACCTTTGATCTTCATCAGATGACACTCATAGGACTTCATGTTACACAATACATGTATGTTTTGTTTGATAAAGTTCATATTTATATTTAAAAAATCTCAGTATACATTGGCGTGTTACGTTCACTAGTTCCAAAAACATCCGGTGATTTTGCAGAGAGCCACATCAATTTACAGAAATACTCATCATAAATGTTGATGAAAATACAAGTGTTATACATGGAACTTTAGATACACTTCTCCTTAATGCAACCGCTGTGTCAGATTTCAAAAAAGCTTTACGGAAAAAGCAAACCATGCAATAATCTGAGTACGGCGCTCAGAGCCCAAACAAGCCAAAAAGATATCCGCCATATTGTACAGTCAACAGAAGTCAGAAATAACATTAGAAATATTCACCTACCTTTGATCTTCATCAGAATGCACTCCCAGGAATCCCAGTTCCACAATAACTTTTTGTTTTGTTTGATAATGTCTGCCATTTATGTCCAAATAGCTCCTTTTGTTAGCGCGTTTGGTAAACAAACTCACAAAGCACGTTCATTAGGAGCAGACAAAGTCAAAAAGTTACGTTACAGCCCCCAGAAACATGTCAAACAAAGTATAGAATCAATCTTTAGGATGTTAACATAAATCTTCAATAATATTCCAAACGGAGAATTCCTTTGTCTGTAGAATTGCAATGCAACAGAGCTCGCTCTCACGTGAACGAGCGTCACGAGCTCAAGGCATTCTGGCAGACCTCTGACTCATTCCCCTCTCATTCGCCCCCACTTCACAGTAGAAGCATCAAACAAGGTTCTAAAGACTCTTGACATCTAGTGGAAGCCTTAGGAAGTGCAACATGACCAATATCCCACTGTTTCTTCAATAGGGAATGAGTTGAAAAACGACCAACCTCAGATTTCCCACTTCCTGGTTGGATTTTTGCCTGCCATATAGGTTCTGTTATACTCAGACATAATTCAAACAGTTTTAGAAACTTCAGATTGTTTTCTATCCAAATATACTAATAATATGCATATATTAACAACTGGGACTGAGTAGCAGGCAGTTTACTCTGGGCACCTTATTCGTCCAAGCTACTCAATACTGCCCCCAGCCATACATTTTTAAAGAAAATAATACATTTTCCCTAAGACCCAAAAGTACTCATTATATTTTGAATGCTTAGCAGGATAGGAAAATGGTCCAATTCACACACTTATCAAGATAACATCCCTGGTCATCCCTACTGCCTCTAAACAGCCATCACTGACATAGAGAGTCTGCTGCCAACATACGGACTCAAATCTCTGGCCACTTAAATACAGACTTAATAAAGGTATCACCAGTCACTTTAAATAACGGCACTTTAATGTTTACGTATCCTACATTACTCATATCTATATACTTTATTCTACACCATCTACTGCATCTTGCCTATGCCGCATGCCATTTCTCATATTTATATGTCCATATTAATCATCCCTTTACATTTGTGTATTTGTGTATAAGGTAGTTGTTGTGAATTTGTTAGATTACTTGTTAGATTTTACTGCATAGTCGGAACTAGAAGCACAAGCATTTCGCTACACTCACATTAACATCTGCTAACCATGTGTATGTGACCAATACAATTTGATTTGATCTGGCGGACTCACTAAAAACAAATGTTTTGTTTGTAAATTAGTGTTGGAGTGTGCCCCTCTCTATTCATGAATGTATGAAAATGGTGCCATCTGGTTTGCTTAATATAAGGAAGTATATTATAGCAATTACGTTTGCTTAAGTATATTTAAAACCAAATACTTTTAGACTTTTACTCAAGTAGTATTTTACTGAGTGACTTTTACTTTAGTCATTTTCTGTTAACATGTATTTACTTTTTCTATAGTATGACAATTGGGTACTTTTTCCACAGCTGGTTGTTTTCACCATTGCCAGGCAGTGTCGGAATGTGAGGCTGATGTAATTCAAACCATCACTGAAAAGTGAAATCCACCCTCAATCTCCAAGGTCCTCCCTTCCGTCCCTCACGCTTCAGTTGCCCACCTGAGGCAGGATATAGACTCACCACTATCTGCCGACAGCTTTGAGAGACACGGGGAGCCTTCTCTCTCAGCTGGAGGATGATAGTGGATCGGTAGGGACACCCAGGATTAGGGCTACTATCTCTCTCCCTCTCTCAATGCCTCTCTACCCCCTTCTTAAGGTGACAGTAGGACCATTGACATTTGATGTTCAGGTTTACTAGTGTCTTCATATGATTTGTGTTTGAGGCCACCTCTCAAAACAAAATCGAGGTTTTCATATGTTTTATTCATACGCATAGGTGTTTCCACTTCAATTAATTTAATTGAAGTTCTGAATTACTAGAGAATCATTTGTACAGAGATTGGTGGGCACCACTGGGCTGAAATGGTGGAAGAACAAAGTGTTTCTGTTTTTTATAGGAAACTGAACACGGCCCTATCCGTTTGTGTACGCCTGTGCCGTTTTAAGATTAAGTAGGACTAGGGTTGCACATTTTGGGGAATATTCAGAGGTGGGAATTAACGGGAATACATGGGAATGAATATTAATAGCATTTAAATGTAGATGTTTTTTGCATTGGATATATTTACCTTATCATAAGTAGACATAATTGCAAGTGATTTAAATCCTTCCAGTAGAAAATAAACTATTTTAGTTAGGAATTGAACATTAATTAAATTAGTTGATTCTTCAAATGGGATTATTTCACTGAACAACAAAAGGGAATATTGAATGATCCCCAATGATCCATCCCATCTCCCAAAACATGTTCAACATAGTCTAGAAACTAAAGCTTTGGTTGTCTTCCCCTCAGGCTTCCATGTCTCTCCATGCCCTGGATCTCCTCAATGTCCAACTCTTGAACATCAGTCTCTGAGGCCTCATCTTCACTGTCACTTTCCAGCCCTGTTGAGGATGGCTCGTTGTCAGGCTCAAAAAGCCTCAAATTTGCCCGGATAGCCACCAATTTTTCAACCCTTGTATTGGTCAGCCTATTGCGTGCTTTGGTGTGTGTGTGTGTGTGTGTGTTCCCACACAAGGGCCAGTTGCGCTCTGAGGCGGCTGATGTTGGTGGGATTTGGAGGATGGAGGCCACAGGAGAAAGAGCCTCAGATCCACAAAGTCCCTTCCACCAGGTTGCTGATGTAATATGGCAGTCGTGCCAACATATCTCATCTCCATCCTAAAGCCCTTGATTGGAAGTGTACTTTGCCAGACTGCCAAGAACCTTGCCCTCATCCAGGCCAAGGTGGCGAGACGCGTTAGTGATGACACCATAGGCCTTGTCAATCTCTGCACCAGACAGGATGCTCTTGCCAGCATACTTGGGGTCCAACATGTGTGTATGGTCTTCACGCTTTTTGATGTATTTTAGAACTGCAGTTTCCTCTGCTTGGAGTAACAGTGAAGTGGGCAGGGCAGTATGGATTTCTTCTCTTGCATCTGCAAGCAGTCTGAACATCAGACAGAATGGCATTGTCTCCCTCAATCCGTGCAATGGCTACTGCTATAGGTTTCAGGCTGCTTACCATTCTTTCCCAAGATACATCATCCAGGAGGATCCTCTTGATGGGGCTGTCCATATCGGCAGACTGTGATATGGCCATTTCTTGGAGAGACTCCTTTCCTCCAGGATACTGTCAAACATGATGACAACACCACCCCAACTGGTATTGCTGGGCAGCTTCGATGTGGTGCTCTTATTCTTCTCACTCTGCTTGGTGAGGTAGATTGTGGTATATGTCTCTGTGTGAAATGTCTCCACATATCAGATTGTGCCCGTGGCATTTTCTTGTAAAGATTAGTTAAGCAGTCAGATTAAACAACTCATTTTGTAAGATGTTTTAAAATTAAACGTGTATGGAAACAGGTGAATTAACACTTCAGTAGGAGGCTCAAGCAAGCTAAAACCCACATGGTAAAAACTAACTAGCAGAAATGAACAAGTTAGAAATGATTTAACACACTTTGCTGTAGGCTACTATTTACTAGTTGACAAAAAATCATGTATGTCATATGCAATAGATTCACCCCACCCAGTATTGTAATCAAAACTTACCAGAAAGCATGTAGTCCTTGGCTCAGACAGTGTAGTAGTGTGGCCTCAATTAGAGGTTGACTGATTATGATTTTTCAACACCGATACCAATTATTGGAGGACCAAAAAAGCCGATACCGATTAATTGGACGATTTTAATAAAAACATTTTTTTTAAAAGGACTAATAATTAAATAAATAAAAATACTATTAAAAAAAAAAAAAAAAAAAAAACGTATTTATTTGTAATAATGACAATTACAACAATACTGAATTAACACTTATTTTAACTTAATATAATACATCAATAAAATCAATTTAGCCTCAAATAAATAATGAAATATGTTCAATTTGGTTTAAATAATGCAAAAACAAAGTGTTGGAGAAGAAAGTAAAAGTGGTATATGTGCTAACGTTTCAGTTCCTTGCTCAGAACATGAGAACCTTTGAAAGCTGGTGGTTCCTTTTAACATGAGTCTTCAATATTCCCAGGTAAGAAGCTTTAGGTTGTAGTTATTATAGGACTATTTCCCTCTATACCATTTGTATTTCATTAACCTTTGACTATTGGATGTTCTTATAGGCACTTTAGTATTGCCAGTGTAACAGTATAGCTTCCGTCCCTCTCCTCGCTCCTCCCTGGGCTCGAACCAGCAACACAATGACAACATCCACCATCGAAGCAGCGTTAACCATGCAGAGCAAGGGGAACAACTACTCCAAGTCTCAGAGCGAGTGATGTTAGCGCGCGCTAATAGAGTTTCTAACTAGCTAGCCATTTCACTTCGGTTACACCAGCCTCATCTCAGGAGTTGATAGGCTTGAAGTCATAAACAGCGCAATGCTTGACGCACAAGGAAGAGCTGCTGGCAAAACGCACGAAAGTGCTGTTTGAATGAATGTTTACGCACCTGCTTCTGCCTACCACCGCTCAGTCAGATAAGTTTAATGCTAGCTAGCAACTTACCTTGGCTTACTGCATTCGCGTAACAGGCAGTCTCCTTGTGGAGTGCAACGAGAGAGAGGCAGGTCGTTATTGCGTTGGACTAGTTAACTGTAAGGTTGCAAGATTGGGTCCCCCGAGCTGACAAGGTGAAAATCTGTCGTTCTACCCCTGAACGAGGCAGTTAACCCATCGTTCCTAGGCCGTTATTGAAAATAAGAATGGGTTCTTAACTGACTTGCCTAGTTAAATAAAGGTATATAAAAAAAATCGGCACATCGTCGCTCAAAAATACCGATTTCCGATTGTTATGAAAACTTGAAATCGGCCTTAATTAGTCGGCCATTCTGATTAATCGGTCGACCTCTAGCCTCAATAGCATCTCATTAGTGTGGAAGCGCTTGAGAATCAACTGTGCATGTGATGGAAGAGTGCACTGCACATGTGATGAAAGAATGCACTTTTATGAGCATGGCTTTATTTTTTTGAAGGTAGTATTATTGTTATTATTTGTATTTTATTTTTCTCCACAATTTCGTGATATCCAATCGGTAGTTAGTCTTGTCCCAAAGCTGCAACTCCCGTACTGACTCTGTAGAGGCGAAGGTCGAGAGCCATGCATCCTCCGAAACATGACCCTGCCAAGCCACACTGCTTCTTGACACACTGCTCATTTAACGCGGAAGCCAGCCGCACCAATGTGTTAGAGGAAACACCATACACCTGGCGACTGAAGTCAGCTTGCAGGCTCCCGGCCTGCCACAAGGAGTTGCTAGAGCACGATGGGACAAGGACATCCCAGCGATGCAGTGCCGTAGACCGCTGCACCACTCGGGAGGCCCCTACATGGCCTTATTTCTATTACTGCATATTGAATGACTGTCATTCATATTTCATTCACTCAGCTCAATGTAACATCAATAGGTTCTTGCATCTACACGCACTCCTCCTCTCACCTTTTCTCTTCGCTTGTGGACTTCAGTGCCCAACACAACAGCTGTCTGTGACCAGGCGAAAAACCTTTCCAAGCCAAACCTTCATACTATAACCGATAACCGCTACACACAGCTTACATCGTTGTCACCATATTAGCTAGTCATAGTCAACATAGCTACTAGAACTAACGTGTTAGTAAACTCACTACAATCATGCAGTACAGCAAACAGGTAAGCAGTTACACTTGTGGCCCCGGTGGCAATAAATGTAATAAAACCAAAAGTTTACCTTGACCTGGAAGAGTTCCAGTGTTTGGTAGCCTTAGTCAGCTAGCTAACAAGGCATCCCTCTCCATTTGAGTAGGCTAAACTAGCTAGCTGCATTTGCTAGCTGTGTAAGTGAAAAAATACAATGCTCTTGCTTCAAAGAAATGAATTTGTTCAAAACTGTTCAACTTTTGTCTTTGTCTCTTGAGTCAAAACACCCCATTTCATGCACTGCAGTGCTAGCTAGTTGTAGGTTATGCTTTCAGTACAATATTCATTCTCTTTGATTGGGTAGACATGTCAGTTCATGCTGCAAGAGCTCTTAGGTTGGAGGGCACCCTCCTGAAGTTGTCATAATTACTGTGTAAGTCTATGGAAGGGGGTGAGAACCATGAGCCTCCATCTACTGCATCTTGCCATCTTTATGTAATACATGTATCAGTAGCCACTTTAAACAATGCCACTTTTATATGTATACATACCCAACATTACTCATCTCATATGTATATACTGTACTCGATACCATCTACTGCATCTTGCCTATGCCGTTCTGTACCATCACTCATTCATACATCTTTATGTACATATTCTTCATCCCTTTACACTTGTGTGTGTATAAGGTAGTTGTTGTAGTTGTTACTGCATTGTCGGAACTAGAAGCACAAACATTTCACTCAATGTACTCAGAGGAGGACAGAAGCTAGCTGTCCTCCCGCTACCCCGTGGTGCTACCCCAGGGAGTGCTGTTGAGGCTACTGTATACCTTCAAATGTGTTTTTATCGATTATTTGTTAACGTGAATATGTAGTATAGTTTTATCATTAGTTGTATTTATTTTTACCTTTAACTATTCAGATTTTTATGAAATTCACTGAGGAGGATGGTCCTCCCTTTCCTCATCTGGGTAGCTTCCACTGCTTTATGCACTTGTCTGTAGATTTAGGTGTTGGATGTTTTAAACACTACAAGGAAATACATTTTTGTTGAAGAAATCTTGGCTTGTATGTTTACTCTGAGAGACAATTTGTTTAGAGCCTAGTCTGCTGATATTTTGAAATGCCATTTGCTGAGCTGGATTGTTTTACTGTTTGGTTTTTAAGCTAGTTGAATTGTGCTCTCCCATAGTGTTCACTGTGACCTAACGTTACCCTGTGGATAGGTGTACCTAGCAGTAGAAACGGTGAATGTGCCAATGCTTAGAACAAAATCTCGCCAGATGCAGCACCATTCATGATTCAGAAATCAAAATGTCTGAAAGTAAACAATCCTGGCTTTTCTGGATGGAATCTCGATGTCTCTTGACGTTTCATATTATCTGTTGTATTTATTGTTCTCAAAGAAAGGCCAGAATGTTTTTCTCGCTGGACTGTTGAAGATGAAGAGACATGGGTGTTCAGTGTTTCTCCTAACAGAGCTTGAAATAAGTGTTTGGCAGTTGAGGAGGAGAAACAAATAGTTTCACAGAAACATAATCCTCAGCGTTGGAAGCTTAACCTTGATGTACAGTAGTTTGCTTATCTGGTTTAATAAGTCAACTGTTCTGGCTCCATCAAAACTTCAAAAAGCTGTTAGTGTTTTCCCTACAATTAATTTGTCTTGGCAAAGCTTCCAACGCTGAGGATTATGTTTCTGTGAAACTATTTTGTTTCTCCTCCTCAACTGCCAAACACTTATTTGAAGCTCAATGCGGTGTGAAAAACAAGTATTTTGGGCCTGCTTATTAGAAATCCAAATTGACGATGGCATTGTTGCTATGCCTCCTGAGTCGCCTAATTCATGTATCATTTTTTGTGACGGACAGTTATATTTTTGTATCACCAGTGCACCACCTCCGTGTGTGTGTCTGGCTGAGACGATGATTAAACTCCATAGTTCCCTGGAGAGCATTTGGACACAATTAAACGCTATTGTTTATGACTGCCTCCTCCATTAATGTAACCACATTTGCACTGCCTCAGCACTGCTTTCTCTGACACGATCAGCAAAGCACAGTTTATAATGTGAACAAAGTTACATTTAAAATATGTATTTCAAATAATGTCAAATGTGATGACTGTTCAATGGCAATGAGATGTTTCTGAAAAGTTTCCTAACTGAAGTCATTACAATTTTGCAGCAGATGTTGGAGGGAACATTGCCTGTGTAATATTAAGAGATGTCGATATTTGCACCACTCCACAAACGATGGCCTGTCTTCCATATTGGAGGCGGTCACTCATTCTGTCATTACATTCTTTTATAGGGCCATTTATTTTGGGGAGCAGAATGTTTCTGAAATGAGATTGGAGTGGTCTTTCTGACGCTGGGGACTGGAAAAGCACAGAGCAGTCGGATGTAATGGCCATTTTTATTTTATTTCTTCCGGGACTGATCTCACTGCTTTCGCAATGTGATTTCTGGGTATGTGATTTCTTCTGACATGTAACAAAGACATTGTTTCTACCAGTGTGTCTCTTCCTCCCTTCATTATAAGAATAATTCTGTGATATTGGCTGGACTGATTGATTTAGGATAGAATGCTCTGGAGAAAGTTTGCATTGACAATGCATGATTTATGTGAAAGTGAGAGCTACAGGTAACTGCCAAAATAATGGAAACACTTAAGTAAATGAGGGATACAAAGTATATTGAAAGCAGGTGCTTCCAGACAGGTGTAGTTCCTGAGTTAATCAAGCAATTAGCATCCTCTCGTGCTTAGGGTCAATTGTAAAAATGCTGGGCAGGGAATTCTTTTGGCTACAATGGCTATGCCCCAACAAGATGACAATGCCCCCATCCACAGGGTACAAGTGGTCACTGAATGGTTTGATGAGCATGAACATAATGTCAACCATATGCCATGACTGACTCAGTCACCAGATCTCAACCCAATTGAACACTTATGGGAGATTCTGGAAGAATGTGAAGATGTATTTTTTTGCACCTGCAGAGTTTTAAAACAGCCTGTCACTCGGATGTTGTTGCATTAAATCAATGCATGCGCAAGCACTCTCGCAGTCTTTCTCAATTAGATTCAAATTGCATCCAAAAATAGATACTCCTGTATAAGATTGATATATGCATATATAGATGTCCTAGCTTACATCTTTCAGGTAATACATTCAATGCAGCCTTCTATTTAGCTAATTAATGATGGGTTATGCATAATAAGCTTCTAACTTATAGCCTCTGTCTCTTGTGCAATATGCATACACCTGTGCTCCTCTGGCCTCTCTCCTTAAAAAAAGCTCCTTAGCTCTTGGGGTCCCATGCAAGAAAAGCTAGACTAGAATAGTTTGCTGGACTTTTTTGTGTGTATTTCTCATAGCAATAGACTATTCAAAGAGGGGTGTAAGCTGTTGTTTGCTGACTGTTAATTACAGCCGACAATAGAACTCACGGGTCATTTGAAAGAAGCGAGAATGGCGGTTGGCTATAGCATTTATTTATTCAGACATATAACAATTCAATCTTCGTGAAAGCCGTCTGAATCTAATTATAGTCCTATTATACAAGTATGTCATTAGAATAATGAAGATGAGGACAACGTAACTTAACTGTTGTGAGGAAAGAATGAAGCAACAATAGAAAGAGGTAGGCTATAACATTAGGGGAAATATTATAAAATGTATATGAGTCCGGGCCTATTTGTATTAATAGGAGGCTATTATATTTTAAAATCAAATTCTCTAGCCCAGGGGTGTCAAACTCAAATACCCAGTGGGCCAAAATGTAAAACCTGAACAAAGTCACGGGCCAACATTGAACAAATTAACCTTTTAATATGGACCCAAACAAGTTTTGCTTTAACATTGAATATGGAACAAGCATCGCTTATTACCATACAATATATAATTTAATAGTGGAGACATGCAAAATCGAATTTCAAATGAAAAAACACATCAATGGCATTCATTTATTAAATAAATAAAATTTAAATAAAAATTGTATGCCTCTTCCATTTGCAGCCTTCTGATTTAAATACCAAAATAAACTTTTTCCACTGGCTAATAATTTTACAAATAAAATGATAATAAATCAATCAACCATTCAAGCCCATGCCTTGTAGCAAGAAAAAGTGCATAAAGAAAACGTTAATTATTGCACACTGGTCTAATCTGATGTGCCCAAGCCAGATACCTGGCATCTCTTCTTGGATGCTAGTTCATCAATGTCTGGGCTCAAGCTCTGAGCTGAAGAAATCCTCAGTATCGAGCGAAGATGTTCATCAGTCAGACGTCTCCTGTGAGTTGTTTTGGTCATCTTCATCGAGGAGAAAAGTTGCTCGCATAGATAAGTGCTGCCGAACATGGAGAGCATCTGAGCAGCTTGGGTGCGGAGCTGAGGCATTGTGTCAGGGATGAACCGTGGAAACTGTGCGGCGCCCACAGCATCATACTTTGACTTCAGCGTGTCGTTGCACTGGAGTTCAATCAGCTCCATTTGGATGTTGGTTGGTGCATTTTCCACATCAACTGCGAAGGGATTACTAAGCAGTTCAAACTTGCATTTCTGGGCATCGAAGTCTGCAAATCGCCGGCTAAACTCAGCAGCGAGAACACTGAGTTTTTCAGCAAACTGTGCGCATGGGAACACGGCGGTAGAGATCTGCGCTTTTATGGATTGGCAGCAGGGAAAATGGCAAGGGTTTCCTTGCAGCATCTGATTCTCCCACAGGCACAGTTTAGTTTTGAAGGCCCTCACTGCAGCGTACATGTCTGTGATGATGCGCCCCCGCCCCTGAAGCTGCAGGTTCAGCGCATCGAGATGGCTCGAGATGTCACAGAGAAAGGCCAGCTCACACAGGAACTTTTGCTCCCGGAGCTCTGCTGTATCCTTCCCTTTGGTTTCCAGGAATTGACATATTTCCTCACGCAGCTCGAAACATCTGTTCAGTACTTTTCCTCTGCTTAGCCATCTCACCTCTGTGTGATATGGCACGTCTGCGTATTCCGAACCACACTCCTCCAGAAAAGATTTAAACTGGCGGTGATTTAGACCTTTGGCTCTTATAAAGTTAACTACCTGTGTTACTGTGGTCATAACATGTTCCATCTTTAGGGCTTTGGCACACAGTGCTTCCTGATGTATGATGCAGTGGTAAACAGTTAGCTCACCTGCACAGTTCTCTTCCCGCATCTTCTCCCGAACCATGCCCACCAGTCCACTCTTTTTACCGCACATCGCTGGCGCACCATCTGTCGTTAATCCAACGAGTTTATCCCACGGCAGCTTTATTTCAGTTACACATTTGGAAACCTCCTCAAAGATTTCCTTTCCTGTGGTTGTGCCATGCATTGATTTGAATCCTAATAGCTCCTCCGTAACACACAGATTTGAGTCCACTCCACGGATGAAGACTGACAGCTGAGCAGTATCAGATGCGTCGCAGCTCTCATCCACAGCGAGGGAGAACGCAACAATCTTTTCCCTTTTCCATCAGCTGGTCATACAGATTGGTGGCAAGATCACATGTGCGATCAGCTACTGTGTTCCTGCTCAGGCTCACGTTTGAAAATGCTTGTTTTTTTCTCTGGGCATACGAGGTCACAAACCTTCATCATGCACTTTTTCATGAACTCTCCCTCATTAAAGGGCCGGGCTGATTTTGCGATCTCTGCTGCCACTATATAACTAGCCTTTACAGCAGCCTCGCTTTGTGATGTGGCTTTTTTAAACATATTCTGTTGTGAAACCAAACTTATTTTCATCTCCTCTACTTTCTGGCTCCTTTGAGTCATGTCCAGGTCCTTGTATTTGTCATGGTGTTTCATTTCATAGTGTCGTCTAATGTTGTACTCCTTACTTACAGCCACGTTGACTCCACAAACAAGACAAACAGGTTTGTCTTTTACATATGTAAACAGATATTCTGCCTCCCACTTGTCCAGAAAGCTCCTGTTTTCTGCCTTTCTTTTCGCCATTTTTGGGAAGGGTTAGCTCGCTGACAGTTGTAGCGTCTATGTTGCTATGACTACTGTCACAGAGGAGAGAGCGTTTCTGGGTCCTGTCCTGATTGGCGCGCGAAAACAGCAGAGCATTATGGGATTCGTAGTATTAGTGGTGAATGCGCTGTATAATACCGGCGGGCCAGCTCTAGTAGTAATTTGGTATTGTCTCGCGGGCCAAATATAATTACCCCGCGGGCCAAATTTGGCCCACGGGCCAGAGTTTGACACCCATGCTCTAGCCTATACTTCTAACTTTGTAGGCTGTATGTAATGCACCAGAATCCACATGTGATGCACCAGAAAGTTCTGTCCCAGCTTCATCATGAGTTGAAGGAGGTGCATAATTCCAGTCCATGTAATACAGTTCACACTCAAAAAGATTAGCCTACTGGAGCTTGTTTAATTTATTTACCCAAGAGAGCATATAGCTAGCTACATCTATGGGCTTTTATGTTTTTATGACGTGCGTAAAGCATATCTGGCCTATAAATCCTATAAAGCCTATAAATCATATGTATTGGATAATGACACAATCATTTAGTTTTTTTGGGGCTTGGGTTCATAAAATGTACAGTGGGGCAAAAAAGTATTTAGTCAGCCACCAATTGTGCAAGTTCTCCTACTTAAAAAGATGAGAGGCCTGTAATTTTCATCATAGGTACACTTCAACTATGACAGACAAAATGAGAGAAAAAATCCAGAATATCACATTGTAGTATTTTTTATGAATTTACTTGAAAATTATGGTAGAAAATAAGTATTTGGTCACCTACAAACAAGCAAGATTTCTGTCTCTCACAGACCTGTAACTTCTTCTTTAAGAGGCTCCTCTGTCCTCCACTCGTTACCTGTATTAATGGCACCTGTTTGAACTTGTTATCAGTATAAAAGACACCTGTCCACAACCTCAAACAGTCACACTCCAAACTCCACTATGGCCAAGACCAAAGAGCTGTCAAAGGACACTAGAAACAAAATTGTAGACCTGCACCAGGCTGGAAAGACTGAATCTGCAATAGGTAAGCAGCTTGGTTTGAGTAAATCAACTGTGGAAGCAATTATTAGGAAATGGAAGACATACAAGACCACTGATAATCTGCCTCGATCTGGGGCTCCACGCAAAATCTCACCCCGTGGGGTCAATTATCACAAGAACGATGAGCAAAGATCCCAGAACCACACGGGGGGACCTAGTGAATGACCTGCAGAGAGCTGGGACCAAAGTAACAAAGCCTACCATCAGTAACACACTACGCCGCCAGGGACTCAAATCCTGCAGTGCCAGACATGTCCCCCTGCTTAAGCCAGTACATGTCCAGGCCCGTCTGAAGTTTGCTAGAGAGCATTTGGATGATCCAGAAGAAGATTGGGAGAGTGTCATATGGTCAGATGAAACCAAAATATAAATTTTTGGTAAAAACTCAACTCGTCGTGTTTGGAGGACAAAGAATGCTGAGTTGCATCCAAAGAACACCATATCTACTGTGAAGCATGGGGGTGGAAACATCATGCTTTGGGGCTGTTTTTCTGCAAAGGGACCAGGACGACTGATCCGTGTAAAGGAAAGAATGAATGGGGCCATGTATCGTGAGATTTTGAGTGAAAACCTCCGTCCATCAGCAAGGGCATTGAAGACGAAACGTGGCTGGGTCTTTCAGCATGACAATGATCCCAAACACACCACCTGGGCAACAAAGGAGTGGCTTCCTAAGAAGAATATCAAGGTCCTGGAGTGGCCTAGCCAGTCTCCAGATCTCAACCCCATAGAAAATCTTTGGAGGGAGTTGAAAGTCCGTGTTGTCCAGCAACAGCCCCAAAACATCACTGCTCTAGAGGAGATTTGCATGGAGGAATTGGCCAAAATACCAGCAACCGTGTGAAAACCTTGTGAAGACTTACAGAAAACGTTTGACCTCTGTCATTGCCAACAAAGGGTATATAACAAAGTATTGAGAAACTTTAGTTTTTGACCAAATACTTATTTTCCACCATAATTTGCAAATAAATTCATTAAAAATCCTACAATGTGATTTTCTGGATTTTTTTTCTTCTCATTTTGTCTGTCATAGTTGAAGTGTACCTGTGGTGAAAATTACAGGCCTCATCTTTTTAAGTGGGAGGACTTGCACAATTGGTGGCTGACTAAATACTTTTTTTTGCCCCACTGTATATAATGTATAGCTTATCAGGCTCAGGAAGCATCAGGCTTGATTTAAAAAAAAAAAAAATTATATGCTTCATATCGTTTTGAATTACACTTCTGGTTTTGGCAGGAAATACCGGGCTACCCGGGAGAAAAGAGGTTTATTCTCAGGATGCAACATTTGTAAAATACTGGGAAAATATTAAACCCTATAACCCAACCCCTTCCACCAAAGTAACACTCACCAATGATCTTATCTCTTTCCATCCACAGAGGAGAGCTGACGAACTCCTCTCCATCTACCCTCTCTCTCTGCGACTCTCCCCCTCCCCCAAGATGAGTGCCAAGTCAGCCATCAACAAGGCGGTGTTCACGCCCCACGATGAGAAGATGCTTGCAGCCGTGCAGGTGAAGAGGAGGACCAAGAAGAAGATCCCCTTCCTGGCTACTGGAGGACAGGGAGACTACATGACCTTCATCTGCCTCTCAGGTGTCTTTCCTCTTTTTACCTCCTATCCTTTCCTAGTTTTTTTTCTCTCGTTTTGCCGTTCCTCTCTTTACAGTCTTGTGTTCCTTTCCTCTCTTCATATCTGTGAGTGCTGGGGCTCCTGGGGCTCCTGTGCTGATGACTACTCCAGACTGACAGGTTTCCCTGTAGCATTGTCTGTGGCATGTGGCTATAATGTCCCTGCTATTGACAGGTTTCTTGATGGCAGTGGTATGAGTGTGTGTGTTTGTTTATTTGTATGGGTGTGTGTGTTGGTGGACCGACTAGAGGGGGCTGTACTGCATCTGATCCAATGTGTGCCCAGAGTGATTATCCTCACTGTCAGTGTTATCAGCCTGGACTTGAGGTAACATGCTAGAGAGACCACAGCCACATTACAACACACGTCCCCTTCAATTCACCTTCTAATACGCTCTCTGAAGAGCCTATTTACTGCTGTTAACCTTAACCTTGAAGGCCAAAACTACCTCGCTGGTGCCACTGCGTCAAGACTCAATGTAGTCTTCCAGTAAGTAATTACAACATGGTGTAATATGACAGTTGACACTCTTTTTACCCTGATGTCTGTAGTACTGTACAGCACTCCTCTTCACCATTTCCCTATTGGTCAGATTATTATTATTTTTTAAATTCTTGGGCACCTTTTTCTTAGATCTTAAAGCACCTATAAATTCGTAACGTGTTGTGCGAAGTGGATTTGTAACATATACGAATTGCAAGAAGAAAAATAAATATTGATATATGCAGCCATGCAATCTCCATAGGAAAACATTGGCAGTAGAATGGACTTACTGAAGAGGTCAGTGACTTTCAACGTGGCACTGTCATAAGATGCCACCTTTACAACAAGTCAGTCACATTTCTGCTCTGCTAGAGCTGTCCTGGTCAACTGTAAGTGCTGTTATTGTGAAGTGGAAACGTCTAGGAGCAACAATGGCTGAGCCGCGAAGTGGTAGGCCACACAAGCTCACAGAACGGGGCCGCTGATTGCTGAAAATCGTCTGTCCTCAGTTGCAACACTCACTACCGCGTTCCAAAATTCCTCTGGAAGCAACGTCAGCACAAGAACTGGCCAAGCAGCCGCGCACAAGCCTAAGATCACCATGAGCAATGCCAAGTGTCAGCTGGAGTGGTGTAAAGCTCGCCACAGTTGGACTCTAGAGCAGTGGAAACACGTTCTCTTGAGTGATGAATCACACTTAACCATCTGGCAGTCCGACGGACGAATCTGGGTTTGGTGGATGCCAGGAGAACGCTACCTGCCCGAATGCATAGTGCCAACTGTAAAGTTTGGCGGAGGAGGAATAATGGTCTGGGGCTGGAGTTTGGGTAAAGCCCTTTCCCGTTTTAGCATGACTATGCCCCTGTGCACAACGCGAGGTCCATACAGAAATGGTTTGTCGAGATCGGTGTGTAAGAACTTGACTGGCCTGTACAGAGCCCTGACCTCAACCCCATTGAACACCCTCGGAATGAATCGCCCAACATCAGTGCCCAACCTCACTAATGCTCTTGTGGCTAAATGGATGCAAATCCCCTCAGCAATGTTCCAACATCGAGTGGAAGAAATAAGACATTTTGGCTTGTGAACACTACTTTCAAAACTACTAAAAAAAAAACCTCTATAGCGTCGCTTTAAATATCACTGTAAATTTGTGATGCAAAGACTGTTGGTGGAATTTGTTGGATGGGGAAGAAGAATCCTCCGTTTGTCTCACTGACTGCTATAATGTGAATGGATGCACATTCACAATTCCATTCTGGGTTCCTTGTACATGCAGCTAGGTCTACTACTACATCTTGTAAGGGTTGTGCTTTGTGGAGCAGCACAGATCCTGTCCCTCTATATGGCTCATCAGCTTGTAGGAGCTGTACACATTCACTACCGACTAGGCAATTATTTTCCATGGAGGGCCACATAAGAATATATTTTTGACATCGGGTGCCAGGATCATATTACGGGACTATACATCATGTGTATGACTGTGTTGACAGATATATCTACTGTAAATCACATCCAGATATGCTACTTATTTTACTTTTTTAACATGCACATATATAAACCACACCATGTTCTGATTTGTTGGTAATTTCATTATTAAACATGCAATGAACTACACGGAGGGAAATATACACTGTGCATTCAGCACCACGGACAGAACTCTTGTTATTGGGTATGAACAAAAACACCAAGAGAGCGCAACATTACATTTAAACTACTCAGTGTGAGGAGTGAAGTCTCTGATGGGCATTGACTAGAGCAGTGAAGTCGGGTATAGTTTCTGACGTCGCTATGAGCAGGATTGCTGAGTGGTGAGTCAGAAAAGAGATGAACTGTGCCTTGACTTGTTATATTTCATCACTGAACATGTCTGTTCACATACATAGGTTGACCCAAACAGTACAAACATCTTCTGGGCATTTTTTTTCATCAAGAGATGCATAGAACCTCGTCAGTGACATTGTTTTAAATAGTTCTCCATTCACTGCATCAGACTGACGATCGATAAGCTGAAGTTGCAGGTCAGTGGGAGCGTTGTCCACATTGAAGGTGAAAGGAGAGAACCAACAGCTGGTCATTTTCCAAGACTTTGAAATCCTCAAAAAGACGAGGAAACTCACTGTTCAAAGCACGCAGCAGCGACGTATACTTCTCCCGCTGGTCACCTGATAGGGAACAGACTAGTAGTGTCGGAAGGTGGGTGAGCTTGTTGGCTTCTACTTGGCTGGTCAGGAGGATTCATTTTCCCTTGAAGGTTTTGACAAGGCTGATGAGGCTGATCAGTTCATTCATGGGGGCCATGATGTCCACGGTGGAGGCAAAATCAGCCAACCATTCTTTATCTTGCAGTTGATACTCGGCAATCTACGACTTCAGATTGGCGCTCCACCAACGTTCAGTCAATAAAATAAACTAACATAACTCAAGTAGCAGATATAGGATAGATGGAAAGAGTGTGGCCTTTTCTATAATCGACATGCTGGAGGTAAAGGCTGGAGGTAAAATGTATGACAATGTAATGAGACAGACATTTTTTTTACATAATGCAGGTTTCTCCAATCAAATAGCCCAAATGGACTTTATGGATTGGAGAAGGAGTTTTACCCCATTGTCCTGATCAGTGGTTTCATGTTGGTATCTGTAAAAAAAAAAAAAAATGACAAGCTCATAGCGAAAAATAAAATACTTCTGCTTTTCCAGCTGTGTAAACACATTGCAAATAGACTCATGATAACTCCTGATAAGGTTGGGTAGCTGATATTCAGTGCTTAAATAGCCAACTTTATTAGTCACCAGTATCAGGACTAATTAAGCCAGTGCAATGGCCTGTTTTACAAACAGTAGGGTTACCACGTGGATGGGCATTCATAAAATTCCATTGTGTAAGCACAGTAAGCACGGGCCGATGCCTTTTGGCTGTCACTTCCACGGACATTGGTCCAGACCAAATCTGAACCAATGATCAATGTTTATGTTTGGTTTAGATTTTGTCTGGTCTTGATTTGGTCCAAACTTTGACCTCTATAAATTACTTGTTTTCAACTTTCATTCAGAACTGAGAATGAACCTGATTTCAACGGCCGGATTTTTATGTTGTTGAAAATGACTACCAATCGAAAGAACAGCTGACTCTTGGTCGACCACCATTTATGATTTTTTTTTGTTGTTGTCATTGACAGCCATACTTCTGTACGTGCTTGTGTGTATGGGAAAACCTCAAGGATGAGTTGACAATCCCATGACTGCTGCTCCAGTGGTACAGAACAGTAGACAGTGAGGCCCATCGAAATACAGAGGCACTTTTATTATGTAAGAAGCTATTGACACGCCTTTGGTACAGTAAGGCTACTGTGTTGACATGGCCACCATACTGACCTAGGATCAGTGAGCCCAGAGCGCTCTACTGTACTTCACTTTCTCTGGCCACTGAACGTAGTGTACCGCTACAGCCAGTGACCCCAGGCAAGATGGATGCCGTTCAGATCGGTCCAGTCAGTCCATTACTGGTATAGTGCCCTACCGCATGTCTTTACTCAAGCAGAGAGTAGAGCATCCTTTCATTCAGACTATGCGAGAGGTCTCTCAGAACATTGTCATGAATGGTCTCGTTACGTTTGCATACAATGCACTTTATCATGACACATAACCGTTATTGAATAAATGTCACCAAGTAGCCTGATTTTAATTTATTGGTGCTCAATGCACAGTGAAATTAAATTACTGCCAATGTTGGTCTTGACAAGGTGTTCTTTACAGCGTTGATCTTAAATCAATTCATGCTCAAGGCCATGATTTTGTACAATTGACTTCTAGCAACAAGAAAGCTAAAAGTTTAAAGGTGTGTGTTTTGTTCACTGAGTGGGAGTTTAGTGGGTGTGAATTGGATGGATGTTCTGTTGTTCTCAGGGAGATGTGCGGTCGGTGCATTCTTCACTGAACCCTATAGGCCTGGACAAGATGCTGCGACTGCACTTTTCCTTGTTGTCTTTCACTTCTGTCTCGGCAGGAACCACACGAACGCTCGCTGACTTGACTGTTTGGCCAGGAGGGCCATAACTAGCAAGTGAGTCAGTGTACTCTGGGATCATCAAGTAGAATAGTGTTACTTAAATGACTCCACTACAGGGCATTTCCTGGAGCATTATTTTCCTAAAATCAATGGGCTGGCTATTAAAATGTACTATCGCTGCACTGTCAGTGTTATAGGAATGTATTAAACAGGGTGTAATGTATACACTGTTGGATTAATGTCTGGAAACTCTTGCACTGCTTTTTATAAAATGGGGTTGAATTGGTGGAAATGTAGTCAGACATTGGAAGGAAGTTGGGACATAAACAGTGGTACAGTGGATGCTGTTGATGCTGTGTGTGTGCTCTATAAGCTTGTATAAAAGGACATTGATCTCAGTCTCTGTCACTCACACAAACACACACACACACACCTAAAGGATAGTGCATCAGGGCTTTGTACTCTGTATGAGAGAGAAGGAAAGTGCTGGCGCAGTGCCAGGAACCCAGGCAGGGCCAAGTCAGTGGGATCAGACTTTGATCGCTGTGTTCCCATGTTTGTCTCTCTCCAGTACTGAATCTAAGGGCTTTTACACTGGGCAGGACAGCTAAACAAGTGTTGAAGTCTATATTGACAAAGTACAGTATAAACAAAGGGTAAACCAGCACCTTTGCAGTTTTGGATGTTCTTGTATCGTTTGCCCGTTTGTCTGTCTGTGTGTCGGAGGCTGGTCAGGGCTTAATGGAGTTTAGAGCAGGAAATGAGGAACAGGCTGTGATATGGAGCTGTTCCTGTCTGATCAATACACAGCAAGACCCTGCCATGTCACACTAACAAGTGTGTGTGTGTGTGTGTGTATGCTAAGTGCTTATGCAGGTGTACGTTTGTGTGCTTTTGTATGCATGATGTGCTTGTGTGTTCACCCTGGTGTGGATGACCATGGTTGCATGTGTAAAGGGTATCTGTGTGCGTGTGTGTCTCTCTCTGTGTGTGTCGACATTCCAGCAGCCCATCCCCCTGTAGGTATATGTGACCCTGAGACATACTCCACCAAGCACAGAAGGCCTGACAAACATGAAAGAATTGATCTCAAACTTGAATTGGGACCAATCTGTCACTGATTTTATGAACGTTAGCTAGCCGCCTCCCCCTTCACCTTCATAGATTATTTATTATGTAGGGAGATGGATTGGTGTGTAGCCCCACAGGCATATTTGTAGACTAAGCTTCTTAGCTGTAGTGAATAGGTAAGTCAAGAAAGCTGTCTGAACTTAGTTATCAAGTCTGAATCACAGCAGAAATCCTCCCCACCATGATTATGTATTCACATGTGGTTTTGCAGAGAGGTCAGTGTAACCCACACGGTCCAGATGGAACGAGGATGGATGCATATTTATTTAGAGAGAGAGATGGAAAGCATTGACACCATCTGCGCTACAAGATGGATGACAGTGCTTTTAAAGGCAGGTATCCATCAGGGAAAGGTTACACGGAATCTCTCAGCACTTCAAAGTCGCATATAGTTAACTTAAGAAATATTGGATCATTGTACTTCTCCTCTCTCCTCTGCAACTCTCCCCCAGGTCGTTGCTGTATGAAAGTGTTTTCAGGCATCTTACCTCATGAAAGTAGTCGTGACGAGAAAGTCAAAGTTGGATTTACATTTCTTTGCCAGGATTTGAAAAAAGTTCCTGAGTGTTTAGCTTGAAATGAAGTCACAATGTTCTCAGTCTTGACAAATAAGTGTTTGTGGAGGTGCGACTTGGTTGGTCTGGTGTTGGTTTTGAGGAATGTTCTGTATTCTTCTCAAGGCTGATGATGCAGTAAGCCGCTGCAGATTGATGCGGCACTTTGCTTTCAGTATTTAGAGTGGAGAGAGTGCAGGACTCCCTCAGCCACATCAGCAGGATGGTATCTGTGTGTAGGACTGTATGTGCCTGTCTGCGAATGTGTGTGTGCAAGCTAGGCTTGTGCGGTATACCGTATACTGGGGTATTTGGAAAAAGCCATAGGATGGTTTCTCAACATTGTAAATACCTTCAAAACTATTTCTTTGAAGTTTTTCAATAGATTTGAATATTTGTAGCTACTTTCTTAAGTTAAAACCTGCAGTCAACTTGTGCAATATGTTGGATGAAGCATATTGCGTTCTTCATTTCACCTGTCACATTGTGAAGCTTAGTGTAGTTCCCCAGAACAGTCACGTGTTCGTAAATAGCACAACGGGAGGAAGCAGGAGCCGGTGAGTCTATATAGTGTTCAATAACTATTGGAGAGTCTCCGTTGTGCGGTGCACATGAAGTGATGAAGTTACACTTATATGTAATTCACTACTAACATCACATATCTTATGGCTTTCTGCTCGAAGTCAAAGAGCTCTGGATGAGTTATTTTTTTTCCTGTGCTTCCTATTAGTGTTTTTTTCCTCCATTCTTCTCCCCTCTGCTCAGTGTATGCGTGCTGCTCTTCCTTTGGAAAAACATTAATCACAACTTTGTTCCTTTAAAAAAAAAAAATCTCATTCCCTTTCGCTTGTAAATGTCCACACTCACTGAAAATGACATTGGGTAGCTACTAGCTATGCTTGGATAACTTCATGAGCTGGAGTTGCCTGTCTGCAATTAGTTTGTTTGTAGCTTTAATTTTTTTAGAACAGCGTCGATGTGATTTCACTATTTTATGCTAATTCTGTTAGCGTTCTGGTAATAAAGGCCTTTTCTTGTGTTTTTAGTACCCCCTTGTGTGCTATACCGGTAATACCGTAAATCCTGGGATGAGTGAAGGACAGTATGATATGAAAATCTGGATACCGCCCAAGCTTAGTGTATGCCAATGCCAGTAACTGGGTCTGTAGTTAGATTTGTATGCACCAGTGGTTGCCAAACTTTTTTTGAACAGTTGCACAACTTGATGGGATATAACATTCTGTGGCACACCTAAAACTTCCCTATGAATTTATTTAGTGGCAATGACCTCCATTTCATCTGATCCATACTGCAAACCTACTATTTTCTGTGACAAAATTCCATGTCACGTTTATACACTCCATTACCAAAATGTCACAAGGGGCAAGAAGAGACAACAATTCATCACACAAAGCAGCCACAACTCTCAATAAGACTGTCCATGATTGAGTCTTTGAATGAAGAGATTGAGATAAATCTGTCCAGTTTGAGTGTTTGTTGCAGTTTTTTTCCAGTCGCTAGCTGCAGCGAACTGAAAAGAGGAGTGATCCAGGGATGTGTGTGCTTTGGGGACCTTTAACAGAATGTGACTGGCAGAATGGGTGTTGGATGGGGAGTGAGACTTAAGAGGGTTTTATAAATAAGCATCAACCAGTAGGTGTTGTGACGAGAATACAGAGAGAACCAGTTTACATAGGAGTATAGAGTACAGTGATATGTCCTGTAAAGAGCATTGGTGGGAAATCTGATGGCCGAATGGTAAAAAAACATCTAGCCACTTGAGAGCACCCTTATCTGCCGATCTATAAATGATGTCTCCGTAATCTAGAATGGGTAGAATGGTCATCTGAATCCGGGTTAGTTTGGCATGTATATAAACTCCTCCATTACAGCTCTTGCCACTTTGCAGCCCAGTGACTTTACTGTGGTCATTTCTTTGGCTGTGTAGAAGTAACATGTTTTTGTTTAGCAGTAGGGATCCCCATCTCTTTATGACTGGAACTCTGATAGTTGAGGAGAAGAGGAGGTGGTGTGTTATTTAGATTTTTTCTTTTTACATTCCTCTCTCCTCCCCACCTTGCCCTTTGGCTGCAACCTCTCCTCAGCTCCTGATTTAAGGCTGCACAGAGCCTGTGAGGGTCTCTTCTCACACTGGAGGGGAACAGAGGAGAGGGGAGAGGTGGAAGGGGGGATATTTGGACAAGGAGTTAGTGCTTTGAGTTCCCTCCAAGATTTTAAATCTATAATGGGACAGACTTTTATTGAATATCTATGCATCAGACAAATGATCTGGAGATGGCATACTGCTATATATTTGAGTTAGTGTGTCAATGGTGTGTACTTGTGTGGTGTAATGGATCAGAGCTAATAAGCTTATGTTTACAAAATGTGGAATTCCTGATGCCATGCATGTTTTCTTGTAGATGCCACAAAAATGAATTGTATACGTATACCCAAGTCTGAGTGAGGCTTTTAACAGCTTGGCTCAAGGCCAAAGAAGAATATGTTCAAAATCTTCTCCATGAGACCAGTAAACAAGCTCCTGGGGCGGCAGATAGCCTAGTGGTTAGAGCGTTTTGGCCGAATCCCCGAGCTGACAAGGGAAAACTGTCGTTCTGCCCCTGTGCAAGGCAGCAACTGTTCCCTGGGCGCCGAAGACGTGGATGTCGATTTAAGGCAGCCTGCCGCACCTCTGATTTTAGAGGGGTTGGTTTAAATGCGGAAGACACATTTTAGGTGAATACATTGTTGGACAACTGACTAGGTATCCCCCTTTCCCTCATGTCCTGTAGCTTTGGAGTGCTCACCAATGCCCATGTTTGACTTACAGTAACAACAACAAGTGGGGTCGGCTGGTTCCAAACTCTTAACATGTAGCAGAGGATGCATCTGACGGAGGCGTTTGGAACCAGACAAACTCTAGATTGGATGTCTCTTCTCTGCTGAGAGATGTAGTTACTTTCTAAATGTTTGAAAGTCATGGTGGTTAATGTTTCACAGCTTGTGTTGAGCTGATGCTCTTAGGGGACAACGGCGCAGAGGATAACAATGAGGTGATTGGATAGTTAGATACACAAGGGCAACCTCTCAGCCATCATGACCAAAGTTGAACCAAAGGTACATTTCCTCTTTGCATTTCAACTTTTCGGCTGTTGTTTGGTGGTACCAGAGCATCATCTGTGAGGTGTGCAATGGGTTAAAATAAATTGACAGCATTGAAAATGTAGGGAGGATAAAAAGAAAAACAAAGTCCTATACAAAGTCTCTGTAGTGGCTGTTGTAAAAGGCAGCCATGCATATAATTGGCCAGTGCCCTGTACTTGTCAAACGGAAAGCCTTCATGACTTAACACTTAATAACCTGCTTTATTTACAGCTTCTCAGTGACTTCCAACCACTTTCTACTTCAGCAGTATTAAACTGCCTCAGAGATGTTTGGAAAAATAATGGTTTGAGAATTAAGGCTGGCCAAAGATGGAAAAATATTTAATGCCAGCTTTTGACCACATTTTAATGTTTTATTAATTCATAATTTGATTAGTTCATATTAATATTGTAGAGCACAGTATCTAGTGCTACGTGAGACTGTTGTAGAATGTAGTAATCATAGTGACCCTTTCCCTCTAGAGTCCACTCAAAATAAGCCAACAAAACCAATGTCTTATTTAAAACCTTGGGATCAGACCCATTTTTTTACATGTTTGCCTAAAATGACACCCATATCTAACTGCCTGTAGCTCAGGACCTGAAGCAAGGATATGTATATTCTTGATACCATTTGAAAAGAAACACTTTGAAGTTTGTGGAAATGTGAAATTAATGTAGGAGAATGTAACGCATTAGATCTGGTAAAAGATTATACAAAAAAACTATGAATTTTTTTCCATCTTTGAAATGCTAGAGAAAGGCCTTTAAAATAATATTGCAGTTTAGGTGCAATTTAGATTTTGCACACTAAATGGCAGCAGTGTGTGTGTGCAAAGTTTCAGATTGATCCAGTGAAGCATTGCAATACTGAACAATATTTTGTGTCAAGTCTGCCCAAATGTGCCGAATTGGTCAATTGATACATTTTCAAGTGCATAACTATAGAGAACATATTTTGTATTACCATATATATATATTTTTATTTTTTATAAAGTTTACACACTCCTAGGAATGTCATACATGATGGATCATTCGCTTATACTCTAACTTTCACACATCTAAATGGCTGTGCGGGTTGGGTGTAGAGCCAGAGACGGCAGCGCTTTAAACTGTACATTTGTATATAAAAATAGATTTTGATCAAACTATGCTACATTTTATTTCCAGGATCCTCAGGGTGACAAATCAGAGCAACATTACTGAATGTAAGTACATTATTTAACTTCAGAGGTGAATGTATCAAACCAGGTGCCATGATAAATCTTTTTTGTTGTTGTACACTCTCCTCAAACAATAGCATGGTATCTTTTCATTGTAATAGCTACTGTAAATTGGACAGTGCAGTTAGATTAGCACAAATTTAAGCTTTCTGCCCAAGTAAGACATGTCTATGTCCTGGGATGTTTTCTGTTACTTACAACATCATGCTAATCACATTAGCGCATTAGCTTAACCGTCCCAGTACAGGGACATCGATCCTGTAGAGGTTTTAAAGTTTCCCTGCCCTTGATTTGGTCTTTCTAAAAAAAACACAACAGGAGACCACAGCCATGCAGTCTGAATGGTTTGGGTCTGGTTCATTCATCTGTCTGGTATGTTTAGTGACAATTCCATGCTCCTGCAGGATAGGAGGATGTCTGTGGAGAGGGAGAGGGAGTTTTCCAGGGACTTAGCATCTGATAGGCCTTACTGGGAAAAGAGGCTTCGAGATGTGGAAAATATGAGTGGTGTGGTTTACCCAAACGCTTTTAATAGGTCTTTGGTTTTTACAAAATCCTGACCAATTGAGGAGAGAATATAATGTTACATATCAAATATTGATCCAGATTTCGGTATTCTGTAGCCTTCAGAGTTAATTTAAGGTGTAGCCTTCAGAGTTGGCTATATGGTAATGGACAACGCCGTGACTTCTACCGTTCCAAACAAAACTTTTTTTTGACTGTACTACATAGTGTAAGCATTAACACATTTTCAATTTATTTCCAGTAGGAGCAGAAATGTCATTAAGGCAGCAGTTCAAGTTCCCCCTGTTGTTTTCAAATAGGTTTATCATTTTAAGCCATGCTGTGCATGAATATGCCATGCTAGGAACAATGCAAAACAAAGACGGTGGATCCAGCTCACAGTAAATCACAAAGTTTGCCCTATCTCAGGATGTTACATGAGCCAAATGCTTATTCCACAACTCTTAATTCCACACACACTCATACATGGCTCTCAATCTTCCCAAGTGGCGGTGGGAGTGTAATTTGTGCCGTGGACTGATATACACCCCCCCCTGTCCAACAGAGGGGTGCCATCCGAGACCCCCAGTGCTGCATAAATAAAACATTGAGAGAGACGCCATCATGAATTAGTCACAACCTCTGGATGATTATGGCTCCCGGTGCTGTCACTGTCTTTCCCTCTCTTTGGGATCGCTCCAGGGCTCAAGTTTCTCAGTGCCTCCTGCCTGTTTTAGAGAAGCCTCTGTTGCTTTCGGATGCTCCCAGTTGAGGCAGATCTAGTTTCCGCCACGCAATGAGATCTCAGATTGAGCTGTCTGTCACACTACAGAGGCAGTAGGCAGGAGGCTACTATCTCCCTACAAAAATCTGTGTCTATCTGGTACAAAGGCCTCAGGAATATATACATTTCACTTACCCACAGAGAAGCCCTTTTGTAGTGATATTGTGCTCTTGTCTTACTAGGCAAAAGTGGCAGGGTGTTTTCTGATATAGTACTCGTATCAGCATCTTCACCCCACTGGTTTCCCCATGAGGGAATAACGTCATTGGAAACTAGAATGATTGATTTGAAATTAAGTTTCTTCATGATACACTAAGAATGACTAAATGGAATTCAGCCTAATGCTTTCCTTTCTTTCAGTGAGGGGTTTTGCCCCTTTACACTCTCTGCCGTTTGCACTGCAACCAAAGTCCGCTGAACCAGTCCCACGAGTATGGTCTCCTAGTGCTTCTGAATATAGATTACATTGGGGGGAAAACTACCCTATCTGTCTTAACAAAATGTTGCTTAGGGTTGTTGTCAACCCAAGCCAATTCATCAGGACAATGAATTGGCTCATTGGCAGGTTGTAACTTATTGTCAGTGTCAGAGAATTATCGATCAGCTTTTTGCAGAACAGTCTGCACTTTTCTCTTTCTCAAAAGCAAATATTAGTTCTGCTCTCTCTCCGGCCTTGTGGTTTGGTAACGGGGAATAACAAATACAATGCTCCTTTACCCTGGCACATAAATAAAGATACACTTTTGGAGACTTCAGATTGGTGGCTTGTCTCGTTACTCATTTCCATTTTCACACATCACATTGTATTCCTCTTGCCTGTCACATTTTATCTTTGGCACTTGATCCATTTGCTCCCGCTCTACAGCAGGAGCAGCATTTGCCCCTAAAGTAATTTTGGATTAATGACATTCCTCAAACTCATAGGTCGTTGGTTCCTGTCCATTTTATTACCCTAAACTGCCAGAGGAGTTTCTCAGCCGCAATCCCTCAACGTAGTCTTGCAGTATGCTCAGTCTGCCTATACACATTCATCTTATTGCATGGAGGGAGAATGGTCTTCAGGAGTCCACTTCCCTTCACTGCATATTCATTGAAGATTATTTCTGAAAGGGGGGGTTTAAGTGAATGCTGCACGTTTATTGCTTTCATTTGTCATCTCTGAGTGCGGTATACCATGAATAATCCACACTTTCACACGGGTGACATGCTCAATGAGGAATGCACATAGCATCTAGCCCAAGGGCCTGTGTAAATGTAGCAAACACTTACATATACAGTGCCTTCAGAGTATTCACACCCCTCAACGTTTCCCACATTTTGTTACAGACCGAAATTAAAATTGATTCAATTGAGATTTTGTGCCACTGGCCTATAACGTCAAAGTGGAATTATATATTTTTTTATACATTTTTACAAATGTATTGAAATGGAATGCTGAAATGTCTTGAGTCAGTAAGTATGCAACCCCTTTGTTAAGGCAAGACTAAGTTCAGGAGTACAAATCTAACAAGTGTTTTAAAATTATTTTTGAATGACTACCTCACCTCTGTACCCCACACATACAATGATCGGTAAGGTCCCTCAGTCAGCAGTGAATTTTAAACAGACTCAACCACAAAGACCAGTGAGGTTTTCCAAGGCCAGGCAAAGAAGGGCACCTATTAAAAAATTAAAAAGCAGACATTGAATATCCCTTTGAGAATGGTGAAGTTATTAATTACGCTTTGGATGGTGTATCAATACACCCAGTCACTAAAAATAAAGGTGTCCTTCCTAGCTCAGTTGCCGGAGTGTAAGGAAACCGCTCAGGGATTTCACCATGAGGCAAATGGTGACCTTTAACTATTTTACAGTTTAATGGCAGTGATAGGAGAAAGCTGAGGTTGGATCAACAACATTGTAGTTACTCCACAATACAAACTTAAATGACAGAGTGAAAAAAGGGAAGCCGGTACAGAATACAAATATTCCAAAACATGCATCCTGTTTGCAATAAGGCACTAGAGTAAAACTGCAAACATTTTTGGCAAATTAACTTGTCCTGAATAGAAAGTGTTATGTTTGGGGCAAATCCAACACATCACTGCATACCACTCTTCATAATTTCAAGCATAGTGGTGACTGCATCATCTTATGGGCATGGTGGTTATCGGCAAGGATCAGGGCGTTTTTGGGGGATAAAAATAAATGGAATAGAGCTAAGCACAGGCAAAATCCTAGAGGAAAAACCTGGTTCAGTTTGCTTTCCAACACACTGGGAGATGAATTCACCTTTCAGCAGGACAATTACTTAAAACACAAGGCCAAGAGATGAGTTTGGTTTGGTCTGCCATATAGCACACATCTATTTGAGATGGTTAGTATGTGCACTGTAAGTAATCCTGTCTAACGCTGCTTTAAAAAAATGTTTCATCGTTAAGTGTTGCTCTCCACTTTCTGGAGGACCGAGTTTTGAAATCAGTGGAATTCGAGTATGATAGCTAATTAAGGGCAACCATGGCCTCTGACAGGGAGAGGCGTCCATCAATGATGTATACGGGTAAGATAATCTAGTTTACTACATTTTACGATATTACACGTTTCTAATTTTGACAGACGTTTTCAGTTCAAGTTAGTGTACTGTTGGCTAGCTAACGTTACGTGTATGGTCTTATTATTCCTATCTAGCTAGTTTGGTATTGGTATTTTATTAGGATCCCCATTAGCTGTTGCAAAAGCAGCAGCTACTCTTCCTGGGGTCCACACAAAACACTTAACATAAACATGATACAGAACATCAATAGACAAGAACAGCTCAAGGACAGAACTACATACATTTAAATAAGGCACACCTAGCTTACATATCAATGCATACGCACAAACTATCTAGTCAAATAAGGGAGAGGCATTGTGACATGAGGTGTTGCTTTATCTGTTTTTTGAAACCAGGTTTGCTGTTTATTTGAGCAGTATGAGAAGGAAGTTCCATGCAATAAGAGCTTTATATAATACTGTACGCTTTTTTGAATTTGTTCTGGATTTAGGGACTGTGGAAAAGACCCCTGGTGGCATGTCTAGTGGGACAAGTGTGTGTGTGTGTCAGAGCTGTGTGTAAGTTGACTATGCAAACAATTGAGGAATTTCAACACAATGTTTCTTCTGAAAAGAAGTGACAGTCACTCTCCTCAACTCTTAGCCAAGAGAGACTGTCTTGCATAGTATTTATATCAGCCCTCTGATTACAATTAAGAGCAGAATGTACCACTCTGTTCTGGGCCAGCTGCAGCTTAAATAGGTCTTTCCTTGCAGCACTGGACCACACAATTGGACAATAATCAAGATTAGACAAAACCAGAGCCTGCAGAACTTGCTTTTTGGAGTGTGGTGTCAAAAAAAGCAGAGCATGTCTTTATTACAGCCAGACCTCTCTCCATCTTTACAACCATTGAATCTATACGTTTTGACCATGACAGTTTACAATCTAAGGTTACACCAAGTAATTTAGTTTGCTCAACTTGTTCAACAGCTACACCATTCATTACCGGATTCAGTTGGGGACTAGAACTTAAGGAATGATTTGTACCAAATACAATGCTCTTAGTTTTAGACATGTTCAAGACCAGTTTATTACTGGCCACCGATTCTAAAACAGACTGCAACAGCTTTGAGGGTTTCAGTGACTTCATTATAGCAGAATGTTAACATTGTACCTGGTTGGTTAGCCACCTGCAGATTTATGCAGGGTAGTAACGTCATGAGTTGGGATTATGGTTGATTGTTTAACTAGCTAGCTACATGTCTTCACAAAAGACTCCACTATGCAAGTATCCATTTCAATAGAATGTCACTGCAACAACTGCTGATCGATGTAGCTGGTAAATTCTTTTTGGCCATCTACTTCAATTTCAGAGCACGGGTAAGATAGTCTAGCTAGCTACGTTTTCAAATATGTCACACTTCTAATTTTGACAAAGCCGTCTTCCTTTTCAAGTTAGTGTAGCTAGCTGACATTAGCTGACTCGCTAGCTAACGTTACGCGTATGATATTTGTATCAGAGCCATTTGCTTTGATTCTTACAACCTAATGTTAGCTAGCTAACATTGAACCTGGTTGGTTAGCTACCTGTAGATTCATGCAGGGAAGTAACATCATGAGTTGGGATTATGGTTCATTGTTTACCTAGCTAGCTACATTTCTTAACAAAGACTCCACTATGCAGGTTCCCATTTCAATAGAATGTCACTGCGACAACTGTTGATAGCAAGAGCGAATTTACCAGTTGCAGTCACCAACGCTCCGAATAAAATAAAAACATCCTAAACAACTCTGCGAGGGCGAATAAAATTGGTCAGTGAGCTGTTCTCTCATTTGTGTCTGGAAGTAGCTAGCAAGCTAGCCAACGTTAGCCAGTTAGCTTGGGTGCTTGACTACTGTTAGGAAAGAAAGCGCAGATCAACCCTTAACCTCTTTAACCTTTTTGGGGTATTCCCCCCCCCCCCTTCTCAATTTCCGCCTAAAGACATACCCTAATCTAACTGCCTGTAGCTCAGGCCCAGAGGCAAGGATATGCATATTCTTGGTATTATTTGAAAGGAAACACTCTGATTTTGTGGAAATGTGAATTGAATGTAGGAGAATATAACACAATAGATCTGGTAGAAGAAAATGCAAGGAAATAAACATACGTTTTCTGTTTGTTATTGTTGCTGCATCATCTTTCAAATGACCAAGAACAGCCAAACATACAGATAGGATGCTGGGGATGGTTTGAATGAAGAACATAAGATGGCAACAATAGCTGAGCAAGGTTTTAGACAGAACTTCAAAAATGAGCGAGCTACATGATATTGAGCATGAAGTCACCCAGGTGTCCCACACAATGTACCCAAGTGGCCGAATTGGTACAGTGATACATTTTGACGGAAAGAACAATGTACATAAATGCTATTCTAACACCCCTCCCCCCCTACAAAAATAAATAATAATAAACAAACAAATAACAAGGGTAACTATTTACACATTTTCTTTTTGCAATATTTTGAAGACCCTCAATCCTCTACACAATATTGTGCTGCTGGTGCCATGGCCCATAGCAGTCTCTTTCTGCTGTAAAGCAGATGCTTACTGAACAGGTGGTGCAGGTGATGGGGCATTTCCTGTGACAAAGGGCACAACAACGTCTCCCTACTGTGCCCTTTTTGCCCTGTGGCACATTCATGCCTGCAGAGATGAATCTGGGCAGGTGAACACCACTGGTTGGAGCAGAAGGTGCTGCAATGGACTTGCTGTAGCTAGCAAGCTCCTGGATGAGCAGCTCCCTGAAGGCTAGCTGTGAGTTGGGTGGCTGTCCACAGCTCTTGGCCATTTCCTTCTGGAGGATGAAGGAATTCACCACAGCAATGTCAATGAAATGATAGAAAAAATGTTTTGTACCATTTCATGGTCTTGTGAAGAACATTGTAGTATCCTATCAGCGCATCTGACAGGTCCACACTTCCCATGCTCTTATTGTAGTCCTTTACAGCAGCTGGAATGGGGACATTTTTTTTGTGGTCCATGCCCCGGCACCATCCTTCACATGCCTGATGACGTGATCTCCACTGAAGGACACATTACTTCCGCCTGAGAGTCAAGATGAATCTTCCTGAAAACTCTGTCTCGATCAATTTCCTCTATAATTTGGGTTAAATCTGTATACCTAGACTTTTTTAGCTTTTCCTGATTTATTTGCCATAATTTAAATATATAAACTTGTTGAAAATGCTGTTGAATATGTCCTGCTATGCATAACACTCGTGGCTCCGTCAACTAGGATTTGCAATGGCGAATGAACCTCTTTTACGCAAGAGTTTACGACAAAGGCTGGTCTTTGAACGTATAACCAATTACATATTGCCGTTTAGCTCCGCTCATTGGCTGTCTTCCAAGCTAGATTTCAAGATGATCAGTGGTCATTGGGCCAAAATACAGTCAATCAACGATAGACCGGTCCTACCATTGGTGCGCAATGAGGTCATTGGTGTCTTCAAATCGGTTTGTTTCGGTCAATACATCCTGGGAAAAGAACCATCATGTATGGTTGTGTTAGTAACAACCAGAGGATTGCAATGAAACCAACCATGACTGGATACACATTTGTTTAGTGTGTGTAATTACCACGAACGCTTCGTCCAAAGTTTAATGAGACGGAAATCACGACGCAACCGGTTTACAAATGTTTCGTATTAGGCTATAAAAATTGATTTTATCAAACAAAATGAACATTCACTGTGTAGTTAGGACACTTGTCATTGCCACCAGAGGAAGATCTTCAATGGTAAGCGATTTTATTTTGTTATTTCTTACTTTCGTGACGCTAATGCTTGGTTGGAACATGCTAATAATACTTGTGTGTGTTGGGCGCCGTCCTCAGAAAATCGCATGTTTGCTTTTGCAGTAAACCTTTTTGAAATCTGACACAGCGGCTGGATGAATAAGATGCTCATATTTTAAATGATGTAAGATGCATGTATTTACAATAATGTTTAATACAACGAATGGTGTATTTAAAATGTTAGCTCTCTGCAGTTTCACCGGATGTTGGCCTGGTGGGACGTGAGCATCTCCCCTACCCTAGAGGTTAAAGAGATGGGTGTGCTAAAGCTTAAGAAAAAATGTATTTCCATAACCTGTTATGACTGCGATCCCTGTACATCAGGGGAAATTTCAGAGTGACAACTAAAAATACAACATCGTAACATTAAACATTCATGAAAATGCAAGTGTCTTACACCCTTCAAAAGATTAGAATCTTGGTAATCAAACTTCATTTTCCAATTTAAAATAGCTATTACAGAGAACAAATACCATGCTTTTGTTTGAGAAGAGCAATCAAAAACAAACATTTTCCGCCATGACAGTTTTTACACATTCACATCTGAAGGTAAAAATATGACTTGCATTCTGATATCTTGCTCTTATTTCTCTTCCTGAGTGGCCCAGGGAACAAATGAAGTGCCGTTTTCTTTGATAAAATCAATTTTTATAGCCTAAATCGAAACATTTTGTAAACCGTTTGTGCCGTGAATCCCATCTCCATCAATTTTTTTACGGAGCATTCGACGTGATTACACACTGTAAACAATCGTTTATCTAATCATGGTTGGTTTCAGTGCGTTCCTCTGGATGTTTGCAACACAGCCAAACGTCATTGTTTTTTTTGCGGGAAGTATTGACCGAAGTGAACTGATTTGAAGACAACGAGCAATGACTACCTTACCCACCAATAATTTTAGCGAAGCTTCATTGATTGACTATATTTCTGCCCAATGACCACTGATCTTCTTGAAATCTAGCTGGGTAGATAGTCAATGAGCTGAGGTAAACGCCAGTATGTAATGGTTTTGGGTTGGACCACCATTCCTTGTTTGTAATCGCACGCGAAAGGAACTCCATTCTCGCCTTGACGATCAGAGGAGTTGCTATAAGGCTTTTTAAGTGCAGCTGTATTTTGGAAAGTTGTATTTTCAACGATTTAATTGAAAATATCATGGCGAATAAATCAGGAAAAGCAAAGTCAGTCTAAAGTGAAGAAGTGAAAGTGAGATTTTTTGTTTGAGGAATCTTGGAGTGTTATGATTAAAAACGAACTGAGGAGCTGTTTCTGCAAGGACAGGACGTACTTCTGGACGGGTTAGTGCTAATGCCGTTTTATAAAATATTTAAAAAAATATGTATTATATATTAAAAAATAATAATTTTGCAATGAAATGTGTGTGTATATGTATAATATTTTTTTTCCCATGTCAGATTATATTTTAATTTTTTTTTATTCAAATGGAATGGAGTAGAAAAACAAACACACACATGGCCACTGCGCCTGCTACTCCTCTCCATTTCCATATGAAATAGCCATTGGTTGCTGTTCAGGAGAGGGCAGGCCCACAACAATGGCCGGAGTTGAATGGAACAGCACTTCACCTTAGTGACTGTTCCCTCTGCTCTATACAATACATATGTTTATTTTATGTGATGACAAAAGGCTCATACAATACAAATATTTTTCTCATGTTTTCTTTCACAGTGATAGCGACTGGGAGCCCCCGGTGCCAAGCTGCCCGCTCTACCTCTGCCCCCAGTGGTGTTCATATGCCACAGTTCATTACTGCAGGCATGACTGTGCCTCAGGCCAAAAGGGCACAGCATGGAGGCGTCGTTGTGTTCTGTATCGCATTAACTGCACCACTTGTTCAGTTTCTCTGCTTTACATCAGAAAGAGACTGCTATGGGACATGGCACAGGCAGCAAAATATTGAGTCGACACTTTAAAAAAATATATATATATTTTCTAATATTTTTTTCAACATTTTTGTGTGTGTGTGTTAGAATTGCTTTTTGATATGTTGTATATAGTTATTTGCACTGTTGTGTGTATATAGTTATAGGTCATTTCACCAATTTGGCCACTTGGGTACATTTGGGCAACTTTGTGACTTATGTGTAACTTATGTGACTTCATGCTAAATGTCATGTAGCTCACCCATTCCTGAAGTTATCAGTCTGAAACTTTGCACACCTACAGTTGCCCTCTTGTGTTATCTATCAACATGATCTCCAGCATCCTATCTGACTGTGTGGCTATTCTAGTACATGTGAAAGACGATGCTACAACAATAAAAAACATGCTTTCTTTCTCTTTTCTTCCACCAGATCTACTGTGTTATATTCTCCTACATTCAATTAACATTTCCACAAACTTCAGAATGTTTCCATTCAAATGATACCAAGAATATGCATATCCTTGCCTCTGGGGCTGAGCTACAGGCAGTTAGATTAGGGTATGTCTTCAGGTGGAAATTGAGAACAAAGGGATGCAGCCATAACAGGTTAACTTACCTCATTTGCACTCACTGTATATAGACTTTTTGTTTTTCGTTCTACTCTATTATTGACTATGTTTTGTTTATTCCATGTGTAACTCTGTATGTGTCGAATTGCTACGCTTTATCTTGGCCAGGTCGCAGTTGCAAATGAGAACTTGTTCTCAACTAGCCTACCTGGTTAAATAAAGGTGAAATAAATAAGAGCGTGAACGATGCTGAATGGGTGTTGACAGTAGGTACTAAAATATTCAAAGGCCATTTTCTCTTAAGTGAGGTTACAAGTTTATCAACTTTCAAAGCAGAATTACTTTCCCATTCTTCAAATGCTGTGCTTGATATACCATTTTGTAGCTCTGTGTCTCTGCTTTTATCCAATGCAAAAAATACCATTTCATATTTTGCTGCAGAAGACCGAATCAAGGCTGTCGGTCACATTTTCAATAAACATTTAAAAAAAAATCTGTTTTCACTGTCATTATGGGGTATTGTGTGTCTGGGTGAGGTAAAAAAAATCATATTTAATTCATTTTGAATTCAGGCTGTAACAGAACAAAATGTGGAACAACTCGAGGGGCATGAATACTTTCTGAAGGCACTGTATGCACATACAAACACTTGTGTACACATTAACATGCATGCACACACAGTCAACAATTAGTTTCCCTAAGGGTGGATAGAGACTGCTAGCTGTGACAACGGGCTCTTTTGCAATTTCCATATTCACAAAGCTGATCACTGTAGGAGGAATAATTACATGTAATTTGAAAGGTTGTCTTTGCAATGGAATCTAGCTGCGATTAAACATTGAAAAGGAGTTGTACTGTTGAATACAAAAGGCAAACAATGTGAGGATGTTGAGTCAGTAAGTCCTTTACACTCATTGGGATAAATGTTCATGAACCATTAATGTTGTGATGACGCAAGTTTGACAAAGTATATTTGTTTCTCTCGGAGTCTATTTACTTACCGTATAATTTTATTATGTTGACCAGGAACCTTACTTAGCGTGAAAACACTGAAGTCACACACACCAAATGGGTTACATTACGCATATGCAATAGTCCATAAAACATGCCTAACCTGGTGGCCCCACTCTATAGAGTCCAGCACTTGTTTCCTGTGCTTAGGCCTATCGCTTCATCACTAAGATTACTCCTCTAGCATTGATATATCCCTAGCAATTTCAATTGACTTTTTAATGTCGTTCCCTCACCTTCCCTGTCAACGACCTGCCAGACTGCAGCTGTTTGAGATGACAGATATTTAGGAGGACTGAGGGAGCGGCTTCAGAGGGAATGTTCTAACAAGCCGCACCACGACCGATATCTACAGACTTAATGAATTCCCAACGTATCTGATTCCAGCCTGATGTGCCAGCCCGCTAGCAGAGGATTCTTATATCATTTTTAAAGCCGTATTGATTTTGAAGGTGCACAGATTTGACGGAGTCTAGTGCTTCTGGAGTTAAGTCACTTGTAAGAGAGTGAATTAATCAAGATCTTCACAGCCTCTGATAAAGACGGGTTCAGCTTATTTAAAAAATGAAAAAAAGTTATCCCTATGGAACACTAAGAGGTTTTATTAAGCTGATTCATTAATACAGGACTTGCAGTAGGCTGCATCTTTTTGGGGACGTAAAGAATGGAAGAGTTTCTGTTCCCATAGATTCTTGCACTCCTCACCCAAATGTATAGCCCCGTTGGAAAATATAAGAATTGCGTCACATTACTCATTATTATGGTTATAAGATCAAAAAAGCCCCTCAAATGCTCATATTGAGGCTGGAGTGAATGGTCTTTTGGGTGAGGTTTTTATGAAAAATTATTATTTGGAAATATTGAGCAGCGTCAAGGTAAAGTCAGGTTAAGGGCCTTACAGTATGAGATGAGCTCTTGCCAGAGAGCGCTGTGATGTCAAAGGTGGACACTTTGTCTGTCATGTTTTCATGGAATTTTTTTGTCATGTGATATTTGAAAGGAAAACGTTACAACCACTTATGCTCCTGCCCTTTTATTTTGTTTCAGTGTCTATAACCTGTTGTTTTTGCGACATGTTTTCCTGTTTTGCAGTTATTCTAGTTTTACCTTAGTTAACCCTGTTTGTCTTGCTTGTTTCTCTTCATTGTTCTTTTAATAAAGTGAAGCAAGCATCAGCTGAGATTGCACCAATTAGAATTATCATGCTTACCTTATTTGGCGGCCTATTTAAGATGACCTGTTCTGCTCACTCATCCTGCTGCTTTTTGCTACTACTGCTAGTGTGTGTTTGCAGAGCCTGTATTGCCAAGACTTGCATTATTCATTCGTTAACCCCCAGGAGTCGATTGATGCACCGGTATGTTAGTCCAAGTAACATAATAAAAAATCCCCATCAGTTCAAGCTAGATGTTTTTTGTTGTATTGAATGCGTTTCAATCCACCGCATCCACAGATGTTGCACTTCGGCATCTGCGGTGAAAGGTGGTAGAGCGAGAGCATCCCAAAAATTGGTCTTCTGTAGCATCCAAACAGTTTGGCTATTATGACCACTCTATGGAAAGATGAAACTGTCACAAACATGATGGTGGTCTCTGTTTTGCTCTACGACCCCCACAAGTGTGTCAGTGGGGAAACAAATAATTATATCTCCTAGAGATAGGACAGACCGTTCAAAACCTTATTCCTTATGATTTTGTTTTTGACAATTTTTTTACCGTTTATAAATGTTAGTCAATGTGTTTTTATGGGCTATTGTAGTAAAGGCCAAATTCAATATTCAATCAAATCATTATATATATATATATCTCACACACACACACACACACACACACACACACACCATTCAAAAGTTAGTCACGTCCTTGATTTTGAAAGAAAAGCACTTTTTTTTTGTCCAAATAAAATAACATTTGATTGGCTGGGCCTGACTCCCCAGTGGGTGGGCCTATACCCTCCCATGGCTGCGCCCCTGCCCAGTCATGTGAAATCCATAGGTTAGGGCCTAATACATTTATTTAAATTGACTGATTTCCTTATGAACTGTAACTCAGTAAAATCGTTAATTGTTGCGTTTATATTTTTGTTCAGTATAGATTATGGTAATTCATATTACGTAACGAGGATGCAATGATGTGCGTTGCTTCTTACCTAATTCTGATGCGTACTTTGAAGATGTTAGAATAACTATCCAAATGTACTATTCCTCATCCAACAAGACGAGTAACGAACAGCAAAATCACTAGCCTATGTCAATCTACTATCCTCCATAGTAGAGAAGTTTACCTATTCTATTGCTCAGTTTGTCGAGAAAGAAATGGCCTATTCCAAATAGACTCTGGGACAGTTGTGGGACGATAGATCCAAAATTCATACAACCAGTAGGCCTCGGCTACTTTATTATACACTGCTCAAAAAAATAAAGGGAACACTTAAACAACACAATGTAACTCTAAGTCAATCACACTTCTGTGAAATCAAACTGTCCACTTAGGAAGCAACACTGATTGACAAATTTCACATGCTGTTGTGCAAATGGAATAGAATACAGGTGGAAATTATAGGCAATTAGCAAGACACCCCCAATAAAGGAGTGGTTCTGCAGGGGGTGACCACAGACCACTTCTCAGTTCCTATGCTTCCTGGCTGATGTTTTGGTCACTTTTGAATGCTGACGGTGCTTTCACTCTAGTGGTAGCATGAGACGGAGTCTACAACCCACACAAGTGGCTCAGGTAGTGCAGCTCATCCAGGATGGCACATCAATGCGAGCTGTGGCAAGAAGGTTTGCTGTGTCTGTCAGCGTAGTGTCCAGAGCATGGAGGCGCTATCAAGAGACAGGCCAGTACATCAGGAGACGTGGAGGAGGCCGTAGGAGGGCAACAACCCAGCAGCAGGACCGTTACCTCCGCCTTTGTGCAAGGAGGAGCACTGCCAGAGCCCTGCAAAATGACCTCCAGCAGGCCACAAATGTGCATGTGTCTGCTCAAACGGTCAGAAACAGACTCCATGAGGGTGGTATGAGGGCCCGACGTCCACAGGTGGGGGTTGTGCTTACAGCCCAACACCGTGCAGGACGTTTGGCATTTGCCAGAGAACACCAAGATTGGCGAATTCGCCACTGGTGCCTTCTTCACAATTGAAAGCAGGTTCACACTGAGCATGTGAAAGACGTGACAGTCTGGAGACGCCGTGGAGAACATTCTGCTGCCTGCAACATCCTCCAGCATGACCGGTTTGGCGGTGGGTCAGTCATGGTGTGGTGTGGCATTTCTTTGGGGGGCCGCACAGCCCTCCATGTGCTCGCCAGAGGTAGCCTGACTGCCATTAGGTACCGAGATCAATCAATCAATCAAATTTATTTTATATAGCCCTTCGTACATCAGCTGATATCTCAAAGTGCTGTACAGAAACCCAGCCTAAAACCCCAAACAGCAAGCAATGCAGGTGAAGAAGCACGGAGATCCTCAGACCCCTTGTGAGACCATATGCTGGTGCGGTTGGCCCTGGGTTCCTCCTAATGCAAGACAATGCTAGACCTCATGTGGCTGGAGTGTGTCAGCAGTTCCTGCAAGAGGAAGGCATTGATGCTATGGACTGGCCCGCCCATTCCCCAGAGCTGAATCCAATTGAGCACATCTGGGATATCATGTCTCGCTCCATCCACCAACCAGACTGTCCAGGAGTTGGCGGATGCTTTAGGCCAGGTCTGGGAGGAGATCCCTTTGGAGACCATCCGCCACCTCATCAGGAGCATGCCCAGGCTTTGTAGGGAGGTCATACAGGCACGTGGAGGCCACACACAATACTGAGCCTCATTTTGACTTGTTTTAAGGACATTACATCAAAGTTGGATCAGTCTGTAGTGTGGTTTTCCACTTTAATTTTGAGTGCGACTCCAAATCCAGACCTCCATAGTTTGATAAATTTAATTTCCATTGATAATTTGTGTGATTTTGTTGTCAGCACATTCAACTATGTAAAGAAAAAAGTTTTTAATAAAAATATTTCATTCATTCAGATCTAGGATGTGTTATTTTAGTGTTCCCTTTATTTTTTTTTAGCAGTGTATATAAAAAAATAAGTTAAATAGCAAACTATTCACATTATAAGCGCAGCAATGTGCGCAAGGTTGTAGGTTACGTGTGGATGTTTGTTCCATAATGCAATTAGCGGAAAAACACTGTCAGCACATGCCAGCGGTTTTATTTAACAGATGAAAATATCCGTTAGAAATTTAGAAAAAGGGGCGATTTATAATTGATATAATAAAATATTTGCCTCCACTGATCTGGTCGGATTTTGGCTAGGCTACGTTGAAGCAAGGTAAGACATCCCTCATAATATGTAGCAAAACATTCAGCGCATGTTTTCAAAATGCATACTGCCTCCAGCTCATTGCAAAGTGGTGTGTGACGCGCTGATGAAGCCTGCCTTCAGTTCCCTGTGCATTTGCTGTTTGAGATGCTGTAGCAGCAGCTCTCGCGCTGTTTTGATTTTCCCCTCAAAGGCTGTATCTGTATGCTGTACGATGTGATAAATAAGAGCCTACATAACGAATATACTGTACACACACACAAATTTAATTCCACTAAATTATGCAAATTAACCTATAGACTAAGCTTGACCAGTTAAATCTATTTTCATGGACTGGTATTCCCATCAATGGCTAGGCTAAAAAGCATTATTTCGCAATGGAATTTTTCCTTCTTCTCCCGGACAATTGGCAATTTTATTCATTGGCTTTAAAAAAATATATATATATATATATATTGGCCTAAAGCCAGCTATTACCAGCTAATGGAAACCCTGGTGCAGACAGGCCATCTTTGTAATATGTTTACCTGACAGTGACCTCTCTTGCCCCTAGCGTCTCCACTGTAGAGAATGTGATTATTAGCTGACTGCAGATCAGTGAAAGGCGATTCCGAGAATATACCGTCCATCACTACTCCCACTGGTACCTAGGACGATCTGGTTATTGCTAAAAAATAGTAATATTCAGAGATGATTCAGACTCCAACAACAATCTCCCTTGAGTCATGTCCTCATGAGGCGTTTGATACAGTAAAAAACAATGTAACCTCTCAAAATAATTGACAGCAGGGCTGTATCAAAATATTGGCCTAGATGTAGGTGTTCTAGTATGTTGATTTCCTGTACAGGACATTCTCTCATCACACTGTTATATGAAAACAATGTCCTGTGCTTTGGATTGAGAGAGAGAGAGAGATGATGTGAAGAACATGTTCTAATCATGTATTTTGCCATTGCACTGATATGAACTGGCCTGGGAGGATTTTCAGAAGACTCAATGTGAATGGTCCTCTGCTATAAGTGGGACACATGAGGAAACAGAAGAAAACAAACTATTTTCTTCATTCTTCCTCCTCAGTGCCAGGCTGCTCTAGAATGATGAATAGCAGGGGTGAGGAAGATAAATGCTGCTTCCATCACAGGAAGTGCAGCCCTGGATGAGGGGCGCAGTGAAGGACTCTGAATTTATGGGGGAGTGAAAGTGGGTTTGTACGTGCATTCGTGTGAGTCTAGTGGTGTCTCTGTATTGATGTGGGTGTGAAGATTATCAAGCTGACATAGGCTGAGTAGAAGTTATGAAACGCTTCTCTCTCTCTGATCATGGCTTGTCTTCTATAACTTTGGGGAAAGGAATTCTACACTACAGCTTGCAATGCACATTGAAACATCTCTCAATTATTTGTCAAATATACTTGCCAAAATTTTGGAAAACAAGAATGATTAGAAATGACAATCTGTTTTTTTCACCTCGCAATGCTACAGTGTTACTGCTTCAGTCCTCTTCATATTACTCACTTTGTCATTTTATAATTGCATTCCCACTGATTATGGAATGAACTTTCTATGAATATTCAACCTGAGCCATCAGTGCATTTTCCTTAGCCCTCTGAAAGCCAGGCAGAATTAAGCCTTCCACTTAATGCTTTTAAGTGCTCTACTTGTCAGGATGTCAAGCTACTCTCTACAGTAACAAACAGTTCTGCAGTACTCTGGCTCCGCAGCCAAGTGCGTTTCAATAGAGCTCAGTGCAGGTCAAGACATTGAGGAATACGAACACTGTATGCTATGTGGAAACAGTGTATTGTCTGACCTTGTGGCAAACCATTTGGATAATTTACTCCACTAAGAAATCTATTGTCATTTGCATAAAAGACAAACGCAGGAGACCAAAGACCTGATGCTTGCAGTTATTTGCAATGGCCTTATCTTAAATGCACTATTTCTATGCATATAATGCCTTCCTTTTGTTGGCTAAACAACCCTTGGCCAATTAGTGTTCCACGGTAAACCAAAACTCCGGTATTTGTTTTGATACTAGAACATGAAAAACAGTTTGTTAATAGATTAGATTAATTTTTTTATATATACATTTTTTATTCTTCTGTCATCTACTGGTTGATAGAGGAGCGTCTATCAGCGCAGCCCGTGCCTCCTCCGTGTCTCCACCGTGCCTCCGTGTTTCCACCGTGTCTGCTCTGTGCCTCCGTGTCTCCACCGTGTCTGCTCTGTGCCTCCGTGTCTCCACCGTGTCTGCTCTGTGCCTCCGTGTCTCCACCGTGTCTGCTCTGTGCCTCCGTGTCTCCACCGTGTCTGCTCTGTGCCTCCACCGTGTCTCCACCGTGCCTCCTCCGTGCCTCCACCGTGTCTCCTCCGTGCCTCCTCCGTGTCGTCTCCGTGCCTCCTCCGTGTCTCCACCGTGCCTCCTCCCTGTCTCCACCGTGCCTCCTCCGTGCCTCCTCCCTGTCTCCACCCTGCCTCCTCCGTGCCTCCTCCGTGTCTCCTCCGTGTCGTCTCCGTGCCTTACTCATTGCCAGCTCTAGCCTGTCCAGAGGAGCCACTGCACTCACTGGGAGTCTGGGCTGCATCACCACTTATGCTGCACAAAAGTTAACACACATCAATAATGCAATACAGTATGTACAGTATTTAGAAATGTTGAAACTGTTAATTACTGTTTGCAAAACAATGTCCATTAAAGACAAACACTTCACAATGCAAGAAGATACTGGTAGCTTTCAGCTTGGAAGGCTAACTTTCCTTGCTAGCTTACGGCTGAAAGCGAAGCCAACATCAATTCACTACCCTAGTACCTCGTTTGTGATAATATGCAAATCACAATGGAAACTATTGCTTATTTCAAAGCTGATTGTCACCAAAAACGTTATTAAGTTACTTCGTCTTCCCTACCTCGTGTCTCTCCCAGTCGAGATAATTTTTGCTCGAGCCTCGAACTGACTGTGTGAATGATGTTATGAGTCTTAGACGGCGCTTACTTTTATAAAAGAGATTGCTTCTGTTAATCTTGTTGATCAGTACAATAACATTAGTCTCAAATCAAAGTGAAAGATTGTTTTTCGTCTGTAGTCTTATGAAATCAGCCAAAACCAGCTTGATTACTCGATGCACGCACACACTCCTATTGAATATGCATTCACCTATATTGTGAATAGGCCTAGACTACATCTTGATTTACCCAGTTTATCAATAGATATTTATGTTCAAATAAATGATTACCATTATTTTGTTATGTAGTTAGGTTGGTAAAAAACTTAGTCAAAATGATTTAAATGATTGTATTGATTAATGAATGCATACATTCAAAAAGCTTACATTTATGTAATAATATTGACCTCAAAAGATCTGTCTGAATTTAGTGCCATTCTGTGACTGGATTATATGCCTTTTTTGTCGTGGTATTGTTTTGCTATCGAGGATCGTGATGGTATCAAGTATGGTGATACTGAACCTGGTATTGAAGTAAAAGTGTTGGTATCGTGACAACACTATGGCCAATACCTCTGCTCTGTTCTGACGTTACAGGGCGGCAGGGTAGCCTAGTGGTTAGAGCGTTGGACTAGTAACCGAAAGGTTGCAAGTTCATATCCCCGAGCTGTCGTTCTGCCCCTGAACAGGCAGTTAACCCATTGTTCCTAGGCCGTCATTGAAAATAAGAATTTGTTCTTAACTGACTTGCCTAGTTAAATAAAGGTAAAATAAAAAAACAGATCCGGCCCCTTTCACTTCCCAGTTAGGCTGCCCTGTGTTTTTGCGTGTTCCCTGCTCCTTCCCCAGGGACCTGTTTAGATGCAGAAGACAAAGATTGTGTTCTACTAGACCAGATTAGAGCAGGGAGATGATGGTCTCAGCCTTGCTCACCTTGCTTGGCCTCTTGGTTTTTCTTTCTAAGCATGGAGAGGAATCGATTAGCCCCCAGACTAATCTCCAACCAAAGGGACTGAATAAAGTGCTCATTAGCTGTAATGTGATCCAGAGTGTGATAGTTTTCCTATCAGGGGTTACTGGTGTGGGAGGAGGTTACTGGAAGAAGATTGAGGATTGCTCTATTCAGACAATAGGTTGGTGTCCATTCTGTCTCAGCTCAGTATTTTAATAAGAGGTGGAATTGGATTTAATTCACAAATGGGAAATTTCCCATTTTCTGTGCAGAATTCCAATTCAGTCAACTAATTATCATGACTTTGATTAGCTGAATCTGCTGTGTTAGTGCTGTGTTTAGATATGCTTATTGTGTACACATTCACACTTTTCTGGGTGGTGGAGTGATTTCTCTGTCATCTCTTTAATCATACCAGTCAGCCAGGTCATCTAAATAACCGTTTGTTCTTCAGAGTAGTTGGTTTGCTTTTATAACCTGAAGAGTGATCTCCCCCGCACTGCCTCTGCAGCAGGGCAATACGACAGTCAATTGTCTATACACGCTAATATGGTCAGGGAAATTCTGAAGGCCAGCACATTAAGCCTATATCAAAATTGTCATTCATGACAGGGGTTTATTCTCTACTATGGCGCTGCTATGTCATACCCATTACCCAGCACGGATCTTCCACTGCAAGGCTGCAGTACAGTCAGTCTCTGAGTGACACACATGCTAATGAAGGTCACCCCAAGGAGCAGCTGGAGTCCCTCTCCCTGTCCCCACAACACACACTGCAGGAGTACGGACCTGCCGTATGGGTCTCACCAGGACCCTGCAAACCACTAAATGCTCCCCACCCATCACCTAACTCCTTTCACAGTACCTCTACTTTGAAAGACCATCCAGGCTCTGAGGCTCTAGGAAAATGAGAGGAGTGAACACCCCGTCCTGTGGTACACCCCGTGCCCGTAGAAAATACTCCAACACAAAACTACAAGGATTAGTTTGTTTCTACTGCATACTCATTACCATAGCTCTGCAAGTATTTAGAACTCTTGAAAACAACATTATTCACCTCTAAATAGATACTCTTGTTGTTTTTTTCCCACTGCCTGAATCATTGAGATTCAAACAAGCATTCTATTATGATACATTGATATGAGAACAAAGACCTTTCACACAAAGCGCATGGGTTTGTTATGAAACTGCAGGGCACACAGCCTTCATTTTGGGTGAAGGAAAGGTTGAAATCAGTGGTGGGGCAGAATGGAATGCAGATGGAATGACCCCACCCCTCAATCACCCGCACCCATTACCCCACCCACACTGCATTACAGCAACCCTGACCCTAACTCTGAATACAGGAGAACCTAGGCCTATAGCGTGTGCGCTATAGAATTTACTAATAGTGATGCTCAGTTTACAGCAAAAGTCAACCATACACGGTGGATCATTATTTGCACGAGTTTTAAAAAATATTTTATTTATTTTTATTTCACCTTTATTTAACCAGGTAGGCCAGTTGAGAACAAGTTCTCATTTACAACTGCGACTTGGCCAAGATGGAGCAAAGTATTGCGACACAAACAATACAGAGATACACATAAACAAACGTACAGTCAATAACAGAAAGGAAAAATAGAAAAATCTGTGTACAGTGTGTGCAAATGTAGGGAGGTAGGCAATAAATAGGCCCTAGAGGCGCTAATAATTACAATTTAGCATTAATACTGGAGTGATAGATGTGCAGATGATGATGTGCAAGTAGAGATACTGGGGTGAAAAAGAGCAAGAGGGTAAGTAATAATATGGGGATGAGGTAGTCGGGTGTGCTTTAGTTGAAGTCGGCGGTTTACATACACTTAGGTTGGAGTCATTAAAACTCATTTTTTAACCACTCCACAAATATCTTGTTAATTAACAAACTATAGTTTTTGCTAGTCGGTTAGGACATCTGCTTTGTGTATGACACAAGTTATTTTCCTAACCATTGTTTACAGACTGAATTATAAGTGAAATAATCTATCACAATTCCAGTGGGTCAGAAGTTTACATACATTAAGTTGACTGTGCCTTTAAACAGCTTGGAAAATTCCAGAAATGATGTAATGGCTTTAGAAGCTTCTGATAGGCTAATTGACATTTGAGTCATTTGGAGGTGTACCTGTGGATATATTTCAAGGCCTACCTTCAAACTCAGTGCCTCATTGCTTGACATCATGGGAAAATCAAAATAAATCAGCCAAGACCTCAGAAAAGAAATTGTAGACCTCCACAAGTCTGGTTCATCCTTAGGAGCAGTTTCCAAATGCCTGAAGGTTCCACGTTCAACTGTACAAACAGTAGTATGCAAGTATAAACACCATGCCGTCATACCGCTCAGGAAGGAGACGCATTCTGTCTCCTAGAGATGAACGTACTTTGGTGATTTAAGTGCAAATCAATCCCAGAACAACAGCAAAGGACATTGTGAAGATGCTGGAGGAAACAGGTACAAAAGTATCTATATCCACAGTAAAGCGAGTCCTATATCGACATAACCTGAAAGGCCGCTCAGCAAGGAAGAAGCCACTGCTCCAAAACCTCCATAAAAAAGCCAGACCACTGTTTGCAACTGCACATGGGGGCAAAGATCATACTTTTTGGAGAAATGTCCTCTGGTCTGATGAAACAAAAATAGAACTGTTTGGCCATAATGACCGTTGTTATGACCGTTGTTCTTCGGGCTTGCAAGCCCGAAGAACACCATCCCAACCGTTAAGCACAGGGGTGGCAGCATCATGTTGTGGGGGTGCTTTGCTGCAGAATGGACTGGTGCTCTTCAGATAATAGATGGTATCATGAGGTAGGAAAATGATGTGGATATATTGAAGCAACATCTCAAGACATCAGTCAGGAAGTTAAAGTTTGGTCACAAATGGGTCTTCCAAATGGACAATGACCCCAAGCATACTTGCAAAGTGGCTTAAGGACAACAAAGTCAAGGTATTGGAGTGGCCATCACAAAGCCCTGACCTCAATCCTATAGAAAATGTGTGGGCAGAACTGAAAAAGGGTGTGCGAGCAACAAACCTGACTCAATTACACCAGCTCTGTCAGGGTGGATTTAGGCCCATTCCTCCTAACTTATTTTGGGAAGCTTGTGGAAGGCTTCCTACTTAAACTGTATAAAATGTGCGATAAGTATCAAACTATTATATAAGAAATTGGCTCTTTCTGTGAAATAAGACAGGCCACTTTATTCCAACATCTGAACAAAGTGGACAGGCTAGCATGCTGTTCAAACAGTTGGAGACGGACTAAAGGTTATGTTCATGACAATTGAACTTTTGCCTTGTTAGCTTAATTTATAGCTTGTGAAGTTTGCTAAACTTGAAATATAAATATTAGCTGACTACTCACTAGCAGGTGGGCTTGTGCTTGAGTGATAGTTTATTTTCTATAATGCCTGCTGCATTATTAGTGAAAGCGCATTATGTGCAGTTCTGGTTACATTTGTAACAAAAAAGGGCATTTTTTATATATAGACCTGAAAGCCAGACTAGTAATTATTGCAACAACAACAAAAAAGCAGGTACAACTATTTTGATAAAATAATGAAATTATTAGTGGTTAAATTATTAGTGGTCTTATGGTTTGTGGAAGGCATATATTCAACCAAGGTATCATTTACCAAGCTTTGAAATCATTTATTTATTTATTTTTATTTCACCTTAACTTAACCAGGTAGGCAAGTTGAGAACAAGTTCTCATTTACAATTGCGACCTGGCCAAAATAAATCAAAGCAGTTCGACACATACAACAACAGAGTTACACATGGAGTAAAACAAACATACAGTCAATAATACAGTAGAAAAATAAGTAAATATACAATGTGAGCAAATTAAGTGAGAAGGGAGGTAAAGGCAACAGAAAAAAGGCCATGGTGGCGAAGTGAATACAATATAGCAAGTAAAACACTGGAATGGTAGATTTACAATGGAAGAAAGTGCAAAGTAGAGAGGAATAATGGGGTGCAAAGGAGCAAAATAAATAAATACAGTAGGGGGAGAGGTAGTTGTTTGGGCTAAATTATAGATGGGCTATGTACAGGTGCAGTAATCTGTGTGCTGCTCTGACAGCTGGTACTTAAAGCCAGTGAGCGAGATATGAGTCTCCAGTTTCAGAGATTTTTGTGCTTCGTTCCAATCATTGGCAGCAGAGAACTGGAAGGAGAGGCGGCCAAAGGAAGAATTGGTTTTGGGGGTGCCCAGAGAGATATACCTGCTGGAACGTGTGCTACAGGTGGGTGCTGCTATAGTGACCAGCGAACTGAGATAAGGCAGGGCTTTACCTAGCAGGGTCTTGTAGATGACCTGGAGCCAGTGGGTTTGGCCACGAGTATGATGCAAGGGCCAGCCAACGAGAGCGTACAGGTCGCAGTGATGGGTAGTATATAAAATCAAATGTATTTATATAGCCCTTCGTACATCAGCTGATATCTCAAAGTGCTGTACAGAAACCCAGCCTAAAACCCCAAACAGCAAGCAATGCAGGTGTAGAAGCACAGTGGCTAGGAAAAACTCCCTAGAAAGGCCAAAACCTAGGAAGAAACCTAGAGAGGAACCAGGCTATGTGGGGTGGCCAGTCCTCTTCTGGCTGTGCCGGGTGGAGATTATAATAGAACATGGCCAAGATGTTCAAATGTTCATAAATGACCAGCATGGTCGAATAATAATAAGGCAGAACAGTTGAAATTGGAGCAGCAGCACGGCCAGGTGGACTGGGGACTGCAAGGAGTCATCATGTCAGGTATTCCTGGGGCATGGTCCTAGGGCTCAGGTCCTCCGAGAGAGAGAAAGAAAGAGAGAATTAGAGAGGGCATATGTGGGATGGCCAGTCCTCTTTTGGCTGTGCCGGGTGGAGATTATAACAGAACATGGCCAAGATGTTCAAATGTTCATAAATGACCAGCATGGTCGAATAATAATAAGGCAGAACAGTTGAAACTGGAGCAGCAGCACGGCCAGGTGGACTGGGGACTGCAAGGAGTCATCATGTCAGGTAGTCCTGGGGCATGGTCCTAGGGCTCAGGTCCTCTGAGAGAGAGAGAGAGAGAGAAAGAAAGAGAGAAGGAGAGAATTAGAGAACGTACACTTAGATTCACACAGGACACCGAATAGGACAGGAGAAGTATTCCAGATATAACAAACTGACCCTAGCCCCCCGACACATAAACTACTGCAGCATAAATACTGGAGGCTGAGACAGGATGGGTCAGGAGACACTGTGGCCCCATCCGAGGACACCCCCGGACAGGGCCAAACAGGAATGGGGCTTTGGTGACAAAACGGATGGCACTGTGATAGACTGCATCCAATTTGGAGAGTAGTGTATTGGAGGCTATTTTGTAAATGACATTACATTATCGCAGACTGTTTTAAATGCAGTGTATTTTACCTTTAATTATACCTCAAAGCTTATTTAGAAGTATAAGATATCTATTTATCCTCCTCTACAGTCCCTCCATGGGCCACAATGTTTGAGCCTGCCATCCTCAATACTACACACACACACACACACACACACACACACACACACACACACACAGGTATTTCTAGTCTTATCACCAAGGTCAGAGGAAAAACAGGTGTACACAAACACCCACAGTCTGGCATGTCTATCCATCTGAATCCCACACAAAGGGCCTGCTGATAAGGACAGGATACCCACTCACCATTAGTCTGGCAATCACTCAGACAGACACATATTCCAGCATCTTCTCTGCAAACTCTCTCTTTTCCCCTGAGACATCAGCTCAGCCCCTGTAGATCAGTCAGTTGCAGTGTAATGATTATAGAGGGAGAGCCAGCGGATAGGCCCTTAGTAGCCTAGAAAATATTGCAAAATTATAACCAGACACTTTTGTGTCTTTATAAAATAATTCCCTGCAGGGATCAAAATTAAGGGAGTCTTGTCGTCCCTGGGACGAAAAAATGTGTCTAAGATCCAAAACAGACTCTGGGACAAAAGATCCAAAATTTATATAACCACGGCACATATATATATTTTTTTTAAAGCAATGAGCTGATGCAACAGACCAGACAGTTTAGCTTAAAATGTTGGAGGTTTTATTTCTTAAAATTATTAACTCAACAATCCGCACATAGCTGTAGGCTATGCTTGAATTTTCCAAAATGCAATTAGCGGGAAAACATTGTTCTCAAAAGTGCAGCGCACATGCAAGCGGTTTCATGTGACAGAGATGAAAATATCCCCTCCCTGAATCCAGATCTTCCTGCACCTTCATCGCTGGGGGTACCTGTGTCTGCGGCCGCTGTGCCTACTCCTTCCCCTACGATTTCGAAGTCGACAACCTTCCGTCCCTTCTCTGGATCAGGCGGGGCTTCTCCATCTGTCGGAGGCCTGCACCAGACGCCGGGAGCTACTGGCTCAAGCTATCCTGCCTCTCGCCCATCCTTAAAGTGTTCTCCGAATCCTGTGATGCATGGGAGTGGATGGATTTCCTTCTCGCCAACCATAATTTTGGGCAGCTCCATTGTAAGAAATGTCCCCGTTCCTGGTGCAAAAACACTGTGCTATCCCAGAGTTTGAGTATGATACATTACTAAGCTTCTCCCTAATGTTCTACACAAGGACATGGAATCGATTCTATCGTAGTCCATGTTGGTTTTAAGGACATTATGAAGGGCAGCTCTGAACTGTTGACACTGAATTTTAAAAAGCTGCTTGATTCTCTGCTAGACACTAATAAAATACCCATCATATCTGGCCCTATGCCCTCTGAATCGTGGCATTGAACGCTTTAGCAGGATTCTTACGCTTCACAACTGGCTATGTGATTATTGCAGCTCAATGGGTGTAGCTTTTGTTGACAATTTTGATACATTTTGGAAACAAAATATTTTATAATTTGTGTTCCTGGATCCTTTCACAGCCTTATAATGCTGCGTTGAGACAATGACTTATCAATGACCCAAGCCCAGCTCAGTTAACCCCTACCATTGTGTTGCTGAGTTGTCATATTGCTTTAGCAGATGTACATTATCCCAGGGGCGTTAGCAGACAATGTAAGTAACCTAATATATGTCCCTCTAACTGACCTGCATGCCTCTACTGATCCTACAGATATTGTATGCAGTAATCATGTGCCTATGATCCGGAGTTGTACTGTTAGCACTGAGGTGGTGTGCCCTAGTAGGAAGTGCACTGTGTGCAGCTAACATAAATAACAAGAGCATGTCTACTTCTGCTAAGTTTCCCAGTAAAACAATGAAAACAATCAAGTATCCCAGAAGTGCTAAAAACAGCCCACGTTAACATATGTAGTAGCCTCTTAGTAGTTATGGTGCATTTTTTTCAACTTTCTTGATAAAAAGCGTGCAAAATTTCAACGTCCTGCTACTCATGCCAGGAATATAGTATATGCATATGATTAGTATGTGTGGATAGAAAACACTCTGAAGTTTATAAAACTGGTTAAATCATGCCTGTGACTATAACAGAACTTGTGTAGCAGGCAAAACCCCAAGGAAAAACTGTTCAGAAAAAGAAAAAAAAACAAGGTTCATGAAATCAATAACTTTCTAGTAACTGATGACATTCAAATTCTGAAACTCACTTAGATAATACTGTTGATGATAGCAGTAGAAATACAGGGTTATACCATCTACAGAAAAGACAGAACTGCCAATGGTGAAGGTGTTGCTGTTTATATTCAGAACTACATTCCTGTAAAGCTTAAGAGGAGATATAATGTTGAAGTAATATGGCTACAGGTTCACCTGCCTCACCTGAAGCCCATTCTTGTGTGAAGTTGTGTGAAGTTGCTATAGACCACCGAGTGCTAACAGTCAGTATCTGGATAACATGTGTGATATGCTTGATAATGTATGTGATATCAACAAAGAGGTATATTTTCTGAGTGATTTAAATATTGACTGGCTTTCATCAAGCTGCCTGCTCTTTCAACAAGCATGGCACATACACAAATGACTGATTGGCTGAGAGAAGTTGATGGTAAAAAGATTGGGGGGGCTTTTTTGTTAGACTTCAGTGCGGCTTTTGACATTATTGATCATAGTCTGCTGCTGGTAAAACTTGTGTTATGGCTTTACACCCCCTGCTATATTTGGAACAGTGAGGGTGTCCTTTTAATGGAAGCCTCTCCAACATAATCCAGGAATTCCCCAGGGCAGCTGTCTAGGCCCTTTACTTTTTTCAATCTATACTAATGACATGCTACTTTGAGTAAAGCCAGTGCGTCTATGTATGCGGATGACTCAACAATATACACGTCAGCTACTACTGTGAGTAAAATTACTGCAACAGTTAGAGCTGCAGTTAGTTGCAGAATGGGTGGCAAGAAATAAGATAATAAGTTAACTTAAAAGCATTGTATTTGGGACAAATAATTTACTAAACCCTAAACCTCAACTAAGTCTTGTAATAAATAATGTGGAAATTGAGCAAGTTGAGGTGAGTAAACTGCTTGGAGTAACCCTTTGATTGTAAACTGTCATGGTCAGACAATTGATACAACAGTAGCTAAGAGGGGAGAAGTTTGTACGTAATAAATCACTACTCTGCTTTCTTTACAACACTATCAACAATACAGGTCCTACAGGCCCTATTTTTGTCACATCTGGACTACTGTTCAGTCGTGTGGTCAGGTGCCACAAAGAGGGATCTCGGATAATTACAATTGTCTCAGAACAGGGCAGCACGACTGGCCCTTAAATGTACACGGAGAGGTAACATTAATAATATGCATGTAAATCTCTCATGGCTCAGTGGAGGAGAGATTGACATCCCTATTTGTTTTTGTAAGAAGTGTTGACATACTGAATGCACAGAGGTGTCTGTTTAAACAAGTAGCACATAGCTCTGAGACCCACACATACCCCACGAGACATGCCACCAGAGGTCTCTTCAAAATCCCCAAGTCAAAAACCGACTGTGGGAGGCGCACAGTACTACATAAAGCCATGACTACATGGAACTCTATTCCACATCAGGTAACTGATGCAAGCAGTAGGATAAGTTTTAAGAAACAGATACAAATAACCGTATGGAACAGCGGGGACTGTGAAGAGACACACACACACACACAGGAACAGACACATGCATACGCACACACACACACACACGCTAGCACACGCACTCTGCACACACGTACATTGTAATATTGTTGTATGGTGGTATTATACATCTTGTATTATGGATATGTAGTGGAGTAATAATGTTCAGTTGTATGTGTGATGTAAGTGCTTTTCCAGACAAGAGGACATGCGTTAATTGTTTAGCCCTGAATGATATGAAGCAATACTGTCTTCCATCCTGGGATTGAAACGGAGCCTTAAAGATCAGAACATAAATTCCTGTTTTGAGTTCTTTTTGGAGTGTGAGACAAATAGATGTATCATTTTCTACAGCAATTTGATATGAGTGAAATTAATTTCAAAATGATCAAAAACGCAATCTCCTCTTCCAGCTGATGTGTTTGTTCTGTATGAGTGCAAGTGCTTTGTGTGTGGGTGTGCGCTGTCAGGCAATCGGCAGGAGTGCCATTCCATGACCCTTAAGACAAATACCACAGCGGAACCCACACAGGGACACAGAGGAAGCCCCTGCCTGCTCCCACCAGAGGTCCAGCAGAGAGAGCCCTGTCACCAAGCCCATTCAGAGAGGAGATGCCTGGAGAGAGACATACCAAGATGCCAGTCCTCATCCTGTCTAACCTTTACAACCCCTGGCCTGATCTCACTCATCACCACGCTGTCTGTCCATCAAGTTAAACGTTTTTATCCTGAAAACTTAGCAGAGGAGACGGGGCTGTGTGTATGGCCACTGTGTGGCAACTTTTCTCTGTATATATCAATGATGTCGCTCTTGCTGCTGGTGATTCTCTGATCCACCTCTACGCAGACGACACCATTCTGTATACATCTGGCCCTTCTTTGGACACTGTGCTAACATACCTCCAATGAGCTTCAAGGCCATACAGCATTCTTTCCGTGGCCCCCAACTGCTAGTAAAACTAAATGCATGCTCTTCAACTGATTGCTGCCTACACCCTCCCGCCTGACTAGCATCACTACTCTGGACGGTTCTGACCTAGAATATGTGGACAACTACAAATCCCTAGGTGTCTGGTTAGACTGTAAACTCTCCTTTAAGACTCCGCATTAAGCATCTCCAATCCAAAATTAAATCTAGAATTGTCTTCCTATATCACAACAAAGCATCCTTCACTCATGCTGCCAAACATACCCTCGTAAAACTGACCATCCTACCGATCCTCGACTTCGGAGATGTCGTCTATAAAACAGCCTCCAACACTACTCAACTAATTGGATGCAGTCTATCACAGTGCCATCTGTTTTGTCACCAAAGCCCCATACACTACCCACCCCTGCGACCTGTATGCTCTCGTTGGTTGGCCCTCGCTTCATACTCGTCGCCAAACCTACTGGCTATCTACAAGTCTCTGTTAGGTAAAGTCCCGCCTTATCTCAGCACACGTGCTCCAGCAGGTATATCTCACAGGTCATCCCCAAAGCCAATTCCTCCTTTGGTCGCTTTTCCTTCCAGTTCTCTGCCGCCAATGGCTGGAACGAACTGCAAAAATCACTGAAGCTATAGACTCATATCTCCCTCACTGGCTTTAAGTACCAGCTGTCAGAGCAGATCACAGATCACTGCACCTGTACATAGCCCATCTGTAAACAGCCCATCTATCTACCTTCCTCATCCCCATACTGTATTTTTTTTATTATCTTGCTCCTTTGCACCCCAGTATCTCTACTTGCACATTCATCTTCTGCACATCTACCATTCCAGTGTTTAATTGCTATATTGTAATTACTTCGTGACCATGGCCTATTTATTGCCTTAACTCCCTTATCTTACCTCATTTGCACTCACTGTATATAGACTTTTTGTTTTCTTTTTTCTACTGTATTATTGACTGTATGTTTTATTTATTCCATGTGTTGAATTGCTTTGCTTTATCTTGGCCAGGTTGCAGTTGCAAATGAGAATTTGTTCTCAACTTGCCTACCTGGTTAAATAAAGATGAAATACATTTTTTTCCCCCAGCTTTTATTTCTTTCATCACATTCCCAGTGGGTCAGACGTTTACATACACTCAATTAGTATTTGGTAGCATTGCCTTTAAATTGTTTAACTTGGGTCAAATGTTTTGGGTAGCCTTCCACAAGCTTCCCACAATAAGTTGGGTGAATGTTGGCCCATTCCTCCTGACAAAGCTGGTGTAACTGAGTTAGGTTTGTAGGCCTTGCTTGCGCATGCCTTTTCAGGTTGAGGTTAGGGCTTTGTGATGGCCACTCCAATACCTTACCTTTGTTGTCCTTAGGCCATTTTGCCACAACTTTGGAAGTTTGCTTGGGGTCATTGTCCATTTGGAAGACCCATTTGCGACCAAACTTTAACTTCCTGACTTATGTGTTGAGATGTTGCTTCAATATATCCACATCATTTTCCTCCCTCATGATGCCATCTATTTTGTGAAGTGCACCAGTTCCTCATGCAATATATCCACATAATTTTCCTCCCTCATGATGCCATCTATTTTGTGAAGTGCACCAGTTCCTCATGCAGCAAAGCACCCCCACAAAATGATGCTGCCACTCCCGTGCTTAATGGTTGGGATGGTGTTCTTCGGCTTTCAAGCATCCCTCTTTTTCCTCCAAACATAACAATGGTCATTATGGCCGAACAGTTATTTTTTTGTTTCATCAGACCAGAGGACATTTCTCCAAAAAGTTTGATCTTTGTCCCCATGTGCAGTTGCAAACCGTAGTCTGGCTTTTTTATGGAGGTTTTGGAACAGTGGCTTCTTGTCAGACCAGAGGACATTTCTCCAAAAAGGTCTTCTTTTACTGTGGATATAGATACTTTTGTACCTGTTTCCACCAGCATCTTCACAAGGGCCTGCTGCTGTTCTGGGATTGATTTGCACTTTTCACACCAAAGTACGTTCATCTCTAGGAGACAGAACACGTCTCCTTCCTGAGAAGTATGGCTGTTGCGTGGTCCCATGGTGTTTATATTTGCGTTCTATTGTTTGTACAGATGAACGTGTTACCTTCAGGCATTTGGAAATTGCTCCCGAGGGTGAACCAGACTTGTGGAGGTCTACAATTTCTTTTCTGAGGTCTTGGCTGATTTCTTTTGATTTTCCCATGATGTCAAGCAAAGAGGTATGAAGGTAGGCCTTGTAATACATCCACAGGTACACCTCCAATTGACTCAAATGATGTCAATTAGCCAATCAGAAGCTTCTAAAGCCATGACATAATTTTCTGGAATTTTCCAAGCTGTTTAAAGGCAGTCAACGTGATACAGTGAAATAATCTGTCTGTAAACAATAGTTGGAAAAATGACTTGTTTCATGCACGAAGTAGATATCCTAACCGACTTCCCAAAACTATATTTTGTTAACAAGAAATTTGTGGAGTGGTTGAAAAACGAGTTGAACTTATGGCTGAGGGGCAGTATTGAGTAGCTTGGATGAATAAGGTGCCCAGAGTAAACTGCCTGCTACTCAGGCCCAGAAGCTAAAATATTCATATCATTAGTAGATTTGGATAGAAAACACTGAAGTTTCTAAAACTGTTTGAATGATGTCTGTGAGTGAGAATCCAACCAGGAAGTGGGAAATCTGAGGTTTGTAGTTTTTCAACTCTTTGCCTATCCAAGATAGTGTAAATTTGGTCCGATTGCACTTCCTAAGTCTTCCACTAGATGTCAACGGTCTTTAGAAACGTGTTTCAGGCTTCTAATGTGAAGGAGGAGAGAATAAGAACTGATTGAGTAAGGGGTCTGCCAGAAGGCCATGAGCTCAGTCAGGCGTGCTCCCGTGAGAGGTAGCTGCGTTCCATTGCATTTCTAAAGACAAAGGAATTCTCCGCTTGAAACATTATTGACGATTTATGTTAAAAACATCCTTAAGATTGATTTTATACATCGTTTGACATGTTTCTACGAACTGTAATGGAATTTTTTGACTTTTCATCTTGCCTGCGCGTCGTGAATTTGGATTTGTGAACTAAAGGCGCGACAAAAAGGAGGTATTTGGACATACATTTCTGGACTTTTTTCTAACAAAACAAACATTTATTGTGGATCTGCGATTCCTGGGAGTGCATTCTGATGAAGATCAAAGGTAAGTGAATATTTATAATGCTATTTCTGACTTCTGTTGATTCCATAACATGGCGGATATCTGTATGGCTTGTTTTGGTCTCTGAGCGCTGTACTCAGATTATAGCATGATGTGCTTTTTCGGTAAAGTTTTTTTTGAAAACTGACACAGCGGTTGCATTAACGTGCAGAAAACCCAGGCTTTTACGTGAGCAGAAATCAGTTTAGGAGCTATCAGAGCACAAGTCAGAATTTGGGCTAGCAATAGTAGATGGGCCAGGGTGTAGATGCACATTTCCAGATATCATCAGCAGTAATACAATCAAGGCACAGCAGAGGACAGGGAGAGCTCTGCACTGCTGATTTTTGACATCTGAAATGTGCTCATCAGATGTCAAAAAGATCATATTGTACGGCAATTTCATCAGGTAACATGAATACAAAGCCGGCGAGAGGTGGTTGGAATAGGATGGGAAGCCAACATCTGTGTAAGTAACCAATATAGTCAGAATCCCAAGTGTGGGAACAAACAGTTTGTCCCACGGTTGGGTAAAGAATGTTTGTAGTCAACAAAGTATGCAGGAGTCATGAAGCAAAATGCACAAGAAAAAAAATCTAATATATAACTTGTGGCTTGTCATTGTAAGTTCGGAGTCACTTGCCCCAACAATGCGTGTGTGCTTTTATTTCTGGAGGCAGATTTCTTGTAGAAAATGCCATTGTATTGTCTTTGAACAGCAGGAGGGGGCTTCAGAGGACGCTTCAAAGACTTCTGCCACTTGTTGGGTCCAAATGCCTTGACAGCTTTTACTTCTCACATTAGTGCTAATTGAATTTGTATCTGGTCTGTCCTTGCAAGCCTGGGAGCCTTAACTCAACATTCAGTCCCCATAAAGTAAAATATATAATTGTAATGTACTTTAGTTGGAACCATGCCAGCCTAGGACCTCCACATCCGGCATCTTCATTTGCGGGATTGTCTGAGACAGCTGAAACTGTGTTTGCACAAACAACGAATTTCTGCACAAACTGTCATAAACCGTCCCAGGGAAGGAAATCTGCTTTCTAGTCGTCCTCACCAGGATCTTGACCTGACTGCAGTTTGGCGTCGTAACCGACTTCAGTGGGCAAATGCTCACCTTCGCTGGCCACTGGTACGCTGGAGAAGTGTGCTCTTCACAGGTGAATCCCGGTTTCAACTGTACCGGGCAGATGACAGACGTTGTGTGGGCGAACGGTTTGCTGATGTCAACGTTGTGAACAGAGTGCACCATGGTGGCGGTGGGGTTATGGTATGGGCAGGCATAAGCTACTGACAACGTACACACTTGCATTTTATTGATTTGCTATTTGAATCCACAGAGATACCATGACGAGATCCTGAGGCTCATTGCCCTGCCATTCCTCCACTCCATCATCTCATGTTTCAGCATGGGATGTTAAACGGTTGACCTGATGATCTCATGGTACTTATTGTAAGAGTAGGGGTTTTAACCCCAATGTCCTGGCTAAATTCCCAATCTGGATTCATACCATCATGGCCATCTAATCATCCCATTGGCTCATTCATCCCCACACCTCTCCCCTATAACTATTCTCCAGGTCATTGCTGTAAATGAGAATGTGTTCTGTCAACTTACCTGGTAAAACAGTGGTTAAATCAAAAATGATAATGCACGGCCCCATGTCGCAAGGATCTGTACACAATTCCTGGAAGCTGAAAATGTCCAAGTTCTTCCATGTCCTGCATACTCACCAGACATGCCACCCATTGAGCACATTTGGGATGTTCTGGGTCTACGTGTTCCAGTTTCCGCCAATATCCAAAAACTCTGCACAGCCATTGAAGAGGAGTGGGACAACATTCCACAAGCCACAATGAACAGCCTGATCAACTCTATGCTGGTCAACTCTATCACGATGCATGAGGCAAATGGAGCTCACACCAGATACTGATCTTCTGTGGCCAACAGATGCATATCTATTTCTGTTGTGTGAAATCCATAGATTAGGGCATAATGAATGTATTTCAATTGACTGATTTCCTTGTGAACTGCAATTTTGTCAAATTTTAAATTGTTACATGTTGCGTTTATATTTTTGTTCAGTGTGTGTGTATATATCACTTTACAAACGTGTTCAATATTTATAGACCCCTGTTTATGAGTCTGTGTCATTGAGTGATCCCAGATGACGACAAATAAACTATAAAGCTATCGTAACAAAATGGATTACACTTTTGTAGCATTGTTTGATTGGTTTGTATCATCACTTCGCTTACATCATTTAATGTATTAACTAGTAACGATTTTGTATAAGCTCTCCTCGTGAACACTGATCCGAACTGTGAAACGGGCTTTGATTCTGATAGATGGATTTCATGCAGGATATCCTCTGAAATGACTGCCCATTGGGTTCTAATTATAGTCCACTTTGTCCCTGGTGTAGGAGAACCATCTGAGATATCGTTTTTAAAAGTGCTTGTTTAACAACTCCTAGGCTCCATCTGTCCTTTCTAAAGATGGATTCCACACAATGCCACTGACTGACCCTGATACCTTTCTGATTGACTAGATGTGAGGAGGGGAGATGCATTGCTGCTATTTAACAGAGCCATCCATCATTTACTCTGTAGGAAGGAGGAGAATGGTCAAAGGTAACGAGTTTAAGATGCTATGCACCTGAAATGTGATGAATTCTTCGGACTAAAGTTGACGTTAGTTTACAAACATGACTTGAATGAGTGATTTGTTGTGTGATGCAAGATACGGTGACGCATGAATGATTGAGTGATTGGTAAAATCTCAACACATAAGGCTCTGTTTACTATACCTGTTAGATGTGGAGTATTGGAGGAGTAAGTTGAGATCCAACCTTATCAAGTTACCTAACCAGGCACTCAATTCCCCATGGAGTTGTTTTTCCTGTTGTCTCGGTTGTATTATCCTCACCTGAAATGTCTACCTTCTTCCTTGAAATCCTGAAGGTATTTCAGATTGGGCTCTTATCCTGTCTGGACATGGAAAACAATGCCTGAGCATGAGGGAGGATTACACTTGTCATGCCCCGCATTCTCAAAAGTAGATGTGACGACAACAGAAAACAAACGTTATCCTCCAAGACAAAAGTCAAGTTATCCTTGTCCCCATCATAGAGAAAACAACAATGACACGATTGCTGATGACAAAATACTCATTTTATCTTTTAGGGAAAGTGGAAATAATGTATCCAGACTGGGCAAGAGTGGAATGGAGTCCCTGACAGAATACTAATGGAACAGGGTGATCACAGAGATGTTTTCATACTGAGATGCCTTCTTCAGAACTTCAGATTTCTGACTTTTCTTAGAGGCAGGCAGTATCTGTGTTTAACTGGCTATAGTAGGCAGGTTTCCATTGAACCAGTATTATTTGACAAAGCAATGCAGAAAGAAAACAATACAACATGTGTAATGGAAATGGCAGCTTTTGGAGAAATGTTCTGAAGATTAACATTTTATCTTGTGGAACTTTATTGCAACCAAATTATGGAAAATGTGTTTTTCAAATAAATGTTAATTGCAGAATACATTTGAAGGTACTCTATACGGCATGTGATGTCATCACGTAACCATAAAGCTCGACTCCACATTTCATTCTAAATGCCTACTTCTTGCTAAATCTATTTTTCCGCTAAATAATGTTTTCTTCTTGCTTTTCTGGTTGGCCACCTTGGCTGGATGCAAGTTTCACCATCCAATTATTTCAGATTCAATTACTCTCCATCCAATTACTTTAGAAGACCCTGAAGGCCAAAATGCGGCGTTTCTACGCTCTACAATAAAGAAGCTTTTTTTGTATTTAATTCCATTTGTCCTTCAAGTGTTGCTGAATCTGTTTCCTCCTCAATTCGTGCACCTTGGTTGGAAAGTGAGGTAGCGGCAGTGATCCCTTCCCAGATCTACAGGAGTTCAGTAACACCACAGACTGTGGCCATATGTTGGCACATGAGATTTATTAGAATATGGCAAATATTTGTCAATTCTTATGTTCTATCCATGCTGACTTTTGTGGGCTACCTGAGACAGGAAATGGATAGGTGGGAGGATATAGAGGCTGTTGCCAATTAATTAATGTGCAATTTTCCTAAATGTACACCACCCTTCAAAAGTTTGGGGTCACTTTAGAAATGTCCTTGTAGGGCCTCGCAGGTGGTGCAGTGGTCTAGGGCAGTGCTAGCTGTGCCACCAGAGACTCTGGGTTTGCACCCAGGCTCTGTCGCAGCCGGCCGTGACCGGGAGGTCCGTGGGGCAATGCACAATTGGCCTAGCGTCGTCCGGGTTCAGGAGGGTTTGGCCGGTAGGGATATTGTTGTCTCATCGCGCACTAGCGACTCTTGTGGCAGGCCGGGTGCAGTGCAGGCGCGGTGTTTCCTCCGACACATTGCAGAAATACAGTGTAGACATTGTTAATGTTGTAAATGACTATTGTAGCTGGAAACGGATGATTTTAAAAATAAATAAATGGAATATCTACATCAGTGTACAGAGGCCCATTATCAGCAACCATCACTTCTGTGTTCCAATGGCAAGTTTAGAATTTTAAAAAGGCTAATTTATCATTTAGAAAACCCTTCTGCAATTACAGTTGAAGTCAGAACTTTAATCAGTACAAGTTTTCAGCTGTGCTAACATACAGTTGAAGTCAGAAGTTTACATACACTTAGGTTGGAGTCATTAACTCGTTTTTCAACCACTCCACAAATTTCTTGATAACAAACTATGGTTTTGGCAAGTCTGTTAGGACATCTATTTTGTGCATGACAAGTCATTTTCCAAGAATTGTTTACAGACAGATTATTTAACTTATAATTCACTGTATCACAATTCCAGTGGGTCAGAAGTTTACATACACCAAGTTGATTGTGCCTTTAAACCACTTGGAAGATTCCAGAAAATTATGTCATGGCCTTAGAAGCTTCTGATCATCATTTGAGTCAATTGGAGGTGTACTTGTTGATGTATTTCAAGGTCTACCTTAAAACTCAGTGCCTCTTTGCTTGACATCATGGGAAAATCAAAAGAAATCAGCCAAGACCTCAGGAAAAAAAATTGTAGACCTCCAAGTCTGGTTCTTCCTTGGGAGCCATTTCCAAATGCCTGAAGGTACCTTCTTCTGCACAAACAATAGTACGCAAATATAAACACCATGGGACCACGCAGCCGTCATACTGCTCAGGAAGGAGACGTTTTCTGTCTCCTAGAGATGAACGTATTTTGGTGCGAAAAGTGCAAATCAATCCCAGAACAGCAGCAAAGGCCCTTGTGAAGATGCTGGAGGAAACAGGTACAGAAGTATCTTTCCACCATAAAATGAGTCCTATATCAACATAACCTGAAAGGCCGCTCAGCAAGGAAGAAGCCACTGCTTCAAATCAAATCAAATTTTATTTGTCACATACACATGGTTAGCAGATGTTAATGCGAGTGTAGCGAAATGCTTGTGCTTCTAGTTCCGACAATGCAGTAATAACCAACAAGTAATCTAACTAACAATTCCAAAACTACTGTATTGTACACAGTGTGAGGGGATAAAGAATATGTACATAAGGATATATGAATGAGTGATGGTACAGAGCAGCATAGGCAGATACAGTAGATGGTATCGAGTACAGCATATACATATGAGATGAGTATGTAAACAAAGTGGCATAGTTAAAGTGGCTAGTGATACATGTATTACATAAGGATACAGTCGATGATATAGAGTACAGTATATACGTATGCATATGAGATGAATAATGTAGGGTAAGTAACATTATATAAGGTAGCATTGTTTAAAGTGGCTAGTGATATATTTACATCATTTCCCATCAATTCCCATTATTAAAGTGGCTGGAGTTGAGTCAGTGTCAGTGTGTTGGCAGCAGCCACTCAATGTTAGTGGTGGCTGTTTAACAGTCTGATGGCCTTGAGATAGAAGCTGTTTTTCAGTCTCTCAGTCCCAGCTTTGATGCACCTGTACTGACCTCGCCTTCTGGATGATAGCGGGGTGAACAGGCAGTGGCTCGGGTGGTTGATGTCCTTGATGATCTTTATGTCCTTCCTGTGACATCGGGTGGTGTAGGCCATAAAAAAGCCATTGGAGTGGCCATCACAAAGCCCTGACCTCAATCCTATAGAAAATTTGTGAGCAGAACTGAAAAAGCGTGAGTGTGAGCAAGGAGGTCTACAAACCTGACTCAGTTACACCAGCTCTGTCAGAAGGAATGGGCCACAATTCACCCAACTTATTGTGGGAAGCTTGTGGAAGGCTATCCAAAACGTTTGACCCAAGTTAAACAATTTAAAGGCAATGCTACCAAATACTAATTGAGTGTATATAAACTTCTGACCCACTGCGAACGTGATGAAAGAAATCACTCTACTTTCTGACATTTCACATTCTTAAAATAAAGTGGTGATCCTAAGACAGGGATTTTTTTTACAGGGATTAAATGTCAGGAATTGTGAAAAACTGAGTTCAAATGTACTTGGGCTAAGGTGTATGTAAACTTCCGACTTCAACTGTAGAAAACCCCATTGAGGACATCAGATAGCAGAGCAGGCCAGGCCCACTCCACCACATAGTCAATAGGAGAGAAGCCCCTTGGCAGGTACCAGGTCTCTGCCCCTGTGTAATTAAAGACTTCTCTTACTCCTCCAGCCCCGGCTCCTGAGGAATTCTTAGTATGTGCACAGCAGGGCCCAGGCTGAATGGGCTGGAGAATGTCCTATGTTATTAACAGAGCTCAGTGTGGTAAACGTGCAGAGGGGCTCAGAGTGTGTAGTCAGGGCCTCACAGCACACCCTCTCCATTTCCCCTTGACCGGTAGGAGAAATGAGAAGGGAAGGAATAAGATGCCACTATATGGAGGCTGGAAGTATTTTATTTCCCCTGTATTTGGTGATGAATGTGTTCCTGGTTTCCTCTTCCTAACATCTCCATTATTGCTGTATGTAATTCCTGTAATTCCTGTCTGACCTGTTGACTTGCCACATGTCGGTCATAAATCCTGAACTCTGTGTGTATTTGCATCTGAATAATTTTTATGGCTTGTCATTGTTTTGTCTTTATTTTCAGAAACATGACTCGCTCTCTTCCAGAGAGATTGTGACTTCATCCCACTTCTTCTGAATGTCCCTTTCCTCTCTAACTGGCTACAACTCTGAAACCCTTCTTGTACTCTATGCAGTTACACCATTCAGAATAGTGTTCTCAATATCTTTGACCTGATATGTCGATCATAAGAAAATATCTCTCACTCTCTCTCTTACTCACTCTTTACCTTCTCTCTCACAATAACGTTGCTCTTCCAAACGACCCTCATTATAGCCGTTATGTCTGTTGTCAAATCTTCTCATCACTCATGTGTCTGTGGGGAACAGCGTACTGACTCCCATCCTCTTCATCTCTCATTTAACCACTAATCAGCAACATCTCCCTGGCACTATTACAAACTGTCAGCAGAATCCAGACAAATTAACTTCCACGTCTTTCAATAAATTGCTGTACTCCCAGTAATACATGTAGGGACCTTCCTGTTTTAATAAGGCATCCTACCGCCCGATTTAGCGGTCTATTGCCGAGTGTTTTAGATGGAATGTATTACAGAAGTGACTGAAGGCAAGAGGAGCTTTATTTTAAATAGCTCATTAGGGTGTAAAACATTCAGCATCACAAGGACAGAATAAATTACCTTCAGAACATGGAAGAGTAATGGGCTGGCTCCCGAGTGACACAGCGGTCTAAGGCACTGCATCTCAGCGCAAGAGGCGTCACTACAGTCCCTGGTTCGAATCCAGGCAGTATCACATCCGGCCGTGATTGGGAGTACCATAGGGCGGCGCACAATTGGCCCAGCGTCGTCTGGGTTTGACCGGGGTAGGCCGTCATTGAAAATAAGAATTTGTTCTTAACTGACTTGCCTAGTTAAATAAAGGTAAAATAAAAATAAAATAAAAAAACTTGTGTATTACTACTATTTAGCTAGGCTTGTCTGCTTAAGGATGTTGCAGAGCTAAAGAAATGCCTCATTGGGCTCACAAAAAAAAGTAACTAAAAATAATTGAAGTAATTGAACCAATGTTGGTCAATTAGCTGTTTAATAAACAACCCCCTCCCCCTCCCAGCACTAGGTAGAACATATTTTTTAATTATCCAAAAGCCTCTGACCATTTAATGCTAATAAAAAAATGCAAGTCTCTTGTGTAGTAGTCTTTAAAATACGTTGAATTACTCCCAATGTTGGGAGTAACATCAGCCTATCTAACTTCTCACACAGTTCTAGTAAACATGCTCTGACAATCCATCCTCATTTTGTGGTGTTGTCATAGTAATGATCATTAGGTTACCCCATGCATATGCTACACACTCAGAGCCATTTGCATCACAGCGGAATTGATGTTGTGCTTGAAGGTAATGAGACGTTAAATTCAAAATATATTCAAACATGGCTAAAAACACCTGGAAAAAGTGACTGGAAAGAAAATGGTATCCCTATTTCTCCATCCAACTGTCAAACTGACATGAATAACTTTTTCTCTCTCCAGTGTCCTGTTTCAAAGGGTTTTATTTCACCTTGTCCACCCAGATAGTTGGAGCTGATCAAATATTGAAGCAGAGAATAATTGTATCTCTTTTCAGAATGCACAAATACTGTGTTCTGGGTAGTGATGTGTCCCTGATTTAAATTACAAAGGGAAGTGTTACTGTCGGCAGATGAAAATGAATTTTGGTCGGCTTCTGTCAGTTAATCTCCATTTTTCATGGATCAGACTGTTCTTTTCCCCTCCACAGCAAAGACCCTTTCATATTATGAAAATACTCTCTGAATATGGGATTAAAGGGAGATTAAAAATATCTACAATCCATTAAAAAAAAACCTGCCTGGGATTTGTTCCTGTCATTGAGATATAAAAATGGAAGGGTGTAAACTCTCAAAGAACAGGAGTTTCATGTATTCAAACTCTGTCCATAAATTGTGTGACAGCACAACAACCTCTCCCTCAACATCAGCAAGACAAAGAAGCTGATGGACTACAGGGAACTGAGGGGGCTGTAGTGGAGCGGTTTGTGAACAAGTTCCTCGGTGTCAACATCACTAAGGAATTATGGTCCCCACACACTAACACAGTTGGGGAGAAGGCACAACAACGACTCTTCCCCCTCAGGAGGCTGAAAAGATTTGGCCCTTGGATCCTCAAAGTTATACAGCTGGACCATTGACAACTTCTTGACTGGCTGCATCACCGCGTACTATCTGACTGCAAGACACTATAGAAGATAGTTAGTACGGCCCAGTTCATCACTGGGACCGAGCTCTCTGCCATTCAGGATCTCTATACCAGGCGGTGTCAGAGGAAGGCCATACATTTTCAAAGACTCCAGCCACCCAAGTCATAGGCGGTTCTCTCTGCTACCACACGGCAAGCGATACCGATGCACCAACTCTGGAACTAACAGGACTTTGAACAGCTTCTATCCCCAAGCCATAAAAGTGCTAAACAGTTAGTACAGGTAGCTATTTGGTTTAAAGGTATTTTCCACCCCCAGAAATAAAAATCATGATACTCCTGTCAATTTGGTGAAAGCCTATGTTCTATCAGTGGGTAAAATAGTAAATTGTGTAGGAATTGGTATACAATTCTTGTCACTGGAGATTCACATCACATTTCATAACGCTTTTAAAACAATGACATACACTAGATCGCCAATAGATGGTATGGCCATACTTGTCTATAACACATCCATCTGTTTATATCGTCATGACAAAGTACAGATTTCGCATAATGTGCTCAGTCTAAACAGTCTACCAAATTATTAACGACCGTTTCTCCTTCAAGTACCATGTTGTAATGCACCGTGTCTGTAGGAAACAGATATATTACAGAAAGAAGGAGATAGGAATCCCATTGGTCAATTAATGGGAAAATGCCCCACCCAACTGACTGTCGACCAATTGCATTCACGTGTCATGCCGCATCACTCGGTTGCTAAGCTAATCGTCACACAATCCGATTCTTATGACGTTTCCCATCTCAAAATTAGCTCTGTGGGAAAGCAACATAATGCTGCTCTTGCTCTGGGCAGAGACGCCATTTATAGCTCAGTGGCAGAGACAAGCTGCAAGTTGAACTCTGTGAGAGACTCCTAAATTGACAGCGCAGTATGTTTAGGCGATTTTACAGCTAGCTAGCTACTTCACATGTTGATATTGAGTTTGGTATGATTGTGAGTTTGGTGTGATTGTTAGTAGTTATGTTTTGTAGCTAGCTACTTAGCTAACCAGCCAGCCCAGGGAGATGGAGAACATTGCATTGTGAGTTTTGTAGTAGACTTGAGATGCAATGGATTTCCTTAAATGATTTTCCCATGTTTCTTGTTATTACAACAAAATGTTTTCACTTTTAGTGTTATTTAACATGGGTAATAATAGGAATTAGTGGTTCGGGGTGGATTATCCCTTTAACTATCTGCATTGACCGTTTTTGCACTAATTCTTTTGAGTCATCACATATGCTGCTGCTACTATATATTATCTATTCTGTTGCTTAGTTACTTTTATCCCTACCTATATGTACATATCTACCTCAATTACATCATACCCATGCACATCGACTCAGTACTGGTACCCCGTGTATATAGCCAAGTTATCATTACTCAATGTGTATTTGTTACTTGTTAATATTTTTCTATTACTTCAAATTGTTTCTCTTCATTGTTGGGAAGGGTCTTTAAGTAAGCATTTCACTGTTAGTCTACACCTGTTTACGAAGCATGTGACCCATCAAACTTTATTTGATTTGAGCCGACAGAGCTTGCACAATAACCTCTTCAACATTGTCTTTGGTATGATAAAGATTTCACTGTTTAAGAGAATGCACATGACAACACAGACAATCACTTCTCTACTGTTTCTCCCACGTGTAAATAAATGATGTCTTCTGCATCAGCTGCGTGATTGATTAACTGAGTCTCACACAGCATTGAACCAAGCAGCGCTCCATTGCTCAGTTGGTAGGTACCATGGTGTGTCCTCTCCACACTACCACAGTGTCTGGCCATGGCATGGCCTCCACTCTGCACTAACATGGGCCACACAGCAGGTCCTTGTCCCTGAGCCCATGAATTGACTGTGGACGGGATTGTTGTGGGCTGCTGTGGTCTGTCTAGCCAGTATTAGCCTAGCGCATGTCACAGTGACAGGCTCTGTTGGAGTGTAACAATGTGTTCCAGTTCAGCCTGAGCGGGGCAGGTTTAAATAGACCAGTAATGATGCAGTAGGCCCAGACAGAGAGCAGCGTTAGATGGGTCGTTCCAGCACTATAATAACAAGTTAGCGCATGGTGAAGGCATCTCCTCTTCACTGACTCAGAAACCAGTCAGCTCGCTTGTTTGTTTATCCCTCTGTATACATGGTTTCCAAGGAATCAAAATAGCTGTTTGAGTCTTGAAACATTACCCTACCTTTAAAGCTGTGATTGGCCATAGAGCTTTTTGAAAATAATTTGACCACACTCACCACACTGTTTCTGAACTTTCACTTTTTCATTCTGTTTAAACATCATAGCGGACCATGTGAACTAGCCTACAAGAACGTGGGTCCGTGCCAAGTGAATGAGTCCAAACTCTCTGCAGAATTTACCTTAACATGCAATCTCTACAGGGATGTCCTTGATATCAGTGTCTATTGTCGGATGACCTTGGCTCACTCTGTATTGACACCTTTAGCACTGTGATGCAGTGCCTTAGAACGCTGCGCCACTCAGGAGGCAATATAACACATCGACCCTCCGGACCCAATGCGGCCCCCAGGGCCTAATGAGTGACACCGCTGCCCTAAATTAACCGGCTACAGATGGCACCCTCCTGTGAAATCAGTTGTTGTTTTCATACCATGCAGATTAGATTGCCATGGTAACCCTCCCTCTCGCCACGGTGCCACTCTGGCCGAACAGATCTGACTGAAGGATTTTAATTCTTAACAGGGTTTCACCCACCTGTTCTGGAGAAAGCTTTGAAATTGATCATATAAAGGAAGAGTGAGTCAAACGGTGCACGTCAAAAAGCTCTTACATCTTCCAAGCTTGATGAGTGCTTTATTTTCCCATCCACCTTAGTGCTTTATGGAAAGAGGGTGGACAAATGCGGAGCTACAGAAGTGTCCACACCTATAATGTGAAGTGATATTAAGTTCTGAAGGGGTCTCTGGCCCTGGCATGAGGGGTAATCATGTTTCAGAACCTCCTGGCGTGGCTGTGTGCATGCATGCGTGTGTACGTATGCTCATTCCTTCATGGTACAGATAGGTCTTTGAGAGTCTGCCATTGACTTCAAGTAATGATTTACACGAATGTCTGAGTTGCTTCTTCTTAATTCTACTTTGAAACGGGCATTTACTGCATATAATGTTAACCATTATCTCAAATGTTCATTATCTACTGGAACACCCTAGAGTCTCGAGTGAGTGAAAACAGAATCATGATTACAGTGTGAACTTCCTTAGAGGGACACCTTTGTTTTCTCACAATCCTTTCTCTGACATTGGAGCCAAGGTCTCTGATGGAATGTAGTAATTGTCTAATAACATGGAGACAAACTCAGACAAGGTAGGAGTCAACAGCAGCATAAGAAACTGATTGGATCGGCTCAGATGTCTGCTTGTTTAATTCAGAGTGTTGAGAGTACAGCCGAGTGGCCCTGAGATTTCAGCACTCATTAACTGATGAGCCTTGTCCTCTAACAGAGAAACCCATCCTATTTCTTGAGACAATGCCAATCATATTTCTCCAACGAAAGAGCAAAACAAACATGTCTTCCCCAAACAGTTCTTGGTGTATTTTTACTTCACTTCTGTAACGGATCATTTCAGATGCATTTCTCCCGTTGTTTCCCCAAGCTTTACATAACCGTTATTCACCATCCTGGCATCAAGCAGATTGTTTTGAAAGCGAGCTCGCCACGAAGCCTGTAATTTGCTGCCTTCCCATTGAGCAGAGGAATATGCTAATGATGGATTTGTTAGTCAAGGCTGTTCGGTCCCAAAGGGGAAGAATCATAACACTTCTTGTTGTCAATCTCCATGACTTTATTGATTTGCACCCACCGTTATTTTGAGCGATGACATAAGTTTGACATTTTATCTTACCGCAGCCTCTCTTCCTAAGTGATTCTTTAAAACCAGGCCTACAGTATTTCATTCTATAGAGCTCTTACTTTACTTTCAGGTCCATTTATTTCTGCCTCTTAATTTCTGTATACAGTTTGGTATTGTCTTATGATCAGCAGGCAGCTCACACTTTTCATTTGGCATCTGTGCCAAAGGGGTTGGGATGATGGCAATTCAATATTATGGTCTCAGCAGAGTAGTCTACTCTCTCACTCTCAGATATTTTGTAGATGACACTCCTTCTCCACCGCCTCTCCCAACTTGCAGTAGAACCACTGTACAGTAGAACCATTTGGCTGTTTAATCCATTTTGGGAGAATTGCTTTGCTGTCAGCACTGTATGTTACAGACATATCTATTCTGCCCTGCCTTTCTAATGTCTTTGAAAGCCAAGTTAACAAACAGATCACCTACCATTTAGAATCCCACCGTACCTTCTCCGCAATCTGGTTTCCGAGCAGGTCATGGGTGCACCTCAGCCACACTCAAGGTCCTAAACGATATCATAACCATTGATAAAAGACAATACTGTGCAGCCGTATTCATCGACCTGGCCAAGGCTTTCGACTCTGTCAATCACTGCATTCTTATCAGCAGACTAAACAGCATTGGTTTCTCAAATGACTGCCTCGCCAGGTTCACCAACTACTTCTCAGACAGAGTTCAGTGTGTCAAATCGGAGGGCCTGTTGTCCGGACCTCTGGCAGTCTCTATGGGGGTGCCACAGGGCTCAATTCTCGGACCAACTATTTTCTCTGTAAACATCAATGATGTCGCTCTTGCTGCTGGTTATTCTCTGATTCACCTCTACTCAGATGACACCATTCTGTATACTTCTGGTCCATCTTTGGACACTGTGTTACAAACCTCCAGACAAGCTTCAATGCCATACAACACTCCTTCCGTGGCCTCCAACTGCTCTTAAATGCAAGCAAAGCTAAATGCATGCTCTTCAACCGATCTCTACCCGCCCGCCCGTCTAGCATCACTACTCTGGACGGTTATGACTTAGAATATGTGGACAACTTCAAATACCTAAACTCAGGAGGAAAAAAAGAAACGGCCCTTTTTCAGGACCCTGTCTTTCCCTGTCTTTCAGATCATTTGTAAAAATCCAAATAATTTCACAGATCTTCTTTGCAAAGGGTTTTAACATGCACCTGTGGAACAGTCATAAAGACATTAACACTTTACAGATTGTAGGCAATTAAGGTCACAGTTTTGAAAACTTACGACACTAAAGAGGCCTTTCTACTGACTCTGAAAAAATCCAGCAGAAAGATGCAAGGAGGCATGAGGACTGCAGATGTGTCCAGGGCAATAAATCTCCATACTGTGAGACGCCTAAGACAGTGCTACGGGGAGACAGGATGGACAGCTGATCGTCCTCACAGTTGCAGACCACGTGTAACAACACCTACACAGGATCGGTACACCCGAACATCGCACCTGCGGGATGGGTACAGGATGGCAACAACTGCCCAACTGGCTGGACTGAGGGCTTGTAGGCCTGTCATAAGGCAGGTCCTCACCAGACATCACTGGCAACAATGTCGCCTATGGGCACAAACACACTGTCACTGGACCTGACAGGACTGGCAAAAAGTGCTCTTCACTGACGAGTCGCGGTCATCGGATCCCTTCATGCCTCCTGTCATGGCTGACTGACTCGTTCTTGCTGTTCTCTGTAGGCGTGCTAGTCAAGAAGAACCATTTAAAGAAACCATTTCCACTTTGTAGATGCGTAATTTTACTGGTTAAACAGAAAGTGCTTCCAGTGCTCACTGGAAGTCTGTAATATCAAAATGAACAGAGTAGATCTTACCAGAAGCACCACGCGGCTAAGGTAGAAAACGGGACTCTTCACACCAAGCCCCTGACTGTCACATCCTGAGATCAAAGTCAACAACTTCCGCTGTTAGATACAGCTGTATAAATGTACAATATATCCAAACATCTCCCCTCGCCAAAGAGATACAATCACAACAAACAGGATGATGCAAAAAACAGACAGGGATCTAGCCCTACCTATGTTATTAAAAAGACAATGTGAAAAACAGGAGAAGGGCTTGGTCGGACACTAGGCCTCAAAAACATGTCGGTAACTGATAACAACCTGCCCAGATGGGACTGTGTTTTGGAAACCAAACTCGGAACAGAATATGAGTGACCTACACAAGGCCTATCTGTCTATCCAGAAAGACACAACTGCAGAAACAGTGGCCTGGTATTTGAGCCAGCAGAAACAACACAGGAGCACGTTGGCCCTTCCAAAAGATATTGGCGTGCCTGGATCCAGCTGTGCACGCATGCAGTGGTTCTGACACATGACGGAACCCTGAACAGGATGATCTGTAAACACAGAGCTTTGATCCATGGAAAGAGTCTGGGCTGCAGGGAGGTGTGGTGATATTCTGGTGATGTCACAGGGCAGGATGTGGATACTAGATACTACAGTAGGCCTCAGGCCATACTCACTAATATGAGTGCTCCTCTTTGGCTCAACCACACGTGTTGATTTATACTTTCCCTCTTCCTCCAGATACTGAGAGTAGATTATCTACCACAAGGCTTTAGCCGTTCTTGATATCCACTTAGATTTAGTCGACAGAGGACTGGAAGCAATGCATCATTTTTATCAATACAAACGGGGTGCTTTTCTTTTGTGCGAGTTGCATCTGGTGAAGTGTAAAAGGTGCCATAACCCCAGACTCTGACAAGACCAACGATGTCAACTTTTATTTTCTTTGTCACACTGCACATTATCGTACTGTCAGACACTGTGTGGTTGGGTTAAAGACGATAGCTCCCATTGGAAGTAAATTAAAGAATACTAGGTATATTTTGACTGGATAACTATAATGTCTAAAGCCCGGCCACAGGGAGGTCCGGTCAACATTAGGCCAGGCTGTCTCTCAGGAAAAATTTGCTTTTTTATTTTCTGTTGCTTTTGCTGATAAGCCTATGTTGTTTTTGGCACCAATGACCTCTGTATTCCTGAACACAGCTGCTATGGAGGAAGCTTGTCACTCTCATTGCTTGTGGTGACCGTAGTGTGTTCTCACATTCACTCTGTTCAAAACAAAGCACCTTCATTATATGAACATTTGGCATCTAACTTTGTTCAATTTAAGTTGAATCCCTTACTATTGTTAACAGATCATTTATTTTAGTTTTGAACTAAATGTTACTTCATTTCTTCTCCCCAGTGACTAATAAGAAGCCTTCCCATGTGTCCATCACCAAGGTGAAGCAGTTCCCAGGTTCATCGTCCTTCGCCAAGAGGTCAATGTGGACCATCGACCAGCTGAGACAGGTCAACGGCTGTGACCCCAACAAAGTGAGTTTACAGTTCACTGAACCTCCCTGCCGAGGGCTGAGTTTCCTGACGACATGACCTGACCCATTTCATTAGGGCAAATCCCATATCAACACCTACTGCCTGGGTCATGCTTGTTCTCTATCTCTCTTGCTCTGTTTCTGTATTTCTCTCTATAAGGACTGTCCAGAGTTTGACTTGGCATTTGACAATGCCTTTGACCAGTGGGTGGCTGGCTCGGCCGGCGAAAAGTGCACCTTTATCCAGATCCTCCACCACACCTGCCAGCGCTACAGCTCTCAGAGCAAGCCAGAATTTGTCAACTGTCAGTCCAAACTGCTGGGAGGTAAGAGACACAGTGACAAGACACACCATCTCTCTTGCTCTTACTAACTGTATGAAAGTCTGGGTTTTTTCTGCCTTTTCAGTTTTTTCATGCCACCTATGTCCAAACAATAACTTAAACGACTAAAACCAGATATTAAGTATGTAGGAAAGATAATGTGGGGGCCTCCCGAGTGGACTCTGCATCACAGCTGTGCCACTAGAGATCTTGGTTCAAGTCCAGGCTCTGTCACAGCCCGCTGCGAGACCCATGGGGCTGCGCACAATTGGCCCAGGGTCGTCCGGGTTAGGGGAGGGTTTGGCCGGCAGGGATGTTGTCCCATCACGCACTAGCGACTCCTGTGGCGGGCCAGGCACAATGCACGCTGACACGGTTGCCAGGTGTACGGTGTTTCTTCCTTGTCACTGCGACTGCACCATTGGCCACGCCCACCAACTAAGCCCCATTTTGTTCAGGAAAAAGCTCTTAGTCAGATCTAGTGTTCTCACTCCAAGGTCTGTTTTGTCTTTCAACTGAAAAGTCCTTCATTCTGTATGTAGAGAATGCCACTTACATGTTCAGATCTGATAACGACACTGAGTTATTATTCCCATTTACTTTGAGGACTTTTCATTTTAAGGATTGCCCTTCCTAAAGGCATCTTTAAATCTACCTAATGATATTTAACTGTACTATGATACATCATCATTAAATCTACCTAATGATCTTTAACTGTACTGTGATACATCATCATTAAATCTACCTAATGATATTTAACTGTACTGTGATACATCATTAAATCTACCTAATGATATTTAACTGTACTGCGATACATCATCATCAAATCTACCTAATGGCCTTTAACTGTACTGATACATCATTAAATCTACCTAATGATATTTAACTGTACTATGATACATCATCATTATCATTAAATCTACCTAATGATGTTTAACTGTACTGTGATACATCATCATTATCATTAAATCTACCTAATGATATTTAACTGTACTCATACATCATTAAATCTACCTAATGATGTTTAACTGTACTGATACATCATCATTAAATCTACCTAATGATATTTAACTGTACTATGCTACATCATTATCATTAAATCTACCTAATGATGTTTAACCGTACTGTGATACATCATCATTATCATTAAATCTACCTAATGATGTTTAACCGTACTGTGATACATCATTATCATTAAATCTACCTAATGATGTTTAACCGTACTGTGATACATCATCATTATCATTAAATCTACCTAATGATGTTTAACCGTACTGTGATACATCATCATTATCATTAAATCTACCTAATGATCTTTAACTGTACTGATACATCATCATTAAATCTACCTAATGATATTTAACTGTACTGTGATACATCATTAAATCTACCTAATGATCTTTAACTGTACTATGATACATCATCATTATCATTAAATCTACCTAATGATGTTTAACCGTACTGTGATACATCATCATTAAATCTACCTAATGATGTTTAACTGTACTGATACATCCTCATTAAATCTACCTAATGACCTTTAACTGTACTGATACATCATCATTAAATCTACCTAATGATATTTAACTGTACTGATACATCCTCATTAAATCTACCTAATGATATTTAACTGTACTGATACATCCTCATTAAATCTACCTAATGACCTTTAACTGTACTGATACATCATCATTAAATCTACCTAATGATATTTAACTGTACTGATACATCCTCATTAAATCTACCTAATGATATATAACTGTACTATGATACGTCATCATTAAATCTACCTAATGATATTTAACTGTACTGATACATCCTCATTAAATCTACCTAATGATGTTTAACTGTACTGATACTTCATCATTAAATCTACCTAATGATATTTAACTGTACTGATACATCCTCATTAAATCTACCTAATGATATTTAACTGTACTGATACATCCTCATTAAATCTACCTAATGATATATAACTGTACTATGATACGTCATCATTAAATCTACCTAATGATATTTAACTGTACTGATACATCCTCATTAAATCTACCTAATGATATATAACTGTACTATGATACGTCATCATTAAATCTACCTAATGATATTTAACTGTACTATGATACATCATCATTAAATCTACCTAATGATGTTTAACTGTACTGTGATACATCATTAAATCTACTTAACGATATTTAGCTGTACTGTGATACATCATCATTAAATCTACCTAATGATGTTTAACTGTACTGATACATCATTAAATCTACCTAATGATGTTTAACCGTACTGTGATACATCATTAAATCTACCTAATGATATTTAACTGTACTGTGATACATCATTAAATCTACCTAATGATATTTAACTGTACTATGATACATCATCATTATCATTAAATCTACCTAATGATGTTTAACTGTACTGTGATACATCATTAAATCTACTTAATGATATTTAACTGTACATCATCATTATCACTAAATCTACCTAATGATGTTTAACCGTACTGTGATACATCATCATTATCATTAAATCTACCTTATGATGTTTAACCGTACTGTGATTTATCATCATTAAATCTACCTAATGATATTTAACTCTACTGATACATCATCATTAAATCTACCTAATGATATTTAACTGTACTGATACATCATCATTAAATCTACCTAATGATATTTAACTGTACTATGCTACATCATCATTAAATCTACCTAATGATCTTTAACTGTACTGATACATCATTAAATCTACCTAATTATGTTTAATTGTACTATGATACATTATCATTAAATCTACCTAATGATGTTTAACTGTACTGATACATCATCATTAAATCTACCTAATGATTTTTAACTGTACTGTGATACATCATTAAATCTACTTAACGATATTTAGCTGTACTGTGATACATCATCATTAAATCTACCTAATGATGTTTAACTGTACTGATACATCATTAAATCTACCTAATGATGTTTAACCGTACTGTGATACATCATTATTATCATTAAATCTACCTAATGATGTTTAACCGTACTGTGATACATCATCATTAAATCTACCTAATGATGTTTAACTGTACTATGATACATCATTAAATCTACCTAATGATATTTAACTGTACTGTGATACATCATTACATCTACCTAATGATATTTAACTGTACTGTGATACATCATCATTAAATCTACCTAATGATCTTTAACTGTACTGTGTGTGATACATCATTAAATCTACTTAACGATATTTAGCTGTACTGTGATACATCATCATTAAATCTACCTAATGATATTTAACTGTACTGTGATACATCATTAAATCTACCTAATGATATTTAACTGTACTGTGATACATCATTAAATCTACCTAATGATATTTAACTGTACTGTGATACATCATCATTAAATCTACCTAACGATGTTTAACTGTACTGATACATCATTAAATCTACCTAATGATATTTAACTGTACTATGATACATCATCATTAAATCCAGTTACTCCTGAGATGTTGGAAGAACCAGTCCACTGAGAACTAACCTTTAGTCACAAGGAATATTAACTCACTTCCACACTCTAACTAAACAATATACACAAGCTTATATTCAAAATAACATACGTTCACAACACAACCAATTCCTATATGAATTGGCCACCTAGGTAAGCAATATGAAGTCATTTCCATGTTGTAGCATGTTATCCTTACAGGGGAGGTAGATGGTAGCCTACTGGTAGGGAGGGAAGGCTTCCTCTGTGTTCCTGAGCCAGAGAGGGGGTTGTGGAAGACCCTGTTCTTAATCAGCTGTAAACCTGTTCTAGAGACCTGAGAGGGGAGCTATCGTGGAGAGAGATGTGTTTGATGAAAAGGGCGTACTCCAGAAAAGCTTTTTGTATTAACATTCATAAACAGTTACTTTGAGAGGAATATTGCACACTGATAATTTATTATTTATAGGCGTAGTACTGCTTGGTCATTATTGTAACAATGCATTTAAAAATAGATCATTCCCTCTATAGAAAAAGCTGTATTAGCCAATTACTATTGAGTGGAGGACAGTTCCTTTCCTTTCCCTGCTACTCCTGCAGTTAAAGTTCCCTCTACTCCTCATTGCTATATGCCTCTGCCCTGATCTTCTCCCTCCTACATCAACCACAGCTTGTATGTTTTTCTTCCTTATTTAACTTGTACAGTGTAACCCCTGACAAATACAGTAGTGTATTGCTGGCTGGGCTGTAGTTATAGTGTGGGTAGAGGTTATTGTATTGTCCTCCGGGGGGGCTGAAGAATATGACAAAACATAGAGAACATCTGTGGCCTAACTCTCATTCACTCTCAGACACCTGCAGTTAAATGGTCATCTGCATACTGGGTGTAATGGGATGTTGTGTAGTGTCTCACCTATGCAACAACAACACATACTTAAACACCAACACAAAGCACGTTTTATTCCAGTATTTTGGCAACGGTTTTTAGTTTATTTATGTAACCACCAGCTCAACCAGTAATTGACTCAAAATATTAGTTTTACTATCAATATCCAATCCCCAAATCTGCTAATGCTTTCAATCTAATAGACTTAGATTGGATATAGACCATAGAAAGACATTAACCTGGCAACGCCATGCCTGTTCAATCACATCAAAACTCTCAGCTCCCAGGAAGCACAATGGGTAGCGTGACTGCCAACGGAGGTGACCGCACAGCCAGAGACCTAGTGACAGTAGAAAGAAGAGAATGTCAGAGTGCTGCCACCACTGTCCCCTCCAGTTTAAGTCTCACACCAGTGCAAAACAAATATCATGACGCTGCTCCGGTGTGGGACAATAACTGTGTGGGACGCCCCTCTTCTGACTGACCAGCGTGGGGAATAGGGATGATGAAGCAACTACCTCTGGAGTATAGGACCCTATTCAAAAGTCACATACACTATTAGATAGTTTGTTATAGATATAGCTTGAACATCTTTAGCGTAACCACAATGTACAGTATTGTATTGCTTTACTGGACTCGTTAACTTCCTGGATAAAAATAACATCCTGCTGTCAATGTAACAATGAACATGGTTTGTCCCGTTGAACTGTCACCAAGAACACATTGAGTCAAAGGGTCAGAAACCATGTTGGGGTTGACACGATCACTATTATGGTGGTGTTTGTGTGTTGAAGGCTTTAATAGACCAGTTGTCGTAATTGAGGTGCCTTTGATAACATACTTTTTACTACACTGCTAGAACACACAGGGCCTAATGACCCACAAGGATTCTGGGATATTGCCCTTTCTTGCTGGTTTGATTTGCCTTTAACACAGAACAGAGGCGCTTACTCTACACTGGGTCACCCTGACAGGCAATTATCTATTCTACACAAGAGCTCGTCTTTGTTAGCTGCGCAAACACAAAGAAATGGCTTGTCACTTTGCCACCGTTTTAGTGAGGCAGAGTTCTATGTGTTAGTGAACATGATATTAATTGGCAGGCCGGACTCCGGGACGGTTGTTCTTATGCGTTGAGAGATTTAAGTTTTGACAGGACAAGGTCGTCAGGCTTACTGTGGATTCTGTTAGCTTATGCAAACTTTATTCATCCTTTATTGAAGAGGCCTGCTGCTTCACTCTGGCAGATCTACTTCATCTGAAGAAAGGTCTGGAATTATAATACAGAGGTGGGCTTTAAGGTGAGGGTGAAGGCACTCTCCATTGCTGTACTTACCCTTGTGGTAACGGTATGAATTCCACATAATGGAGGTTTAGACCGAAATACACATAAATAGGACACCTGGTCCTATCCTTTATTGACTGAAATGTTAAACTACGGAGTGCACCTTTTTTAATGCATGTGGTTAAATAATGACAAGCATTATTTTCTCATCAAAGACTTCCATCTTGGTCACGTCTTTTGGTTGTCGCCTCACTAGTTATGTGTAGGTGATGCACGAAAAGCCTCCCTCATCCAGAGACTGTGAACTCCCTTTAGAGACCACTGTGGAGGAGATGTGCAGCCAGGAACCTGTGTAGTGATACCTGATGGGCCGTGTAATAGGGCCTGATTAAAGCAGCGTTGCTGGACTCATTTTGTTAATGCCATGTTATCAGGATCGACTGAGGCTGCAGCACGCACTCTTCCCCACAGACTCTCATGGACCTCTGCTTATGTGGCAGAGCGTGTCTTAGAATAGTGAGAGGGAGTTTAAAATATTGGCTGCTTGCTTTCATCAGTTTTTGAATTCTAGGATGCTAAATGCTATTATACACTCCTTTTTATTAGCCATTGAATCATTTTGGAAACTATCATGCAAATGCTTACTGTCAGGAGGGCACTTCAAGAAGACTTCTTTACACCATTTTAAACTGTTGTGAGATTTCTTATGGGAAACCGTGCTGATAGATTATGCAGTCAAATACAACTCAAGTGAAAACGTGTTAGAATATAGGCTACCTTTCATCAAGTTAATAACAAACAATGCTTCATTTCTACTTAAACGGTCCCCTAACTTCCCTAATATATTCCAGTTACCCCAAATTAAAATATTCAAATTCTTTCCTACTTCAAAGTTTGAACAAAACCCTTTTAATAACCCTTTTAATAATGTAAAACAGTAAGTCTATTACATTAATTAACCAAAGTTAACAAAAATGACCATATTAGAACAAACTGTAGTGTGTTGTAATAAGTATTATCCAACATAGTCATTTATTCTGTCTAACAGATAAAATAACAAAAACAAAACCCAAATGAAGACATTCCTTTTCCATTTTCTTGTCACAGACGATGAAACTGTAGATTCAGTCGTTTTCCGTTGCAAGGTCTTTTTGAGCAGAATGAGGAAAGAAGTTGTTTTAAACAGTCGACGCCAAGGTCGCCGGCTACTCTTAGAAGGTAAGCAGGAAACTTATTTTACATTCAACTAAATAATTCATCATTTTACTAACAAGGCAGTTAAGCTCCTAAATCTTCGATCTTCAATTAATTATATAACATTTGATGGCTTACAGAATGTACAGTGTGTGTTCTAGAATATCTGTATGCACACAGAGTATACGACTTCCAAGTGTGATACTGTCATTTTGAGGGACCGGTGTACAGAAAGGGCTCCCCTTTAAGATGCACAGCTTATGTGAGTTATGTAGATGGACGATCACCTCACTGACAGCCTTTCAGATTAAACCATCTAATTGACTCCGAGGAACCATGTCATCAACTTAAGTCTTACCTTCTCTCCACCTCAAGCACAAGGACAGTAAATGACAAAATGAGCATTACCTACTATAGTCACCTCAATACCGATTCATCCTCAAACTCTCCTTGAACTAATATAAACAAGGCCATTATGAACAGGGTTATGGTTTTTCAGTATAATATGCAACCCTGACGTTTATCTCTTTAAACTTTCATGGACGTTACGGTACTTGAATACCTAGTAGCAATTTGCTCCATTAGACCTACAGTGTCTCTTGGGGTCAGGGACAGAATGTTCCATGTTTGTCTCCATTAGTTATCCCCACTCCCTGACTGCTGCAACCCTATTAGCAGAGCAGTGCCAACATGAATGCACAACTCTACTGTAACCATGCTGAGAATGTCAGAAGAATCTTACCCTTTCTCCTAATGACTTTAAAAAAGTGGATTAACACTGTATTAAGAAGAAAACGGGGGCTTAGGTTAGAAGTTAATGTCAAGATTTGCATGAATTAGACAGCAGAAAAGTGGAGGGGGGCGTTAGGGAACGTTCAATGGATTTGTCTCCTTGGGGGGGGTATGCCCGGTGTGATGCCATCCTTTTGGGGAGCTCTGGGTGGGTGACATATTGAGTTCATCCTGTGTTGCCTACGTCAGTCTCTATTGACTGCTGTGTATCCTTTTCACTCTCCCTTTCTCACTATCTGTTTTGCCTTCTCTTGAGCACTACAGCTCTCTCAACTCTCGTCTCTCCTCCTCTCCCCGTCCCTGTCGCTGTGCACAGCATGTGCAGCACCATGTTGAGCTGCAGGGTACGAAATTCTTACTGACAAACTAAGGATGACAGGGGAGTGAGTTACTGTAGCTACACAATGCTACAGCTGTTCCATTTTCCAGTAACTGCTTTAAGGGGAACAACAACAAAGGCCCTTTGGTCATAACTAATATGAAAAGCTTTTGATGAAATGTGTAATGTACAGATGAGTAGGTGGGGCTGTACTCTACAGGAGAGTCTCTCTACCATAGATATAGAACCCATCTCTGGTCTCTACCCCCTGTCCTACCACACCCACACAGAGACTGCCTCGGGGCAGCATACTGGTACACTATTCATACTGGATGGTAATTGACTCTGCTTGAGCTTACCTCTTTAAGATAGTTGGCCTATGCAAGGGTGTGTTTGTGCTAGCAAGCATGCATGTTCCTCTAAGAATGTATGCCTGAGTGTATGCTTGCATTGGTCTGAGTGTAGATGTATTAATTGGGTGATTTCCAGTCCGGTTTTCCCAAACTCTGTCCTGGGACCTCCCCTGGGTGCACCTTTTTTTTTTTTTTTGCCCTAGCACTATATATATATTTTTGCCCTAGCACTATATTCAAATAACTAACTCATCAAGCTTTGATTATTTGAATCAGCTGTGGAGTGTTAGGGCAAAAACCAAAACGTGCACCTGAGGTGAGATGGTGGGGGCTAGGACCGAGTTTGGGAAACTCTGAATGACATAACCAATCAAGCAGGCCTTGAGAGAAAGTGGCGATTGACAGTCATCATCATGTTCCTGCACATTCAAAATGTTCACAACCACAACATTACATTGTGTCGGCCTGACTTGTGGTCACTTGATTATTGAGGTCAAAGGCTCAAGGAATGGAATCACCCTGGAATTGTGTTTTTGGATCATCTTTCTCTCTACTGGGTTCATTGTGGGGCATTTCACTTTTCTTTAACTTTTGTTGCAGAAACAAGGTTTTGCCTTTTTGTTTTACAGGCGCGCCCTGATTATATTGATATCATGGGGATGTAGAAACGCATTCTCCCTCCATTGTTGAAGTAGGAGTTCCCTGGTCATAGGACACAGCTTCAGGAAGGTTAGATTCCTTTACAGGGATAGTCTGCGAACCATTTCAGGAAAAACTCACCAGCCAAACACATACGTTATCGTAACAAATTTCTCCCCCCAAAAATGTGCCAGCTCTCAACCCTTTTTGTAACACTGAAGTTACATTTTTCTCTGAGCAGAGATTACTTTGGTTTCCTGAAGAACCAACCCAGAGGTGCTTGTTAAAAGCAAGACATCACTCCCCCATGTTCTTGTAAAGAGAAACCTCAATAGAACCAGAGGACAGAGAGTTGAATCACCATGCGCTCCGTCACTCCTTCCAAATCTCCGTTACAGAATGACTGCAACTTCATCAACTCTACAGAGTAAAGACCCAGGGCCTTAGTCACCACACAACCTGCCTCCCTGCTACTCTTTTAAATTACATTCACCATAGGAGGGGACTCAACCAGCAGCTGGCTGAAATTGCCCAGCCCAGGAGTGAGAGTCGGGAAAGAGGGAAGAGTGTGTGGGATGAGGGGAGTGTTAATCTCTGGGCCCTCTCTTAACGGAGAGAGGGGATTGAAGGGATGTGGACAGAGGTGAAGAGGTCTCATCCCATCTCTGCTCTCAGGGGAAGGAGAGGGTTTTATTTATTAAAGGATGGGAAGAGTGACTTAGAGGGAGACATGTCACTTGTGTCCCAATACAAGTCTTTATTTCAATACTGTGAAGAAGATGGAGGCCACAGCAAAGCTAGATAAAACACACTTCTCCTTCCCTACACTGTAATTAAACCCAGAGCCTAGCCAAAACCCTTCGACTTGGAGATCTTCTACAAGTCGAAACGTTGCCATGGAAAAATGTTGGAACTGCGGTGATGGCGCTGGGTTTGGCTCAAAAATGTGTAGTGTCTCTGTACTAGCTTTGGGGTGAGTATCTACCGGAAGTGTTGTGGAATCCAATGTGTTGCTTTACCATTAGCTAGCTTTGCATGAAATTTATTTTACTTGATCAAGTTAACTTCCTTTGAAGGAAAGCAGAGGAGAAGAGGAACACCAGCTGGCATCCCGTCTGCTTTGGGCTGTCATTTAACCCGCTGCGCCACAACTCCAATTCTTTATCAGTCAGCGTACCTGCCTGGGCGCCACAGCACTGCATAGCCTACACTCTACAGTATGGGTTCCCTTTGGGAGGACATGTTAAAATGACTGGCTGTGTTCAATATCTTTAGTGGCTTCCCTGTCCTGCAGCAGAACCTGGATGTCCTCGGTCTTCCTATTCAATTATCTCAAAGAAGAAATGGAAGCAATAGTCTTCTAACTAGAGACCCTTCAAAGAAGTGGGGAGAGGGGACATATTGGATGATTTGTTATATTGTCAAAGCCCCGTTATAGAATTGGCTCTGTGATTTGTTTATGATTGGCTTTGATCTCATGGGCTGTTTGGAACTGAACTCTAACCCCATATTTCTCATCTAACACTGAAGGCCTCATTTACATTGAGTTCCGCTCTATTTCTTATTCCTTCCACAACTAGCCAGTTGAGAGGAGCACATTATCAACTCTGGTCTTTTTTCTTTTTTTTTGCCTCTTTTTTTTGTCCATTGTTCATACAGAAAATTGCAGTACCAGTCCCCAATTCGTTGAAAGAATGGCTTGTTCACAACTTTGGAACAACTGATCGAAAAACCTCCCCATTGTCTTCTTTCCCAGGCAACCAAATAACCCCAGCCAGGTCAACATTAGACACTTCAAAGGAAAATCAATGCTCAAAACTATTCAAAGTGGCACGCTGCCCTTGGATATATCGCCACATAAAGCGATGATTATAAAGTACTGGCACTGCGCCAGGGTAATGGCTCTGAAGTGAAAGTTTTGCGCAGAAGGCGGTCCCCAACCTAAAGCAAGGATTGTTAGCGTAGTGCTAGTCGACGGCAGGAAACGCTCCCCAAAGCCGTAGATGAATAGCTTGCCAGTTTGAAACATCCGCAGGGTCGGTGCTATCGGAGGAAGACCGTGTTCTGTTATTTCCTCTCATCCACACAGCTGTGCCGCCAGCGCAAGCGGTTCAAAGTCGAACACACTCGTTCCCGCTCTGCTATTATCACACCGTCTGAGAGGAGGAAAAGAGAAGGAGCTGCCACTAAAGTTTTACTAAAGAAAATCAGAATAATAACCCTTGAGAAAACCTGGAGCTATTTGGAATGCTTTTAGTTAGCGAGTTGGTTGTTTCATTTCATTTGAGAGAAATGGCGTGATAGACAGATCTAAGCTTTGTAAACGAGGAGTGTGACACGTTTATTTCATTGGCTCATTTCTTACAGGAAACCAACCTCTGTAGAAAAACTCATTAGCTGGCTTCCTAGAACGTCCCTGATTGGAGTAACCCTGTTTTTCACCTGTTCCTTGTCAATAATCAAAGTCCGGCCAGGGATGCTGAATGAAACATCAACATTAACTACTAATGCAGAGCATTTCTGTAAGGCTCATGTCACTGCTGCATTGAGTTATTTTGTTGATAGTGATTCATACTCTGTTGCAACTGCAGCACCTCACCCTCTTCTCCACCAAGGCCCTGTATAATGTATTATATTTATCCCATCTCTTTTCCCCTCTCTGTCTTCTCCCCCCCGCTCCCCATTTCTCTCTCCTCTCCAGGTAACAGTATACTCCACTCTGCAGCAGACAGTGTGACCAGTGCTGTACAGAAGGCCAGCCAGGCTCTGAACGAGCGAGGGGAGCGGTTAAGCCGGGCGGAGGAGAAAACAGGGGAGATGAAGAACAGTGCTGAGCAGTTCTCAGTCACCGCACACAAGGTGACACACACACACACACACACACACACGTCACATATCAGATCATTACAAGGGCTTGGGGAATTTTTCCTCACCACATGAACTGAACAGATCAAATGTAGGCCCTACAATAGGTATACGCTATAACATTGCTAAAACATAATCACACATTACCATATAGTGAGTGATACCATGTAACCCACATTTCCCAATTGTATTTGACTAACAATTCATCCCATCTATCATGAAAATGTAAACTCGGTAGAAGAAAGATCTAACAGTGTTCTACTTCTTGAGGTGATTCAGTTGAAGTGGTTAGTTTGTTGCTTCTGGTTCACTATAGCTTGATGTTCTTGTTAGGAGTCCCCCTCTCCACAGTGCCTTCCTCTATTCTGTCCATCCCAGCTCTTCTCCATGGGCTTCTCTCATCCTCTCCATCCAACTGTATCCCTCACACAAGTAAAACGAATCACCTGCTGCTTAATGTTGTCATTAGCATAATATGGTTTTGCTACAAAAACGGGAGGAAGAAATATAATGAGAAATGAATCATTCTCTGCTTCTAGCACGCGCCCACGACTGTGATCAATTCCAATAACTTTTTAAGTAGCTAGCATTTTTTTCCCGAGCCTGCTTCTGTCATCTCCTGTAAAAACGGGTTCGTCCCACTTCGGTTGACCCACTGTTATATCCACTCTGGACTGGAACGCCAATTAATTTGTTTATAAAACAGTTCACATTGCATTCATTTTGAACACATTACTGCAATGGCGGTCTAATTGAAAGCCATTTGACGGGTCATGGTCAGCCTCTCACTGTTAACAGATAAAGACCCTGTGGTGTGAAATGAATCAAGCTCATGGGAACACTCTTTAACTCAGAGAATGGCTCTTTAACTCCCCATGCCATACATGCCCAGTCATCCACTTCCCTATTTGGCTCCCGCTATTAGATGCTTAATTGTACGGGCTATTTAATTAATTGGTTGTCTTGCACTTTTTTTTAAAGTTAAGACTCACTTAAGCATGTACAGTATGTGACTGTGTTAAACTGCAGCCCTATACTTGGATAACCACTGTCATTTGGTGTTAGCTAGCTACAGTAAATGCATTCTGCAATGTATTTTCTGCCTGGGGATAACATTAAACTAAAATCCTTCAAAACATGAAGTAAATAATCTTTCCCCCTCTTGAGTCTTGATGTTAAGTAAGAGTTGGGAACGTTGTATATCTGCCAACTATTGTACAGTAAGAAGGTTTGTGGTTAGAATCTTGTAAACGTTTCCCCCTTGTCATGCCATTGAACAAGATATAATTTCTACCTGTGATCCAGTATTTTTTTGGTTGAAGTTGAGAGCATGTGCAGGACTTCGTAACAAGGAAGAAGTTCTGTGTCAAGGTGACCTGGAGCGAGAAACCGCACTGCAGGTTCGGTTAGTCCGTCTCTGCAGTGTCTCCCACCTGCTTAGGCTCTGTGACAGTCCCAATTGCAGCACTGTTGTGCTCTCACCATTCCCACAGCACGGCTGTCTGATCTGTGCTGCAGCTCTGCTGCCCCCACTTGTTAGCTCTGGGGATTTCAGCCGCCTCTATTTTTAACTGTAGGCGCGTAAAGTGTGTCTGTGTGCGCGCACGTCTCTGTGTGTGAATTAGATTGGTGGCCCTGGCCTTTTCTCTAATGAACCTCCAGCCAGGCCTATTAGAACCCTTGTTAATGAGCCAGGGTGATGAAAACACTGGGGCCTGGGCCTCTTACCAAGCCTGAGGAATAGCACCACTCTAATAGCTATCATTCCTCTCTGCCTAGAGAATAGACCATGTTCTTTTACTCACCATGCCAACCATGTTAGCTTCCACCAGTTGGGAAAACAAAGCAGCATCAATTAGTTTATTTGACTTAGTTGGTGGTTGGTTTTGAATGTGCTAGCTAACTTAAGAATTGACTGGTTAATTGACGGATTAATAGATTTTGCATCTCACTTTGTTTTGATACTTTTTTAGGCAGATTTTTGAATGATTTGTGGCAACCCCAAGACATCTATTCAGAGGGGCTGTTGAAGAAATGTTTAGTTAAATAGCTTTCTCGTTTGGTTTAGTCACTGTATAATGTTTATATATCCCCACAGCTTACTATTGTTGACATGTAGCCTACTTTTTGTCCCCTCTCTCTCTCCCTCCCATCTCCACAGCTGGCCATGAAGCACAAGTGTTAAACCATTGCTAAGCCTTCGGGAGTAGGGGTCCGCCAAGAGCGCCAGACGCCATTAAGGACGGATTTCTGATTTTATTATTCTTACAACTTTTAACATGCTTACTCTTGTTAACAACGGTAACATTTACATTTTGTGTTGTTGTGTAGCTACCTTGTTTCTAATGAAGAATATATGATGACGTTGAGGGGGGAGAGCTCAGACAGTTAAGAGCAAAAGTTTCACAGCCTCCATTGCCCCCAAAGTACTCCATGACTTTACGTAGGCAAACCATGGAAATGGTCACTGCCATCCCCAACCTAGACAAACACACACACACACATTCCAGATCCCCCCCCCCCCCCCCCCCCAAAAAAAAAGGACCAACTCTTCAACTCCGCTGTCTCTCTCAAAGAAGTAACTTAATATATATACAGTGCTGGAAAAGGAGAATTTAACAAGACAGAAGAGATTGGATGACGTGACACATGCGTATCACATGATGGCTATTTCCTGTACTTGGAGACAACAATGTGCATCCCTGTATGTGAACATTAACTTGTTAAACAAATGTTAGATCTCTTTTGCCATTTGACTATTTGGCATCACACTGTTGTAAAGGCTCATTGGTGCATTCATTCATTGCAGACATAGTACTAGCCAAATGTGTGACGGACATGTTGCTTCAAAAACCTCCTGCTGGAAGACTATATTTCAACTAAGATGGTATGAAATGGGCTGTTTTCCAACTAAAAAGTCTGAGTGACCAAGTGTTCAGGTGCATGGTCTCTGTCAAAAGGTTGAATGAAACCTACAGAGTAAAGACGAGCATTTAGGCTTTACTTTTGGTAACATTTCCGAAGGGTTATTGAAGCACTTGGTTGTAAGGACAAGATCAGACTGTTTATTGTAAGGTGAAAGACTACAGTGCCATTGTAAATTAGCTTCAACTGTTGTTAACAAGCTTATAGACCTGTAAATTCATTCTACCACAATCTCTGAAAATAATATTTCCATTCTAACTTGGTCACATCTTGTAATTCTTGTTTAATTGGGGTTTATGAAATGTTTTCTGTAAAACAGCTGACTGACATGTCTTCACTAGCGGCATTGTACAGTATTGGTGTCCATTCACTGACTGTGTAACCGTGGCTTCATCACAAACAAGTAACCACCCACAGTGTGGGTATGTTTATTACTTTTAGATTCTATATGTCTTGCTGTTACAGTGCACGGACAACCTTACCTTGCAGAGCACTGTTAAGTTCTTAATGAAATTCTCGTTGCCTCAACTTCTAGTCTGCTTTAGTCCTAACATTTTGGATATTCATTGTTTTTAATAAAAATATTGAAACTATGTATTATGGTTCTGAAAGTTTGGGGGGTTTTTGCTAGTGCAAGCCCCTTAGTTGGTCTCAGTGAATACGTTTATTATCCTTCACTTTTCATAGGACCAGATGAGGTCCCTAAACAAAGTGCAATGGTTCTATATTGGTGCCTTTTTTAAACAGTCTTTTATTAGTTCTTCAACAGCATGTGGTTTTACTTGAGCAGTCTGATTGTGTTATGACAACACTCGTGGTAACCCAGGCGAACAGTGCCTTGCTATATTGATAACCAAAGGGAGAAAGTAAAGTATGTTTTGTACCAGGTTTGAAAGAGGGTGTTGCTTAAGATGTATGGTGCTTGTTGGAAGTGAATTGTGTGAGGAATACAGAAGAAGAAAAGGCTGAATAGGTGGTTATTACAGAATGAATAGGTGGTTATTACAGAAATAATAGGTGGTTATTACAGAATGAATAGGTGGTTATTACAGAATGAATAGGTGGTTATTACAGAAATAATAGGTGGTTATTACAGAATGAATAGGTGGTTATTACAGAATGAATAGGTGGTTATTACAGAAAGAATAGGTGGTTATTACAGAATGAATAGGTGGTTATTACAGAAATAATAGGTGGTTATTACAGAAATAATAGGTGGTTATTACAGAAATAATAGGTGGTTATTACAGAAAGAATAGGTGGTTATTACAGAAAGAATAGGTGGTTATTACAGAATGAATAGGTGGTTATTACAGAATGAATAGGTGGTTATTACAGAAAGAATAGGTGGTTATTACAGAAAGAATAGGTGGTTATTACAGAAAGAATAGGTGGTTATTACAGAAAGAATAGGTGGTTATTACAGAATGAATAGGTGGTTATTACAGAATGAATAGGTGGTTATTACAGAATGATTAGGTGGTTATTACAGAATGATTAGGTGGTTATTACAGAATGATTAGGTGGTTATTACAGAATGAATAGGTGGTTATTACAGAATGAATAGGTGGTTATTACAGAATGATTAGGTGGTTATTACAGAATGAATAGGTGGTTATTACAGAAGGTCTCAATACTAGTCAAATCTAATACAGACAAACACCATTATTTTCAATTAAACATAACAGACCAATACGTTTTAGTTTGAATGTAACATATTGAGTTATTTCAAAACATCCGTCTCGTTGTCTATATCAGATTGCATACCATCTAAATAAATAGAAATTGTCTCAAGTCTCTCTTTACATTTTTGACAATGTTTTTTGTGTGGGGGGGGTGCATTTCACAATAAGGCCAATAGACTAGAAAAGTAATGGGAAAGGCCTGATGTGTATAGGTAGTGGTAAGGAGTAGTGAACTCCATGTAGTTCAACTAGTAATTTAACTACATTTTGCAGTAGCTTGGTGGTAGTTGAACTAAATTCAAATCTTGGTAGTGTTTTTAGTGTTTTCATTACTTGTTTGCTATATAGTGGTGTAGGTAACTAATGGAATTACACAATACTTTTTTTGCAAGAAATAAAATATATTTAAAGTAGGCAAACATTTAGTTTCTTTTTCATCATCAGACCTGCCTAATCACTAGAAACATACTTTGTGTTTAATAGGCTAAATGACACATTCAGTTAACACCTGACTCCAGAGTGAACTTGCATTTTGTAGTCTGACATTTCAGATTTAGATGGTCAATATATCAAAGTAGTTTGAATGTACTGAACTACTTTTTCAAAGTCACTTTCTTTAGTTAACTAAACTATATTTGTATTAAGGGTAGCTTTAGTGTACAGTGCTTGGTATATTTTCTGATAACTATATTTTCAGAGTTACTTCTCCAAATGCTATATACTGTAGGTCATATCCTATAATCCACTGCTTTACTGGGGTCCCTTTTTGTAAGAGCTAACATTATCACAATGACACAGCATGTGTGCAGGCTTATGTCTAAACATCTACACTGAAAAAAATATAAACTCAACATGTAAAGTGTTGGTCCCATGTTTCATGAATTGAAATAAAAGATTCTTGAAATTCCAAAGCTTATTTCTCAATGTTGTGCACACATTTGTTTACATCCCTGTTAGTGAGCATTTTATTCTTTGTCAAGATAATCCATGCACCTGACAGGTGTGGCATATCAAGAAGATGATTAAACAGCATGGTCATTACACAGGTACACCTTGTGCTGGGGACAATAAAAGCCCACTAAAATATGCAGTTTTGACAATGCCACAGATGTCTCAAGTGTTGGCATGCTGACTGCGGGAATATCCACGAGCTGTTGCCAGAGAATTTAATTTAATTTCTCTACCATAAGCCGCCTCCAAAGTTGCTTTAGAGAATTTGGAAGTATGTCCAACCGGCCTCAGGCGCTCACCACATGTAACCACACCAGCCTAGGACCTCCACATCTGGCTTCTTCACCGACGGGATTGTCTGGGTGTGGAAATATTTCAGTCTGTAATAAAGCTGTTTTGTGTGGAAAAACTAATTCTAATTGGCTGGGCCTGGCTCCCCAGTGGGTCAAACTGGCTCCCAAGTGGGTGGGCTTGCCTATGCCCTCCCTCCCAGGCACACCCCTTGCTGCGCTCCTGCCCAGTCACGTCGAAATCAATAGATAAAGGCCTAATTAAGTTATTTAAATTGGCTGATTTCCTTATATGAACGGTAACTCTGCAAAATCTTTGAAATTGTTGCATGTTTTATATTTTTCTTCAGTATATATTTGACATATCACAGGTACTGCTTTTCTCAAATTCACCAACAGATGGTGACGCAAGTGCAAACAAGTATGTCTTTTGTGAACCCTCAATACATTTGAGTTCATCATATATTCATCCCAAATACATATATGAATGTTCTTGTGAAGTTCAAGTCTTAAGTTATCTTAATGTTTGTATTGTATTTGTGCCATTTCAAGATCACCAGTTATAGGCGTGCTGAAGGGACTGCAGGTGTGTACAGTGGACCCTAACATGCCAAACTATTCTTTCTGTTGCTACAACTTGCAGATTTTCTTGGGGGGGATAAAGGTGTCCGGTTCTTTAAAGCTGACAGATGATTTCTTGTCTATCCCTTATTCCTATATCAAAGTTCTCCAAAGTTTTCAATGGAGTGGAGGAGATGATGGTGGGCGGACTGAACCTCCGACTCCATCGAGTCGCTGTCAGTTGATACTTTTAAGAATGTAAGTTCTTAACCCTTACAGTGTACCTATCCCCCTGCACATTATAATGACCTTTGGCAGTGATTACAGCTGTGCATCTTTCTTGGTAAATCTCTTAAGAGCTTTGCACACATGGATTGTGCAATATTTGCATTAGTCTTTAAAGAATTCTTCAAGCTCTGTCAAGTTGGCTGTTAATTATTGCTAGCCTGCCATTTTCAGGTCTTGCCATACATTTTCAAGCCAATTTCTTCCAAAACTGGAACTAGGCCACTCGAGAACATTCAAAATCTTCTTGCTAAGCAACTCCAGTGTATATTTGGCCTTGTGTTTTAGGTTATAGTCCTGCTGAAAGAGGATTTGTCTCCCAGCGTCTGTTGGAACGCAGACTGAAAAAGGTTTTCATCTAGGATTTTGCCTGTGCTGAGCTCTATTCTGTTTATTTTTATCCTAAAAAAAAACTCCCTAGTCCTTGCAGGTGACAAGCATACCCAGAGCATGATGCAGCCACCATCATGCTTGGCAATATGAAGAGTGGTACTCAGTGATGTGTTCGATTTGCCACAAACATAATGCTTTGTATTCAGGACATAAAGTTAATTTCTTTGCCACATTTTATGCAGTTTTACTTTAGTGCCTCATTGCAAACAGGGTGCATGTTTTGGAATATGTTTTATTCTGTACAGGCTTCATTCTTTCCACTCTGTAGGTACTCCACGAAGCTAACCTAAATGACAATGTTGTTGATCCATCCTCAGTGTTCTTCTATCACTGCCATTAAACTCTGTAACTGTTTTAAAGTCACCGTTGGCTTCATGTTAATATCCCGGAGTTGTTTCCTTCCTCTCCGGGAACCGAGTTAGTAAGGACGCCTATATCTTTGTAGTGACTGGGTGTGTTAACACACCATCCAAAGTGTAATTAATAATGTCACTGTGCTCAAATGGATATTCAGTGTCGGCTTTTTTATTTTTACCAATCTACCAATAGGTGCCATTCTTTGCAGGGCATTGGAAATCCTCTCTGGTCTTTGTGGTTAAATCTGTGTTTGAAATTCACTGCTCGACTGAGGGACCTTACAGAGAATTGTATGTGTGTGGTACAGAAATTAGGGAGTCATTCAAAAATCAATGTTAAAACACTAGTATTGCACACAGAGTAAGTCCATGCAAGTTATGTAACTTGTTAATCACATTTTTACACATGAACTTATTTAAGCTTGCCATAACAAAGGGGTTGAATACTTATTGACTTAAGACATTTCAGCTTTTACATTTTTTTATTACACTGAACAAAAATATAAACTCAACATGCAACAATTTCAAAGGTTTTGCTGAGTTACAGTTCATATAAGGAATTAAAATAATTGAAATTGAAATGAATGCACTAGGTCATAATCTATGGATTTCACTTGACTGGTAATACAGATATGCATCTGTTGGTCACAGATGCCTAAAAAAGAAACGTGGATCAGAAAACCAGTTAGTATCTAGTGTGACCACCATTTGCCTCATGCAGCGTGACACATCTTCTTCACATAGAGTTGATCAGGCCTTTGATCAGGCCTGTGAAATGTTGTCCCACTCCTCTTCAATGGCTGTGCGAAATTGCTGGATATTTCCAGAAACTGGAACACGCTGTTGTACACATCGATCCAGAGCATCCCACACATGCTCAATGGGTGACATGTCTGGTGAGTATGCAGGCCATTGAATAACATTTTCAGCTTCATGGAATAGTGTACAGATCCTTGTGACATGGGGCCATGCATTATCATCCTGAAGCATGAGATGATGGTGGTGGATGAATCGCACTGCAATGGGTCTCAGGATCTTGTCACAGTATCTCTGTGCATCCTAATTGCCATCTATAAAATGCAATTATGTTTGTTGTCTAGCTTATGCCTGCCCATACCAAAACCCCACCGCCACCATGGGGCACTCTGTTCACAACGTTGACATCAGCAAACTGCTCACCCACACGCCGCTGTACAGTTGAAACCGGGATTCATCCGTGAAGAGCAGGATTCTCCAACGTACCAGTGGCCATCGAAGGTGAGCATTTGCCCACTGAAGTGTGTTATGATGCCGAACTGCAGTCAGGTTAAGACTCTGGTGAGAACAACGAGCATGCAGATGAGCTTCCCTGAGACTATTTCTGACAGTTTGTGCAGAAATGTGTGGTTGTGCAAACCCACAGTTTCATCAGCTGTCCGGGTGGCTGGTCGCAGGTGAAGAAGCCGGCTGTGGAGATCCTGGGAAGGCGCGTTAGAAATGGTCTGCGGTTGTGAGGTCGGTTGAACGTACTGGAGGAGGCTAATGGTAGAGAAATGAACATTCAATTCTGTGGCTACAGCTCTGGTTGACATTCTTGCAGTCAGCATGCTAATTGCATACTCCCTAAAAAGTTGAGACATCGGTGGCATTGTGTTGTGTGAGAGAACTGCACATTTTGGCCTTTTATTGTCCCCAGCAAAACATGCACCTGTGTAATGATCATGCTGTTTCAGCTTCTCCATACGCCATACCTGTCAGGTGGATGGATTATCTTGGGAAAAGAGAAAAGCAAATCATTTGAGAGAAATATGCTTTTCGTGCATATGGAACATTTCTGGGATCTTTTTATTTCAGCTCATGGAACATGGGACTTTACACTTTACATGTTGCATTTATATTTTTGTTCAGTTTAATTTGTAAGTATTTCTAAATTCATAATTCCAATGACACAATCTCAATTAATTCATTTTAGATGTAGGCTCTAACACAACCAAATATGAAAAAGTAAAAGGGTGTGAATACTTTCTCCAGGCACTGTATGTACCGTGGAATTGAGAAACCCAGCTACCTATACCCAAAATCCCTCCATACCTTAGACACTATGACAGTGGCACTGTTTAGCCAGACATTCTGTGTATACTACTGTGTGTCTTTCCTGCTGTGAGACTTCCATCTGCCAGTCTTCCATCTGCCAGTAGTAGGTCCTTATTAAACATTATTGATTGTGTGGCACTCTTTGTACTGGAATTAATTGGATGACTTCATTCTGGTGGACTAGGAATGGAGTGAACTGACATTCATGACCACCGGTTAGTAGAATGTCTGTTGATATAATCAAATAGTCGGTTGCACGTTTCAATGTAGGAAGCCCCCTCAGCAATGTGAATTGTTACTTTCCTACAATAATACTCTGATTTTTAGGAAGTTGCTAATGACGCTATTCAACTTTATTAAATTATCCATGTTATTCCACAGACCAGATCTGGAGAAGTATACGGTAATTATATCCTTCAACAATAGCACAGCAGGCAGGACTCAAATCCACTCCCAGATGAAGACTTACATTTGGATGGCAGGCACAAGCGAGCAGAATTGAATCTTGTCAAAGCATCTATATTATCCTCCTGTTCTCATCCACCCACTAATAGTGCTTTAATAGCATAATTAATGATCCTGTCACTTTGACATGCAGGGGAGTGGGGTACAGTAATGATGTAGAAATACATTATCTAACTTTACTGCCCGGGAGGGTAAGTAAGTACCCCATAAAAATGCTCCGGAGCCGGGCTTTGCTGTCATGACTCGCTCCCCAAACAGGCACTGAATCATCCTCTCCTCCATTCCTCCTAAAAACCTCTCAATAGCCCACCTGCCCTGTCATAAAGGGGCTTGGGCCTGTTCCAAGGCTAATGGGACTGCTGCAGCCTCTCCTGTCCCAATGCACACCAGCACAGCTGTTAATGGTCAAAAGACAGAAAGTTAGCTACAGGTAGTTCACAGTGATGTTCAAGCTAAACCTGACCCTGTCCTCACTGGTGTCAGTGTTCTGCTTTAGCTAAGCCTAGCTTGGCATCTATTTGGAATTGGGAACCCATCTGTACCTGGTTTCCCCAGATCTAAATTCATCTCCAATATAAAGCAACTCCAGAAAAATCAGTTCAGTGAGACAGGTCCTTGGGGGATTATTTATTATACTGCATGCAGGGCTGGAGGAGTGATGCTACTGTACTTTAATATTTTACCACTAGGGGTAGTAAAGCCCTGTCAGAAATATTCCACTACCCAGCCATACAGTATGCCAGGGATCATCAACTATGTATATTTTCCCCAGATTTTTTTTCCTTGAGCGGCTGGTCAGGGGACCGGAATGCGTTCCACAGGGATGCTGACCAATGTTGACTCCAATGCTTCCCATAATTTCCCATGTCAAGTTGGCCGGATGTCCTTTAGGTGGTGGACCGTTCTTGATACACACAGGAAACTGTTGACGGTGACAAACACAGCAGCCTTGCAAGTTCCTGACACACACAAACCGGTCCGTCTGGCACCTACCACCATACCCTGTTCAAAGGCACTTAAGTCTTTTGTCTTTTCCATGTACCCTCTGAATGGCACATATACCCAATTCATGTCTAAATTGTCTCAAGGCTTAAAAATCCTTCTTTAACCGGTCTCCTCCTCTTCAGCTACACTGATTGAAGTGGATTTAACAAGTGACATCAAGAAGGGATCATAACTTTCACCTGGATTCACCTGGTCAGTCTATTTCATGGAAAGAGCAGGTGTTCCTAATGTTTTGTACACTAAGCGTATATATTATGCGTGACAATACTTTGGAACAGATTTCCAAAATAAATCTAAAAATTGCTCAGAAAACTTGGGGGGCTAAATAAAATCATCCGCGGGCCGCCAGTTGAGGAACCCTGCAGTACGCTGTGGCTCTTTATTATATTGCCAATTGATCACCAAGTGTAATTATTTGTGTGTGATTTGGTCTTGGTGGATACATTGACTGTAGTGGAGAGGCGTGAACCACTGGCTGATTGAGGGAAGTTCGATAACTTAATAATTGTGTCAGTGAAGACATTGAGGAGAAAAGTAGATTTAACAAGTGACATTGAAAACTAGCATACTCCAGTGAATCTACTGAGCTGCAGGTGTAGCAGATGGTCTGTCCTGAGAGGATGTATGTAGACTGGCACTGTCCCATTTAGACCCAGAGAAAAACCTATTGTTCTATTTGGACTAGATTAGGGAAATATTCAGTGCATTTGGAAAGTATTTCCGACCCCTTGACTTTTTCCACATTTTGTTACGTTACAGCCTTATTCTAAAATGTATTAAAAATAATCATCATCAATCTACACACAATACCCCATAATGACAAAGCGAAAACAGGGTTTTAGAAATGTTTGCACATTTATTAAAAATCTAAAACCGATAACTTATTTTGATAGGTATTCAGACCTTTTGCTTTGAGACTAGAAATTGAGCTGATCTGCATCCTTTCCTGTTTCTACAACTTGATTATAGTTCACCTGTGGTAAATTCAACTGATTGGACATAATTTGGAATGGCACATACCTGTCTATACAGTCGAAGTCGGATATTTACATACACCTTAGCCAAATATATTTAAACTCAGTTTTTCACAATTCCTGACATTTAATCTTAGTAAAAATTCCCTGTCTTTGGTCAGTTAGGATCACCACTTTATTTTAAGAATGTGAAATGTCAGAATAATAATAGAGTGATTTATTTCAGCTTTTATTTCTTTCATCACATTCCCAGTGGGTCAGAAGTTTACATACATTCAATTAGTATTTTGTAGCATTGCCTTATAATTGTTTAACTTGATTCAAATGTTTTGGGTAGCCTTCCACAAGCTTCCCACAATAAGATGGGTGAATTGTGTCCCATTCCTCCTGACAGAGCTGGTGTAACTGAGTCAGGTTTGTAGGCCTCCTTGCTCGCACACGCTTTTTCAATTCTGCCCACAACTTTTCTATAGGATTGAGGTCAGGGCTTTGTGATGGCCACTCCAATACCTTGACTTTGTTGTCCTTAAGCCATTTTGCCACAACTTTGGAAGTATGCTTGGGGTCATTGTCCATTTGGAAGACCCATTTGCGACCAAGCTTTAACTTCCTGACTGATGTCTTGAGATGTTGCTTCAATATATCCACATAATTTTCCTCCCTCATGATGCCACATATTTTGTGAAGTGCACCAGTCCTTCCTGCAGCAAAGCACCCTCACAACATGATGCTGCCACCCCTGTGCATCACGGTTGGGATGGTGACTTCGGCTTGCAAGCCTCCCCTTTCTCCTCCAAAGATAACTATGGTCATTATGGCCAAACAGTTATATTTTAATTTCATCAGACCAGAGGACATTTCTCCAAAAAGTATGATCTTTGTCCCCATGTGCAGTTGCAAACCGTAGTCTGCACGTAGTCGGGATTGATTTGCACTTAACGCACCAAAGTACGTTCAACTCTAGGAGACAGAACGCATCTCCTTCCTGAGCGGTATGATGGCTGTGTGGTCCCATGTTGTTTATACTTGTGTACTATTTTTTGTACAGATGAACGTGGTACCTTAAGGCATTTGGAAATTGCTTTTCTGAGGTCTTGGCTGATTTCTTTTGATTTTCCCATGATGTCAAGCAAAGAGGCACTGGGTTTGAAGGTAGACCTTGAAATACATCCACAGGTACACCTCCAAATGACTCAAATTTGGTCAATTAGCCTATGAGAGGCTTCTAAAGCCATGACATATTTTTCTGAAATTTTCCAAGCTGTTAAAAGGCACAGTCAACTTAGTGCATGTAAACTTCTGACCCACTGGAATTGTGATACAGTGAATATACAGTTATAAGTGAAATAACCTGCCTGTAAACAATTGTTGGAAAAATGACTTGTGTCATGCACAAAGTAGATGTCCTAACCCGACTTGCCAGAACTATAGTTTGTTAACAAGACATTTGTGGAGTGGTTGAAAAATGAGTTAATGACTCCAACATACAGTGCCTTGCGAAAGTATTCGGCCCCCTTGAACTTTGCGACCTTTTGCCACATTTCAGGCTTCAAACATAAAGATATAAAACTGTATTTTTTTGTGAGAATCAACAACAAGTGGAACACAATCATGAAGTGGAACAACATTTATTGGATATTTCAAACTTTTTTAACAAATCAAAAACTGAGAAATTGGGCGTGCAAAATTATTCAGCCCCCTTAAGTTAATACTTTGTAGCGCCACCTTTTGCTGCGATTACAGCTGTAAGTCGCTTGGGGTATGTCTATCAGTTTTGCACATCGAGAGACTGACATTTTTTCCCATTCCTCCTTGCAAAACAGCTCGAGCTCAGTGAGGTTGGATGGAGAGCATTTGTGAACAGCAGTTTTCAGTTCTTTCCACAGATTCTCGATTGGATTCAGGTCTGGACTTTGACTTGGCCATTCTAACACCTGGATATGTTAATTTTTGAACCATTCCATTGTAGATTTTGCTTTATGTTTTGGATCATTGTCTTGTTGGAAGACAAATCTCCGTCCCAGTTTCAGGTCTTTTGCAGACTCCATCAGGTTTTCTTCCAGAATGGTCCTGTATTTGGCTCCATCCATCTTCCCATCAATTTTAACCATCTTCCCTGTCCCTGCTGAAGAAAAGCAGGCCCAAACCATGATGCTGCCACCACCATGTTTGACAGTGGGGATGGTGTGATCAGGGTGATGAGCTGTGTTGCTTTTACGCCAAACATAACGTTTTGCATTGTTGCCAAAAAGTTCAATTTTGGTTTCATCTGACCATAGCACCTTCTTCCACATGTTTGGTGTGTCTCCCAGGTGGCTTGTGGCAAACTTTAAACGACACTTTTATGGATATCTTTAAGAAATGGCTTTCTTCTTGCAACTCTTCCATAAAGGCCAGATTTGTGCAATATACGACTGATTGTTGTCCTATGGACAGAGTCTCCCACCTCAGCTGTAGATCTCTGCAGTTCATCCAGAGTGATCATGGGCCTCTTGGCTGCATCTCTGATCAGTCTTCTCCTTGTATGAGCTGAAAGTTTAGCGGGACGGCCAGGTCTTGGTAGATTTGCAGTTGTCTGATACTCCTTTCATTTCAATATTATCACTTGCACAGTGCTCCTTGGGATGTTTAAAGCTTGGGAAATCTTTTTGTATCCAAATCCGGCTTTAAACTTCTTCACAACAGTATCTCGGACCTGCCTGGTGTGTTCCTTGTTCTTCATGATGGTCTCTGCGCTTTTAACGGACCTCTGAGACTATCACAGTGCAGGTGCATTTATACGGAGACTTGATTACACACAGGTGGATTGTATGTATCATCATTAGTCATTTAGGTAAACATTGGATCATTCAGAGATCCTCACTGAACTTCTGGAGAGAGTTTGTTGCACTGAAAGTAAAGGGGCTGAATAATTTTGCACGCCCAATTTTTCAGTTTTTGATTTGTTAAAAAAGTTTGAAATATCCAATAAATGTCGTTCCACTTCACGATTGTGTCCCATTCTTCACAAAAAAATACAGTTTTATATCTTTATGTTTGAAGCCTGAAATGTGGCAAAAGGTCGCAAAGTTCAAGGGGGCCGAATACTTTCGCAAGGCACTGTAAGTGTATGTAAACTTCCGACTCCAACTGTATACGGTCCCACAGTTGTCAGAGCAAAAAACAAGCTGTGAGGTCAAAGGAATTGTCAGAGCTCCAGAGTTCCTCTGTGGGGATGGGAGACCCTTCCAGAAGGACAACCATCTCTGCAGCACTCCAGAACAAGAATAGACTGACAAGTTTCAGAAAAGTCTTTATTTCTGACCATTTTGAGCCTGTAATCGAACCCACAAATGCTGATGCTCCAGATACTCAACTAGTCTAAAGAAGGCCAGTTTTATTGCTTCTTTAATCAACACCATAGTTTTCAGCTGTCCTAACATAATTGCAAAAGGGTTTTCTGAACGTAGCCCAGCAGATGTCATTTGTATCTATACACATATGAAAGCAATACGTTTTCTCCCTTAAAGTAAGAGAGTTTCTCACCTATTGGCATGTGTATGTTTACATGTACAGGTGTGGATGTGCACGTTCATTTGTTTGGTTACTATACCATATGAAGCCTCAGCACAACCATCATACGGCACGATACTAACCACTTGAGGAGTGAGACATGAGTCGAGTCACCTTCAATGTTGCATTGATATTCCAGTCAGCCAGTTGATGATGTCATTAGTTCACAGAGCTGGGTGGCAACCTTGCCTGCAGTCAACTTTTTAATCTTCCAACCTAACCAAAGTTCCACCAACGCGATTAGACAAAAAGAGTCTGGCTTGTACCTCTTTTTCTCTCATTATGGCTATTTGCCTTTCACAGTAATGGTATTTCTGTTTCCTGGCGAGGTACATTATACCCAAAGAATTGTACATAACTTCAACAGGATATTACCTGCATGTGCCTCACAGGTGTTTCAGAAAAGTGGTTCCCTTATGCATCTTGTCTGGGAACCACTTTTGCCCCTTTTTTGAGGGGGCTTGTCATTATTTGTCTGTCTGTGTACTCTGTATAACATTAACATCATTACTCAGTGGTGAACAGGCTGTACAACCTATGCTATAACTAAATGTAGTATTTTACAGTCAAGTTTCATGGTAATGTAGTAGTTTTGATGCCTAAAAACACAAGCTAGGAAGAACTTTAAATGTTAGGCTTAAACGCCATGACTTTTCTGATGAATTATTGGTGGGTGTCACCAGTGTGTGCGTACTTGAATGCGTAAGTGTGCGTACTGTGTGTGCTTACAGTATGTGTGATTGAGGAGGTGTAGTTCAGAAATCACCTCCGCGACCTGCCCATAGTGACTTGGCAGATGTGAGGTGTGGAACAGCTGCTCAACTCTAAATCGGGCCGCCCATCCTTCTCCCATCCTCCCCTCTCTGCCTTTGCGTTCCTGTGGAGTGCAATGTCAGCCACGCTGGAGTAATCATTCATTATCCACAGCCTCATCCAGCATCCCTCTACCTCGCTCTCTCTCTTTCGCTCTATTTCTACAGTTCCCCGTCTATCCCTCTCTACCTATTCCCGTCTTCCCATTGCTCCTACAGAAGGTCGAAAAGAACAGAATGGTCTGTGTTTGCATCTCTGCACATATGTCTGCACCTGTGTGTGGGAGTGGCCGATGCGTGTGGTGTTATACTGTACACAACCAGATAGGATGGGGAGTAGCAACCCAAAGTCGGCGGTTCTGTGTCTATAAATAAGTGGTGTGGGTTATTTGGGAGCCGGTGGGTAAATATGTGGAGTGGTAAGTCACTCATTTGACTGAGTGTAAATACCAGCTTGAGGTCCTGGTGGAGATCAGTGCTTTAAACAGAGAGAGGGGGGGTGAAAACAGGGGTGGAAAAATAAGAGCTGCACTGACCCACTTCTACTCCTTACAGACCCTTGGGGGTGTGTAGTGTGTGTGTATGAGGAAGTGTTTGGAGTGGGAGCATTGTCTTCCTGTGTGTGTGCACTTGCACAGTTGGTGTGCAAGCATGCTCCTGTATGCTTCACATTTCCCTTCACTAAGATCACCATATCCCACCTCTCCATTTCCAACACACTCTAGCTATGATTTAATATCATATTCCCTGCACTTTGTTCCAGGGAATGCAGTCAGTGCCAGCACTCTTTATTAACTTGCAGGGAAGGATACAGATTGCCTCCATACACGCTAAGACAGCCAATCCCTCATCACAGAGCAGTCGAACCCCCATTCCAGGTCCCAGTCACGACCTCATTACATGAACCAGTGGGCTTTTCCATTGCCACATGTCAGATAGGACGTTAGTACAGACCGTTAGTGCTGGTGTAGATTGAGCTGTGGCCTGTGGTCCCTGGATTCATGTGAAGGGGTTCACACACCGTAACACACATCCCTGACCTGTTCCACTGTAGCTGTAGTACTGTAATAAATTATGAGCTCTGCTGCATTGGCTATAAAATAGTAGTTGTCCATACAAAATCACTAGGTCATTTGAAAGTACTGTGTCCATAGTCACTTGGCCATAAGAAATCAGTTGAATTTACAGTCCCGATAACCCTATAACTGATACCTGCAATATGGACAAACAAATAATGCTTAGCGCCCTACCTATACACACACACACACACTTCTCAATAGCTTGTGGTGGTCTGTGACGGATGGCTGGTCATTAGTCGTCCTTACATAGATCAGCCTGTCTCAGTCAGCCTCTGTTTACATTGATCCACAGGGTGAGAGCACTGATTGAATTCGGCCGGCCGCCCAGCCGTGTGTCTGTTGTGCGCGTGTGCCTCATCAACCTTGTAGCTTTCAAAGTGCAATGTGTGTGTTCATGCAAGGGTCTGTTCCTGACAGTGTGCTCAGACCGTGTCTTTGATACCCTTGTTACTTTGAAGGATATTCAAACTATCGATGCTGAGTATGAGCTGCCTGGATATTTGGTATTCAGTACACACCCCACAGTTTTGCAGTGCAGGCAGCGTGAACAGACTAAATTGAGCTGGAATATGCAGGGGGAGAATTCATGACAAAATCGGTCACTTGCAATTTTGTCTTTGATACTTCAGCCACAGCCTTTTTACTATTCCCAAATATCACTGGAGGATTGAGATATGGGAGAGAGGGCTGAACCCGGTCCTGAGGTAACAGGAGTTTGCAGTAGCAGGGTTTGTCTTCGTATTGACAATGGAGATTCATCTGTGGGGCAGAGCGGTTTTGGACAAACCCGGCATTTCAGCAACTAATGGTAGCTGTGTCACTGCTGCTCCCAGGCAACAATTAACACGGATGAATCACATTGATTTACACCCCTCTCTCTCTCCTGGCTAGTGCTCTGTTCCTCGGTTCTTTTTCTCTTTTTTGCTCTCTGCCTCTCTACCTGTGATACATCGATTGATCTTAGGCTAAATCTCATTAATAGGGTGCATCCTCTCACCTCTCTGTCCTACAGGCCACGGTGAAGATGTCCTGTATTCATTAATGACCAGCGTGGTCTTCTGAGTCTTCAGACTGTAGCTTTTGTTCCAGCTTCAACACTACTTGAACAACCTGCAATAGGGAACTAACAAGCCTGCTTCTGTGTACCCTTATACACGTGCTTTTTGCTGCAGCAGGACTCCAGCCCAACCTCCTTTACTCCTCCACATAGAGACTACTAGTACGACAGTGGCCGTGTGGAAGAGGTAGCACTTCCACCAGCCGCCACCGAGAGGCGCTGCCGCTCAACCCCTGGCACTTGAACTCTCGGACAGGCGACAGCGTCAGCTGCTCACTTTGGTGCCAGCATGTAAAAGTAGCCAGATCTGCTCAGCTGTCTCTTCTTCAAACCACTGCAGTTCGACTTTACCACCCAAACTCCCCCTCTCAACATATCTCTCTCTCTCTAAGGGTTCCAAAAGGGTGTTTCGGCTGTCCCCATAGGACAGGTATTCCCAAACTGGGGTACTCCAAATAAAAATGTAATTCACATTTATATTTTCCAACGGGGCTATACATTTGGGTGAGGTTTTTTCTCGCCAGAGTAGTATCACATTAACCGTTACTCTCTCGCGAGAATTCCACTAACTGTCCGTATTGGGGCCAAACGTAGCTGCTGCTCATGTTGGTATCTGTACTGGTGGAGCAAAAGCCATGACAGGGAGACATAGTGGAGTGGTAACGCGCGTGCAAGCAGTTGCTCCCGACACCACTTGGGTACACTGCAGCATCCACCCAGGGGCTCTTGCTGCCAAGGGAATGCCTGACAGCTTGAAAGACATTTTGGACACTACAGTGAAAATGGTTAACTTTGTTAAAGCAAGGCTAATGAACTCTCATGTATTTTCTGCACTATGCAATGATATGGGCAGCGACTATGTAACGCTTTTACAACATACAAAAGTTTGCTGATTATCAAGGGGCAAAGTATTTACACTTTTTTATTAATTGAGAGACGAGCTTAAAGTTTTCTTTACTGACCATAATTTTCACTTGTCTGACCGCTTGCATGATGAGTTTCTCACACGACTGGCCTATATGGGTGTTTTTTTCTCGCCTGAATGATCTGAATCTTGGATTACAGGGACTCTCCGCAAATATATTCAATGTGCGGGACAAAATTGAGGCCATGATTAAGAAGTTGGAGCTCTTCTCTGTCTGCATTAACAAGGACAACACACAGGTCTTTCCATCATTGTAGGATTTTTTGGTGTGCAAATTAATTCAAGCTGTTAAATGTTAAATGTGATATAGCGAAGCACCTGAGTGAGTTGGGTACACAATTACCCAGGTACTTTCCCCAAACGGATGACACTAACAACTGGATTCGTTATCCCTTTCATGCCCTGCCTCCAGTCCACTTACCGACATCTGAACAAGAGAGCCTCATCAAAATTGCAACAAGCGGTTCTGTGAAAATTTAATTTAATGAGAAGCCACTGCCAGATATCTGGATGGGCTGCGCTCAGTGTACCCTGCCTTGGCAAATCGTGCCGTTAAGACACTGATGTCCTTTGCAACCACGTACCTATGTGAGAGTGGATTCTCAGCCCTCACTAGCATGAAAACGGAATACAGGCACAGACTGTGTGTGGGAAATGATTTAATACTGAGAATCTCTCCAATACAACCCAACATTGCAGAGTTATGTGCATCATTTCAAGCACACCCTTCTCATTAATCTGTTATTCACCATTTTTGATGAACAAATAAGGTTTTATATGTAAGATGGTTAAAAATAAGAGCAAAATGATTGATTATTATTATTTGTGCCCTGGTCCTATAAGAGCTCTTTGTCACTTCTCACGAGCCGGGTTGTGACAACAACTCACACTCATTCTTATGTTTAATAAATGTATCATATAGTGTGTGTGTGGCAGGCTCACAATGATGGCAAAAATCAACATTTGAGAGTGCGCTGACCCTGGTGCTAGAGGGGGTACGCAGCTGGAGGTTGAATGTTTTGAAGGGGTATGGGGCCATAAAAAGTTTGGGAACCACTTCCATAGGAGAACCCTTTTTGATTCCAGGTAGAACCCTCTGGTTCTACATGAAACCCCACAAAGTTATATCTGAAACCAAAATGGATCTACCTGGAATCAAAAAGTGTACTTCAAAGGGTTCTCCTACGGGGGCAGCCGAAGAACCCTTTTAGGTTCAAGATAGCACCATTTGTTCTTAGAGTGTACAGGTATGATTCCTGTGTTCTCTCTGTTATATTTAGAGATGAAAGGTGAGTCTGTCAATCTCCTACATTGATTAACAGCAACAGCGTGTGGGTGGAGGAGAAGGTAATTGACAGGTGTAGGTGTTGAGTTTATGAATTGATGCTTTGTTAAACCAATTTTGAACCTTTGGAAAAACAAATAAAAAACCTATATTCAACCCGTGAGTAACAGTGTGTGGGCTAGTCTGAGTAAAGCTGAGGGAAGGTTTCCGACAAATCATTCTGTATTCAGCTGAAGCCATCCAGTTACATGCATCTTGTGGGCTTATTGAGCTCTATTATACAGATCAGAGGGATTGGTAAAGATACACTATGTAGGTTAAAACATCACATTTGCCACTGTTGCTTTAATCACATTCACAGATAATGTCACGTTTAGATGGTACGAGGTAGACTGCATACCGGAAGTCATTGTTTTCAATGAGAGAGCGACGGTAAATGCCGTTGAGGCTGTCGGTGAATGCTGTCAGCCGCCACGGGAGACGGGACTTGGCGTGGCGTTGATTTCTTCCGGATGTTGATTTGCACTGATTGTTTACTAAAATCACCATAGCAACATATACCGTCGTCCTGGCTTGCTTTTGCCGTGACCCTCTTTCTTGTCCCGCTATGCCGACAGGTATGACAGCGTCTAAACGCAGCGTAGCCCTGTGTATTCCTCACTTGTTTCTTATGGTACATTTTCAGCAATGCTTTTACAGCGGTGAGAGCGGTCTCTCGCTCTCGGTCTCTCTAGGTCTGTCTCTCTCTCTAGGTCTGTCTCTCTCTAGGTCTGTCTCTCTCTCTAGGTCTGTCTCTCTCTCTAGGTCTGTCTCTCTCTAGGTCTGTCTCTCTCTCTAGGTCTGTCTCTCTCTAGGTCTGTCTCTCTCTCTAGGTCTGTCTCTCTCTCTAGGTCTGTTTCTCTCTCTAGGTCTGTCTCTCTCTAGGTCTGTCTCTCTCTCTAGGTCTGTCTCTCTCTAGGTCTGTCTCTCTCTCTAGGTCTGTCTCTCTCTAGGTCTGTCTCTCTCTAGGTCTGTCTCTCTCTAGGTCTGTCTCTCTCTCTAGGTCTGTCTCTCTCTCTAGGTCTGTTTCTCTCTCTAGGTATGTCTCTCTCTCTAGGTCTGTCTCTCTCTCTAGGTCTGTCTCTCTCTCTAGGTCTGTCTCTCTCTCTAGGTCTGTCTCTCTCTAGGTCTGTCTCTCTCTAGGTCTGTCTCTCTCTCTAGGTCTGTCTCTCTCTCTAGGTCTGTCTCTCTCTCTAGGTCTGTCTCTCTCTCTAGGTCTGTCTCTCTCTCTAGGTCTGTTTCTCTCTCTAGGTCTGTTTCTCTCTCTAGGTCTGTCTCTCTCTCTCTAGGTCTCTCTCTCGCTCTCGGTCTCTCTAGGTCTCTCTCTCTCTAGGTCTCTCTCTCTCTAACACTTCACTTAAAAGCTCTGTGCTGGGGCAAAACAATGGAAAGCGTGGAATACCATGGCATGAGAGATAATCTCTGATCGCAGTTCCCCTTTAACCTGTCATGATATTGAAAGGGAAATCTCATTTGCGTGTGGCAGGGCAGGAACGGTGTCAGTAAGCGGATTAGGGTAATACACCCGGCTGCCTGTCACATTGGCCTCTCAGGGGATCCTGGCAAAGAAAAATGGGCCAGGGGGACAACCTGTTGTCAGACCTCACCGTTAGATAGAGTTTTCCCTGCCTGACAGCTGGAGAGACGGGCACAACGATATATCTCTTATCTTGTGTTTAATCTCCTGTATATATCACTCTCTTTTCTCCTATTGAATCCTATATATTTCTAGCTTTCTTTTGTTTTGTCGATCACTCTCTCCCTGTCTGTCTCTTGTAGATGTATAGTTCAACTCCCAGACATCGAAGGGTTAATCTGATCTAAATTGCCTCCCCATGTCCAGCTGTTGAATGACTTCCTGAGGCAGAGAAGTAACTATACCTTTCCTTGAAATGCAGTCTGACTTAGAATGAGATCTAAGAAGTCCTGAGGTGTTTCATTGTGTCCAGGGCTGATTGGTAATGTCGTCTAATTGATCTTTCTTTTTAGTGTTCTTCTTGGCCCTGACGCCATCCTCAGTTTCCTCTTCTTCATCTTCATTTCCTCAGTGACATGGCTACTGCACGGGACGACTGCAATGCAGCTAACACAATGAACAGCTAAACAAGTTTGATATAAAGATGAAAGGGTTGCTACTTACTAAAGGTCTTGTCTTGTCAGGCAGGCCTGGCTGTTTAAGAGTTGAAAGTGTTTCTCTGTTGTCATGAGTGAGATGAGGCCAGAGAGCAGAGCGCTGAACACTGGGCTTCTTCTGACAGCTTAGAGAAATGCTTTGCTCACCTCCTGTCTCAGTCCGGATACTGCAGACCGGAGGGAGAGCAGGGAGAGAGAGCAGAGAGAGAGAGTGAGTGAGTGAGAGAGATGGATAGAGTGAGAGAAAGGGAAAAGGAGAGAGAGTCTATGCTCTGATCCTCCTGGCCTTTCAACAGAACCAGGCACGCAAAGCAAAGAGAATTTCAAAACATGTAGATGCAGTAGAAACAAACACGCATATACTGTAAGCCTACATATACACACACAGACATTCACCCATAAGGATTATACAGAATACCCACACATTTACGGAGAACACAACACAGCCCACACGCATGCCACTGTGTGGAGCTGACATATAGTCCTAACGTACTGTGACATGCAAAATGAATACGTTTCCATCAAGCCCAGCTGTCTCTTGTAAACAGTAGTGTCTTGCCCATGTACTGTAGCTCCATGCTTTAGCCCCTTTAACAGGCGCTTTCCATTGGGCATTAGCCCTCATATCTCACCTCACTCTCACACATTCCCTTAGCATGAGGCCCGGGGCTGCAGGTGAACAAATGGCAATCAAAGCCCTCTGTGCGTCAATTTAATAAATATAACATTGGCTTCGAAGCCTTGCATTTAATCTAAGAGCAGTGTGGTAATATCCGCTATGTTATAGCACTGGGTCAGCAGTAAGAGACTAGAGAAATTAATCTTAGAAGCTAGAGGTGGTACTGCTAGTTTGGATATCAGGTCCCTGCCTCTGTGTCTGTATGAGCCAGCACTGTTGTCACTGTCTCACCCTAAAAACAAAGACATTGACACTTCAGTTGACTAGCACAGACATAATTGGACGCCCTGGTTGTGTTTCGTAGGTCCAAAGTGTAAATCAGGCAGCTAGACAGAGACCTCCTGGTCAAGCCACCACGTGTCCTCGCGGGCCATTTCCCCTCTGTCTGGCATGCACGTACACACACACACACGCAGGTTGGCGTTTATTGTCATGAATCTTGCCCTGGAGGCAGAACTGAGCGATTTCTGTGAGATGGGACAGCTGCAAAGTCAAAATTGTCTATCGTAAAAATTCATGAAAACAAACATTTGCTTTTTTGGTTATAATTTAAGGTTAGGCATAAGGGTTAAGCAGTGTGGTTAGGTTTAAAATGAGATTTTATGACTTTATGGCTGTGCCAGCTAGTGACCACTCTGCAGAGTTGCCTCCAGGGCAAGATTCATGGCAATAAATGCCAACCTGCCACACACACTACACTGTACTGCCTCCGAGACCAGGGTGACAGGCAATTAGTGGTGTTTTTAATGGCTGTCTGTGGGTGTGATGCGGCCCCATCCCCCAGCAGTCCCATGTCACAGCCCATCCTGATAACCGTATGACCACTGGAGCACTGTGGCAGTGTGGGCCAGGCTGGGCAGTCTGAACATTAGTATTTCAAAAGATATTCAGCCATGGGGATGGTTGGATAGATTGGGTGGATGGAACACACAAGATATACTGTATAAGTCTGTACTGTAACAGAACACATACTGTACAGTGTATGCCAAACTCTCACACGCGCATACAATGTACTTCTATCCAAAATGTTGCAGCTTATTTTGTATGTAAGCTAATGGATTTATCACCCAGTCAAAGCTTTACTCATCAGTAAATGTGGTTTACCGCAGCACCGTGAGACAGAGAATAGCAGTCTGACAGGTTTTTGTTATTGAGTGCAGTAATCCCCAGCAATTAAGAGAAATTAGATGTATGTCTTTTTATGGGGAGATAATGTTCCTCTCTCCCACTGAAAAGCTGATTCTTTTTGAAAGCCTGCTTCTTTCAATCAGGGTGAGAAGTCTGAGATGCATTTGTGTCTATTGTATTATCCATGAAACAAGGATTCCGTTCTTGTTTCCTCTCCTCTGAAACTAGGCTGGCAACTTCTTTGCCCAGCACTTCATCATGGCTCGCAACACAAGTAATGTTGATTATGCTAGCCCAGTACGTACACTATACATACAAAAGTATTCCAATTAGTGGATTCGGCCATTTCAGCCACACCAGTTGCTGCTGGTGTATACAATTGAGCACACAGCCATGCAATCTCCATAGACAAACATTGGCAGTCGAATGGCCTTACTGAAGAACTCAGTGACTTTCAACGTGGCATTGGTGTAAAGCTCATGATGAATCATGCTTCACCATCTGGCAGTCCGACGATCAAATCTGTGTTTGGCAGGAGAACACTACCTGCCAGAATGTATGTACCAACTGTAAAGTTTGGTGGAGGAGGAATAATGGTCTGGGCCTTTTTCATGGGTCGGGCTAGTCCCCTTAGTTCCAGTGAAGGGAAATCTTAATGCTACAGTATACAATGGAATTCTAGACGATTCTGTGCGTCCAACTTTGTGGCAACAGTTTGGCCCTTTCCTGTTTCAGCATGACAATGTCCCCATGCACAAAGCAAGGTCCATACAGAAATAGTTTACCGAGAGGAACTTGACTGGCCTGCACAGAGCCCTGACCTCAACCCCATTGAACATCTTTGAATTGGAACGCCAACCTCACTATTGCTCTTGTGGCTGAATGGAAGAAAGTCCCCGCAGCAATGTTCCAACATCTAGTGGAAAGCCTTCCTAGAAGAGTGAAGGCTGTTATAGCAGCAATGTTCCGACATCTAGTGGAAAGCCTTCCTAGAAGAGTGAAGGCTGTTATAGCAGCAATGTTCCGACATCTAGTGGAAAGCCTTCCTAGAAGAGTGGAGGCTGTTATAGCAGCAATGTTCCAACATCTAGTGGAAAGCCTTCCTAGAAGAGTGAAGGCTGTTATAGCAGCAATGTTCCGACATCTAGTGGAAAGCCTTCCTAGAAGAGTGCAGGCTGTTATAGCAGCAAAGAAGGGACCAACTCCATATAAATGCCCTTAATTTTAGAATGAGATGTGGGGCGAGCAGGTGTCCACATACTTTAGGTGAACACCTTGATGCCAGTTTTCTAGGAGTTTAGATTTAAGGGGGTTCTAATGTAATGGCTGTGACAGAAGTGGTTTTTGCTTTGGTGGTAGTGGCAGAGGTGTGTGTTCAGAGGTGTGTGTTCAGCCATGGTTAAGGAGATGGATTGACGGTGTGTGATTATGTTAGGGGAACCATTGTGAGTACAGTTGGAACTGGGAGGCATAAAACAGAGGGCAGCACTGGAAACGGTGGCTCAGTATGTGTGTGTGTGTGTGTGCACTCCAGCGCCCCTTTTTGTGGGTTTGCCTGCATGGCAAGACTTCAAAGCCAGCCGTGTGTGTGTGTGTGAGACCTTAATGAGGACGAGGCTCCGTGTTGGGTTCTCCCCCAGCGCATAGAACAACAGGCTGTAGAGAATACCTTTTACCACACCATAGTAGGGAGTAGTGGGTAAACAAACTGTCAGGTTACAGCATACACCCTGTTGTTTATGTGGCGTAACTTCCCTTCCCTAACCCCTATAGCATACTGTCATGTCACAGTATGCTGCATCATACTGTATTGTACAAACCCTTTTTGGAAGGTGATGTTAAGGAGAAACACCTGCTGACGGTGAGTCACAGAATCCTCTCTGACATATAGGCTGCCCTGTTGCCGTCATCCTCGTCTCTGCTTGCTCCCGTCACCCGTCAAACTCGCCCCCAATTGAGACTGTCCCACATACAACCACCTCACTCCTGCCACCGCTCCTGTTTAAGTCCCAGCCTCCGGGGGAGAATGGTGGGAAAAGGGCTTGTAGTATACACCTGCCCTGTGTTATTCTGAAAGCACTATAGAGTCAGAGTTTCACAGGCTGACCTTCAATCCATGTAGGGGATTGAGTGCAAGTGTGTACTCAGCACTATGTGACAATATGAAGCGGGGGGAGGAGTGGGAGTAGACCCTCCACTCTGATGTAATGGCTTCCATGGTGTGGGGGGTATTCTGTTGTCAGCAGTTTACACATTTTACTGCTCTCACATGTTGTATGTGGCTACATAGGAGTCAATGCTATAGACTGCAGAGATTGCTGGTGGACCCTGAAAGAACCAGTGACTTGGGCTCTCTGCCTCTTTGAAGTGAAAGTTTGTTTCCCCAGTGAGTAAAACAAGTTAAGACATGAGAAAATCAATAACTCTGTCCAGTCTCCTGCTACACTAATTACCGTTACCTGTGTGCATACGTGTGAATTCCAGCATGTGCGTGTACATGAATATATAGGCCTATGTGTAATTACAGCAGTTTGACTTTCCTCCCCCATGATGCTAAATGGGGATCCTCTGTGAGCTGTGTGTGGGTGAGTTAAGTAACCCTGGGCTTGTCTCCTATAGATAACAGCCCAGTCTTTATCAGTCCAGCCGCTGCTACAGCATCATACACACTTCTGAGATATCAGCAGTGCCTCAGGTGCCCAGTCCTTCACTCCTCACAGTAGAAGACATTCTATCATCAAACCATACACGTCATCAAACCAACAGTGTTTCCCAACCCTGAAAAGGTGTACTGTTGGGAAACTGAGTCACTGGCTTACTAGGGCTCTTTCATACCGTCCCTAGGAGGGATGCGTCACTTGAGTGGGTTGAGTCACTGATGTGATCTTCCTGTCTGGGTTGGTGCCCCTCCTTGAGTTGTGCTGTGGCGGAGATCTTTGTGGGCTATACTTGGCCTTGTCTCAGGATGGTAAGTTGGTGGTTGAAGATATCCCTCTAGTGGTGTGGGGGCTGTGCTTTGGCAAAGTGGGTGGGGTTATATCCTTCCTGTTTGGCCCTGTCCGGGGGTGTCATCGGATGGGGCCACAGTGTCTCCTGACCCCTCCCGTCTCAGCCTCCAGTATTTATGCTGCAGTAGTTTGTGTCGGGGGGCTAGGGTCAGTTTGTTATATCTAGAGTACTTCTCCTGTCCTATCCGGTGTCCTGTGTGAATTTAAGTATGCTCTCTCTAATTCTCCCTTTCGGAGGACCTGAGCCCTAGGACCATGCCTCAGGACTACCTGACATGATGACTCCTTGCTGTCCCCAGTCCACCTGGCCGTGCTGCTGCTCCAGTTTCAACTGTTCTGCCTGTGATTATTATTATTTGACCATGCTGGTCATTTATGAACATTTGAACATCTTGGCCATGTTCTGTTATAATCTCCACCCGGCACAGCCAGAAGAGGACTGGCCACCCCACATAGCCTGGTTCCTCTCTAGGTTTCTTCCTAGGTTTTGGCCTTTCTAGGGAGTTTTTCCTAGACACCGTGCTTCTACACCTGCATTGCATAGCACTTTGAGATATCAGCTGATGTACGAAGGGCTATATAAATACATTTGATTTGATTTGGATTTGATTTGATACTGTTGGGGGTACTCGAGGACCAGGGTTGGGAAACACTGATTGAAAGCGCCCAAGACCTTTCCATTTTTGGGAGCCAAATTGACATAAATACTGTCCTATATTGAGTTGAACTACATTTGAACAGTATGATAATAAACTTAAACTGTCTTTACAATTACGATTTCAAACTGAAGACGGCTCATATAGAGTTGAAGTCGGAAGTTTACATACACTTAGGTTGGAGTCATTAAAACAACATTTTCAACCACTCCACAAATGAACAAACTATAGTTTTGGCCTGTTGGTTAGGACGTCTACTCTTTGCTTCAAGCCACACCGACAAGAATCTTGAAGAACGTTTTGAGGAAACGTGTCGTTAAATACAAACCATTACCATGGAATATCTACATAGGCGTACAGAAGCCCATTATCAGCAACCATCACTCCTGTGTTTCAATGGCACGTTGTGTTAGCTAATCCAAGTTTATCATTTTAAAAGGCTAATTGATCATTAGAAAACCCTTTTGCAATTATGTTAGGACAGCTGAAAACTATGGTGTTGATTAAAGAAGCAATAAAACTGGCCTTCTTTAGACTAGTTGAGGATCTGGAGCATCAGCATTTGTGGGTTCGATTACAGGCTCAAAATGGTCAGAAATAAAGACTTTTCTGAAACTCGTCAGTCTATTCTTGTTCTGGAGTGCTGCAGAGATGGTTGTCCTTCTGGAAGGGTCTCCCATCCCCACAGAGGAACTCTGGAGCTCTGACAATTCCTTCGACCTCACAGCTTGTTTTTTGCTCTGACAACTGTGGGACCGTATACAGTTGGAGTCGGAAGTTTACATACACTTATGTTGGAGTCATTAAAACTTGTAAACAAACTATAATTTTGGCAAGTCGGGTTAGGACATCTACTTTGTGCATGACACATGTCATTTTTCTAACAATTGTTTACAGACAGATTACTTATCTGTATCACAATTCTAGTGGGTCAGAAGTTTACATTACACTAAGTTGACTGTGCCTTTTAACAGCTTGGAAAATTCCAGAAAATGATGTCATGGCTTTAGAAGCTTCTCATAGGCTAATTGACATCATTTGGGTCAATTGGAGGTGTACCTGTGGATGTATTTCAAGGCCTACCTTCAAACTCAGTGCCTCTTTGCTTGACATCATGGGAAAATCAAAAGAAATCAGCCAAGACCTCAGAAAATAAATTGTAGACCCCAACAAGTCTGGTTCATCCTTGGGAGCAATTTCCAAACGCCTGAAGGTACCACGTTCATCTGTACAAACAATAGTACGCAAGAATAAACATCATGGGACCACGCAGCCGTCATACCGCTCAGGAAGGAGACGTGTTCTGTCTCCTAGAGATGAACGTACTTTGGTGCAAAAAGTGCAAATCAATCCCAGAACAACAGTAAAAGACCTTGTGAAGATGCTGGAGGAAACAGATACAGAAGTATCTATATCCACAGTAAAACAAGTCCTATATCGACCACGTGAAAGGCTGCTCAGCAAGGAAGAAGCCACTGCTCCAAAACCGCAATAAAAAAGCCAGACTGCGGTTTGCAACTGCACATTGGGACAAAGATCATACTTTTTGGAGAAATGTCCTCTGGTCTGATGAAGCAAAAATATAACTGCTTGGCCATAATGACCATCGTTATGTTTAAAGGAAAAAGGGGGAGGCTTGTAAGCCGAAGAACACCATCCCAACTGTGAAGCATGGGGGTGGCAGCATCATGTTGTGGGGGTGCTTTGCTACAGGAGGGACTGGTGCACCTCACAAAATAGATGGCATCATGAGGGAGGAAAATTATGTGGATATATTGAAGCAATATCTCAAGACAACAGTCGGGAAGTTAACACTTGGTCGCAAATGGGTCTTCCAAATGGACAATGACCCCAAGCATTCTTCCAAAGTTGTGGCAAAATGGCTTAAGGACAACAAAGTCAAGGTATTGGAGTGGCCATCACAAAGCCCTGACCTCAACCCTATAGAACATTTGTGGGCAGACCTGAAAAAGTGTGTGCGAGCAAAGAGGCCACAATTCACCCAACTTCTTGTGGGAAGCTTGTGGAAGGCTACCTGAAACGTTTGACCCAAGTTAAACAATTTAAAGGCAATGCTACCAAATATTAATTGAGTGTATGTAAACCTATGACCCGCTGGGAATATGATGAAAGAAAGAAATGCTGAAATAAATCATTCTCTCTACTATTATTCTGGCATTTCACCTTTTTAAAATTAAATGGTGATCCTTAACTGACCTAAGACTGGGCCTTTTTACTAGGATTAAATGTCAGGAATTGTGAACAATTGAGTTTAAATGAATTTGGCTAAGGTGTATGTAAACTTCCGACTTCAACTGTATTTATTTTGGTCCATATGCACATGGTGTGTGTGTGTGTGTGTGTCAGTGTCTTTTTTCCCTGTATGGGTTCCAGCAGATGGGATAGTAAATCTACAGTAAGGAAGCATATAGCCATGACTCTGACCTTAACCAATCGCCTTCCTCAATTTGTCTCAATTTGTCATTTTCATTGTTTCCTGCATCTAGTCTAGCTGGTACTTTTTATATGGCTGCCGCGAATCTCTGACACCATTCTCTCTTTCTACTCTTCATTCACTATTCCCTTCTTCTCCTTCCTTATTCCTCCCTCCCGCTATTGCACTTTCTCTACTGTCCCCGTCTTTCGCTGTCCTTTTACTCTATTTGGAAAGCTTTTTAAATGTCACTTCTCTCTCACTGTTTTCCCTCTCTGCCCCTCCCTCTTCCCCACTCCCCCTCTCTCTGTCTCTCTAGTCTCTCTTAGCCTATGCGGAGTCGCCAGAACACGTCCGGCTTTCAGGGATACAATAGTTTCAACCTAACTTCCGGTTCCCCTGGTCACCTGCTACGCTAGGTTAACTCTCTCTAAATCTCTTTTGGTCTTCTCAGTTCTCCCCCAATCTCTTAAGCTTTCATCCCTCATTTCCCCCTCTCTCCTTCTCTTCTTCTCTTGTGGTCATACCCAGCGGTAGGTCAGTAAGTTGCAGAGAGAGGACCATTCCACACTGTGGTGTTGTTCCCTCTCTTCCAAGAGAGGGAGTGTTAGCCCCAGTCGCCAGCCTGCGCCTGATCCTTCCCCTCTCTCCTCCTCCAGCTTCTCCCCATCCTCCTCCTCCTCCTTCCCAGCTTACTCATTTGCCGCCTCCTCCTGCTCTTCCTCCTACTCCTCCCCCTCCTCCTCTACCTTCCCTTCCTCTTCTCACCTTCACTGTCACATCTTCCAATCCCGCCCTTCTCCCTCTCTCCCTTGTTCCATGCCACAGTGTCAGTTTCTCCTGTGTCTCTATTAGCGTCCCCCTCTCCTCCCCCCATCCCTCAACCCCCTGGAGCAGAGCGATACTGCTGATGCATCACCACCTGGGATAATTTGTTTAAATGACAGATTAGGAGGGTAACTGGATTTGTGGCTGATACTGTATGTAGTGTCTGTTACCGATCTAATAAAGCCCAATATCCCTCTCTTGTCCCCTGCCTCCCTTCCTCTATTCCGCCCTCCCCCCTTGGCGAGAGCTGCTGATTTCAGCTCTGTGTCTCCATCAGTGAGGAAGAGGGGAACGGAGAGAGAGAGAGGTTAGTCTCTAGGGCAGTAATACACTGGGAGCCAGGCGCCAGGAAGGCCCCCGTATTTAATTGAATTCCGGGGTCCGGGGAGGCTGCTGGGTTTGGCGAGGCGCTCATTGATTCATTGATCGGCACGGAGGGGCTTTAAAAATGTGCCTGGCTGCCGCAGCCAATCAATCAAACAATCACGCCTCTCCCTTTAGCCTGGCGTCGCTCCATTTAAGTCTAACCTCCCAGCCGGCTGCTGTAAGTCTCAAATGAATAACTTCTCACCACACCAGCCTGCCTGCTCCTCATCCCACTACAGTCCAGGTCCCCGTAAAGAACCTATATACTCAGTCCAGGTCCCCGTAAACCAACTGACCCTTTGAATAACTAACACTGGAGCCTAAGTCCCCACTTTGGACTGTGTGTGTAAGAAGCCTGCTAAGGGAGTGTCTGCAGTATCTCAGGCTGCTATCAATAGACACGAGTACTGCACACAGGGCGGAGTGAGGGATGCACCAGACGAGGGAGGAGAGGAGTCACGTACTGTGGCCTAACCTGCAGTGCCTTCCCTTTCTCTCTTTCTCCATCTCTCTCTCTTTCTCCCTCTCTCTCCCCCCTCTTCCTAGAAAACAATCTCGTATGGCAGTTAAACAATGTCCTACAATGTCGGCAGGCGGATTATTCCACGTTTATCGCTCCGTGACTGGAATTCCACCGCAGGTCCCGAGTAGCCATATGGCATTATCAATGTTGCTCACCATGGCAACCCTGTCACCTTAAGACTGCGCCTCCCTGGCACACTGCCTGAGTGGGCATCTGTCAGAGGTGACTAGTGGGTTCTCTCTCTTTCTCTCTTTCACCTCCATCCCTTCTTCACTCCCCTCGGTTCTGTAATTTTGTGCAGAAACGTGCAGAGATGGAGACAGATGATGAGTCTCTATCGATTGGGATGGACAGTATCCCGCCTCATATTTCCTGATGCCCTTGTAACTTTTGCCGTAGTCAGGAGACGGCTAGGAGGGATAAATCCCAAACTGTCTATTTTACCAACGTGTCCTTAAGCTTTCAAAATGTCTCCCTCTGATTTGTGACCTTGACGATGGACGCAGGAGAGGGTGGCAGGACAGGACGAGTCGTCACATACGCCAAACCCGAGCTGGCACTCGATGGAGATGGAAGGTGTCTAAAAAATACTGTGTCATAGGTCAACATCACATGGGTACATGGGAGCTGTATACGCCACCACCAGGAAAATGTGTGGTTTAGACGAGAGGTATCAGGACGACCTGGTAGTGCTGCTGACCAGGGTAGGCGGTCGGCGGTTAGTGGTCACAGTCGGCCCCCAGAGCTAGTTGAGATGAGTGTGTAGCCTGCAGATACAGAGTGTGTGTGTGTGTTTGTGTTTATACTTGTACTTTCATGTGTCTGTGTATGTGCTTCCCTCCATGGGAAGGGACTGATGAGTGTTGTTTCTGTGAGGTAATGTGCGTGTACATCTGCAGCTACACGTACAGTATATCCACACTAGTGTGTGTGTGTGTGTATCTACTGTATGTTAGTGTGTCTCTGCTTGTAGGGCCGTGGTCGATGAGTGTGATCCCCTTGGTGATGAGTGTGTATTTGTGTGTGCGCACGTGTGTGTGTGTGTGTGTGCGTGCACATGTATGTGTTTTTGTGTGTGTGTGTAACCATGCCCCTGTGTCCTTGGCAGAGCGGTGCTTGTGGACAGACTGCTGTGACAGCCCCAGTGAGTCAGCTTGGAGTTGGATAGGGTTTCAGATGCTCCGGGCGCTGATTTGAGATCTGTCATTGGGTTTCAGATCACCCACAGGGTGTTAGCCACTCTGGACTGCAGGGTAGATGATGCTGACTTCAGATCATTCATTATGGACTGCTGTGCTCCAGGCTATAGGTAGACCCTCTAACAGCAAAACTACACCGACACCATGATGTCCATAACCTATCTGGAAAAAAGGCTTAATTTCATAACTGTATGCTATCTGAAATACATTTCTGCCACACTCCATAATGGAAGGATATTCTTGCAACCTCAGCAACACATTTGCATATTTGTTGTAATTCAATTTCAATTTGTGCAGGGTGATTTTTTGCTATTTTCCTACATAGTTTTAGGAATATTTAGATTTTTTTTGTGAATTTATGTTTGAAATGTGTTTATTTCAGTGCATCTACGTCTCAGCCAAGCTCTCGCTGCCAAGGAAAATAGACTTTGAGCGAGCCTCGCTTTGCAGACGTGCTGCTTTTCATCTCATAGATAACTGTGAGTTGTTAACCTGCGGCTCACGTTACGGTGACGTTACGGCGACGTTACAGTGACGTTAAGGAGACGTTAGGGAGACGTTACGGAGACGTTACGGAGACATTACGGAGACGTTACGGAGACGTGACGACGTTCGTATAGTTTGGCCGTTAGACATGGCTGTTGCTGTCAGTCTGTCAGTCACTATCTCAGAGATGTATTCATACAAGGATGAGGTCTGTTTGGGTTGTGTCCCTGGTTGCCTTTTCCATAGGCAAATTAGAGGATTACTTTAATTTGTGCTTTACAGGTGAAGATTTGTTTCTTGGAACACACAAACCTTTTTTCATGCTTTTGGCTTTCATGCTTTTGGCTTTCATGCTTTTGGCTTTCATGCTTTTGGCTTTCATGCTTTTGGCTTTCATGCTTTTGGCTTTCATGCTTTTGGCTTTCATGCTTTTAGCTTTCATGCTTTTGGCTTTCATGCTTTTAGCTTTCATGCTTTTAGCTTTCATGCTTTTGGCTTTCATGCTTTTGGCTTTCATGCTTTTGGCTTTCATGCTTTTGGCTTTCATGCTTTTGGCTTTCATGCTTTTGGCTTTCATGCTTTTGGCTTTCATGCTTTTGGCCATGTACGCAGGCAGGAATGCTTGCAGATTGTTTCCTGCTTATCATTTCCACTCAATGTATCTATTGATGGACATTGATTGGCTAAAGAGCCCTCTAACCCTGCTTCCTGGTCTAAATCAGCTGGTTTTCAGAGGATGAAAGCTGCATTGACATGTGTAAGCAATGCGGCAGAAGCTTATTTTTGGGCTGGTTTATTCTGACCAGTGCAGATGGAGGAGAGGAGAAAATGGAGACTATACCTTTAACATTCTTGAGACGTGTATCTGTTTACTTCCATCAGCAAACAATAGTCAGTATGTTCAGGACAAATTGAAGTCAAGCTTGGAAGGATAGCACATTGCACTTTTTCTCTCCTCCTCTCAGTAGCAGATACAAGCTAAGTGAACTGTTAACAACTATTAGAATCCCCATCTCCAATTAGCAAGAAAGAACTGTTTAATTACTTCTGACAATGTTCTGTTCTCTAGCTAGCATGTGAGTGTTCTTGCCCTCAAGGCTCCATGGCACTGTTGAATTAGAAATGTGTTTTACAAGTATTGTGGTGGCCCTATATATCAATATGTGCATGTTTCCCCTCTAAAACAGCCCACTGTAGCTAATTGACATAGTCACGTGTGTGGTAGTATACCTACGTTGTGTTGGTTTTTAATTGCCTGCTGCCTGGCTCATTAAAAGGAAATGGGTAGAAGGTCTCTGTGGTGGTAAATAAGGACGTTGGTGACGTGTTATCATCCTTGTCTCTCACTTCAGAGGAAAGGAGATGGCTCGTGGCTGTTCTCATTCACAGCCACAAACACCAATTAGTGGGAAAGAATGACTGTTTAATTACTTATGACAATGTTTTATCTAACGAGGAACTTGTGCAGAGGAACGCCCGGGCTGCCCTCCTGCCTCACAATCCCTGGATTAGAGGATTTTCAGAAGATGGTGTGCTTGTGCATAAAAGTTGGATCACAGTACGCCAGTATGCACATTTATCTGAATAAGGGCAATTAATAGATCACAAACAAGAGAGCCATAAGCTCTGTACAGCTCTTTTTTATGACTACGTTTTCTCTTATCTTTTCTACTCACACAGAACACAGTTGTCAAAAAGATATCTTTGATTATTATTTTTTTGCTGTGAGATGACTGGACTATTTTGTTTTTGTTTCCGAAGATGGCCGCCATTTCCCTGCCTCTCGGTGTGGAGCTAAGCCCATCCTCTACTACAGCCTTTGTCACTGCTGACTGTGTGATGTGCAGGTTTGTTCCCTGTGAAAAGCTGCTGAGGAACCCTACTGGGATCTTATTAGGAACACTATCTGTGTGAGGATGCTGAGCGCGCATTACATTACACAACACCTCTAAACAGCAAACCAGTAACATAATAGATACAAGCAGTGTACCTCCCCCTAACAACCCCTCTATACTTCAATGTATCTGCAGTAACTAAGGAACACAGGATATAGAGTCATGTCAAAGATGGGATTATAGAGCATTTTAAAGAGCAGCGATGCTCGGTTAGGAGGAAACATCAATACTTGACCTTATTAATTATTCTATTTTTTTACCCCTTTTTCTCCCCAATTTCGTGGTATCCAATTGTTTAGTAGCTACTATCTTGTCTCATCGCCACAACTCCCGTATGGGCTCGGGAGAGACGAAGGTTGAAAGTCATGCGTCCTCTGATACACAACCCAACCAAGCCACACTGCTTCTTAACACAGCGGGCATCCAACCCGGAAGCCAGCCGCACCAATGTGTCGGAGGAAACACTGTGTACCTGGCAACCTTGGTTAGCGCGCACTGCGCCCGGCCCGCCACAGGAGTCGCTGGTGCGCGATGAGACAAGTATATCCCTACCGGCCAAACCCTCCTTAACCCAGACGACGCTTGGCCAATTGTGCGTCGCCCCACGGACCTCCCGGTCGCGGCCGGTTACGACAGAGCCTGGGCGCGAACCGCCCTTAACCACTGCGCCACCTGGGAGGCTTGTTATTACAGTTTAACAATTTCATTGGGGGTTAAATATATTTTGAAAGTATCCAAAGAATTCAGTCCCGGAGAAAGAGGTCTACAGTTTATCAAGCACTATCCACCTCAAGAGTTCATAAGACATTGGAGTTGTTTAGATTTCCCGGGTATTTAACGCACAATTTAAGACCTCATAACTTAATCCCACTCTGAAGTCGTGTTCAATTAACAGAGCAGCTGAAATATGGGCAGCTATTACTGAAAATGCCTGTACATTCAGCTGGAGAGGAAACATTTCTTATTCCCTTTCCCCATTTGAATGAGAGGGATTGGGTAACCCTGGTGGGACTCAATGGGTTATGGTTCTGACCCCTGAGGTCAATGATTTTATATGTCAGGTCTCTCTCTCTTTCCCTCCGTCCTTCCATATTGTGTTTCTTAATGAGAATGTTTTCCACATCCTAGCTTTTCAATCTGTAGGGGGTGTTCTGCCCGAGGCATCAGATTTCTGCAGACTTCATGAGTGTGGAGGCTGATTTCCATGTGTAGCTTCAGGGTAGCCTATACCATCCCCTGATATTCCTTAGCATGTTGCTTTAAGGAATAGTTTCACACAAAATACCCATAACTTGTCTTTTCCGACCCTGGCAATCAGTTAACATTTTAATGAGCAATGTTTCAAAACTGATTTACATAACAGGATACAGTACGATGCCTTTCATAAGCTGCTCATATATGTTACAGCGACGTGAAAGACTGACTTACTATATGTAATGTAGAGAATGGATATCATGTATTCAGGGATTGCTGTGAGTAACCTCTCAAAGTTTCAGAAATGTTTAATGGCACTTGTTATTCATGGTTTGTGTTTCATACGTCTACTGAATTATTGAAGAGGAAGTCTGAGGAAAGCTAGCTACATTGCCAGAGTTGGTCAACTGGATTTCTCAGAGGAAAAATAAGAAATAGGATGCTTATGAATACGAGGGAACCTTTTGACTGTAAAGCATCCTCTAAGTCCTTCCTAAGGTCTTGTGTTACAGTAATGTAGAAAGAAACATTCACAGAGATGTATTTCAGAGCTTCCCAGATATGAGAAGTGCTTCTCTTGACTGCAATTAGAGAGGATTCATTTTCCCTGTTAGCGGATTTAGGGTCATTAAGACAGATTTGGCCTTGTTAATTTCATATCCTGACAGTCAAGTCAAGACTCCCAGTAGCAATGGGTGAGAGAGGGAGGAGGAAATGAGCACATTATGGCTCTAGTTTTATGTCGAGGGTTTGGTATGGTTTCGGGTGTTGATATGGTGCTACTGTACTAGTGGAGGAATGAGCATAGCCTTATTAGGAAGACAAGGGCTTAGATCTGACATACTGTACTAGTGTAGTGTATCCAATTCCCTGTTGCTGGGATTAGAGGGGAATTTGTCAATGGTATCATCAGTTTCTCAGTAACATAACAAAACATGGAAGAAAGAAGACCGGGGCATTGCATCACCATGCACCAACCAAAAGAGAACCACGTCTTGTATTAGCAAAAATGTCAATATCAGCCATCTTCAGATACCTCCTTTCTTCTCATTGAACAAAATGGTGTCTATCTGTAAATACTGTGCATAAAATGTCCTAAAGCAGCCAGTCCAACCTCTGCAGCCCTGGCATCATCGTGTATCTACCTGCAGAGGGAGGATCCATAGAGGAAGTGTTTCCCTGTATAGCCTAATAGCGAATTCGATTGGCCTGCGTCAACCAATAAGCTGTCAATTCTCATTCTCCCCTGCAACCTGCCTCTATCAACCCCAGGGCTCCGCTATTGACATAGAGTACACACACACACGGACACACATACACATGCAAACATTCATGCATACTAAGCAGAGGCACGAGGACACACACCTACATACACATGCACAAGCTGTTCACAGCGACAGCAAGAGGACACACACTATCTGTTTACTGCAGGAACTTCCCATGCTGTTTATCCATGCAGCTGAGTACATACATGCAGTGCTTTAGTACAGAAAGCAGGGGTACAGGACTAGCACTGTACAGTACTTTGTACATATTCAGCTGTGACCTTCGTCATATCTCTCCAAACCAATAGAAAAGACAGCATGGGTCTACTGGGTGTACAAGGAGAGGAGAAAAGGCTACTGTTCAGAGTAGAGGTATCACTTTAGCTGTATTTCCATGTGCGCTTGGCTCCGAAAGGGAATATCTCTTTCTCACAGGGTAGGGTGGAGGGAGGGAGGGAGGAAGGACCACTCAAGGTGAACAAGGTGATGAGAGAGAGGTATGGCACGGGGGATGAAAGAGAGAAGTGGAGAAAGGGGAAAAAAGAGGAGGAAGAGCGGGGGAGAGGAAGGAAGAGAGACGGAGGAAGAGAGAAGGTAGTGTGAACACAGCAGGACAGGGTGTTGGCTCACCAGATTGGCTGCATACCAGCAGGCTGGTTATAGTAAGAGATCCTCATTAAGAACACAACACACAGACACTCACTTCCTGTGTAGGGTTAGTTGGGGCCACAAATCTCCCTAGAGATGATGTAACTGATGTGTTCCGTGAGACTGCTAGCGATGGATCACCTCTGAGCTGCTCACTGGCCAGCTGTCTGAGACACACACACTGTATGATGGATAGGTCACACACCGGTATCCTATGTCCATTTAATCATGGCAGCAGGTGAGGTGAAGTGAGAGACTTGATGCTGTTAAAGAGGACAGGTTGATCTGACAAAGAACTGAGATACTACCTCACTGTGGAGGGGGGCGGGGTGGGGGGTAGATAGATACATGGCCGAGCAGCCGCACCCCAGCCTAAGATCACCATGCACAATAACAAGTGTAGGCTGGAGTAGTGGAAACACGTTCTCTGGAGTGATGAATCACGCTTCACCATCTGGCAGTCCATTAGAACGCTACCTGCCCCAATGCATACTGCCAGCTGTAAAGTTTGGTGGAGGCGGAGTAATGGTCTGGGGCTGTTCTTCATGGTTCGTGCTAGGCCCCTTAGTTCCAGTGAAGTTAAATCTTAACGCTACAGCATACAATGACATTGTGGCAACAGTTTGGGGAAGGCCCTTCCCTGTTTTAGCATGACAATGCTAGTTTGTCGAGATCGATTTGGAAGAACTTGGCTCGCCTGCACTGAGCCCTGACCTCAACCCCATCGAACATCTTTGGGATGAATTGTAAGGCTGACTGAGAGCCAGGCCTAATCGCCCAACATCAGTGCCCGACCTCACTAATGCTATGGTGGCTGAATGGAAGCAAGTCCCCACAGCAATGTTCCAACAACTAGTGGAAAGCCTTCCCAGAAGAGTGGAGGCTGTTATAGCAGCAAAGGGGGGACCAACTCCATATTAATGCCCATGATTTTGGAATGAGATGTTGGACGAGCAGGTGTCCACATACTTTTGGTCATGTAGTGTAGATAGATACTGTACAGAGAACCTTGGCTTGTGATGGACACACACTCTTAAACACGTGTTTAAGCACCTACTACCAGGAATCCATGGTCCTGTGCCTTAAGAGGATACTGTACCATGGGGTCAATAGGGTTTTGTACTGTGCGTGTAACCACTCAGGACAATGAGTGACAGGCTAGCCTTCATAAGCCCATTGTTCTTCATTCTGTCAAAAAGGACAAAAAACAAACTGTGGTATCTTTCTTGGCAATGGTTGCCAGGTACACGCCTCTCAGCCCAACTGTCTGTGTGTGTGTGTGTGTGTGGGGGGGGGGGGGTGCATGCGTGCGGTCAGACTCCAAGGGTCAATTAGGCAGTGACTGGCTCCCCCATCAGTGGTGCATAATTCCTTTTACTCAATTATCTCCTTGTCCTAGTCTCCTATACAAACAAACAACACTGTTCAACCTCAAACCCCCACCACCCCTCCCACGCTCTGGATAGTAACTGAAAACACATGGGTAAATACACAGAGAAACACGTTTACATTTCTTTCTGTCACATTTGCTGTGTTTACAGAGGCAGACCAATTCTGATCTTGATTCCACTAATTGGTATTTTGACCAATCACATCAGATCTTTTTACGTCAGATGACCAATTAGTGACAAAAATATCAGAATTGGGCTGCCTTTCTAAATGCAGCCTTAGCTATGTGTTTCTTACCTTTGAGTTGCGTGCTACTGCATTGGCAGTGTTCTGAGAGAGGGTGTGCTGTACTGTAGCTCCACCTACTGTCCCTGCTCCCCCCCCCCCCCCCCCCCCGTGTGTGTGTGTGTGTGTAACCTTGGTTCCTGATCAGAGATCACAGAGAGTGGGAGACAATTACACACGAGCCAGGGAGACGGCTGCATTGGTAAGATATACTGTAGACAGATTGTAGTAGGAAATACATATAAAATACTATAAAAATGGTGTCCTTTTATGAAGGTTTTTGTGTTTGTGCGTGTGTTCATTCTAGAACTACATGTCAAACATCAGAAACCTAATTATCACCCCTCCTAGCAGTGCAATGCTTCAGTGCAGCTGCTGCAGCTTTGCATTATCTCAACCAGCTTCACCTGGAATGTTTTTCCAACAGTCTTGTTGGAAACCTCAACCAGCTTCACCTATGCTTGCACTTGTTGGCTGCATTTCCTTCACTCTGCGGTCCAACTCATCCCAAACCATCTCAATTGGGTTGAGGTCGGGTGATTGTTGAGGCCAGGTCATCTGATGCAGCACTCCATCATTTTCCCTCTTGGTCAAATAGCCCTTACACAGCCTGGAGGTGTGTTAGGTCATTGTCCTGTTGAAATAACAATGACTGTCCCACTAAGCGCAAATCAGATGGGATGGCGTATCACTGCAGAATGTTGTGGTAGCCATGCTGGTTAAGTAAATCACAGACAGTGTCACCAGCAAAGCACCCCCACACCATCACACCACCATGCTTCACGGTGGGAACCACACATGCAGAGATCATCTGTTCACCTACTCTGCGTCTCACAAAAATACAGCAGTTGGATCCAAAAATCTCAAATTTGGATTCAGCCGTTATGTAACCCAGCCGTCAGTCCTAGTGAAGGCTGAGACGAGGAGGCTATGCCCCCCGCACCAAGACACGTCATGCTGGTTGACGTTGACCCCCGGCCCTCAGGGTCATGACCCCCAGCCCACAGTGTCATGATCTCTGTCAATCTCTCCTTCTGGCTCTGTCGTTCTCTCTCCTTCTGGGACATTTGTTCTGTACCACTCCCTCCTATCTTCTTCATGTCTGACAGCGTCCATGGCTCACTGTGACTTACCTTCTGGATGTTGAGATGGGCTTTGACATTGCTTCCCTATGACAGTCTACCAGGCTAACAGGCCTTAGTGGACTGACTCATAGGCGGCTGTGTGTATCTCCCTCTCAAAGCTGGATTAGCGGAGCAAATGTGCGCACACATGCATGCACACACCTGAAGACAGTATGAGGCCACACCACCAGTCATGAATTGTGTGGGGAACACACACTCCGATGTGACAGGTTAAGATCTCCGCAATAGAATTGGGAATCAGGCCGGTGACAAGCATATCCACTCGATGCTAAGCTAACAAGGCTTAATTACTCACCGGCACACATTGGCAGATTTAGGACTTTCTCATGATTACTGTAAATTGGAGGAGGCTTTTATGTCACCCAGCTGGCAGTGACAATTCTCATGCCCATTGCTAAGCCCATGTCACATCGCCCACCCTTATACATGCGCAGCCTATTGCTCATTAACACAATAATACCTGACCCTGGACCAGTGGTTAGGAGCAACTTCTACATTCTTCCACCAGAGGAGCCATTTGATTGGCTCTATGAGGTGTGCAGATTATTCAGGTATAGTATTTGCCATGGCAACTCTTTGAGTGGCAGCACTAGATCAGCACTAGATCAGTGGGGGCGTATGGCCGGCTTTTTGGCTATCGGTCAGCAGTAAGGATATGCCATTTAACCCTAATCTGCCTAAGGTCTCTGACTGGATTGCTGTGGAAGTCACTGTGGAGTCACAAAAGGCTAAAGGATAATACCACAGAGAGAAAGAGAAAATGCATGTTGATGGTTCTAATGCTTCTATCACAGTGAACCTTAGCCACAGTCAGCCCTAATTCTCCCAAACAAATCAAATCGCTGGTTTATTAATCCGCTCTTCATTCTGAACAGAGTGGAGCACAGCCAGCGTGGAGTGGAGTGGCAATATTTTTGATCTCAGTGAACTACGATTGTGAATGGATGGTTCTCTCCAACCATCTCCTGCATGTGTGGAATAATGCTTGTTGTGCATTCATGTAAAATATATTGATTTCGTTCCTCTTCATTTCTCCAAAGATCAATACGTGTCCAGGACAATGTATGTGAACACACAGCTGAAAAGAGAGTGACAAGACCCTCGATGTCTTCTTTTTGGTATTTTCCCTTCTAAAACAACACTAATTAAAATTCAGAACTTTGACTGGGGTAGTGAGCCTGATTTTCCCGCCAACCGGCTGAGCTTTTATTCCCCCAGTTTAGCATAAAGCTGAAAGACTTGATTGTTTCCTTGACATGTTTCCATTGAACTTTGTTTTCCTAACGCACCTTTATTGGGCACTTACACAACGGGTAAAAAAATCCAAGTACACACAGGTTTATCAACTGTCAATGTATTTACTGCATCGTCATTTTTCTCACATGAATGTCCTGAACTGTGACTAAGTCCTGTAGCATTGTTATTGCTGTCAATAGAATTAGCTAGCTAAACTTTGAATTACTCTTCCATGAATCCCCGGCCAACACGCCGAGATGACTTCCTATCCCTCGTCGTCTTTTTTTATTGCGGACTCCACCAGACGGTGCCCCTGCTTATATTCCATCATATATAATTTCATGACTTTGTCTTGCCATTCAATATTCATTGAATCCTAATGAAAAACACAACATCTAATTACGTGCTAACTAACTACGTGTGTTGATATATTGATCCGGGCACTAATCCCTTGTCAAACATAGAGTGATTGACTGACAGACATCTGTCAGCTCAGGATCCCACCCTGCCTTACTGACTGAACTACACTAAGCCCATCGGTTAAGCACTACTGTACTGTACTGTACTATGAATTGTTTAGGTTACTGGAAAGCGTGACAGTGTGGATTAAGCAGGTTTAGGTATGTATGTTGGTCGGGGTCTATGGAATATTCCACATATTACACAATGTCAGACAGTATTTTTCGTCTGTGGGGTTACTGGTCCATTCTGCTGTCTGAAAGGGGGAGCCCGGAGGGAGCTAGTCCACTTGGTTCTACTGTATTTGTGTTTGTTTTAGCATAGGGGGGTTTCTCCCAATTTTTTGGTTCATACTTTTGACAAAAGCGTTTTTTCCCCTGCACCTAATATTCTTTCAATGGGAGTGCCAAAACTCCTCTCCTGGTTATTTTGTTTTCTTTAGTAAAAAACAAAAATATATAAAGTATATTCAGATCTTGCTTCAAACTAAGTATCTCCTCTGCTTCTCAAACAAGTGTTAAGATGTAAACAGGCCGTGCTTAGTGTCTGTAACCTGGGGTTGCAGACGCTGATGTGAGCTGAGTGTGGGTGGAGGGATTAGTGTAGTGAAATGCCAGGAGACAGCAGTGGCACAACGGAGGTAGGGGGTACTGACAGCACCTGCTGCAGACCGAAAGGCCACTGTCACAACGCCTGTCCCCCAGTCCAACTGTCCCTGTCAATGTTACTGAGGAGCCCAGCCACAAGGCCACATGCAGGACCAGGTGACACCTCCATCGCTCACACTGCACTCCTCATGCTGTGGGGGAGAATGGGTGTGTGTGGGGAGTGGGGTTATTGTTTGTGTGTTTGATTCCCTGACCACAGTATTTACATTATGCCAGTCTAATCCAGGAGTCATCAAAACCTCATCGCTCTCTGCATGTCGCAAAAACTCAGTATGACATCCCGAAGTGTATGTGAATGTGCGTAGTGGAGGTCATAGTTATGTCTTCTTACGTGCCTTGCTCAAGGACATGATTTTTCACATTTTCAGCTCAGGGATTCAAACTTGTGACCTTTCGGCTACCTGCTGCCCTCTAGGCTACCTGCCTGTGGTAGTACCACTACAGAGCGCAGATGGAAGCATGGTATCAAATCCCAGTGAGGTTGGTACATTACATGAGCATTTGTCTGTAAAGAAAAACGTATTGTTATCGGATGACAGTATAAGAGCATGCCATATTTGTGTTGAATCTGCAGTATAAATAGAGCTTCAGGAGAGTATAAAATGTATCTACTAAGTGACTTGGGTCCAAAAACAAGCTCTAGACAAGGTCATCTTCCATTCCCGACCTGCATTACTGCGTTAGAGACACTCACACACACTCACACTCAGCATCAGCAAGACAGCAACTCTTTAATAATTAAACCCGAGAGGGTGTTCCAGATATTGAGGCCTTATTATGACCTCATATTTACACTATCTCTCCTCACAGCTCAGGAACAATTGATTTCTTTCTGAGCCATGTTTTTTAGATACATTCATGAAAAGTGATTTACTCTGGCATCTCCCATATTATAGAGCTTGTTTAGATTTCAGGAATGATGCACTCAATGCATAACATAGATACCTGTCTTCTAATAGGTGCTCTAAATTGCTTTGTAAGTTGTAAGTATTGATCCCAATGCATTGAGATCCCTTCAACACTAAATCAAATGGCCACAGCTAAACAGCCTTGTTTTCTGTTGGTGGAGCAAATCAATTATACAACAGAGAGCGGAGCGCTAGTCAACTGCTTTGGGTGGTAATTAAGAGAGATGGAAAATATTTAACAGGAGAATACAGCCTCAGATTGAATTCTGAGGAGTGAGGGTTGCAAAGGAAGGGTATTGTTGATGTAGACACACACACACATGCATACACACACACACACATGCATACACACACACACACACACACACACATATTTAGACATATTGTTGTTATGTATCAAGTAAATATGTCATCTCTTTCGGGTGGACTTTACACACACTCGAAGGCATATAGGGGTGTGTGCACAGTGTGCAGATTCATTCATTCAGACACACACACACAGACACACACACAAGCATGACGTTCAAAGCTGAACAGCTCAGCAGGGCAAGACAGCAACACCCTTCCTCCCTCCGTCCCTCACTTCATCATTTATTCACCAACACAGCAAGCTGTGGCCAGCACATCCTATAGAGTAAACATTTATTCTCAGCATTCTTCAATTTCCCCCACAAAGCTCTTTTCAACCTCTGTGAATGGCCCTTTACACAATACGACAGCCATCTTGGTCCCACTTTGTGATCCAGTCCAATAGTGCTGATTGAGGAAGGTCTGGGTAACACGATGCATGCCTGGTTGGACACTATCTCTATCCTATGTACAGTATGTATGGACGCATGTACTGTAACAGATGGTGGTAGGGGGAGGGAGGGTTCGAGGGAATCTGTCGACCTGTGAAGACCTTGAGGCACTGGAGGTCAGTAGCGGCTAGTAATCAAATTCAAATAACATAGTAAAAATGTCGCAGTGCAGAAAATGAACTGCTCTGATCCAAATAACTTGGTTAAAACAGGTCTAAGTAATGTTGTTGTTTTGTTTTCCTCCACTAATAGGAAAACATAGCGAGGTGAAAACAATATAATGGAGCTCCACCAGGGCGTTGCTTCCCAGCAAGTACATTTGGTTCCTTGGAATTTGTGGGAACGCACAGTATGTTTTTGGTTTCACATTGGTTGTGGGAATGAAACTATACCTTTCCTGACTAGGTAAATTAAATGATTTTTTTTACATTCTGAGAACAGAAATGACAATTTCACCTGTTCTGGGAACATTTATATTTAGGTTGCAGGGAGGTTCTGAGAACATTTTACTCTGGTTTCTTGAAAGTTTTCATGGGAGGTTTATTAACGCTCTGAGAACAGAAATTACAGGTTATTTGGAGGTTTTTGAATAACTTCCTTAAAACTTTTACTGAATTTTGAAATATTTATTTTAATAGCACTACTAGCTTATTTGGGGTTAACACAGATAGGACACATGGAATTGAATTGGCCATTAATCATGCAAACACATGTATTTTTTACACAGGTATCGGTGAGAGTCGAACCTATAATCTTCTGTTTTCTATCCATGGAATAGTCCACCGCACCACCAGGACGCATGCCGTGTTTTTTTACGCAAGCAAAACAGACCCCATTTCAAAGGAAACAACCCCTCATTAAGATCAGGTGTGTGGCCAATGATTGGGCACACCAACACACCAGAACACACTTAACAAGACAGTTTTGTTGATGCTGAGAACGGAATGTGTGTTTTAAAATAACATTCTTAGAACGCTCTCCCAACTTTACTAACGTTTTCTTGTGGTTTTTATGGAACGTTTTTTTTTAACGTTCTCTGAACAATTTGAGAACATGACTTTAAATAGAACCATGAGGAAGGAAACCCGTAGGAAACGTCATGCTAAAGTACGGAAATTCCCACACAAGAACATTGGTTCTTAATGTTCTCTGAACTATTTGAGAACATTCTCAATGTCAAACCAGTTGGAGAACGTTCCTAGAACATTAACAAAATTGCAATTAAATGTAACCATGTTTGAACTTTTAGGAAATACCAAGAAAATATATTTTTTTGTCAAGTTCCTTAAATGTGCTGATTATGTTCCAAAGTGAAGAAACTATCCTTCACCATTCACAGAAAGCTGTGAGAAGGTTGTATGCAAAATAACGATAGGACAATCACGCCAAGCTCTAAGAAACATATGGTTCTCAGAACGTTATGTTCTAGCTGGGTTCCACCTAACCACTTTCCTTCCCATGAGTGCAGAGTGATGACCAAGGTACCAACCTGCAGAGGCAGCATAAGAGCAAGTCTGATGCATAGAGAACATAACAAAGTGGTTTACAGCAAGGTAAAAACAGTGTCACTGTCAGTAATAGCCTTCATAGGGGATTCAATTGCATGACAACAGACTACATTTAACTTGCTAGGAATGTGGATCTGGACATGGCAAGTTCAACTAGGGCTATTGCAGTGACCGTATTACCACCACACCGGCAGTCATGAGTCATGACCGCAGTGAAATTCTACGTGACCGCTGAGTCACAGTATTCTCCTTTTATGCACTTTTTACATGCTTTAGTAGTACCCAACTTGATAAATACCATCAGGTCATAATGGCCTGGTACTCAAGGCTCTATTGTCCTTCTAACCACTCTGACAGCAATGCAAATGGAATCGAAAGTCAAATCAAACACTTATCATCAAAACAGTAGGCCTATCGTACTTTTAAAACTCACCTCACTGTGATTCATCAATTTGAAGAAAAAAGTTCAACAGCAGGTTGAAACTGAGTATTAAACATGTTTGTTGTGGATGTTGTTTCAAAGCCTTACACAACGAAATGGACTCCGCTTTCTAAGGTGATGATTAATTCAAAATTCTCATACGCATATTAGAGCTTATGCATAGGCTTATGAGCCCAAGCCCGAAAGAAAAACCTGAATTCAAGTTATGATTGTCCCATTATACAATACATAGCCTACAGCATATTATTCATGGCAGAAAAACATAAAACAAAACTGATTTAAGACGTCTTTGGTACATAATTGGGCTGGCTAGCCTATACTCCAAAATTAAACAAATGGATTGTATTATTATGCATACTGGATGGACTATGCTGCAAAATGTCTATACACGAGTCTGGGAGAAAACGTATATAGCCCTAGGCCATGCTGTTGGTTCCTTGATTGTGCAGGGGGCTTGCAGAGTTAACCTACAATTATAGTGAATTTGTATTTGATTTTGGATAGCCTAGTAATAATGATTTGATTTATATTTTCAAAATTAATTGGGTGACACATTACCTTTAGCTATACAGAATATCTCACCACCATGCGTTTCCATCTACTCTCTCTCCTTTATTCCTTTCTCAAGTGCGCAGAGGGGCTGTCAACAGTTTAGTGAAATGTGTTTTGTGGCGAAAATATGTTACTATCGATGTTCCAATACAGATTTCACTTGGTTTCCCAAATGAAGCACTGGGTAGCTGCAGGAACAAGGTTGGAGAGCCCATGGCATACAGAGTTAGGTCAAAATATCAGTTTGAAATAAGTGTTGTTAGATTTATTTCTAAGCTGCTCGTGTTAAGCACATGGTCCACTATAAAACCAAAGTATTTTTCAAAATGGACAGGCAGGAAAGTGAGTGCATACAGATGCCATGTGTTTTTCCCCTGCCCCTGTTCTTGCCCATTAGATATGGGCTGTTGTAAATCAAAACAAATTTGACATATTAGTAATGACTTTCTCAAATCATCAGAAGCCTATAGTCGCATCAGACAGCCGATATGCTGTATGTTTCGATTTCTAAGACATTCTAAGGTTTCGAATGATCACTTTTACGCACAACATAGCCACTTCATATGCACACTCGCTCTGTAATGGGAAAAATATCCTATCTGTTTTATCAAAGTTTAATTATATTCTTCTTCCTAAAAAATCATATAAAATAAAATAATGGTATGGGACTTGTAAACATACACTACATGACCAAAACTATGTGGACAGCTGCTCATACATATCGCTCCAAAATCATGGGCTTTAATATGGAGTTGATCCCCCTCTGGTGCTATAACAGCCCCTACTCTTCTGGGAAGGCTTTCCACTACATGTTGGAACATTGCTGCAGGGACTTCCACTCATCCACAAGAGCATTAGTGAGGTCGGGCAATGATTTTGGGTGATTAGGCCTGGCTCGCAGTCGGTGTTCCAATTCATCCCAAAAGGTGTTCAATGGGGTTGAGGTCAGGGATCTGTTCAGGCCAGTCAAGTTCTTTCACACCGATCTCAATAAACCATTTTTGTATGGACCTCGCTTTGTGCACGGGGGCATTGTCATGCTGAAACAGGAAAGGGCCTTCCTCAAACTGTTACCACAAAGTTGGAAGCACAGAACCGTCTAGAATGTCATTGTATGCTGTAGCGTTTAGATTTCCCATCACTGGAATTAAGGGGCCTAGTCCGAACCATTAAATACTGCCCCAGACCATTATTCCTTCTTCACCAAACTTTACAGTTGGCACTATGCATTGGGGTAGGTAGCAAATGGCGCCGGAAGAAATGGCAGCAGTTTTACGGGCGCCCAACCAATTGTGCTATTATGTTGTTTTTTTTGCGTTATTTGTAACTTATTTTGTACATAATGTTTCTGCAACCGTATTTTACGGCAAAAAATAGCTTCTGGATATCAGGACAGCGATCACTCACCTCGGATTAGACTAAGAGCTTCTGGATATCAGGACAGCGATCACTCACCTCAGATTAGACAAAGAGCTTCTGGATATCAGGACAGCGATCACTCACCTCAGATTAGACAAAGAGCTTCTGGATATCAGGACAGCGATCACTCACCTCAGATTAGACAAAGAGCTTCTGGATATCAGGACAGCGATCACTCACCTCAGATTAGACAAAGAGCTTCTGGATATCAGGACAGCGATCACTCACCTCGGATTAGACAAAGAGCTGCTGGATATCAGGACAGCGATCACTCACCTCGGATTAGACCGCAAAAAATTATTCAACAAACAAGACATTTGGGGGGGGGGGGGGTCTGTGCTTATTTGTAAACAACAACTGGTGCACGAAATCTAAGGAAGTCTCTAGATTTTGCTCGCCTGAAGTAGAGTATATTGTGATAAATTGCAGGCCACACTACTTGCCTAGAGAGTTTTCAGCTATACTTTTTGTGGCTGTTTATTTACCACCACAGACAGATGCTGGCACTAAGACAACACTCAGTCAGCCCTCCAATTGGTAAATTCGACCACAACTCTATCCTCCTGATTCCTGCTTACAAGCAAAAATTAAAGCAGGAAGCACCAGTGACTCGGTCTATAAAAAAAGTGGTCAGATGAAGCAGATGCTAAACTACAGGACTGTTTTGCTATCACAGACTATAACATGTTCTGGGATTCTTCTGATGGCATTGAGGAGTACACCACATCAGTCACTGGCTTTATCAATAAGTGCATTGAGGACGTCGTCCCCACATACCCCCACATACCACGTATATACCCCAACCAGAAGCCATGGATTACAGGCAACATTCGCACTGAGCTAAAGGGTAGAGCTGCCTCTTTCAAGGTGCGGGACTCTAACCCGGAAGCTTACAAGAAATCCTGCGACGCTTGTCTTATGTGGCAGGGCTTGCAAACTATTACAGACTACAAAGGGAAGCACGGGTTGCATCACTGCCTGGTACGGCAATTGCTCAGCCTCTGACTGCAAGGCACAACAGAGGGTAGTGCGTAGGGCCCAGTACATCACTGGGGCTAAGCTGCCTGCCATCCAGGACCTCTACACCAGGCGTTGTCAGAGGAAGGCCCTAAAAATTGTCAAAGACCCCAGCCACCCCAGTCATAGACTGTTCTCTCTACTACCACATGGCAAGCGGTACCAGAGTGCCAAGTCTAGTACAAAAAGGCTTCTCAGCAGTTTTTACCCCCAAGCCATAAGACTCCTGAACAGGTAATCAAATGGCTACCCGGACTATTTACGTTATGTGCCCCCCCAACCCCTCTTTCACGTTGCTGCTACTCTCTGTGTATCATATATGCACAGTCACTTTAACTATACATTCATGTACATGCTACTTCAATTGGGCCGACCAACCAGTGCTCCCGCACATTGGCTAACCGGGCTATCTGCATTGTGTCCCACCACCCACCACCCGCTACTCTCTGTTCATCATATATGCACAGTCACTTTAACCATATCTACATGTACATACTACCTCAATCAGCCTGACTAACCAGTGTCTGTATGTAGCCTCGCTACTGTATATAGCCTGTCTTTTTACTGTTGTTTTATTTCTTTACCTACCTATTGTTCACCTAATACATTTTTACAGCCTGTAAGTAAGCATTTCACTGTAAGGTACACCTGTTGTATTCGGCGCACGTGACAAATAAACTTTGATTTGATTCTCCTTGTATCCGTCAAACCCAGATTAGTCCGTCGGACTGCCTGATGGTGAAGCGTGATTCATCACTCCATAGAACTTGTTTCCAATGTTCCAGAGTCCGGTAATGGCGAGATTTACGACACTTGGCATTGCGCATTGTGATCTTAAGCTTGTGTGCGGCTGCTCGACCATGGATACCCATTTCATGAAGCTCCCGACTAACAGTTATTGTGCTGACATTGCTTCCAAAGGCAGTTTGGAACTCAGTAGTGAGTGTTGCAAATGAGGACAGACCATTTTTACGCACTATGCGCTTCAGCACTTGACGGTCTTGTTCTGTGAGCTTGTGTGGCCTACCACTTTGCGGCTGAGCCGTTGTTGCTCCTAGAAGTTTCCACTTCACAATAACAGCACTTACAGCTGACCGGGGCAGCTCTAGCAGGGCAGAAAGTTGACAAACTGACCTGTTAGAAAGGTGGCTTCCTATGACGGTGCCAAATTGAACGTCACTGAGCTTTTCAATAAGGACATTCTACTTCCAATGTTTTGTCTATGGAGATTGCATGCCTGTGTGTTCGATTTTATATACCTGTCAGCAACGGGTTTGGCTGAAATAGCTGAATCCACTAATTTGAAGGGGTGTCCACATACTTTTGTATACATAGTGTATCTTGTCAGCTAAATGAACAAGCCTACAGCCTATGGCATGGAGCATAGGCAGAAAACAAAGGCTTACATCAGGTTAACTCATATTCTGTTCACCTGAAATACATTTTCTTCATATGATAAAGTTTCTTTATACCTGCCTAAAATAAATAATGGATGTGTTGTGATGGTGTATATTAAATTGATTTATTCGCCTTTTTAAAATGTAGTCTATGCATTTTTGTTAATTAACGGTCAATAACCGTGAGACACTCAGTCTTTTTCATGACAATAACTGACTGACAAAATGTCATGGCCGCCCCAGCCCTACTCACCGCTATACACACAGACACATGCACACACACACACACACACACACACACACACACACACACACACACATCACACAAGGTGCCCAGTGTCGGGCATAAAGAGGTTCCCATGACAATATGGATATGACTCCCCTGTCATGAAATTATACAGTCTTTCTTCACCTCTCTATATTTAGCCAGGATCTTGACCTCATACACTTTACAAATCAATTACCTCCTCCCACAATGAGTTGTAGCCACGGAAACGAATGGTATTCATATGTTTGGCATGTTTTTTTCAAACGCAAGAGGAATTAAAGCAACGGAAACATCATTAGCATTCAATTGACGTCAATAGACCTCATCGAGGCATTTTCATTGGCCATTACGGCCTGTAGACAGGGAGGATGGAGAGAGTGTCAAGGTTTAGGATCGTATGTACTCACGTGGTTGTTGACGTTGTAGAAGTAAAAAAAATATCGTCTTGCACGTGCGTCGTTGTGAAATAGAACAATGTATTTGTTTGAATGACATTTGTTTAATATGGGAGGTTTAATTAGGGAAGCTTTTAGTATGTCTGAGAACAAGGCTCGCCATGGCAACCCATGTCAGAATAGAACAAAAAAGAAACTCTTCTTCATTTTTGAGAACACGTGCTATGCTATTTTTAGACCAAATTATTAATGATTCAAATGAGATGATGTTCATGCGAAAGTTTTTCATCTTCCCAATATAGCTTGTACTTCAAGTGTGGTGTTGTAAGACATTATCTTGATTGTGTATGATGTTTTGAATATTTGTTTCATAACTCCTTTTACTGTGTGTTTACAGTATTCAGCATTACTGTATTAGAGTGAATCTCATCCTTAGACTCGTCATGCTTTTATACAGTATTTACATGATTCATTATAAAAGTGAAACACCTGAATTTGACAGAATTTGAATAGACAGTGGAAGACAGGATGGATTTGAACAGAATAAAAGATACATTTGAACAGAAGACTATAGAATAATAGAATGCCTACATGGCACTGCTGAGGGACCTCTCACTGCACTGTGCAGTAGAATACCATCCAACAGAAGAGAAGCCATTTCCTCTAGGAGACCATCCATTTCTGCCAGACTGGCCGCCATGCCCTGATTCCCTGGCCGAGATAGACTTGTCACCATCTGAGTGTCCAGCCAGCCACAGCCTGAGGCCTCTTAGCAGGGAGAGGAGAGGCGACCCAAGATGCATCTGCTGCCAGGCCTACACAGTCGGACAAGCATCAGAGGTACTGAACAGAACAAAGATCCCCACATCCCACCCAAGAATAATGACCAAATCTGGGGTTTTCATATTGAACTATCAATTCCAGTGGAATGCGTAGCAAATCAAGACGGTGGAATGTTACGAAAACATGGGAATCAGCAACTCCATGTCCAGTGATGGAGAAATAAAGAGAAGGAGGTGAGGGGAATAGTACGGTACATGTAGCTGGGCTTGATGGTTAATGGCTCCGTCACTATTCTGTCAATGTTTTCATTAGCTATGGTAAATTGGACATTTTACTGCATCGTTCATGATGGTACAAGTGTTTCATAATTCTACTGTCATTTAGAGATAACGTCGTGGGGAAGAACTTTAAAAGTTTAAGGGTGAACTTCTTAACTTCAATGACACCAGGGACTAAAAATAAAATATCTGTCTGGGAAGCTGTAAGTGGGTTGGTGGGTGGGGAGGATGGAGGTTAAATGAGTCTGGGGCAAGAGATGTTCCAGAAAGCCATGAGTAAACCCCTCATAAGATGACTAAAACCCTCAGTAGCAGCACCTCTGTTCAGGGTGTGTCATGGCCCCTGAGTCACCCACCATCCAGGCCACCCCTGGGCCAATGGACAGGGACTTGCCCAGGCAATGTCTCCTTGCCTGGGTAGAACCACAGAGTCCTCCCCTCTTATCTTCTACTCCCACATCCTCTAACCCCCGACCTTGACTTGTCATTTATGCAAGAGGGGATGAATGTTTCGTTAAGTGCATTGTGACAGTGTCGCTCACAGCTTGATGGAGACTGTGTCCCCCAGTTCATAGTGTACCAAGCTAACATGTGATGTACAGTACAGTGAACATCCAAGAAAGTAATTTAGGTTGTGCCAAGTTGTCTCAGGCCCAGGGGCCAGTGTACCATAAGGGGACTGAGGGGCAGTACAGAGAGAGTCAGGCCCAGGGGCCAGTGTACCATAAGGGGACTGATGGGCAGTACAGAGAGAGTCAGGCCCAGGGGCCAGTGTACCATAAGGGGACTGAGGGGCAGTACAGAGAGAGTCAGGCCCAGGGGCCAGTGTACCATAAGGGGACTGAGGGGCAGTACAGCGAGAGTCAGGCCCAGGGGCCAGTGTACCATAAGGGGACTGAGGGGCAGTACAGAGAGAGTCAGGTCCAGGGGCCAGTGTACCATAAGGGGACTGAGGGGCAGTACAGAGAGAGTCAGGTCCAGGGGCCAGTGTACCATAAGGGGACTGAGGGGCAGTACAGAGAGAGTCAGGCCCAGGGGCCAGTGTACCATAAGGGGACTGAGGGGCAGTACAGAGAGAGTCTGGCCATGGGTGGGAGAGAAACGGGACAATCCAAACCTCCCATCCCAATACTATAATAACACCATCCCAATTAAAGATACATCTGAACAGAAGAATTTCAAATAATACATGGCACTGCTGAGGGACCTCTCACTGCGCTGTGCAGTAGAAAACCATCCAACAGAAGAGAAACCTCCCATCCCAATACTATAATAACACCATCCCAATTCTCTCTGGGTCACATGCAGGTCTCCTGCTTCATTTGATCCAAGCACACACGGTGTGTTGTAGCATGATGTCAAATTGATGCGCATATGAGAATCATTACCTTATTATAGGGTCCTTTTACCTTGTTTTCTTTTTTTGTCTTACCTGATTTGAAGAAAGGTGTCTAAAGTACCATGTGCTCTATATCTCTCTGTGTGCAGAAGAAGGAGAATCTGCACTATCCGCTCAGTGTGCAGCAGGCAGCAGTTCTCTCCAGGCAGGGTGTGCGACTCTGTGTCTCTGCAGCCTGTGGGGGAAGCCTCGTCCTGGGATTGATCTGCTGTAGACTTGAGTGGTGGAGGGAGGGACACCCTGGATCTCTGCCACATGCCCCCACCATGTTGTCACCCTTAGTGGTCAGAAGGAAAAGTCACGGCACCCCCTCAACCAGCAGCTCAGCTCCTCCTCGACCTTGAGCGATCGATGCGGTGGTTTTATGAAGGATGGCCCCAAGGGCTCTGACCAGGGGGTGGGCGTGAGCTCCGACACGGACATGCCAAAGCCCCCCCTCCCTCCTAGAGATGAATTATTCCATTTAAAATAACCAATTTAAAATAATCTATTTCTACACTACAAATCTCTAATCATATGTGCAATGCAGGAGCAGGCGCTGGAAAGTTTTGTCCATTAGGGTCTCTCTCTTTCCGTGTGATGCCAGTACTGGATTCATCAGTCTCCACTCTGCCCTCAGAACTTATAGAGTCATTCGATATCAATAAAGCCTATTGAAAAATTACCCCAAAGAATGCAATCTGCAAAACACGACCTATAAAGTTGGTGCTGGGATCCATATACAGGATGAATGGTTCTTAATGTCGGCAGTACACTCCTATATCAACCAGCATTGTGTTATTTAGGAACAACATAGACTAATCTATAAACAAAGCTTTGCATTCTATTTCTGCTTCAATTAGATTCTCCCGGGATAAAGAAAAGGCAGATTTTTTTTTTTTAAACCCATGGTGGGGGTAGAACTGTTCAGTCCAAGCTGAGATGTAGTCATAAAACTGTGTGCTGAGAGATAGAAGCTGACATTTCAGGATAACCTTGTAATAAAGTATGATGTGACGACACTCCTGACAGAAGATTGGGTCGTTGGGTTTTCAGCATGATTGTGTCCAGAGGAGAGGTGGATATTTCTTAAACGGTGGGGTGGTGGGGACCTGTAGCCCTTCATCAGGATGATGCCCTGCGTTCCAGGCCCTGTGAAGGAATGCCCTGCATGTTCCACAGGGAAATGTCATCCCGCACAGGGACCTTACTTGTCAGAAAGATTACATAGATTCCTGAGATTTTATTTACCAGTCTGATATCACCAACTGTATCTTCACTTGGTGCTTGGAAGGTGTCTGTATTCTAAAAAGTATGTTCAGTGCAGGTCCGAATCCAGGGCACAAATGCTCTGTTTCTTCATCTTATTTTCTTGTTTACGTAAAAATAGATATTCAGAAAGTATCCAACCTGTCTTGATTCAATCTTATTTTCCGTAGCCGTATGAATTACCTGGAACCTAATCCTAAACATGGCCATTGATTTGTAACAGCCTGCTAATCCACTTACTGTACGGTCTCTATTTCAAGCAGTCTTTAGCTCTAGATGCGTATCTTCATCTTTAATCACATTAAACCCCACCTCTTTACGTGTATTATCTCTTATCAACACATCTCTTATCTTTGCAGGTGTACACCTCAGGGTGCCAGGAAGAATATGAAAACAATACAATCACACCCAGCTAGGCTCCTGTGGTAATGCATTAGGATCTATATCTGGCGCCATGGGACCAGAATGAGAAGACAGCTGGGTACCGGCTTTAAACAAGGTTTAGACAAAACTGGTATTCTTGTCTCTCCCATTCTTTTTTTATGTCCCAGATGTGAAATGAAAATTCATTCTTCAGGCTATTTGATGGAGAATCATGTAGAGGAGTGACAATCGTCAATCCTTTAGTCAAAGCTGTTATTTGCCGGTTGGCGTCTCCAGAAAGACCGCCTTATGTGATCTTGAGATTATTTCTTAATAAGGGCCAAAGGACCACCACATCCCCATCCCACAAGAATGTCTGCAGCTAATTAGCCGTAGCATAATGGGTTTTGAGAGCAACTTTCAAAACCTGTAGCTACAGTACATGCTTCCAACTTTACAATTTCCAATCATATCCAAGTACATTCGGAGGCCTTGAACATCTTCTTCTCCTGTCTGACTCATAGTCTCTTTTCTCCATCTCTCCTCCTGTCCTCCCTTGCTGCACCTGCACTGTGTTATGCTATAAGCCTCAGAGCCTGTGTGCTGATCTTAGCTGACAGCGCCAGCCAGCTTCTCTGTGTGTACGCGTGACACCCTCCATTCTCTCCCTGTCAGTGCTAGCTCTGAGAAGCTGATGTTGTGGAGAACATTTGATGCCTGCTTCGTTAAAAAAAAGACTCTGTCTCCTCAGCTAGTCTCAGGATTTTCTTTAAGCTTTTTTATAGCCTCGCCCTAAGTTTGTGAGTCTTGGAGGCTTCTATGGCATATCTGTCACCATCACTGTTTCTAAGATGAGGGTTGGAGTGAGTGATAAAGGGAGGGAGGGGTATATATATTTAGCTCTGAATTCTATGCCTGCTGCATGACTCGCCCATCTCTCTCTATCCCCAGCAGAAATTATTTATTTTTTGAGTAGAGAAAGTGAAGTTTGCGTCCCTCTCATTTATCCGCACTGCAGCAGGGAGGGAGGCTGAGGCTTAATGTGTGGCGCTCTGTTCACTTTTGATATATTGATCTGGTTGAGGCCGCTCCTCTCCGAGCCGCACCTGAAATAGCACTGTCAGAGAGATGCTGCCGGGGGAAAAGAGAGAATCACAAAGTGGGGACATGTTCTTTCCAGGGGACTAATGGAAAACAATGGGACGCTAAGTCGGTCTTGAAACCGCACCTCTGTCCTGTCTCTCTCCCTCCCTTTTCTATCTCTCCCTCTCTCTCCACCTCTACATCTTTATATCTCTCTCTCCCTCTCTCTCTACTTACAGAGAGGCCACGTGAGGAGGAAAGGAGAGAAGAGGCATCTCCCGGTCCAGTACAGAGGAAGAACACGGTGACCTTGCTGTAGAAAGAAACCTTTACCTTTCATCTCTTGGGACCCCGTATTACACACTGCTGCTGCCTGGGCTTATGTAAAACTCTGGGCCTTCTCTTTAAATACACAGAATCCACCATAAATCAAACTGAAGAACAGTGGGGGGTTTTTCATTACCTAGTCTGAGGTTATTAATGTTGCGTGCTGAGAGAGCTGAAACGGACAAAGCCAAGTGTCTGTGTTATCCAGGAGGGTGCACTGCCCTGTATTTAAGACACTAATCCTGGGCGGCTCTGCGCAGTCGCAGCTATAGAGCTGCTGCAGCGGTGTGTGTGTAGTGTGTGTAAGCACGCGTAGAATGTCCACTGGTTTTCACGTCTCAAAAAGAAAGGAAACACCAACAGCCTATTTCATCTGGAAACAATGCAATGTTCATAATCCCCATATTTCTGACATGGAATGATTTAAAATGCGGGCCAAGAGAAATGAAGGAAAAAAGAAAGCTCTGTGTTATGCAAACCCCCAACATAGTCCGTAAGGAAAAGAGAAAGCTCTGTGTTATGCAAACCCCCAACATAGTCCGTAAGGAAAAGAGAAAGCTCTGTGTTATGCAAACCCCCAACATAGTCCGTAAGGAAAAGAGAAAGCTCTGTGTTATGCAAACCCCCAACATAGTCCGTAAGGAAAAGAGAAAGAAAAGAAGCTATTGAGAAGAAGCTATTGAAGCATGATAGTCCTGACAGTCAGAGTCAGACACATGATGGAGACTTCAATAGAGACTGGTGTCTGGACAGAGCAGGCAGAGGACGTGAATGCTGTGGGTAATGTATTTGGTTTCATACATGGTCAGAGAAAGTCAGCAATACAGACCAGGGGAGCTGTGGTCCGTTGTTTGATGGCATCTGCATGTAGGCTTAAGGCTGTCTGTGAAGTGAGGTTCCTTACCCCTATTAGCATCCATTCTGAGATATGCCACTGCTGTAAGAGCTTCTGTTAGCGCAGGGTGGCAATATTGGAGCCTCTTTACCCCCCCTCCCGTGTCTGTACAGTGTTCTCCCCTCAATGTGGAGTTCTGATTCTCATTTAGGCAAAAGACCGTGACTCTGCCCTCTCTCCTCTGTGACCGGGAAACCGATAAGGGAGGAGAGTGTCCATGTGTTAGTAGATGAATGAAGGAGTCTGCTCCCCTTTTTCATTACCTACTTCTGCAGAGGATGCAGTATCCTTGCGGCTTCTAGCGCAGAAGTGTTTTACGTACTGCCACACCCCCTTTGAATTAGCACTTGTTTTTATAAAGGAGAAAAGAATGCGCACATTTAAAAATTATACACTATTTATCATTTATCTATAAAATGTGTTGCACAACTAACTACATTTGTTTTTAGCACTTCACACATTTATTTTACAATTCCACCCCGAGTGGAGGAGTCTCATTTTATAGAAGTGCATTTGTTTCCACGTTTCGTCATCGCCTCCTCTCCTCGATTATCTTTGACCTTTTTCAAAAGGACGAGATGACGGAGGAGTTCGCAAAACCAATTGAGAATCTCCCCATGTCTTTTACCCATATTGCCTGGCAGACACAGGGATAGGCTGGGAATGTGGAATGTAAAGTCATGAGCTGCTGTTGGCATTTTGGTTACATCAGCATTTTGACGTGCAACACTCTCTTCCTGTTTCACCAAGGAGAGAGAGAGGGACAGAGAAGGGGTATTAAGAAAGAAAGAAAGAAAGAAAGAAAGAAAGAAAGAAAGAAAGAAAGAGAGGGGGTTGCAGATTACAGGTGGAGAGTGACAGAGATGGGATGAAAAGATGGAAAATGCAGATAAAGAATATAAAGAGAGGCTGAGAAGATAGTGAAAGATCAAAATGGAGATGCGTATCAAGGGAAGGAAAAGAGGCAAACGGAAAGAGAGAGAATAGAGTGATGGGGATAAAGTGAGAGAATGGAGAGGTGGGGAGCTCTAATGCCTATAGGAGCCTAGGCGGTGTGATAAGACAGCTCAATACTGTGGTGTTTGATACACGCAACACAATCCAGAGAAGAGAGGAAATACTATCTAAATATTAACAGCTGTTTGTATTAGTGTATCCCTCCAGCGATTAGCTGAGCACACCATTGTAAACACTGTAAATAGCCTTTGCTTTACTGCTCTCATTGGCCCTCCAGGTTGAATTAATTACTGTTTGTGATATTTAGGTATGAAACCTTCTAACCATGTGACATTCACAGTAATCTTGTGTGCATGGACGCACACAAGCAAAGACTGCATACATTTACCCAGAGGAACGATGTACGGTAGACACACACACACTCACACACATGCACAAACACACAGACACGCACACACACGTGAGCAACTGCACACAAACAGATCTTTGTTGTCAACAGCATTGCAGATTCCTGCTCTAAATTTTGCAGTCTAAAGTTGTTTTCTTTATCAACATTTCAGGTGTTTAATGAGTACTCGTGATGGCTGGATGCAGCATCGTGATAGCCCACACTGCCTCTCCCCTTCGAACTCTAACCCAGGATAGGTGAAGATGATGAACCCCCCTCAGTGCTGCATCCACCTCCTCCCTGGAGAAATATTTCAGGGCAGGAAGAGGATTGGAGATCTTAAAGGGGTCTCATATCTCAGACGATCCTATTAAACATGTTCTGTTGGTTTCTCGGCCTCTCTGTGGTTTCACACCAGAATGTCATTTGTCTCACTAGCCAAGTGGTCAGTGCCAAAAATACAGCATCTGTAAAGCTAGTGGAATAACAGCATGGCCTCTCACTTTGACTGTTGGGAAGACCAGGGAGGTCGCTATCGACCGATAATAGTTGTGGAGAGCCGCGACCATATCATCTCTATATTGAAATATATTTCTTATGTATGTCATTGGTGATGGTGTAATATTTATATCTCTGTGTTTTTACAGTTGAATATGCCACGTGCAAATAGAATGTTAGTTGTTTTGTGCTGGCACATTCCCAGTTTAATCAAGGAGAATTTACGAGGTGTGTTTAAATCACACGGGATCTATCTGATATATGGCATCAGGCATGTAAATAAGTCCGTCCGTGTGTTTTCATCAGGCGATTTAGCCATTCACATTTCAGGAGGCTTCATACAGAAATCTGGATGTGTTTGTTATACATTTGCAACAGAAGCAGCCATATTTTTTTTACCAGCTTTCTAGAACTGTATGGCAGCAAAGAGGCTAGCAACACAACTTCTCAATCAAAATGATTTAACTGCGATTATTCTTATTTCTTATGTTAAATGATTTTGCTATTGAGGGGGGGGGGGGGGGGGAATGGAAAAAAAGAATAGCGAGAGAAATGTTTCTGTCCATCCAGGGATTAGAGACACAAGATATGTTTCCATCCAATTGGAGGTAGCTTTTCATGTGAATATTCTAAAATAGGCGTTAAAATGTTTTACCTTTTCCCACCAGAGGTGTGTTACCATCAAACAGACTTGTTGCAGATCAAATGCTGCACGGAATGATGTATTGCAAATTAAAAACACTTTTGGGCTTAAGTTTCCATGTACTGAATAAAAAGCAGAAGTTCAATGTGTTTCCATCACATTTTCAACTCTACTGATGTTTTTTTTCTCTCACAGAAATCTGGTTTTGGGGCATGCACTCTAGATCAGGGTTTTCCCAAACTCAGTCCTGGGGGCACATTTGTTTTTTTGCCCTAGCATTACACAGCTGATTCAAATAATCAGAGCTTCATGATGAGTTGATTATTTGAATCAGCTGTGTAGTGCTAGGGCAAAAAAAAAAAACTCCTCTGATCTAGATAACAGTTTACTGTTAAAGTTGACATGGTAGGTAATACAATTAGATACAGATAAGACAACTAATATATAAATGTCATTCAAATAATACCCTCAATGTTTATTGGAAATGTGCGTCAAGCTCATCACTATACGTCACTTAACCACCATGAAGTTCATCATCATTTATTTAATCTGCCAATGCTGTGCATTCAGAAAGTATTCAGACCCCTTGACTTTTTCCACATTTTGTTATGTTAAAGCCTTATTCTAATTTTGATTAAATAAAACCTTTTCCTCATCAATCTACACACAATATCCCATAATGACAAAGCAAAAAATATATATAAAACTTTTTGTTTTGGTGCAAATTTATACAAATTTTAAAACATAAATACCTTATTTACATAAGTATTCAGGCCCTTTGCTATGAGACTTGAAATTGAGCTCAGGTGCATCCTGTTACCATTGATCATTCTTGAGATGTTTCTACAACTTGATTGGAGTCCACCTGTGGTAAATTCAATTGATTGGTCATTAATTGGAAAGGCACACACCTGTCTACACAAGGTACCACAGTTGACAGTGCATGTCAGAGCAAAAACCAAGCCATGAGATCGACGGAATTATCCGTAGAGCTCCGAGACAGGATTGTGTCGAGGCACAGATCTGGGGAAGGATACCAAAACATTTCTGCAGCATTGAAAGTCCCCAAGAACACAACATTCTTAAATGGAAGAAGTTTGGAACCAGCAAGACTCTTCCTAGAGGTGGGCCGGGCGGCCTTCATGGTAGAGTGAACAGACAAAGACACACCTCACTAAAAGGAACATAACAGGCCGCTTGGAGTTAGCCAAAGGCACCTAAAGGATTCTCTGACCATGAGAAACCAGATTGATCCCTGGCCTGAATACCAAGGGTCACGTCTGGAGGAAACCAGGCACCGCTCATCACCTGGCCAATACCATCCCTATGGTGAAGCATGGTGATGTCAGCATCATGCTGTGGGGATGTTTTTCAGCAGCAGGGGCTGGGAGACTAGTCAGGATCAAGGGAAAGATGAACGGAGCAAAGCACAGAGAGATCCTTGATGAAAACCAGCTCCAGAGAGCTCAGGACCTCCGAATGGGGCGAAGGTTCACCTTCCAACAGGCCAATGACCCTAAGCACACAGCCAAGACAACGCAGGAGTGGCTTCGGGACAAGTCTCTGAATTTCCTTGAGTGGCCCAGCCAGAGCCCGGACTTGAACCCGATCTAACATTTCTAGAGAGACCTGAAAATAACTGTGCAGCGACACTCCCCATCCAGGTGTGCCAAGCTTCATACCCAAGAAGACTCGAGGCTGTCACTTCCAAAGGTGCCTCATCAAAGTACTGAGTAAATGGTCTGAATGCCTGTGTAAATGTGATATTTCAGTTTTTGCTTTGTCATTATGGGGTATTGTGTGTAGATTGATGAGGGGAAAACATATTTAATCCATTTTAGAATAAGGCTGTCACGTAACAAAATGTGGAAAAAGTAAAGGGGTCTGAATACTTTCCAAATGCACTTTAAACTTAAAGAGCAGCTGAACTCACCAGTTTTTTTTTCTGCTGCTCATTAAGAAAAATGAGATTTGCATCTTGTAGGGTGCAGTTCGATGTGGGTGTGTTCTGTTCACTATATCATACCCTGGCAGTTATTGTTATTTGTCCCTCTTGAGTCAAGGTAGCAATATTTCAACCTCAAAATACTCCGAATGAATCTAAGATAAAACATTACTGACGACGAGACGACCTACTGGGGGGAGGTTAAAGCCCTGGCGGAGTGGTGCCAGGAAAATAACCTCTCCCTTAATATTAAAAAAGGAGCTAATCGTGGACTACAGGAGACAGAGGAGGGAGCACGCCCCCGGTGGAGACGGTCAAAAGCTTCATGTTCCTTGGCGTACACATCACTGAGGACCTGAAATGGTCTCACCACACCGACACCATGGTGAAGAAGCTGCAACACCGCCTCTTCAACCTCAGGCAGCTGAAGAAATGCGGCATGGCCACTAAGACCCTCACAAACTTCTAAAGGTGCACCATTGAGATCATTCTGTCGGGTTCCATCACTACCTGGTACGACAACTGCACTGCCATCAAGGAGATGGTGGGTTCAGCCCAGCGCATCACTGGGGGCACTCTGCCTGCCCTCCAGGCCTTAAAGAAAGGCCAATAAGATCATTAAGGACCTCAGCCGGGATACTGAGAAACAGCTTCGATCACCAGGACATCAGACTGTTGAACAGCCATCACTAGTCAGCTACCTGCCTGGTACTCAGCCCTGGACCTTGAGATTAATGCCCCATGTATATAGTCATTGAACACACTGTTGTTTACTCACTGTGTATGTATAAACTGTATTCTCCACATAATCCTAATATACCTACTACTGTATATACCATTTTCTTTTCCAAATGATATGCTGTCTGTATACCAAGTATTTATGTTCTGGATTCTCACACATGCTCACTCTATATCTACTTTTGATTGACTTCTTGTTTAGATATTTTGTATTATTTGTGAGACATTCTACTGTACTGTTGGAGCTACACCTGCAAATCTGTGTAAGCGACCAATAAACCTTGATTTGAAATAAAGCACAAACTCCACACTGTTTAACAGTGCCAAAAATGTGGGATGCAAGTGTACATCCTCTGTTCTCATTTCCCCCAAAACAGTAGCAGACTTGTGATCACTATCAAACATCAGCAAGTGGCCACTTGATAAAGGGCTTTGGGGCTAAGTGTGCATTTAACATAACATTGGTGACGTGTTGTCTTATGTAAAAATTGTAAAAAATGATGTCTGAGGCGCTACATAATTGGATAGAGCGTAATTAGCAGCTGTTTCTCCGTGCATGCAATTCTTCCTAAGCATTACCATCCAGTGTTAGTGGGCATGAACAACATCAAACCCCAACCTTCACGTATCCAATGGATGTAGGAATGTAATGGCTTCCATAAAACTTGCAATCTCAGTTTTGGAAGATACTGTCTAGAATCAATGTTTCTGATTAATATCGATTAAGGCAATTTTCAACCAGTGAAGTTGTTTTTTTAAGTTCAGCTTAGTTTTACGTAGTTTATCGTCGCGTGAGTTTACTTCAACATGATGGTTCATTATATGAATATTTGGGCTTGTTACGTTCCCTAGTTTTTGTGTTTTGGGTTTGTATGTGTGTATTTCAGGATGGCTTCCTCGATTCTAAGCAGCTGATTTGTTGGCCCCCCTCCATGATTGGAGCTCTGAACCCTCCCTCTCGTCAGTGGAAACAGCTGTTATCCAGCTGGATAAAAGCCAGTGTTCCTTTGTCTGGAGGAGAGAGAGCTTCTTGGATGTCCTGTGGTGGTTGTTGCGCAGAAATAGTTTTGTTGAAAGTAGTTTGTAGCTGCTATTTCTGAGATATGTGTATGCCAAAAGGACTGTGTTTTTGATTATTGAAATGGTTCACTCTAATTTAGTAATTATTCTGTTTTATTTGTTCCCGAAGGGGAATGCACCTTGGGAGTGTTTAGGCAAGAGGCCTGCGGGCATAACCTGTAGTATTTACTGTCTATGTACACTAGGTAAGACCTGGGCGGACCAACCCCTGTATTTTGGTTAGCGCGCCAGGAGGTGCTAAAGGGTTAGGTAAGTAGTGGACAGGTTGGACAGGGGACTCAAAACTTTGACTTAATTTGCTTTGGTTCCGTCCAGCCCCTTTTCCCCACATTACCGTGTTAAGGAAATAAATTCCCTGTAAATGGTGATATTAACTACCTCCATCATCCTTACCTGCACCTACAATCACATACCTCTTTCACGCCATGGGGAGTTGAGTGTGGCGTTCCCTCCTCCAAGAGGTGTACGTAACCGCGCATAAAGGAGTTTCCACTGCAATTGTCGCATAATCTATTTTGCTGGCAAAAACATTATCCCAAAGCGTATTTTGTTTTGTCAAAAAAATGTACACGTTTGCTGTTTCCCTCAGACCTGTTGTGAGTTTTTATGTGTCAGGTAATTCATCTGCATGAATTGGTTGGATGGAAACCTGGTTATAGATGGAAATGATTAAGTCCTGTATGGAGTGAGAGCAGGCCGGACGTCAAAGCCTTGGACTGAGGGAGACTCCCAATTGAAGACTACTGTCCTGATGGATGCTGGGTAATAGATGTGGATGTTTCTGAGGTGTCAGCTGAATTCTTTATGGAATTATGCTCCATCTGTAGGACGTCACAGCAGATCTGTTATGTCATGTACGGATGCAGCGAACATTTCCAGGCTTGTCGCACCCTGACCTCTAAAAACGCCTGCTTCAGTGGGATAACCTGTCATCCCACATGGCCAGCGCATTCGGAATTAGGACCGAGTCAACCCCACCCATTTCTGTTCTGCTGAGAGAGTCCCTGCAGTGATTCAAACACATTATCAGCAATACCAGCCACTTTGAACTTGGATGGATGTCTATATTATATCCCATTATCCCACACAAGACATTACCTCAGTAACATTTCTATAATTCAAATACTTTAAGTTGTGGCTGTATTCTACTTATTTGTATTAGGTAGCTGGTGTAATAGGTTGGTTTGAGGAAAGGTAGAGGTAATGGTGTGTGATTCTAATGAGGGATCAGGCCAGGTGTGTTGGGGTAAGTCTGCTACATTCTAATGGCCTTTTCTTACCCACCACCTTCCCCTCTTCTCCTCCTCTCATTCTCTGTTGCAGTGCATTATGTGTGGGCTTTGATCTTTCACTGGCTAGCAACTCGTGTGAGGGTGGCGAGAAAGCTCATTAACTGTGTGTTTGGCTCGTCTTTGGATGACAGGAACATCCCCCTAATTAACTTAGTCATTACTATGGTCTGTTGTGGAGGTGAGTATCATGGTGTCCTGGCGGTTCTACATACAGTACAGACAACGGCATGGTGATCACTATTTGCGTATGCAGGTTTACTTAATTTTGCTGAATAAGCAAACTGTTCAGATTGCTGTGCCTTTTGCGCATGCAGTAGTGCAGTCTCTCCCTTTGGGCTGGTGCTGGTATTTTGTTTCAGTGCTGCATGGGACACTACCTGCAGAACTGTGATGTGTGGAAGTGCGTAAGAGAGGCTCCCACGGCGCATGAAGGGGTGACATCCTACCTTAATTATCACCTGCTCATCCTTCCGCCTCCATCCGTCCCAGGGGTGACATCCTGCCTTAATTATCACCTGCTCGTCCTTCTGCCTCCATCCGTCCCAGAGGTGACATCCTGCCTTAATTTATCACCTGCTCGTCCTTCTGCCTCCATCCGTCCCAGAGGTGACATCCTGCCTTAATTTATCACCTGCTCGTCCTTCTGCCTCCATCCGTCCCAGAGGTGACATCCTGCCCTAATTATCACCTGCTCGTCCTTCTGCCTCCATCCGTCCCAGAGGTAACATCCTGCCTTAATTATCACCTGCTCGTCCTTCTGCCTCCATCCGTCCCAGGGGTGACATCCTGCCTTAATTATCACCTGCTCGTCCTTCTGCCTCCATCGGCCCCATGGAGCTGGCCCCATGGAGCTGGCCCCATGGAGCTGGTCCCATGGAGCTGGTCCCATGGAGCTAGGTGAGTCACTTACCTAGGTGGAGGGAACAGTCATCATCTCTCTTCTCACTTCTCCTCCTCTTTCTTCTCCTCCTCTTTTTGGAGAAGTGTCAATGCTTGAAGGATGAGCTGAGTTTGGGAGGCACTCAGTGGAAGAGATGAGTGCACTTTCAGAAGTTTCTACAAGCCCCCAGGGTGTAGGAAATGAGGCCTGGAGAGAGAGGGAGGGAGGACAGAAAACAGAAGAGAGAATGGGGAAAGAGATACCCAAGACCTATATTAGGGCTGTATCATCATGTAGGCCATGCTTTTCACCCTCACTGCATCACCCCCTCCACTTCCCTAGGAACAAAGATTATCCCTCACAAAGCCATTTACTTATTCCTTTGAAGAGCTCCAAAACTAAAGATGTCTTAGTCTTCAAAAATATATGATAGTTAGCTGCAGTGCTTTTGAGGCATTATCTGAAATCTGATAGAAACCATCCTGCGGCTAACATGGTGAACCTTAATCACATTCACATTAACTTCTTGGTGTAGTTCTACAGTGTCAGGGAAGGGGAAGTACCTGAGAGAGCTCTTGTTGCTTGTCGCAGAAGGGAGCAAGGGAAGTGCATGAGTGAGTCATTTCTAAAAGTTTAATGTGAGTATTTCTAACAGCAGCAAATGAATGAACAATGTAACAAGAAGTGATTGCGGGCATGAATTCCCCATGGCTGTCACACTCTCAGGCACAATCCTGTCACAGTTTGGCTTACTTTTAATTAATCCCCCCCCCCCCCCCCCAACCAATAGAATGGTATGGGCTCTGAAGCTTTCACAGGGTTTCAGTTCATCCAAATCAGTATTCTGGTCTTATTGTCAGAGCTCTTCTTTATAAGAGTGTGTCTAAAGACACACACACACACAGCCAGTTTGTGAATGAATCAGTGGATCTGCAGTGCTTTTGTTTAAATGTTTGCCTCTGTTCAGATGGTTATATATTGATGGGACTTAATAGGTGGTGTGGAAGCAAACCACTGCCTGGTATTCCCCCAGCTTCAGTAACACAATGCCTGTTTAGATGCATACAAATCCACCCTTCTTATCGTGTGCCAATTTGCAATTTAAAAAATATGGATTGGGGGATTGTTCCGCTGCGACTGGATAAATGAAACAGAATCCCCGCTGCAGTGGGAAAATGAGTCTGTGCCAGGGCTCAGATTTAGAGGCTCAAACCAATATGTCACATCAAAACAGCTAAGGTAAAGGAGGGGAAGGTGGTGGCTACACTAGTGGTGTGCACATGTCTGTGTGTGTTTACATAAGTGTGTGTGGGGGGGGGGGGGGGGGGGGGCTTCAGTCATGCACTGTAACACAGCATACCAGCATTGGTGCAACTCCCTCCTTTCCCTTTGTGAGTAGATAGTGGTTTCTGGTGATGGAGCAGGCCAGAGCATGGAAATGAATCTTTTACACCACATTGATTTAGGAAACCATGATTCCAACAGCTGTCTGCTGGGAGAAATTGGTTGATTTAATCAAAAGGGGGATTGTGATCTGTTTGATATTCAGTGCTTCTATAGGCTAGTCAGGCCTGCTTTCCCTGCATGTTTCATTATCCTGTGGGTATACTATAGGCTGTGGCGCTCCCCTGGTACTGTAGGCTTCATTACTTACAAACATGATTTAAGTCGGCCGTTAAAAGGCCAACTGGATGTGTGTTTATGACCTTTGACACATACCTTTACTGTCTGCACTCCTTTATATTTTATATCAAATTGTATTTGTCACATGCTTCATAAACAACAGGTATAGACTTAACAGTAAAATGCTTATTGATAACTTGGCTATGTACACGGGGTACCAGTACCAGAGTCCGTGTGCAGGGGTACGAGGTAATATACTGCGTATGTGGCAAACATTTACCTCAGACCAATCTCACTAGTTGCTACATCGGTGCTGTTTTAAAATTATTTTTAAGATGTGGGTCGGGACTTTGAGGCATTGATGAGATTTCAGAATGATTGACAGCTGATCATGCCATAGAGGTGTTAAATTTAGTGCAGGGTTAGTTGTTATTGGGTGGTGGAGCTGCTATACCACAGTCGGTCAGTCTGCAACTCTGACAAGAGGCCTGTGTCCAGTGCTAGGATTAATGGAACACCGAGACCAAGACCTCCACACTGCACAACTTACCGACCGCACATCAATACATTTAAGACCCAGCCTCGCTCTTTTAGTTGCTATTTGCTTATTGATTGCAGATTTTCATCAGGCCCAGGTATTGAAGAGTCCCAGGGAAGGGAGCATGAATCTTAGGCCAAATAACACCAAGGGCCATAAATCAGCCACCGTAGGGGTCCGTCGCTGGCCTGAACCCGAGCATTTCCCTACCAGGCTGTGGCTAGTGTCGTAAATCCAGGCCCAGGCCCGTGATGGATGTGTGGGGGATTGGAGTGATGGCCTTAATACTGCCAGACTGACAGGGTAATCACACTGTGCTGTTTAAGCAGCCTGGGAGCTGACACGCCCACCCACCCAATTCCTCAGACACCCATGTCACAGTATCTTTGGGCCAACGAGGGAGAATCATTCTCAAGCTGACCTTCCATTATGCCAAGTTAAAACATCAGTGAGCTTTCTGACTGCTGGGGTTGAAGCTCATCCTCTAGGTTGTAGGCTATTAAATATATTTACTGGAAGCACAGCTTAATTGTTGACGTGGAGAAAAATTATTTAAAGTACTGTGTACCTTTACTGTAATAATATAATAATACAGTGGGGCAAAAAAGTATTGTCAGCCACCAATTGTGCAAGTTCTCCCACTTAAAAAGATGAGAGGCCTGTAATTCATCATAGGTACACTTCAACTATGACAGACAAAATTAGAAAAAAAATCCAGAAAATCACATTGTAGGATTTTTAATGAATTTATTTGCAAATTATGGTGGAAAATAAGTATTTGCTCAATAACAAAAGTTTCTCAATACTTTGTTATATACCCTTTGTTGGCAATGACAGAGGTCAAACGTTTTCTGTAAGTCTTCACAAGGTTTTCACACACTGTTACTGCTATTTTGGCCCATTCCTCCATGCAGATCTCCTCTAGAGCAGTGATGTTTTGGGGATTTTGCCGGGCAACACTGACTTTCAACTCCCTCCAAAGATTTTCTATGGGGTTGAGATCTGGAGACTGGCTAGGCCACTCCAGGACCTTGAAAGCCACTCCTTCGTTGCCCGGGCGGTGTGTTTGGGATCATTGTCATGCTGAAAGACCCAGCCACGTTTCATCTTCAAATGCCCTTGCTGATGGTAGGCATTGTTACTTTGGTCCCAGCTCTCTGCAGGTCATTCACTAGGTCCCCCCGTGTGGTTCTGGGATTTTTGCTCGCCGTTCTTGTGATAATTTTGATCCCACGGGGTGAGATCTTGCACGGAGCCCCATATCGAGGGAGATTATCAGTGGTCTTGTATGTCTTCCATTTCCTAATAATTGCTCCCACAGTTGATTTCTTCAAACCAAGCTGCTTACCTATTGCAGATTCAGTCTCCCCAGCCTGGTGCAGGTCTACAATTTTGTTTCTGGTGTCCTTTGACAGCTCTTTGGTCTTGGCCATAGTGGAGTTTGGAGTGTGACTGTTTGAGGTTGTGGACAGGTGTCTTTTATACTGATAAGTTCAAACAGGTGCCATTAATACAGGTAACATGTGGAGGACAGAGGAGCCTCTTAAAGAAGAAGTTACAGGTCTGTGAGAGCCAGAAATCTTGCTTTTTTGTAGGTGACCAAATACTTATTTTCCACCATAACTTGCAAATCAATTCTTTAAAAATCCTACAATGTGATTTTTTTTTTCAAATTTTGTCTGTCATAGTTGAAGTGTACCTATGATGAAAATGACAGGCCTCTCTCATATTTTTAAGTGGGAGAACTTGCACAAATTGGTGGCTGACTAAATACTTTTTTGCCCCACTGTATATGCCATTTAGCAGACGCTTTTATCCAAAGCGACTTAGTCATTCTTGCATCCATTTTTTCATATGGGTTGCCCCAGGAATCAAACCCACAATCCTGGCATTGCAAGCACTATGCTATACCCACCCAGCCATACAGTACCAGTACCAGGCAGACAGATCGTCAATGAGGACACTTGTGGGGAGGGGAACATGTAGGCAATAAGTCAAATTCAACATCTATTCCAGAGTTTTTCTGCATTATCCCAGCAATTAGAATACAAGTAACCTTAATTGTAAATGTTTTTACGTAGATATAGGGGTAGTTATTGTAACGCAGCCTACTTAATTAACTGTTGTTACTTGGCTAGCTAGATTAGATATGCTACTGTCGTACCTATTTTGGTAAAATGTATATCGTACGAAGTGGAATTATTTATTTTGCTTGTACCCAAAACGGTATGCTCATTCCCAAAACGGTATGCTCATTCTATGTGTATTGTAATGGCCAACCATCCTTGATACTTTGAGTTACTGTTTTCCGTGGAATTGCTCAGTTGAAAATGTTATGCTTTTGCTCGAATCAGTGCAAGTTTATTAGCCTTTTTAGACACGACACAGACTGTGGTCTCTTCAGGCTGCTTCCATGTGATTGGGTTTCCCTCAGCAGCTGCCTCGGTTTATGCCCCATTATCTAGCCTGAATACGCTGAATCGACATGCATTATACATGTTATTGTGATCTGTCCCAACACAGGGCTCAGTGACACTCTTTTAATACTCCCCTCTGCCTCTCTGCATAGTCAAAACAGACACTTAATGCACTTGAAGGGACATCACATCATGGAGCACCCCGATGAAATGCCACAAGACTGCAGAGAGGAGGGAGAAAAGAAAATGAAAAAACGGAGCCGTATTTTCTCAGTGAGGCCCAGAAGCAGTAATAGCTGATTATCTTCATCAGTGTGGACATCTTTTCCCCCTCAGCCTTTTGTCGGGGCTTTTGCCCCCAGCAGGCTCCCAGTCCCTGTGAAAACCAGTGAGAGAGAGTGGGTCCACCTGGACGTTGGCTCTAGCACTAATTATCTATCCTGCCACAGTGGAAGGGATGACCAAGGATATCATATTCTCTGATTCACCACCTCTAGACCCAGGGAATTGCAAAACACTTCAGTGGATATTGGCCAATGGTGACTCACTCCTGAATGATGTACAGTGCAAAAAGCTAAAACAATGTAGAGGATACTTATTTATGTGAACTGAATATTAAGTTCATATTACAAATCATGAAGTGCATATATTCTGCCTCACATGTGTATATATGCAGTACATGTAATATGACTTCATAGTATGTATGTCTAGACATGAATGAGTGAAGACCAGTGGCAGTTGGTGCCGTTTGAGATTAGGGGACGGATTTTTTTTTTTTAATGAGTATGGAATTATGCGGTAATAGAAATTTTGGATGAGTGTCATTCATATTCCATTCACCCAGCTCAATGTAACATCAATAGGTTTAGCCTACTACATGATACTCAAATTTCCCTATACCCATCATGAGGTTGCTACAACCTAGCCTATGAATGAAAGTTTACAGCGTAGGTGCACAGGTCGAGAGAAATTTGAGTATTCAAGGTGACAAAGTGACACATTCAATACCACCTTACACACTCTTGCCTGCATCTAGCTGATCTAGGGTGTAATCTTTAGTCCAAATAGAGTTTCTATTGGACAAATTCAGGTATGTTCATCCCTGTTTAGTTCCTTTTACTTCTGTTTAAGAAACGTTTAAACAGAATTGGCAGAATGAATACATCCCTGATCACCCCCAAACACAGTTCACTTTCATAGCAGCCACATACAAACAGCATGATCTCTTTGCTCATTGTATAATTCCTTCTTGTAACACGCGACGCGCTTTTCTGTGACCAGGCGAAAAAACCTTTCCAAGCCAAACATTTTTTATTTTACTATTTAGTAGACACTCTTATGCAGAGTGACTTACAGGAGCAATTAGTGTTAAGTGCCTTGCTCAAAGGCACATCGGCAGATGTTTCACCTAGTCGGCTCTGCGATTCAAACCAGCAACCTTTCGGTTACTGGCCTTACGCCCTTAACCTCTAGGCTACCTGACGCTACCTCAAACTTCATACCATAACTACTAACCACTACACACAGTCAACATAGCTGCAAAAACTAATGAGTTAGCAAGCCCGCTACAATCATGCAGTACAGTGTTCAGCAAGCAGTCTAGTAATTACATCAGTGGGCCCCAGTGGCAATAAATTCATAAAACCAAATGCTTACTTTAACTTGGACGAGTTGCAGTGTTAGCTAGCTAACATAGCATCCCTCTCTGTTTAAGCAGGCTGTTTGAGTAGGCTGAACTAACATTTGCATTTGGGTGACCTGACCAAATTCACATAGATCTGTCATTATCATTGATAGCAAGTCTAAGAAGCGGTAGATCTGTTATGTGCACAATGTATATGCTTCCCATTCTTATGTTTAGTGTTTGCGTCTTTTACCTTTGGTTTTGTACACCAGCTGAAAACACAACATTTTTGGTTATGAAAATATATTTCACAGCGGTTTAGATGGCACAATGATTCTTTACACTATACTTGCTTGTTTTGTCACAAACTGAAATTAAGCAAACTATTCATTTCATCAAGAATGAAATGGTGCAGCGATTTCTACATAATGTATATTTTAAGTGAACGTTTTTTTTTTTTTAAATACGGCAATATAGCTAGCTCTCTCTCTTGCTTTTCTTTCATTTTTGAATAAATTAATTTGTTCAAAACTGTTCAACTATTGTCTTTCTGTCACTTTGAGTCAACATCTCACCACATTTTATACACTGCAGAGCTAGCTAACTGTATCTTATGCTTTCAGTACTAGATTCATTCTCTGATCCTTTGATTGGGTGGACATGTCAGTTCATGCTGCAAGAGCTCTGATAGGTTGGAGGGCACCCTCGGAAGTTGTCATAATTACTGTGTAAGTCTATGAAGGAGGTGAGAACCATGAGCCTCCTAGGTTTTGTAATGAAGTCAATATACTCAGAGGAGGACGGAAACGAGCTGTCCTCTGGCTACACCATGGTGTTACCCTATAGAGTACTGTTGAGGCTACTGTAGACCATTGAAAAAGTGTGTTTTAATCAATTATTTGGTGACATGAATATATTTTGTATAGTTTTATTTAAAAAGGATAACTTTTTGGATTCCTAAGGTTTCACCATTTAAATCGTTGTTATTCACTGAGGATGGTCCTCTTTCCTCTTCTGAGGAGCCTCCACTTGCGAAGTCGTGTGTGTGTATATAAGGTCAGCCTATCGAGGCCGCAATTCAATCATAACGCTGCTGTCAATGCAGCTTTTAAAGGCAATATTACATTCAAGGCAAACTCTGCAGATGTTGGCTCAATACGAAATAACCTTTAAATACTGTATTATCAACCAAAGATTAATTAGATTGAATCCCAGCCCTGGTGTTTGGACAACAAAACAGTAACCATTAGTTGCCCTTGCATGTGCTCACATCCTGTGCCGGTGCTGTATCGTACTGTGCTGTGAGTTGCATAACAGTGGCAACGGTACATCAGTAGGAGTCAAATGTGAGACGTGACAGGCCACACACTGGGTATAAACCTATAGAGTAAAACAGATCACAAATCATTTGCATAGTAATCCACTTTACTCTCCCTTCTTCAGATGGCAAACTCCCTCAATCCTGTTACTGTAAGCCTGCTCTTGAACCTGACTCTCAGTCATCACAAAGCCACTGGCCCGTTAAACTATTACTTCTTCCATAAATATACATTTCCCTCATGAGAGAGACGGGCACCTGTTTGCCAATGCTTGTTGGTGACTGACTATTGTCTTGACTCTGCCAATACACGTGCTTGGCCAAGCTTCTCCTGTGGCAGTTGAGAGGATAAGACCATTTACTTCTCAACAGGGATTCAAGCATACACGTGCGTTGTTGTCGGGATGTCTTCTTCCTTGGTTCCTGTTTCTCAAGCATTTTCCTATCTTGATTGTATTACATAATAGGGAAATAGACATGAGGCAAAGAGAAAGATGAAGAGACAGAGTTCCTCTGTACAGTGTTGTACAATGCCACTTTGTGACATCCAGACTGCTCCTTGTGTGTCAGTTTTCTGCCCTGAGCCTGTTCATGAGCCCAGATCTAACAATGCCTCATGGGTTCTGGAGGCATTGTCTCTGTCTTTGTTTGTCTCTATGTAGGAACACCATGTTATCCAGGGTCAGCTACATCACCATCTGGGTTTTCTTACTTTCAGGCTCTGTCTCTCCATCAGAGCGTCGGAGTTAAATATCCCAACCGACTCTAACTACTGGAATGTAATTGGAAGTTCTGTGCCTTCTTACTCACTAAGTGGTAATGGTATAATGGACCTCAGTCTTCATTATTTTGTTCCCACATTTCAATATACTGCATCCCTCCCTTTGCTGATTAAAGGGGACTGTGAGTGCAGAGGCGTTGACAATAAGAACCGGTGAGGATTGAGATGTACAGTCTGCTTTTAAAGACCACAAGAGACTAACCCACGTGTCTGAGCAGAGTACGGACAGACCAGTCCCCCAGTGTCACTCCACTGTGACATCAACGGGGGTGTGTGTGTTCGTATGTCCCGGCGTACGTGCATGCGTTTGTGTGTGCCTCTGTGTGTTTATGCGTGTGTGTGAGGAACAGTGAGCAGGTTCTCAGGGAGATACACTGTCCCGCTGATGTGTGTGTGTGTGTGTGTGTGCTGATCTGCAAACAGGGACAAGATAAATGCACGTGTCACTCACGCCCACATGGGATCCATTTTTCACTTAAAGTCAGGAGAGGGGAACGGCTGTGTCCCCTAGCGGTCAGCCAGCCAGTGTGTTCAACAGAATGAGGACGGCACAAGCTCTTCACGTTAGTGCTTAGCGACAGCCTCGAACACAGATATCTGACCTGCTGCGAGTTTGTTTGTTTGTTGTGTTTTGTACACCTTGTATAAGGTTAATTGTATCTGTCTGTATCTCCCTAAGCAAAGATGATGTAATGGATGGCAGTCTCTTCTAAATGAAGCAGTGCTGACCTTTGTGTCTTTTCCCATCCGTCATTGTGTGATCTGTCATTGTTGTAGCATTGCATGAACCAGCAACCTGTCCCACGTATATTCAGCCATGCACATCCAGTGCAGACTGGCCTCCGGTGACAGGTCGCCTGGGCAATATAAATAAGTTGACATTGTACTGTCTGTGTGAAATTTCTGTGCCAGGGGTTTCTTTGGGGTTTTTGCCATCTCAAGCGATAGGTAATACCTCTGTGCTGCGCAGGGGACAGATGCTCTCCCAGCCAGCACACCTTGGGAAGTACAGTACCTACTGTCGGGAGAATAATGTCAGGATCAGCGTTTTGGAACTGTGGACGTGTGTGTGTGCCGCTGGAGGAAAGCTCCGCTAGCTCCAGTCCACTGTCCTCCCAGAGGAGAGAGGCTGTAAAAAGTACAGTAGATAACAGGCTGAGGATAGTGGCTTGTGTTTTTATCTGGATCAGAGGAGAGGCGTCTCCCCCCCCCCCGGCTCTGTGCTGGGACCGACCTTACTCTGCATCTTTTTTTCAGTACTGAGGCTGGTGTTTGGTCTGGAGCCTGGCCAACTCCCCCATTTCTCCCTCACTCCTCCCTGCTATCTCCTGCCAGGGCAGCCCCATCACTCTGGGCTGAATTACTACACTAGGGGAGAAGGAGCAGGAAATGAGGTTCAGAACTCATCGTTAGTGCCCAATTAATTCTTAATTAGGGCAACAAATGGTGCAGCGTTTACGGTGTGGTTGGACCGGCCCCCAATCACCTGAGATCAGAGGCCGATAACCCACAGTGTTGTATTAGCAGATTATTAGATACTGCGGCGAAGCAGGATTCTGGTGCTTTTTGTCTCAAATGTTATATTTTGTTATGAGATAAATACCGCCTCCTCCATATTTGTATATCTGTGTTTGTGTAACATAGGTATTTAGGTAAATGGACTGAAGGTAATATTTTTACAGCAAGGTAGAATGTAGGAATACCTGTGTTTTAGCTATGTAGAATAAATTGCTCTCTGTCATTCTTTTTAGGGGCTAAATCTTGGGGCGGCAGGGTAGCCTAGTGGTTAGAGCATTGGACTAGTAACCGGAAGGTTGCAAGTCGAAATCCCCGAGCTGACAACGTACAAATCTGTCGTTCTGCCCCTGAACAGGCAGTTAAGTGACTTGCCTAGTAAAATAAAAAATACATTATTTTTACATGCATTATCAAATGCAGAGTACCATTGCGATAGTCTGACTGCAATAATTTAAAAGTCCCCCCTCAAATTATAGAACAGAAGAAGGCCTGCAAAAACAGAACAGAAACCCCAGCAGAGTGCAGATGTGATTTCCATGTAAGTGATAATAGGGAAATCAATGGTGGGAATGAGATTATGTATGTACATTTAATGAGGACACACTGAGGAAGTGAAGGCAATTTCAAATGCCACAGTACTACTCGTTTTTGGGACCTCTACAGAATACTAGTTGAACCAGAGAGATGCTTAATCCTTTCTGAGGAGAGAAAAAATCTCCCCAAAATTATATAATGAATGTAAAATGTAATAAAAATGTAAGCCTTGAGTTAGATGGTTGTTAAAATTATACTAATTATACATAGCAGAATTTAACAAAAATGTCATTTGAGATACCATCACACTTAGGACATACTGCTCAGCATACATTAAGCACTAATAACACTGCCATTACTAAATACATTTAAAGAGCGCAAATTCACCCAAAGGGGTTAGCGTTCTTCTCTCGCTATCACTGTTGCCTTCATAAATATCATTTTCTTGGGAGGGAAGACCATTACAGTTGAAGTCGGAAGTTAACATACACTTAGGTTGGAGTCATTAAAACTAGTTTTTCAACCTCGCCACAAATTTCTTGTTAACAAACTAAAATTTGGCAAGTCGGTTAGGACATCTACTTTGTGCATGACACAACTATTTTGTCCAACAATTGTTTACAGACAGATTATTTCACTTATAATTCAGTCAGGAAGTTAAAGCTTGGTCGCAAATGGGTCTTCCAAATGGACAATGACCCCAAGCATATTTCCAAAGTTGTAGTAAAATAGCTCAAGGACAACAAAGTCAAGGTATTGGAGTGGTCATCACAAAGCCCTGACCTCAATCCTATGAAATATTTGTGGGCAGAACTGAAAAGAGTGTGCGAGCAAGGAGGCCTACAAACCTGACTCAGTTACACCAGCTTTGTCAGGAGGAATGGGCCTAAATTCACCCAACTTATTGTGTGAAGCTTGTGGAAGGCTACCTGAAACATTTGACCCAAGTTAAACCATTTAAAGGCAATGCTACCAAATACTAATTGAGTGTATATAAACTTCTGACTCACTGGGAATGTGATGAAAGAAATAAAAGCTTAAATAAATCATTCTCTCTACTATTATTCTGATATTTCACATTCTTAAAATAAAGTTGTGATCCTAACTGACCTAAGACAGGGAATTTTTACTTAGTTTTTCACAATTACTGACATTTAATCTGAGTTTAAATGTAGTTAGCTAAGGTGTGTGTAAACTTCCAACTTCAGCTGTATGTCCTCAATGTTTGTAGTTCATGACATTGTTAGGGTTTAATTGGGAATAATAAGGAACTGTAAAGGGTGCACCTGGTGCGGTGTCCCATTCTGACACACTAGTGTGTGTGTGTGTGTGTGTGTGTGTGTTGTCTTGTCGTCCTGACTTCCTCCCTCCATCCCTCCAACTAGCTTCTCAGATGACAGGCCAGCCAGTGACAAGCTCCCAGGCCATACTGGTGGTGGCGGCTCAACACCCTAAAAATACACATTATGTCGGTGTTTCCTTTATTTTGGCAGTTACCTATAGATATTGATACATTTAAAAAAAAAAATCTAATTAAGTAAATTAACCCAAGTCTGAAGACTGTCTAATTATTCATAAGATGAGGTACATTTATAATTTGGTAATGTCATTGAATGAGTGCTAGAGAGTCTGGGTTTGTTGTGCTGCTGTGACTAAGTATGTGGCTATCTGGGTGTTTGTGTTACAAGGGCTTTCAAGCTCTCCTTCTGTCAGGGTGTTTGTCACATTGTCATTGGGCCATCAGAAGCACAGCCAGTCATTGATCAATCACAAGCTGGCTAAGTTCTGTAGCGAAGCCCCTCAAAGACAGAATGGGCTACCCTGTCTCTTTCACACAAATACATGCAAAACACTTCTATTTCCAATCTGTTTCCAACTCCCTTGAGACAAAATGAAATGCAAATTTGTGCATGAGAATTGCAACTTTACGGAAGGGAACCGGAATGGAACTGCCTGTAGCATCAAGATGAATATATGTACACTACCGGTCAAAAGCTCCAGGCCTCCAAGCTGTGTAAGGGCTATTTGACCAAGAAGGAGAGTGATGGAGAGCTGCCTAAGGTGACCTGGGACCTCATTTATAAAACGGACTTATGATCAATTTTGATCTTAAGTATGACTTACGCAGAAAACCACGTATAAGTAAGTAGTTATTTATAAAACCCTTACTTTGACGTGGAAATGAACTTATCTCTACGCCAAGTCTAGACTTGACGTAAGGGACTTTCCTGCTGGTTATGTATGGGTATTGCAGTTTGGGACGCATATGCATCCAAGCCTGTGGTGAACTTTGCATCAGCTTTATGAACAATTTGTTAGGAATTATCAATTAAAGGTGTGAGGAATAAACTGCCAGATGCAAGGTGTTTTATGAATTAAAAACAGGATGCGATGTTCTGTAAATAGTGTGTCAAATTAGAAAAAAGTAAACATGGCTATTCTTGCATTTTTGGAAGACATTAAAAACCGTGCTTTTAGAAGGGAGAGAGTTTTCAGAGAACGGAATGACTTTTTTGAGCATGATGATCCATGGCTTATAAATCGCTATCGTCTCCCAAGAAATGTTCTGTTAGATTTGTGTATGGATTTAGCCCCTAATCTAGAAAGGAAGACGCTGTAATCATGCCATACCCATATTTGTCCAAGTACTGTCCACTCTGGGATTCCTCGCTACTGGGACATTCCAGAGGGAAATGAGTGACAGGTCGGGTATATCACAGCCATCATTCAGCCGCATCCTGCCACAAGGCGATTCTACATGTATTGTCCATGAGATATTCATTTCCCAGGAGTCATAGGTGCAGTTGACTGCACGCATATTGCCTTACCCGCACCATCTGTAGATGAAAATGTATATGTTAACAGAAAGAATTTCCATTCATTGAATGTTCAGATCATCTGCGATGCCCGTATGCAACTACTCAATGTATGTTCCTAGTGGCCAGGGTCTACGCACGACTCATTCATTCTGCGCCACAGCAGAGTAGGCCGGCGTCTAGAAGCTAGGGAAAGTGGCGGTGTATGGCTTTTCCGTGAGTTATTTTCTTTTCCGTGTATAATTATCACATTATAGGTAAGACCCAAATGCAGACTGGACGGGGGTAGAGACAAGGATATGTGAAACAGATCAGGGCATGACAATGATAGCCTATTAACCGTGCAAAATAATGTAACACAATGGTTTTACCCTATTAGGTGACCGGGGCTATCCACTGAAAGCATTGCTTCTCACTCCCTTTGCCGATCCCTGAACAGCAGAGGAAATGTGCTATAATTTGGCGCAAGGCAGAACAAGGTCGGTGGTGGAGCGCACCATCGGACTGCTGAAGGGCAGGTGGCGTTGCCTTGACGCATCAGGTGGAAAACTCCTCTACAAGCCAGAGAAGGTAACTTAATTTAATACAAATACTAAACTTAAATTTAGTTTTAAAATGGGTCACCTTAAAGCAACTTATACCAACATTTTATATTTAGAATTTTATTGAAATTGCACACCCAAAGGTTCTGGCCAAATAGCTGAAAACAGTTTTTAATTTGGCCCTACGGTTACTGAGATGTCCCCTTGAAGCTTGTTAATTTTGTAGCAATGCTAGTGTAAACAAATGGAATCAGCAGATTCCTATCGTTTCCACTAGCATTGCAACAAAATGTGAACAGATTAAGGGTACATCTCAGTAAATGTGGTGCCCATTAGTAGTGCAGGTTTGTTTGACAGGAACATTGGGGTGGGCAATTTCAAACCTAAATATAAAATGTTGGCCTGTTTAAAGAATTAATGGTTTCCCTCCCCAATCAAAGGTGACATGCATAATGCTGGCATGTGGTGTGCTCCACAACATAGCCCTGAGGCATGGTATTGAAATGGATGCGGAGATTAGAATGGACCCACAACAGCCTCCTAACCCACCACCCAATGGAGCACCTGCCCGGCACCTGATGCAGTGAGAAGGAGGTGGCAGCTCATACAGAGATTGGTGCTAAGAAACAGAATGCCGACAGAGATGGCCGCCTCGCTTCGCGTTCCTAGGAAACTGCAGTATTTTGGTTTTTTTACGTGTTATTTCTTACATTGGTACCCCAGGTAATCTTAGGTTTATTACATACAGTCTGGAGGAACTACTGGATATAAGAGCAACGTCAACTCACCGTCATTACGACCAGGAACACGACTTTCCCGAAGCGGATCCTCTGTTTTGCCCACCACCCAGGACAATGGATCGGATCCCAGCCGGCGAACCAAAACAACGACGCTGTAAAAGGGGCAGACAAAGCGGTCTTCTGGTCAGGCTCCGGAGACGGGCACATTGCGCACCGCTCCCGAGCATACTACTACTACTCTCTTGACAACAAGGTTGCTGAAATCCGAGCAAGGGTAGCATTCCAGAGAGACACAAGAGACCAACGTTCTTTGCTTCACGGAAACATGGCTCAATCGAGACACGCTATCGGAGTCGGTACAGCCAGCTGGTTTCTTCACGCATCGTGCCGACAGAAACAAGCATCTTTCTGGTAAGAAGAGGGGCAGGAGGGGTGTAGCCTTATGATTAACGAGACGTGGTGTGATCATAACAACATACAGGAACTCAAGTCCTTCTGTTCACCTGACTTAGAATTCCTCACAATCAAATGTCGACTGCATTATTTACCAAGAGAATTCTCTTCGATTATAATCACAGCCGCATATATTCCCCCCAAGCAGACACATCGACTGCCCTGAACAAACTTCATTTAACCATGTAAACTGGAAACCACATACCCTGAGGCTGCATTCATTGTAGCTGGGGATTTAAACAAGGCTAATCTGAAAACAAGACTCCCTAAATTCTATCAGCATATCGATTGTGCTACCAGGGCTGGTAAAACCCTGGATCATTGTTATTCTAACTTCTGTGACGCATATAAGCCCCCCCCCACCCTCCTTTCGGAAAAGCTGACCACGACACAATTTTGTTGCTCCCTGTCTATAGACAGAAACTAAAACCGGAAGCTCCCGTGCTCAGGTCTGTTCAGCGCTGGTCCGACCAATCTGATTCCACGCTTCAAGATTGCTTCGATCGCGTGGATTGGGATATATTCCGCATTACAAACAACAACATTGACGAAAACGCTGATTCGGTGAGCGCATTTATTAGCAAGTGCATCTGCGATGTCGTACCCACAGCAACTATTAAAACATTCCCAAACCAGAAACCGTGGATTGATGGCAGCATTCACGCGAAACTGAAAGCACGAACCACTGCTTTTAACCAGGGCAAGGTGACCGGAAACAAACAGTGTAGCTATTCCCTCCACAAAGCAATCAAACAAGCTAGTCGCAATTCAACGGCTCAGACACGAGGTATGTGGCAGGGTCTACAGTCAATCACGGATTACAAAAAGAAAACCAGCCCCGTCACGGACCAGGATGTCTTGCTCCCAGGCAGACTAAATAACTTTTTTGCCCGCATCAAAGCAGGGACCGAGAGACTGAAGAACAGCTTCTATCTCAAGGGCATCAGACTGTTAAACAGCCACCACTAACATTGAGTGGCTGCTGCCAACATACTGACTCAACTCCAGCCACTTTAATAATGGAATAAATGATGGAAAAAATGTATCACTAGCCACTTTAAACAATGCAACTTAATATAATGTTTACATACACTACATTACTCATCTCATATGTTTATACTTTCGTGTCTGACTTTGCTGGATTAAGTGATATGACATGCTATTCTATAAAATTATTTATCTGTAATGAATATTACCTGATTGAGCTAATCATGTAAATGTAATTAACTAGAAAGTTGGGGCACCACGAAATAATATTTATATAGCAGTTATCTTCTGAATAAACTCTTAAAGACCTAGTAATATTTGACATCAATAGCTGTCAATATTAATCGTCACCTCATTTCAGTCTCATCTGAAAGTTGTAAATTCTTGGTTATCTTCATGGACCCTGGCTAACAAGTTGAAACAGAAATACAAAATTGGGTTTAATTATTTATTTACTAAATACCTAACTAATCACACAGAATTATATATACACACAATGAATAATACCATGATTACAAATGATGTCATAAAGGAAAACGTACATAGCGGACGGAACAGATATGACAGCTGGTTACCCAAAGAAAAGGGAGCTGGGTTTGATTGAAAGAGCAGGAAGACTGAAGAACAAAGGGAGAAGCGATGTCTCTATCGGGCCGTAGGCAGCTACTCTATCGTAAATACAGAATCTTATGCATTCTAAATTACCGCCCATTTGGAAAAGGAAAATGCAATAAATATTTACTCTGAGCTGTGCTTCGGTAGGTTGGTCGTAGATGCTGGTCGTGTTGGCCAACAGAGATCTTCCTGTCCTCGGAAGAATGTCTCTGGTGGTAAATTGAGTACGTTGTAGTAACGTCGTTGTGTGGTAGACGGGATACACTGTCTGTTCTTTCCTAGTGTTATGGTGAGTGAATGAGGACCCAAAAGCGAACTAACTTAAACAGAGCTTCTTTAATAACCAAACATAGGTAGGCTCAGATAGACCGGCAGATTCCGACAGGACAGGACAAGGTTACAGCAAACATGACGATAGTCTGGCTCAGGCATGAAACACAAACAAGAATCCGACAAGGACAGGAACAGAAACAGAGAGAGATATAGGGACCTAATCAGAGGGAAAAAGGGAACAGGTGGGAAACGGGGTGAATGGGTAGTTAGAGGAGACAAGGAACAGCTGGGAGAAAGCGGGGGAGAAAAGGTAACCTAACAACGACCAGCAGAGGGAGACAGGGTGAAGGGAAAGGACAGAGACAAGACACAACATGACAGTACCCCCCCACTCACCGAGCGCCTCCTGGCGCACTCGAGGAGGAAACCTGGCGGCAACGGAGGAAATCCTCGATCAGCGCACGGTCCAGCACGTCCCGAGAGGGAACCCAACTCCTCTCCTCAGGACCGTACCCCTCCCAATCGACAAGGTACTGGTGACCACGGCCCCGAGGACGCATGTCCAAAATCCTGCGGACCCTGTAGATGGGTGCGCCCTCGACAAGGATGGGGGGGGGGGGGGAAGACGAGCGGGGGCGCGAAGAACGGGCTTAATACAGGAGACATGGAAGACCGGGTGGACGCGACGAAGGTATCGCGGAAGAAGAAGTCGAACTGCGACAGGATTAATGACCCGAGAAATACGGAACGGACCAATGAACCGCGGGGTCAACTTGCGAGAAGCCGTCTTAAGGGGAAGGTTCTGAGTGGAGAGCCAAACTCTCTGACCGCGACAATATCTAGGACTCTTAGTTCTACGCTTATTAGCAGCCCTCACAGTCTGCGCCCTATAACGGCAAAGTGCAGACCTGACCCTCTTCCAGGTGCGCTCGCAACGTTGGACAAAAGCCTGAGCGGAGGGGACGCTGGACTCGGCGAACTGAGATGAGAACAGCGGAGGCTGGTACCCGAGGCTACTCTGAAAAGGAGATAGCCCGGTCGCAGACGAAGGAAGCGAGTTGTGGGCGTATTCTGCCCAGGGGAGCTGTTCTGACCAAGACGCAGGGTTGCGAAAAGAAAGACTGCGTAAGATGCGACCAATAGTCTGATTGGCCCGTTCTGCTTGACCGTTAGACTGGGGGTGAAAGCCGGAAGAGAGACTGACGGAAGCCCCAATCAAACGGCAAAACTCCCTCCAAAATTGAGACGTGAATTGCGGACCTCTGTCCGAAACGACGTCTGACGGAAGGCCATGAATTCTGAAAACATTCTCGATGATGATTTGTGCCGTCTCTTTAGCAGAAGGAAGTTTAGCAAGGGGAATGAAATGGGCCGCCTTAGAGAACCTATCGACAACCGTAAGAATAACAGTCTTCCCCGCTGACGAAGGCAGTCCGGTGACAAAATCTAAGGCGATGTGAGACCACGGTCGAGAGGGAATAGGAAGCGGCCTGAGACGGCCGGCAGGAGGAGAGTTACCGGACTTAGTCTGCGCGCAGACCGAACAAGCAGCCACGAAACGACGCGTGTCATGCTCCCGGGTGGGCCACCAAAAACGCTGGCGAATGGAAGCAAGCGTACCCCGAACGCCAGGGTGGCCGGCTAACTTGGCAGAGTGAGCCCACTGAAGAACGGCCAGACGAGTAGGAACGGGAACGAAAAGAAGGTTCCTAGGACAAGCGCGCGGCGACGGAGTGTGAGTGAGCGCTTGTTTTACCTGCCTCTCAATTCCCCAGACAGTCAACCCGACAACACGCCCCTCAGGGAGAATCCCCTCGGGGTCAGTGGAGGCTACTGAAGAACTGAAGAGACGAGACAAAGCATCAGGCTTGGTGTTCTTAGAGCCCGGACGATAAGAAATCACGAACTCGAAACGAGCGAAAAACAGCGCCCAACGCGCCTGACGCGCATTAAGTCGTTTGGCAGAACGGATGTACTCAAGGTTCCTATGGTCAGTCCAAACGACAAAAGGAACGGTCGCCCCCTCCAACCACTGTCGCCATTCGCCTAGGGCTAACCGGATGGCGAGCAGTTCGCGGTTACCCACATCATAGTTACGTTCCGACGGCGACAGGCGATGAGAAAAATACGCGCATGGGTGGACCTTGTCGTCAGAGAGGGAGCGCTGAGAAAGAATGGCTCCCACGCCCACCTCTGACGCGTCAACCTCGACAACGAACTGTCTAGAGACGTCAGGTGTAACAAGGATAGGAGCGGATGTAAAACGATTCTTGAGGAGATCAAAAGCTCCCTGGGCGGAAACGGACCACTTAAAGCACGTCTTGACAGAAGTAAGGGCTGTGAGAGGAGCGGCCACCTGACCGAAATTACGGATGAAACGACGATAGAAGTTCGCGAAGCCGAGAAAGCGCTGCAGCTCGACGCGTGACTTAGGGACGGGCCAATCAATGACAGCTTGGACTTTAGCGGGATCCATCTTAATGCCTTCAGCGGAAATAACAGAACCGAGAAATGTGACGGAGGAGGCATGAAAAGTGCACTTCTCAGCCTTCACAAAAAGACAATTCTCTAAAAGGCGCTGGAGGACACGTCGAACGTGCTGAACATGAATCTGGAGTGACGGTGAAAAAATCAGGATATCGTCAAGGTAAACGAAAACAAAGATGTTCAGCATGTCTCTCAGGACATCATTGACTAATGCCTGAAAGACAGCTGGAGCGTTAGCGAGGCCGAAAGGAAGAACCCGGTATTCAAAGTGCCCTAACGGAGTGTTAAACGCCGTCTTCCACTCGTCCCCCTCCCTGATGCGCACGAGATGGTAAGCGTTACGAAGGTCCAACTTAGTGAAAAACCTGGCTCCCTGCAGGATCTCGAAGGCTGAAGACATAAGAGGAAGCGGATAACGATTCTTAACTGTTATGTCATTCAGCCCTCGATAATCTATGCAGGGGCGCAGAGACCCGTCCTTCTTCTTGACAAAAAAAAACCCCGCTCCGGCGGGAGAGGAGGAGGGGACTATGGTACCGGCGTCAAGAGCTACAGACAAATAATCCTCGAGAGCCTTACGTTCGGGAGCCGACAGAGAGTATAGTCTACCCCGGGGGGGAGTGGTTCCCGGAAGGAGATCAATACTACAATCATACGACCGGTGTGGAGGAAGAGAGGTGGCCCTGGACCGACTGAACACCGTGCGCAGATCGTGATATTCCTCCGGCACCCCTGTCAAATCACCAGGCTCCTCCTGTGAAGAAGAGACAGAGGAAACAGGAGGGATAGCAGACATTAAACATTTCACATGACAAGAGACGTTCCAGGAGAGGATAGAATTACTAGACCAATTAATGGAAGGATTATGACAAACTAGCCAGGGATGGCCCAAAACAACAGGTGTAAAAGGTGAACGAAAAATCAAAAAAGAAATGGTTTCGCTATGATTACCAGAAACAGTGAGGGTTAAAGGTAGCGTCTCACGCTGAATCCTGGGGAGAGGACTACCATCCAGGGCGAACAAGGCCGTGGACTCCCTTAACTGTCTGAGAGGAATGTCATGTTCCTGAGCCCAGGTCTCGTCCATAAAACAGCCCTCCGCCCCAGAGTCTATTAAGGCACTGCAGGAAGCTGACGAACCGGTCCAGCGTAGATGGACCGACAAGGTAGTGCAGGATCTTGAAGGAGAGACAGGAGTAGTAGCGCTCACCAGTAGCCCTCCGCTTACTGATGAGCTCTGGCTTTTACTGGACATGAAGTGACAAAATGACCAGCAGAACCGCAATAGAGACAGAGGCGGTTGGTGATTCTCCGTTCCCTCTCCTTAGTCGAGATGCGGATACCTCCCAGCTGCATAGGCTCAGCTCCCGAGCCGGCAGAGGAAGATGGTAGTGATGCGGAGAGGGGGGCAACGGAGAACGCGAGCTCCTTTCCACGAGCTCGGTGACGCAGATCAACCCGTCGCTCAATGCGAATAGCGAGTTCAATCAGGGAATCCACGCTGGAAGGGACCTCCCGGGAGAGAATCTCATCCTTTACCTCTGCGCGGAGACCCTCCAGAAAACGAGCGAGCAAAGCCGGCTCGTTCCAGCCACTGGAGGCAGCAAGAGTGCGAAACTCAATAGAGTAGTCTGTTATGGATCGATTACCTTGACATAGGGAAGACAGGGCCCTGGAAGCCTCCTCCCCAAAAACAGATCGATCAAAAACCCGTATCATCTCCTCCTTAAAGTCCTGATACTGGTTAGTACACTCAGCCCTTGCCTCCCAGATTGCCGTGCCCCACTCACGAGCCCGTCCAATAAGGAGAGATATGACGTAGGCGACACGAGCAGTGCTCCTGGAGTAAGTGTTGGGCTGGAGAGAAAACACAATATCACACTGGGTGAGGAACGAGCGGCATTCAGTGGGCTCCCCAGAGTAACACGGCGGGTTATTGATTCTGGGCTCCGGAGATTCGAAAGCCCTGGAAGTGGCCGGTGGATCGAGGCGGAGATGGTGAACCTGTTCTGTGAGGTTGGAGACTTGGGTGGCCAGGGTCTCAACGGCATGTCGAGCAGCAGACACTTCCTGCTCGTGTCTGCCTAGCATCGCTCCCTGGATCCCGACGGCTGAGTGGAGAGGATCCGAAGTCGCTGGGTCCATTCTTGGTCGGATTCTTCTGTTATGGTGAGTGAATGAGGACCCAAAAGCGAACTAACTTAAACAGAGCTTCTTTAATAACCAAACATAGGTAGGCTCAGATAGACCGGCAGATTCCGACAGGACAGGACAAGGTTACAGCAAACATGACGATAGTCTGGCTCAGGCATGAAACACAAACAAGAATCCGACAAGGACAGGAACAGAAACAGAGAGAGATATAGGGACCTAATCAGAGGGAAAAAGGGAACAGGTGGGAAACGGGGTGAATGGGTAGTTAGAGGAGACAAGGAACAGCTGGGAGAAAGCGGGGGAGAAAAGGTAACCTAACAACGACCAGCAGAGGGAGACAGGGTGAAGGGAAAGGACAGAGACAAGACACAACATGACACCTAGCCCACGTTTGCAGCTGCTGTTGCTAACTCAACGGCTAGGAGGTATAACTTCTGTAGTGAATAAGATTTCAAAGTTCATACCATTCGCAACAAAAGCTCACGCTGAGGTTGGCTTCGATCTGTTGTTATTATCTGATTCCTTCTGACATCGGATCGTCATCCTAATGTACCCGGAACAGCGAGTTATATTGTCGTCAAGGCTTTATATAGGAAGGGAGAGGAGGGCGTGTTTTATAGTTTATAACCAAAGTCTCTTCACGTGAGTCGGGCCTAATTCACTCATGAAAACTCAATTCTCACATTTTAGAAGCTGAAATCACATTTCATCCCCTCACAAATAATTTCATATTCAAACATTTAAATTGCACAACAATTCCATGTGAATCTGATAACTATAATGTGTAGACTTTCCACTATACAGTTTGTCATCCTATCATTGATGAGAATGTCTCAGATGACAACCGAACTGACATGATATTCATTAAGTACCAACACATCTGTTCAACTGGTTGGATTACCAAAATATGGTTCATTTCCCCTCACCTTCTGATGTTCCCAGAATCTCCATGTTAACCAAGGGATTTTCAATAGTCACATCAGTAGGGTAAAGGGAGGAGAGGTATTTATGACTGTCATAAACCTACCCCCAGTCCAGCGTCATGACAATACTGTACTCTATACCATCTACTGCATCTTGCCATCTTTATGTAATACATATATTACTAGCCACTTTAAACAATGCCACTTTTATATGTTTACATACCCTACATCACTCATCGCATATGTATATACTGTACTCGATACCATCTACTGCATCTTGCCTATGCTGTTCTGTACCATCACTCATTCATATATATATTTATGTACATATTCTTCATCCCTTTACACTTGTGTGTATAAGGTAGTTGTGAAATTGTTAGGTTAGATTACTCGTTAGTTATTACTGCATTGTCGGAACTAGAAGCACAAGCATTTCGCTACACTTGCATTAACATCTGCTAACCATGTGTATGTGACAAATACAATTTGATTTGAGTTCAGTCACAATCTGCCCAACCAATGTGTTCAACTTGTTATGGGTTTGCAGGACTGAGGCGGTCAACTCACAAACTGTAGACGTGGATGGACCCTCGACACCTGTGGCCACACATTCCCCCTCACTCCTGGCACTCGCGGGTCTGCGATTCTTAGCAACCGGGTCCTCACGGACTTCATCCAGGCGCACAGACGCAGACTTGGGCGGACCCTCAACACCTGTGGCCAAACCTTCCCCCTCACTCTTGGCATCTGCTAATTTGGGAGCCTCACACACTTTATCCCTGGGTGGAGGGCGCACGGGCTGCAACGCAGCTTCCCTTGGTGGAGGGGGCACCCTCACCGGGCGCTCGGGCTGCAACACAGCTTCCCTTGGTGGAGGGGGCACCCTCACCCGGCGCTCGGGCTGCAACGCAGCTTCCCCCGTTTCTATGTGAATAAAATAAATCAGTGCATGCCATGTATACTAAGTTACTGACAACAAAGTTTCACATTCTCTTAATTACTTACCGTGATCCAGTGATGCAGTCGTGAGGGTTTCGCGCTCCGACTTCACCATTCCCGATGTTACTGCTAAACTATATAAAAGTTGGTATTTAACCTTATGAAAAGTAAAGCAAAAAAGCTAAATAGAAGAAACTCACCTTTTTTGAAACATTCACAGTCGCCGTCAGAGCATGTGCCAGTGTATGTACTTTCCCCATTGATTGGCCAGACGCACTGGTTCATTTGGTAGAGCTCCGGCGTGCCAGGCCCCCCTCCCATTGCCTTAATGCTAAGTTTATGTAGGGCTATTTTTGTTACCCTTGCAGTTTAAGGTCAGACCATTTTTTTTCCACATCAGCCACAGTTCTCACTTGCTGCCCCAAGCTAACTGTTTGCCTTTGTTTGTGAACCCACTATTTAGTCCACCAAATAATATGTGTTGCCTGTCTTCAATCCCCTCTACCATCACCGTGATCTCGTCTTCCAAAAAGTTTGCTTTTCTCTTTTGGTTCATGGCTATTCCTGACTAAACCCTCATTTGTGCTAGCATTCTATAACGGGAAATTGCTGATTGTAATGCACGTTCAGGTGCCTTCAATTTTAAGTTAATTTGAGATTTATAGATCACAGGTGTGTAAGTTACAAATGGGCTTCTTAGAACCTGCGTAAGCAAGGTTTTTTATCCTCCGTTTCTTTTATGAATCGCTATTTGAAGAATCTCAAATCTCAAATATATTTTGATTTGTTTAACACCTTTTTGCTCACTACATGATTCCATGTGTGTTATTTCATAGTTTTGATGTCTTCACTATTATTATACTATGTAGAAAATAGTAAATATGAAGAAAACCCCTTGAATGAGTAGGTGTTCTAAAAACTTTTGACCCGTAGTGTATGTCTTTCCTTTGTTTCAAAGTGGAAATTGCATTGAAAGTGGTCTGCATCAAGTACAGTGTAAAGTCAGGAAACAGAAGGAGCCCTGCGGACAGAAGGTAAAAATAAGGTGGACTAAGCAACCACAGTCTTGTACAGCGGAAGTTTGCTAGATTAACTCACCTCAAAGGGATGGGGGCAGGCTGAAATGAGAACAGTGGAGAAGGTTGATCTCTTGTCCTAACCTCTACTTGTAATCCATTGTTGGATGGGGTAGTTTTCCCTCCTTCTTCAGTATCTAGGTGGTTTGGAGCAGCGGCTATGAATGCATGTATATTGCATTGGCCCTTTTTGTGAGTCATGTGGCTGTTTCCTATCTATTATTGAGCAGGCTGCGCTTTGGCCACGTTGTGGACGATTAATAAATAAAGACAGTCACATCTACGGTGGAGACGAGCCTTGAGTAAATGACAAAGAGAACTTCATTTGGAGTCTAATTAATGACTTCCACCTTGTTGAGCTTTCTTTCAACAGCCATGCTGGTAAACTTAAGCTTTTGTATGTCTTGAAAACTATTGTTGAAATATTCCTAGATATGCCAACAGGCTATAATAGCTATTATAGCTTCATATTGTACAGTATCTATTCTGAATTGACAGAAATCAACCTGTGTAACTATTAGGGCTGTTGTGGTGAACGTGTTACTGCCACACTGGCAGGCATTTCTAATGACCACAGTAAAATTCCACGTGACTGTTGAGTCACGGTAATCTCCTCTTATGCACTCTGGACATGCGTTGGGTAGTACCCAACTCTCTAACGATCATCAGGTCGTTAATGGCCTGGTACTCGGGCTCTATTTTGTCCCTCTAACCACTCTGACATCAATGCAAATGCATTTGAAAATCACATCAAACACTTATCAAAACAGTATGTGCTTTTAAAACTCACCTCACTGTGATTGATCAATTTGAAGAGAATTCATTCAACAACAGGTTGAAACTAAGTGAAAAAAAAATGTATTTTTTATTTTTCCAAACATAAAAATAGTGCCCCCTAGCGTCAAGAGGTTAAGCCTGATGAATTTACTGTGTTAAATGCGGCCTCATCTCTTGGTTACACTAGTGACCATATCCCCCGTGCATCCCGCAAAGGCGGAGGTGTTGCTAACATTTACGATAGCAAATTTCAATTCATGTTACGACAAGAGCTGATTTCAATTTTTTACTGCTAACCTACAAAGCATTACATGGGCTTTCTCCTACCTATCTTTCCGATTTGGTCCTGCCGTACATACCTACATGTACGCTACGGTCACAAGATGCAGGCCTCCTAATTGTCCCTAGAATTTCTAAGCAAACAGCTGGAAGGCAGGGCTTTCTCCTATAGAGCTCCATTTTTATGGAATGGTCTGCCTACACATGTGAGAGACGCAGACTCGGTCTCAAACTTTAAGTCTTTAATGAACACTAATCTCTTCAGTAGGTCATATGATTGAGTGTAGTCTGGCCCAGGAGTGTGAAGGTGAACGGAAAGGCTCTGGAGCAACACAAAACTACCTGGCATGATGACTCCTTGCTGTCCCCAGTCCACCTGGCCTTGCTGCTGCTCCAGTTTCAACTGTTCTGCCTGTGGCTATGGAACCTGTTACGGTGAGTGAATGAGGACCCAAAAGCGAATTAACTTAAACAGAGCTTCTTTAATAACCAAACATAGGTAGGCTCAGATAGACTGGCAGATTCCGACAGGGCAGGACAAGGTTACAGCAAACATGACGATAGTCTGGTTCAGGCATGAAACACAACAAACAAGAATCCGACAAAGACAGGAGCAGAAACAGAGAGAGATATAGGGACCTAATCAGAGGGAAAAAGGGAACAGGTGGGAAAAGGGGTGGATGAGGTAGTCAGAGGAGACAAGGAACAGCTGGGGGAAAGCGGGGGAGAAAAGGTAACCTAATACGACCAGCAGAGGGAGACAGGGTGAAAGGAAAGGACAGAAAGACACAACATGACAATACATGACAGTACCCCCCCACTCACCGAGCGCCTCCTGGCGCACTCGAGGAGGAAACCTGGCGGCAACGGAGGAAATCCTCGATCAGCGCACGGTCCAGCACGTCCCGAGAGGGAACCCAACTCCTCTCCTCAGGACCGTACCCCTCCCAATCTACGAGGTACTGGTGACCACGGCCCCGAGGACGCATGTCCAAAATCCTGCGGACCCTGTAGATGGGTGCGCCCTCGACAAGGATGGGGGGGGGGGGGGAAGACGAGCGGGGGCGCGAAGAACGGGCTTGATACAGGAGACATGGAAGACCGGGTGGACGCGACGAAGGTATCGCGGAAGAAGAAGTCGAACTGCGACAGGATTAATGACCCGAGAAATACGGAACGGACCAATGAACCGCGGGGTCAACTTGCGAGAAGCCGTCTTAAGGGGAAGGTTCTGAGTGGAGAGCCAAACTCTCTGACCGCGACAATATCTAGGACTCTTAGTTCTACGCTTATTAGCAGCCCTCACAGTCTGCGTCCTATAACGGCAAAGTGCAGACCTGACCCTCTTCCAGGTGCGCTCGCAACGTTGGACAAAAGCCTGAGCGGAGGGGACGCTGGACTCGGCGAACTGAGATGAGAACAGCGGAGGCTGGTACCCGAGGCTACTCTGAAAAGGAGATAGCCCGGTCGCAGACGAAGGAAGCGAGTTGTGGGCGTATTCTGCCCAGGGGAGCTGTTCTGACCAAGACGCAGGGTTGCGAAAAGAAAGACTGCGTAAGATGCGACCAATAGTCTGATTGGCCCGTTCTGCTTGACCGTTAGACTGGGGGTGAAAGCCGGAAGAGAGACTGACGGAAGCCCCAAAACTCGGCAAAACTCCCTCCAAAATTGAGACGTGAATTGCGGACCTCTGTCCGAAACGACGTCTGACGGAAGGCCATGAATTCTGAAAACATTCTCGATGATGATTTGTGCCGTCTCTTTAGCAGAAGGAAGCTTAGCAAGGGGAATGAAATGAGCCGCCTTAGAGAACCTATCGACAACCGTAAGAATAACAGTCTTCCCCGCTGACGAAGGCAGTCCGGTGACAAAATCTAAGGCGATGTGAGACCACGGGCGAGAGGGAATGGGAAGCGGCCTGAGACGGCCGGCAGGAGGAGAGTTACCGGACTTAGTCTGCGCGCAGACCGAACAAGCAGCCACGAAACGACGCGTGTCATGCTCCCGGGTGGGCCACCAAAAACGCTGGCGAATGGAAGCAAGCGTACCCCGAACGCCAGGGTGGCCGGCTAACTTGGCAGAGTGAGCCCACTGAAGAACGGCCAGACGAGTAGGAACGGGAACGAAAAGAAGGTTCCTAGGACAAGCGCGCGGCGACGGAGTGTGAGTGAGTGCTTGCTTTACCTGCCTCTCAATTCCCCAGACAGTCAACCCGACAACACGCCCCTCAGGGAGAATCCCCTCGGGGTCAGTGGAGGCTACTGAAGAACTGAAGAGACGAGATAAAGCATCAGGCTTGGTGTTCTTAGAGCCCGGACGATAAGAAATCACGAACTCGAAACGAGCGAAAAACAGCGCCCAACGCGCCTGACGCGCATTAAGTCGTTTGGCAGAACGGATGTACTCAAGGTTCCTATGGTCAGTCCAAACGACAAAAGGAACGGTCGCCCCCTCCAACCACTGTCGCCATTCGCCTAGGGCTAACCGGATGGCGAGCAGTTCGCGGTTTCCCACATCATAGTTACGTTCCGACGGCGACAGGCGATGAGAAAAATACGCGCATGGGTGGACCTTGTCGTCAGAGAGGGAGCGCTGAGAAAGAATGGCTCCCACGCCCACCTCTGACGCGTCAACCTCGACAACGAACTGTCTAGAGACGTCAGGTGTAACAAGGATAGGAGCGGATGTAAAACGATTCTTGAGGAGATCAAAAGCTCCCTGGGCGGAAACGGACCACTTAAAGCACGTCTTGACAGAAGTAAGGGCTGTGAGAGGAGCTGCCACCTGACCGAAATTACGGATGAAACGACGATAGAAGTTCGCGAAGCCGAGAAAGCGCTGCAGCTCGATGCGTGACTTAGGGGCGGGCCAATCAATGACAGCTTGGACCTTAGCGGGATCCATCTTAATGCCTTCAGCGGAAATAACAGAACCGAGAAATGTGACGGAGGAGGCATGAAAAGTGCACTTCTCAGCCTTCACAAAATGACAATTCTCTAAAAGCCGCTGGAGGACACGTCGAACGTGCTGAACATGAATCTGGAGTGACGGTGAAAAAATCAGGATATCGTCAAGGTAAACGAAAACAAAGATGTTCAGCATGTCTCTCAGGACATCATTGACTAATGCCTGAAAGACAGCTGGAGCGTTAGCGAGGCCGAAAGGAAGAACCCGGTATTCAAAGTGCCCTAACGGAGTGTTAAACGCCGTCTTCCACTCGTCCCCCTCCCTGATGCGCACGAGATGGTAAGCGTTACGAAGGTCCAACTTAGTGAAAAACCTGGCTCCCTGCAGGATCTCGAAGGCTGAAGACATAAGAGGAAGCGGATAACGATTCTTCACTGTTATGTCATTCAGCCCTCGATAATCTATGCAGGGGCGCAGAGACCCGTCCTTCTTCTTGACAAAAAAAAACCCCGCTCCGGCGGGAGAGGAGGAGGGGACTATGGTACCGGCGTCAAGAGCTACAGACAAATAATCCTCGAGAGCCTTACGTTCGGGAGCCGACAGAGAGTATAGTCTACCCCGGGGGGGAGTGGTTCCCGGAAGGAGATCAATACTACAATCATACGACCGGTGTGGAGGAAGAGAGGTGGCCCTGGACCGACTGAACACCGTGCGCAGATCGTGATATTCCTCCGGCACCCCTGTCAAATCACCAGGCTCCTCCTGTGAAGAAGAGACAGAGGAAACAGGAGGGATAGCAGACATTAAACATTTCACATGACAAGAGACGTTCCAGGAGAGGATAGAATTACTAGACCAATTAATGGAAGGATTATGACAAACTAGCCAGGGATGGCCCAAAACAACAGGTGTAAAAGGTGAACGAAAAATTAAAAAAGAAATGGTTTCGCTATGATTACCAGAAACAGTGAGGGTTAAAGGTAGCGTCTCACGCTGAATCCTGGGGAGAGGACTACCATCCAGGGCGAACAAGGCCGTGGACTCCCTTAACTGTCTGAGAGGAATGTCATGTTCCCGAGCCCAGGTCTCGTCCATAAAACAGCCCTCCGCCCCAGAGTCTATTAAGGCACTGCAGGAAGCTGACGAACCGGTCCAGCGTAGATGGACCGACAAGGTAGTGCAGGATCTTGAAGGAGAGACAGGAGTAGTAGCGCTCACCAGTAGCCCTCCGCTTACTGATGAGCTCTGGCTTTTACTGGACATGAAGTGACAAAATGACCAGCAGAACCGCAATAGAGACAGAGGCGGTTGGTGATTCTCCGTTCCCTCTCCTTAGTCGAGATGCGGATACCTCCCAGCTGCATAGGCTCAGCTCCCGAGCCGGCAGAGGAAGATGGTAGTGATGCGGAGAGGGGGGCAACGGAGAGCGCGAGCTCCTTTCCACGAGCTCGGTGACGAAGATCAACCCGTCGCTCAATGCGAATAGCGAGTTCAATCAAGGAATCCACGCTGGAAGGAACCTCCCGGGAGAGAATCTCATCCTTTACCTCTGCGCGGAGACCCTCCAGAAGACGAGCGAGCAAGGCCGGCTCGTTCCAGCCACTGGAGGCAGCAAGAGTGCGAAACTCAATAGAGTAGTCTGTTATGGATCGATTGCCTTGACATAGGGAAGACAGGGCCCTGGAAGCCTCCTCCCCAAAAACAGATCGATCAAAAACCCGTATCATCTCCTCCTTAAAGTCCTGATACTGGTTAGTACACTCAGCCCTTGCCTCCCAGATTGCCGTGCCCCACTCACGAGCCCGTCCAGTAAGGAGAGATATGACGTAGGCGACACGAGCAGTGCTCCTGGCGTAAGTGTTGGGCTGGAGAGAAAACACAATATCACACTGGGTGAGGAACGAGCGGCATTCAGTGGGCTCCCCAGAGTAACACGGCGGGTTATTGATTCTGGGCTCCGGAGATTCGAAAGCCCTGGAAGTGGCCGGTGGATCGAGGCGGAGATGGTGAACCTGTTCTGTGAGGTTGGAGACTTGGGTGGCCAGGGTCTCAACGGCATGTCGAGCAGCAGACAATTCCTGCTCGTGTCTGCCTAGCATCGCTCCCTGGATCCCGACGGCTGAGTGGAGAGGATCCGAAGTCGCTGGGTCCATTCTTGGTCGGATTCTTCTGTTACGGTGAGTGAATGAGGACCCAAAAGCGAATTAACTTAAACAGAGCTTCTTTAATAACCAAACATAGGTAGGCTCAGATAGACTGGCAGATTCCGACAGGGCAGGACAAGGTTACAGCAAACATGACGATAGTCTGGTTCAGGCATGAAACACAACAAACAAGAATCCGACAAAGACAGGAGCAGAAACAGAGAGAGATATAGGGACCTAATCAGAGGGAAAAAGGGAACAGGTGGGAAAAGGGGTGGATGAGGTAGTCAAGAGGAGACAAGGAACAGCTGGGGGAAAGCGGGGGAGAAAAGGTAACCTAATACGACCAGCAGAGGGAGACAGGGTGAAAGGAAAGGACAGAAAGACACAACATGACAATACATGACAGAACCCTGACCTGTTCACCGGACGTGCTACCTGTCCCAGACCTGCTGTTTTCAACTCTCTAGAGACAGCAGGAGCAGTAGAGATACTCACAATGATCGGCTATGAAAAGCCAACTGACATTTACTCCTGAGGTGCTGACTTGTTGCACCCTCGACAACTACTGTGATTATTATAATTTGACCATGCTGGTCATTTATGAACATTTGAACATTCTGGTCATGTTCTGTTATAATGTCCACCCGGCACAGCCAGAAGAGGACTGGCCACCCCTCATAGCCTGGTTCCTCTCTAGGTTTCTTCCTAGGTTTTGGCCTTTCTAGGGAGTTTTTCCTAGCCACCGTGCTTCTACACCTGCATTGCTTGCTGTTTGGAGTTTTAGGCTGGGTTTCTGTACAGCACTTTGAGATATCAGCTGATGTAAGAAGGGCTATATAAATACATTTGATTTAATTTAGACCTGCCTAAAATAAATAATGTTTTTATTGTGATGGTGTATGTTAAATTGATTTATTATGATTTATTATATTATTTTAAATGTAGATGTTCCAAAGGTGCGCATCAGTGGCTTGTATGCTGGAGGCCAGGAGATGCTAAAGGTTTTTATGTTGATTAACGGTCAATTACCATGAGACGGCAATCTTTTGAATGACAATAACCGGCTGACAACATTGTATGACCCCCACAGCCCTAGGGACTATCCATTGCAAGGTTATTATAGTAAATGGCAGAATCTAAACCTGAAATGAAAAACGAAAATGAATCATTAAAAAACTATTTAGTGAACTGAAAAATGAAAACTATATTGAAGGTCAGGTTGAGGTCAGGGCTCTGTGCATGCCAGTCAAGTTCTTCCACACCGATCTCAACAAACCATTTCTGTATGTACCTCACTTTGTGCAGGGCGGCATTACCATGATGAAACAGGAAAGGGCCTTCCCAAAACTGTTGACTCAAAGTTGGAAGCACAGAATTGTCTATAATGTCGTGGTGTAGCGTGAAGATTTTCCTTCATTGGAACTATAGAGGATGAACCATGAAAAACAGCCCCAGACCATTATTCCTCCTCCACCAAACATTACAGTTGGCACTATGCATTCGGGTAGGTAGCGTTCTCCTGGTATCCGCCAAACCTGGATTCCTCTGTCGGACTGCCAGATAGTGAAGCATGATTCATCACTCCACTGCCCCAAAGGCCAATGGCGGTGAGCTTTACACCACTCCAGCCGATGCTTGGCATTGCGCATGGTGATGTTAGGCTTGTGTGCGGCTGCTCGGCCATGGAATCCCATTTCATGAAGCTCCCGACAAACGGTTATTGTGCCGACGTTGCTTCCAAAGGCAGTTTGGAACTTTGTAGTGAGTGTTGCAACCAAGGACAGACGATTTTTACGTGCTACATGCTTCAGCACTTGCCGATCTCATTCTGTGAGCTTGTGTGGCCTATCGCTTCGACACTGAGACATTGTTGCTCCTAGACGTTTCCACTTCACAATAACAGCACTTACAGTTGACCGGTGCAGCTCTAGCTGGGCAGAAATTTGACAAACTGACTTGTTGGAAAGGTGGCATCCTATGACAGTGCCACGTTGAAAGTCACTGAGCTCTTCAGTAAGACCATTCTACTGCCAATGTTTGTCTATGGAGTTTGTATGGCTGTGTTCTCGATTTTATACATCTGTCAGCAACTGGTGTGGCTGAAATAGCCGAATTCAATCATTTGAAGTGGTGTCCACATGCTATTCGCTATGTAGTGTAGCTACTAGAACTAACGCGTTAGCAAACTACAATCATGTAGTTCAGTGTAGTCAGCAGAAATCACTTTAGCAGTTACACTGGCGGCCCCTGGTGGCAATAAATTAATCAAACCAAAAGCTTACATTGACTTGGAAAAGTTCCATTGTTGGAAAGCCATAGCCAGCTAGCTAACATAGCATCCCTCTCTGTTTGACCCAGGTGTTTGAGTAGGCTAAACTAGCTAGCTGCATTTGACACTAGCTAAGAAAGTGAAATATATACCACTAAATATAGCTTGCTCTCTCTATTGCTCGTTCTTACTTCTCCTTAATTTTGGAAGGAATGAATTTGTTCAACTGTTCAGCTATTGTCTTTCTCTCTCTTTGGAGTCAACTACTCACCACATTTTATGCAGTGCAGTGCTAACTAGCTGTAGCTTATGCTTTCAGTACTAGATTAATTCTCTGATCCTTTGATTGTGTGGACAACATGTCAACATGTCATAACATGATGCAGCCACCACCATGCTTGGCAATATGAAGAGTGGTATTTGATGATGTGTTGTGTTGGATTTGCCCCAAACATACTGTAAAACTTCAACTAAAAAACCCAAGTCTTAAATAGCTGACTGTCCCTTTTAATAGCCAAGCAATGGCACACATTTCAGCAAATAAAGGTGTTTCAAATTAACACTGGATCTACATAATTTTTTTACGAGATTACCATGAATTACCATTTATTGTTTACAAAGTTTAATGTGTGATTTGTTAAATTAAATAATTCAGTAATGACTCGAAAAATGATGACAATCATCTGTTTTTATCACCAGTAAGAAACTGCTAGCCATCGGCTATAACAGCTGAGAAATGCTAGCTAACTGGTAAGCACAAAACGGTCAACAAACTTGAGAGTACAGAACCGTAGAAATCGATGGTGAGGAGAATAATTATTGTCAAGGAAAAGTAAACATTTTTAGAGTTATACGAAGGCAAAAAAAAGTGTGACGCAGTGTGTAAATGATAACAGTGCAGGAAATGAAGAAATTGATTAAAATGCTGGAAGTAAATGCTGAAATTAAACAATTTAACAATGCAAATGAGGAAATAGAACCCTGGCTCAAATAGAAACATGTCACTAATCAGCACCTTTTTGTATTCAGTGATTTAAGCAAATAAACACCCAGGCTATTCATATAAGTTTTACGGTAATACTTTGTATTCAGGAAATAAAGTACATTTCTTTGTCACATTTTTTGCAGTTTTACTTTACTGCCTTACTGCAGATGGGAGGTTGTACAGTCTTGTTGAGTAACTACAATGTTGTTGATCCATCCTCAGTTTTCTCCTACACAACCGTTAAACTCTGTGATTGTTTTGAAGTCACCATTGGCCTCATGGTAAAATCCCTGAGTGGTTTCCTTCCTCTCCAGCAACTGAGTTAGGAAGGACACGTGTATATTTGTAGTGACTGGGTATATTGATACACCATCCAAAGGGTAATTAATAACTTCACCATGCTCAAAGGGATATCCATGCAACTTATTATGTGACTTGTTCAGCAAAGCTTGACTCTTGAATTTATTTAGGCTTGCCATGACAAAGGAGTTGAATACTTATTGACATGAGACATTTCAGCTTTTAACTAATTTGTACAATTTCTAAGAACATAATTCCACTTTGACATTATGGGGTATTGTGTTTAGGCCAGTGAAATAAAATCTCAATTTAATCCATTTTAAATTCAGGCTGTAACACAACACAAAGAAAGTAAAGGGAAAAAGTGGAAAAATTCAAGTGGTGTGAATACTGCTCCCAATTTGCAAGAAGCCTCCCAAGCATGCTTTCAGTCCCTAACCAGGTTTAAATTCAACCATTGCATGCAGATGAATTACCTGACACATAAAAAAAACTCACGACAAGCCTGATGGGAAATTTCCTAATGTCGAGAAAACAAGTGTGGATAATGTTTTGGTCTGTGAAATAGATTATGCGACAATTTCTGTGGAAATGTATTTATGCACAAATGTTGATATAATAACCATCACATTGAAGTAAACTTGGAGTCACGCGAGATGCGTTGTACCACCACAACATGGAAAGCATTATTTTAAAAAATATATATGTTTAACCTTTATTTAGCTAGGCAGGTCAGTTAAGAACAAAGTCTTATTTACAATGATGGCCTACCAAAAGGCAAAAGGCCTCCTGCGGGGACGAGGGCTGGGACTAAAAATTAAAATATAGGACAAAACACACATTACGACAAGAGAGACAACACTACATAAAGAGAGAACGAAGACAACAACATAGCATGGCAGCAACACATGACAGCACAACATGGTAGCAGCACAAAACATGGTACAAATGTTATTGGGCACAGACAACAGCACAAAGGCAAGAAGGTAGAGACAACAATGCATCACGTGAAGCAGCGACATCTGTCATGATTGAGTCTTTGAATGAAGAGATAAAACTGTCCATTTTGAGTGTTTTTTACAGCTCGTTCCAGGCGCTAGCTGCAGCGAACTGAAAAGAGGAGCGACCCAGGGATGTGTGTGCTTTGGGGACCTTTGACAGAACGATACTACAGGTAATGAGTGGAGAACAGGAGGGCTTCTTAAAGAAAAACTAACAGGTCTGTGAGAGCCTGAATTCTTACTGGTTGGTAGGTGATCAAATACTTATGTCATGCAATAAAATGCAAATTAATTACTTAAAAATCATACAATGTGATTTTCTGGATTTTTGTTTTAGATTCCGTCTCTCACAGTTGAAGTGTACCTATGATAACAATTACAGACCTCTACATGTTTTGTAAGTAGGAAAACCTGCAAAATCGGCAGTGTATCAATACTTGTTCTCCCCACTGTACATATAAATATATGGATGAGCGATGGCCGAACGACATAGGCAGGATGCAGTAGATGGTATAGTGTACTGTATATACATATGAGATGAGTAATGTAGGGTATGTAAACATTATAAAAAGTGCCATTGTCTAAATTAAAGTGACTAGTGATACATTTATTACATCCAATTTTTTATGATTAAAGTGGCTAGAGATTTGAGTCAGTATGTTGGCAGCAGCCACACAATGTTAGTGACGGCTGTTTAACAGTCTGATGGCATTGAGATAGAAGCTATTTTTCAGTCTGTCGGTCCCAGCTTTGATGCACCTGTACTGACCTCGCCTTCTGGATGATAGTGGGGTGAACAGGCAGTGTCAAAGGGTGGTTGTTATCCTTGATGATATTTTTAACCTTCCTGTGACATCGGATGGTGTAGGTGTTTTGTAGGTAAGGTAGTTTGCCTCCGGTGATGCGTTGTGCAGACCTCACTACCTTCTGGAGAGCCTTGGGTTTGTGGGCAGAGCATTTGCCGTACCAGGCGGTGATACAGCCCGACAGGATGCTCTCGATTGTGCGTCTGTAAAAGTTTGTCATTGTTTTTGGTGGCAAGACAAATTTCTTCAGCCTCCTGAGGTTGAAGAGGCGCTGTTGCGCCTTCTTCACCGGGCTGTCTGTGTGGGTGAACCATTTCAGTTTGTCCGTGATGTGTACGCCGAGGAACTTTCCACCTTCTCCACTATAGTCCCGGCGATGTGGATAAGGGGGTGCTCCCTCTGCTGTTTCCTGAACTCCACAATCATCTCCTTTGTTTTGTTAATGTTGAGTGTGAGGTTGTTTTCCTGACACCACACTTCGAGGGCCCTCACTTCCTCCCTGTAGGCTGTCTCGTCGTTGTTGGTAATCAAGCCTACCACTGTAGTGTTGTCTGCAAACTTGATGATTGAGTTGGAGGCGTGCATGGCCACGCAGTCATGGGTGAACAGGGAGTACAGGAGAGGGCTAACCTTTGATGATCTTCATCTGATGGCACTCATAGGACTTCATGTTACACAATACATGTATGTTTTGTTCGATAAAGTTCATATTTATATCCAAAAATCTCAGTTTACATTGGCGCGTTATGTTCAGTAATGTTTTGCCTCCAAAACATACGGTGAATTTGCAGAGAGCCACATCAATTTACAGAAATACTCATCATTAACTTTGATGAAAGATACAAGTGTTATACATAGGATTAAAGATGAACTTCTCCTTAATGCAACCAATGTGTCATATTTTTAAAAATCTTTACGGCGAAAGCACACCATGCGATAATCTGAGAACAGCGCTCAGCCACCAAAACAAGCCATACAGATACCCGCCAAGTTGTGGAGTCAACATAAGTCAGAAATAGCTTTATAAATATTCACTTGCCTTTGATGAAATTCATCGGAATGCACTCCCAGGAATCCCAATTCTGCAATAAATGTTTGTTTTGTTCGATAAAGTTAATCTTTATGTCCAAATACCTCCTTTTTGTTCGCGCGTTTAATTCACTAATCCAAATGCACAAAGCGCGGGCAATAAGCCCAGACGAAAGTCAAAAAAGTTCAATTTAAGGTCGTAGAAATATGGCAAACAATGTATATAATCAATCTTTAGGATGTTTTTATCATAAATCTTCAATAATATTCCAACCGGACAATTCCGTTGTCATTAGAAAGGAAAGAGAACGACCGTCGCACTCACAGCCATGCGCGAGACACAACTAATGGCTTTCAGGCTGACCATTTGTTGAAACAGCTCTTACTCAATCCCCTTTTGCAATAGAAGCCTGAAACAACTTTCTAAAGACTGTTGACATCTACCGGAAGCCTTAGGAAGTGCAATCTGACCCCATTTACACTGGATATTGGATAGGCAATCACTTGAAAAACTACAAACCTCAGATTTCCCACTTCCTGGTTCGATTTCTCTCAGGTTTTTGCCTGCCAAATGAGTTCTGTTATACTCACAGACATCATTCAAACAGTTTTAGAAACGGATTGTTTTCTATCCAAATATACTAACAATATGCACATCCTAGCTTCTGTGCCTGAGTAGCAGGCAGTTTACTCTGGGCACGCTTTTCATCCGGACGTGAAAATACTGCCCCCTGTCCCAAAGAAGTTAAATGCTGAGCTGTAGTCGATGAACAGCATTCTTACATAGGTATTCCTCTTGTCCAGATGGGTTAGGGCAGTGTGCAGTGTGATTGTGATTGCGTCGTCTGTGGACCTATTGGGGTGGTAAGCAAATTGGAGTGGTTCTAGGGTGTCAGGTAGGGTGGAGGTGATATGATCCTTGGCTAGTCTCTCAAAGCACTTCATGATGACGGAAGTGAGTGCAACAGGGCGATAGTAGTTTAGCTAAGTTACCTTAGCTTTCTTGGGAACAGGAACAATGTAAGAAATACAGGAACAGTGTAAGAAATAATACATAAAAATACAAATAAAATACTGCATAGTTTCCTAAGAACGCGAAGTGAGGCAGCCATCTCTGTCGGCGCCGGGTGTCCTTTTATGAAGTAACAGGTATACAGAGATGACCAGTTTACAGAGGAGTATAGAGTGCAGTGATGTGTCCTATAAGGAGCATTGGTGGCAAATCTGATGGCCGAATGGTAAAGAACATCTAGCCGCTCGAGAGCACCCTTACCTGCCGATCTGTAAATTACATCTCCATAATCTAGCATTGGTAGGATGGGCATCTGAATAAGGGTTCATTTGGCAGCTGGGTGAAAGAGGAGCGATTACGATAGAGGAAACCTAGTCTAGATTTAACCTTAGCCTGCAGCTTTGATATGAGCTGAGTGAAGGACAGTGTACCGTCTAGCCATACTCCCAAGTACTTGTATGATGTTCCTACCTCAACCTCTAAACCCTCAGAGGTAGTAATCACACTGGTGGGGATAGGCATGTTTTTCTTACCAAACCACATTACCTTTGTTTTGGAGGTGTTCAGAACAAGGTTAAGGGCAGAGAAAGCTTGTTGGACACTAAGAAAGCTTTGTTGTAGAGCTTATAACACAAAATCTACACACATTACCCAATAATGACAAAGCAAAAACAGTTTTTTTGCCTTAATGATGACTAGTCTCTCAGTCTCTGCCGCTAAAAAACATCCCCACAGCATGATGCTGCCACCACCATGCTTCACCGTAGGGATGGTGCCAGGTTTCCTCCAGACGTGACACTTGAGTTATAAAAGAGTTATATCTTGGTTTCATCAGACCAGAGAATCATGTTTCTCATGGACTGAGTGTCTTTAGGTGCCTTTTGGCAAACTCCTAGCGGGCTGTCATGTGCCTTTTACTAAGGAGTGGCTTCCATCTGGCCACTATACCATAAAGACCTGATTGGTGTAGTGCTGCAGAGATGGTTGTCCTTCTGGAAGGTTTTATCTCCACAGAGGAACTCTAAAGCTCTGTCAGAGTGAATACTGGGTTCTTAGTCACCTCCCTCAAATCAAATCAAATCAAATGTTATTTGTCACATACACATGGTTAGCAGATGTTAATGCGAGTGTAGCGAAATGCTTGTGCTTCTAGTTCCGACAATGCAGTAATAACCAACAAGTAATCTAGCTAACAATTCCAAAACTACTACCTTATAGACAGACACAAGTGTAAGGGGATAAAGAATATGTACATAAAGATATATGAATGAGTGATGGTACAGAGCGGCATAGGCAAGATACAGTGGATGGTATTGAGTGCAGTATATACATATGAGATGAGTATGTAAACAAAGTGGCATAGTTAGTGGCTAGTGATACATGTATTACATAAAGATGCAGTAGATGATATAGAGTACAGTATATACATGTACATATGAGATGAATAATGTAGGGTATGTAAACATTATATTAGGTAGCATTGTTTAAAGTGGCTAGTGATATATTTTACATCATTTCCCATCTATTCCCATTATTAAAGTGGCTGGAGTTGAGTCAGTGTGTTGGCAGCAGCCACTCAATGTTAGTGGTGGCTGTTTAACAGTCTGATGGCCTTGAGATAGAAGCTGTTTTTCAGTCTCTCGGTCCCAGCTTTGATGCACCTGTACTGACCTCGCCTTCTGGATGATAGCGGGGTGAACAGGCAGTGGCTCGGGTGGTTGTTGTCCTTGATGATCTTTATGGCCTTCCTGTGACATCGGGTGGTGTAGGTGTCCTGGAGGGCAGGTAGTTTGCCCCCGGTGATGCGTTGTGCAGACCTCACTACCCTCTGGAGAGCCTTATGGTTGTGGGCGGAGCAGTTGCCGTACCAGGCGGTGATACAGCCCGACAGGATGCTCTCGATTGTGCATCTGTAGAAGTTTGTGAGTGCTTTTGGTGACAAGCCGAATTTCTTCAGCCTCCCTGACCATTCTCCCCCGATTGCTCACTTTGGCCGGGCGGCCAGCTCTAGGAAGAGACTTGGTGGTTCCAAACTTCTTCCATTTAAGAAGGATGGAGGCCACTGTGTTCTTGGGGACCTTCAATGCTACAAATATGTTTTGGTACCCTTCCCCAGATTTGTGCCTCGACACAATCCTGTCTCAGAGCCCTACAAACAATTCCTTTGACCTCATGGCTTGGTTTTTGCTCTGACACGCACTGTCAACTGTGGGACCTTATATAGACAGGTGTGTGCCTTTCCAAATCATGTCGAATCAATTGAATTTACCACAGGCAGACTCCAATCAAGTTGTAGAAACATCTCAGGGTTGATCAATGGAAACAGGATGCACCTGAGCTCATTTTTGAGTCTCATAGCAAAGGGTCTGAATACTTATGTAAATAAGTTATTTATATATTTTTTCCAACATTTTGAAAAACATGTTTTCGGTTTGAAATTATGGGTATAGATTGCTGAGGAATCCTGACTTAATTAAATGGTGAATAAAGAGCCACGCCATGTGCTCCTTGTCAGTAACAAGGATAGTCTGAGTGGACTTATTTCTCATTTGCCTGAACGAGAGCCCGCCTGAGTATGCTTGTGCCGAGCCTTTCGCCAAATGGAATTCTTGAGGTGGAGTAACTCTGCCAGATCACTGTCGAACCAGCGGCTGAACCTTTTTTAAATTCTCGTTTTCTTTATGGGGAGGTGTTTGTTAACAATACCACTGAAAATTTCAAAAAAGAAAGTTCAAGTGTTTTTGACAGAGGGGATTAAGTTGATTCTATACCAGTTTACAGAGGCCAAGTCATGAAGGAAGGCTTTCTCATTAAAGTTTTTTAGTAAGCGTCTATGACAAATTAGGACAGGTCGTTTCACTGAGCAGGCATTATGAACACAGGCTGTAAAACAATGATCACTAAGGTCATTATAGAAAACACCAGACAGATACCTGTCAGGATTATTTATGAGGATAACATCAAGGAGAGTAGCCTTTACTGGGTTTTCGGAGTCATACCTTGTGGGATTTGTGATCATCTGAGAAAGATTCAGGGAGTCCCATTGTTTTAAAACTTGGTCAGGTGGTTTAAGCATACCCCAGTTTAGGTAACCTAGTAGGACAAATACAGATTTAGTGTAAGGGGCCAGGAGAGCGCTTAGGGCAGGTAGGGTACAGGCTGATGCTGATGGAGGACGATAGCACCCAGCAACATTCAACAAAGAGTTATTTGAAAGTTTAATGCTTAAAACCAGCAAGTCAAATTGTTTGGGGGCAGACTTGGAGAAAACCGAGTACTGAAGGTGATCCATGGTAAAGATTGCCACTCCACCACCTTTGGAAGATCTGTCTTGCCGAAAAAGGTTATAACAAGAAAGGTTAACATATCAGAGCACAAGTCAATATTGGGGGCTAGCAACAGTAGATAGGCCAGTGTGAACATGCACATTTCCAGATATTATCAGCAGTAATACAATCAAGGCACAGCAGAGGACAGGGCGAGCTCTGCAATGTTGATTTTTTTTATGACATTTGAATGTGCATCAGATGGCAACAAGATCATTATGTACAGCAATTTCATCAGATAAAATGATACAAAACTGGCGATAGGTGGTTATAATAGGATGGGAGGCCAAGAGTCTGTGTAACCAATAGAGAGCCCAGAGTGTGGGAACAAACATACGCTGTCCCATGGTTGGATAAACAAGCAAGTTCATATACATATTATCTTCTTCTTCATTGGTTGATTTCTCCCAACTCAAAGGAATCCCCACCCAGTTGACTACTTTAAAATAGTGGAAGCCCTCAATGTCAATGTTCCTGTTAAAACTGGTTATATCCATGATTAATTCTCTATCTATCTCTATGTTTGTATCACCAGGGTAAGTGAGCTATTTTTAGCACAAGGCCAACCATAAAGCAACCCTGGGTTGAATCAAAGCCCTGCATGGGAATTAAGCTGTTTCCAGAGAACGCAGTGGTTGGTCTCTTGTCTCGCATACACAGGCAGCCATCTGCAGTCTGAATGGACCTCATTGACAGAGGAGAAGAGAGGAGAGCACTTCAGAGGCTTAAGTTAAACCTACGGCTGTCGTCTCACAGCCTGGCACCCAATAAAGACGGAGTATAAGCACATTGATTACCAGAGTGTATTATTGCTCACAAAATTCCATCATCTTACCGGGGCTCTCTAACTAGCTAAATGTGAGCTGTTTCCTTCTACAGAACAGTAGGTTATGTAGAGTGTGAGTCAACTCCCTCCTTTGTGGCAGCAGCTAAACATGTTCCCTGCCACTGGCCACACATCACATGCACGACTGTGTATACACACACACACACACACACACACACACACACACACACACACACAGCCTCCCTGCCAACGTGAAGTGTGCTGTGAGTGTGTCCACCCTGCTCGCTTGCACTCTCAACCGACCAGCTCTTTCATTGTGTCAAGAGCCACTCGCTGGTGACTCAAGCTGCCCATTGATGATGTAAGTGGGCACATGGACGGGTGCCACCGTCTAGCTACGGTAATCAAATGTCTCAGACATGACTAATTTCAAAGAAAGGGTCACATTAATTTAAATTCCAGTCAATTAAGCTATCGGAATCGAATTGGGCATGGAATTACAGTAAAGAAATGCATGAGGCCAATTAGTCATTTTGCAATGAGCATCTTCAGTTGATCTTGCAAACTTGTGTGTGTGCATGTGTGTGTGACTATGGTGTGTGTCTTCCACGGGGCTGTTCAGGCAGGCTGCATGGTCTCTCCCCAGAGCCTAAAATAGCATCAAAGCCCTGGCATGGGTTAATCTTCCCCTGGATGACTGACTGCTGCTCCATGACCAAAGTGACAGCAGTTACATCTCACTGGAACTCACACACACACACACACACATGCAGACACACATACAGGCATACACACACACACACACATACACACAGGTAGGGCTGTGGCAGTCATGACATTTTGTCAGATGGTTACTGTCCTGCAAAAGACTGTTAATGAACATAAACATGTTTAGCATCTCCATGCTCCACTCATACAAGCTGCATACAAGCCTCTAATACATGCTTTTGGAACATTTCAAAAAAGTAGAATGAATCAATTGAACATACACCATCATAATAAATGCATGATTTATTTTAGCCAGGTCTAGAGAAACATTATGTTATGAAGAAAATGTATTTCAGATTAACAGAATATGAGTTGGCCTACTATATTTGGCTATGCGCCATGCCATAGGCTGTAGGCTTCTTCATTTAGCAGACAAGATTTGCTTATAAATCCTGTGCCATTATTTTATATTATAGGATTTTATAGTAAGAAGAATATAATTGAACAAAATAAAATCTAATGGATATTTTTTCCCATTCTGGAGCGAGTGTGCGCATATGACGTGGCTGTGTTGAGCGTAAAAGTTATATTTTGAAAGAGGTCCGATAAACTAGATTTAGAGTTATTTGGCAACTTTAGTTGTAAATGATACAAACCTTAGACTGTCTTAGAAATTAAAATAGTATATATATGGGCTGCATGATGCGACTATAGGCAATTGATGACTTGAGAAAGTCGCAAAAAAAAGCTTGCGCTCTGTTCGGTGCAGCCTGTACTCTAATCAAGTGATTATATTTTCACCCATCTTCAGTTTAATCTTGTCTTTACTAATATGTCAAATTCGTTTTGATTTAGAATGTCCCATTATCAGATGGGCAACAACAGGAGCAAGACAACAAAGACATGTCATCCATATGCACTGGAATAGCGAATAGAGGCCACTTTCCCGCCCTACGTTTTTCACTCATGTTGGGTAGGCTACTCCGGTAATTTCGCTGAGCCACAGGTGATACTCTGCCCAAACTCTGTATGCCATGGCCTCTCTAACCCCGTTCCTGCAGCTAATCCAGTGCTTGATTTGGGAAACCCATTGAAATCGGTTCGAGAACATCGATAGTAACATGTTTTCACAAGTAAACATATTTAATTAAACTGTTGACAGCCCCTCTCTCTGCGTGCTGGAGAAATGAATGAAGGAGAGATGAGAGGAGATGCAAACTCACAGTGGTGAGATATTCTGTAGCTAAATGCAATGTGTCAGTCTATTAATTATGAAAATTAATCTATTACTAGGTTCTTCAAAATCGAAAACAAATGCACTATAATTGTATGCTAAATCTGAATTAGTTTAATTTAAGTTAGACCAATTATGTACCAAAGATATGTTGAGTCAGTATTTTTGGTGATTTTCATGAAAGTATTCAGACCCTTTGACTTTTTCCACATGTTCTTGCATTACAGCCTTATTCTAAAATTGATTAAATCATTATTTTTTATCATCAATCTACCGACAATAGCCCACAATGACAAAACGAAAACATATTTTTAGAAATTGTAGCTAATTTATTAAAAATAGGAAACATAAATACCTTATTTGCATAAGTATTCAGACCCTTTGCTATGAGACTCAAAATTTAGCTCAGATGCATCCTGTTTCCATTGATCATCCTTGAGATGTTTCTACAACTTGTTTGGAGTCCACCTGTGGTAAATTAAATTGATTTGACATGATTTGGAAAGGCACACACCTGTCTACACAAGGTACCACAGTTGACAGTGCATGTCAGAGCAATAACCAAGTCATGAGGTCGAAGGAATTGTCCGTAGAGCTCCGAGACAGGATTGTGTCGAGGCACAGAGGGTAGCAAAACATTTCTGCAGTGTTGAAGGTCCCCAAGAACACAGTGGCCTCCATTATTCTTAAATGGAAGAAGTTTAGAACCACCAAGACTCTTCCTAGAGCTGGCTGCCCAGCCAAACTGAGCAATCGGGGGAGAAGGGCCTTGGTCAGGGAGGTGACCAAAAACCCGATAGTCCCTCTGTGGAGATGGGAGAACCTTCCAGAAGGACAACCATCTCTGCCACACTGGTAAAGTGGCCAGAAGGAAGGGACAAAACAATTAATGTTAGAATAAGGCTGTAACGTAACAAAACGTGGAAGAAGTCAAGGGGTCGAAGTTGCTTCCAGAGGCAGTTTGGAACTTTGTAGTGAGTGTTGCAACCAAGGACAGGTGATTTTTATGCGCTACGCGCTTCAGTACTCGCCGATCTCATTCTGTGAGCTCGTGTGGCCTATCACTTCGCAGCTAAGCCGATGTTGCTCCTATACGTTTCCACTTCACAATAACAGCACTTACAGTTGTCCGGAGCAGCTCTAGCAGGGCAGAAATTTGACAAACTGACTTGTTGAAAAGGTGGCATCCTATGACGGTGCCACGTTGAAAGTCACTGAGCTCTTCAGTAAGGCCATTCTACTGGATACGCTCTAATATGCATATGGAGTTTCAAATTAATCATCACCTTAGAAAGCGGAGTTCATTTTGTTGTGTAAGGCTTGAAACAACATCCACAACGACCATGTTTCCACTCAGTTTCAACCTAATGTTGAACTTTTTTCTTCAAATTGATGAATCACAGTGAGGTGAGTTTTAAAAGCACGTACCGTTTTGATGATGTGTTTGATGTGATTTTCGATTGCATTTGTATTTATATCAGAGTGGTTAGAGGTACAATAGAGCCCTGAGTACCAGGCCATTAGAACCTGATGATCATTAGCAAGTTAGGTAGGCTACTACTAATTCATGTCCAGAGTGCATAAGAGGAGGTTACCGTGACTCAAAGGCCATGTAGAATTTTACTGCGGTCATGACTCATGACTGCTGGCATGGCGGTAATATGGTCACCGCAACCGCCCTACACACACGTTATCTGTTTCACCTTATTCTACATGCATGCACACATTGACAATCTCACTTTCATTCACACGCATGTATTCTGAAGGATTCTCTGAGATGCTATACACAGGGAAGCATTTATGCCATACATACACAAATATATAATGCACTAAGATACGCTGTCCTGGCCTGCCTCTGTCCATCCACACCTTTCCCCCCCAGTACTGCTATCAGAAACTAGGTGGATCCTAGTCCTGTAATAAACACCTCCGTATGACAGCCGTATGTCTTATTTGCGACTTCATCCACGATCGTGATCAATGTCTGTCCCATCACCAAGACAACACGCCGCCACCCCCGCTCCTCCTCTCCCTCCCTCATTCCTCTCCCTTCCCCTCTTGCACAGTACCTCAACCTTTCTCACTTGTTGTGCGCTGACCTTGCAAAAAAAGCATGACATTCTTTCTGTTTTAATTATTAATGTGTGGTGAGCGAGTTTCCTCCCTCAGCTCTGCAGTGAGCTGCTGGCTCCAGTATGTAGAGTCAGGAAAACAGCATCTCTGGATGAAGGGGTGGAATGGTGCATGGTGTCCTTCTATAAAGGGGCTATGGAAAGTTATAGGATATAGATAGAAGGTTCCGGAGCAGAGGTCACATGGGGGGGGGGGTATGGACATCTGATGAAAACAGTGTATAAGCGCATTGACTCCCAGAGTGTATAATTGCTCACAAAATTGCATAATCTCACCAGGGCTCTCTAACTAGCAAAATGTGAGCTGATTCCTCCTACAGGACAGTAGGTTATGTAGAGTATGAGTCAACTCCCTCTGTGGCAGCAGCTATACATGTTCCCTGCCACGTCTCAGAGAAGCGTGAATTTAAACTCCTTAGACATTTTGCCATTAGGCTGACAAATGTAGGATTTAACTTGAGGAGAGAGCCTTTAAAGTCAGTTTGGGGCGGATAGATAGCGATTAGGCCTCTTTCTGCTGCGTGGCAGGAGATACGAGGCGGTGGCAGAAAATGCTGACACTCCAGCCGAATCGAAGTGTCACGCCTCTGATTACAAAGTCTGTAAGTTCATTATCCAGCATTCCATCAGGAAACATGCTGAGGGCCCTGAAGCTCTCTCTCCCTCTCTCTCACCAGCTTCTCTCTCTCTCACTCTCTTCCCTCTCTCTCTATCAGTGTGCAGACAGGTTACAAGCTGATGAAAGACTGGGGAGAGCATGGCCATCTTTAGACACTCCAATCCCCGTAATATGTTGGGTTTAGTGCAGGCAGGCTAACAGGCAGGCACTGACTGTTAAAGCTACACTACAGTTGTATAGGAAGGGAAAGATCTGGCTGTATGTGGAGAATCATGAGACCTGCTGGCTTTCTGTGGCCTAAACATTTAGACGCCTACAGTTGAAGTCAGATCAGTTTTTCACAATTCCTGACATTTAATCCTAGTGAAAATTCCCTGTCTTAGGTCAGTTAGGATCACCACTTTATTTTAAGAATGTGAAATGTCAGAATAATAGTAGAGGGAATTAATTATTTCAGCTTGTATTTCTTTCATCATATTCCCAGTGGGTCAGAAGTTTACATACATTCAATTAGTATTTTGTAGCATTGCCTTATAATTGTTTAACTTGGGTCAAACGTTTCGGGTAGCCTTCCACAAGCTTCCCACAATAAGTTGGATGAATTTTGGCCCATTCCTCCTGACAGAACTGGTGTAACTGAGTCAGGTTTGTAGGACTCCTTGCTCACACATGCTTTTTCAGTTCTGCCCACAGATTTTCTATGGGATTGAGGTCAGGGCTTTGTGATGGCCACTCCAATACCTTGACTTTGCTGTCCTTAAGCCATTTTGCCACAACTTTGGAAGTGTGATTGGGGTCATTGTCCATTTGGAAGACCCATTTGCGACCAAGCTTTAACTTCCTGACTGATGTCTTAAAATGTTGCTTCAATATATCTACATCATTTTCTTTTCCTCATGATGCCATCTATTTTGTGAAGTGCACCAGAAAGTACAATCTTTGTCCCCATGTGCAGTCGCAAACCGTAGTCTGGCTTTTATATGGCGGTTTTGGAGCAGTGGCTTCTTCCTTTGTCGATATAGGACTTGTTTTACTGTGGATATAGATACTTTAGTAACTGTTTCCTCCAGCATCTTCACAAGGTCCTTTGCTGTTGTTCTGGGATTGATTTGCACTTTTCGCACCAAAGTATGTTAATCTCTAGGAGACAGAACGCGTCTCCTTCCTGAGCGGTATGACGGCTGCGCTGTCCCATGGTTTTTATACTTGCGTACTATTGTTTGTACAGATGAACGTGGTACCTTCAGTCGTTTGGAAATTGCTCCCATGGATGAACCAGACTTGTGGAGGTCTACAATCTGAGGTCTTGCCTGATTTCTTTGCGATTTTCCCATGATGTCAAGCAAAGAGACACTGAGTTTGAAGTTAGGCCTTGAAATACATCAACAGGTACACCTCCAATTGACTCAAATTATGTCAATTAGCCTATCAGAAGCTTCTAAAACCATGACATAATTTCCCCAAGCTGTTTAAAGGCACAGTCAACATAGTGTATGTAAACTTCTTAAGCAGTGCTGACTGGGAGATGTTCAGGTCTCCTCCTGCTCTCCACCCACAGTGCTCTCTCCACCCACAGAGTAAAACTAACCACATTAGTCAGTTACTGAGGCCTAGGCACTCTATCTATCTATCTATCTATCTATCTATCTATCTATCATCTATCTATCTAAACAAGAAAATAATCATCCAGATGCGGCGCTCCTAGTGGCTGGGGACCACCTTTACTCCACACACAGAGACGTGTACAAAGCTCTCCTCTCACCCTCCATTTGGCAAATCTGACCATAACTTTATCCTCCTGATTCCTGCTTACAAGCAAAAACTAAAGCAGGAAGTACCAGTGACTTGCTCAATACGGAAGTGGTCAGATAACGCAGATGCTAAGCTTCAGGACTGTTTTGCTAGCACAGACTGGAATATGTTCTGGGATTCTTCCGATGGCATTGAGGAGTCCACCACATCAGTCACTGGCTTCATCAATAAGTGTATTGATGACTTCGTCCCCACAATGACCGTACATGCCCCAACCAGAAGCCATGGATTACAAGCAACATCCACACTAAGCTAAAGGGTAGATCTGCAGCTTTCAAGTAGTGGAACTCTAACACGGACACTTATAAGAAATTCCGCTATGCCCTCGGACAGACCATCAAACAGGCAAAGCGTCAATACAAGACTAAAATTGAATCCTACTATACTGGTTCTGATGCTCGTCGGATGTGTCAGGGCTTGCAAACTATTACGGACTACAAGGGAAGTGCAGCTATGATGCAGTGCGTTAGTGTCTTCACTGACATTTCCAACCTCTCCCTTACTGAATCTATAATACCAACATGTTTCAAGCAGACCACCATAGTCCCTGTGCCCAATAACACCAAGTTAACCTGCCTAAATGACAACCAACCCGTAGTACACAGCATGGGTCCTCAAAACCTCAAAAAGTTATACAGCTGCACCATTGCTTTGTATGGCAACCGCTCGAATTCTGACCGCAAAGCACTACAGAGGGTAATGTGTATGGCCCAGTAAATCACCGGGGCCAAGCTTCCTGCCATCCAGGACCTCTGAACCAGGCGGTGTCAGAGGAAGGTCCTAAAGATGGTCAAAGTCTCCAGCCACCCTAGTCATAGACTGTTCTTTCTGCTACCGCACGGCAAGCAGTACCGGAGCACCAAGTCTAGGTCCAAAAGGCTTCTTAACAGCTTCTCTAAATGAACTTCACCTGGAATGCCAACAGTCTTGAAGGAGTTCCCACATATGCTGAGCACTTGTTGGTTGCTTTTCCTCCACTCTGCAGTCTGACTCATTCCAAACCATCTCAATTTGGTTGAGGTCAGGGGATTGTGGAGGCCAGGACATCTAATGCAGCACTCCATCACTCTCCTCCTTGGTCAAATAGCCCTTATACAGCCTGGAGGTGTGTTGGGTCATTGTCCTGTTGAAAAACAAATGATAGTCCCACTAAGCCCAAACCAGATAGGATGGCATATCGCTGCAGAATGCTGTGGTAGCCATGCTGTTTAAGTCAGACAGTGTCACCAGCAATGCACCCCCACACCATAACACCTCCTCCTCCATGTTTTACGGTGGGAAATACACATGCAGAGATCATCCGTTCACCCACACCGTGTCTCACAAAGACACGGCGGTTGGATCCAAAAATCTCAAATTTGGACTCCAGACCAAATTACCGGTGTAATGTCCATTGCTTGTGTTTCTTGGCGCAAGCAAGTCTCTTATTCTTATTGGTGTCCTTTAGTATTGGTTTCTTTGCAGCAATACAATACCTGATTCACACAGTCTCCTCTGAACAGTTGATGTTGAGATGTGTCTGCTACTTGAACTCCATGAAGCATTTATTTGGGCTGCAATTTCTGAGTCTGGTGACTCTAATGAACTTATCCTCTGCAGCAGAAGTAACTCTGGGTCTTCCATTCTTCTGGTGGTCCTCATGAGAGTCAGTTTCATCATAGCGCTTGATGGTACTTGCGACTGCACTTGAAGAGACTTTCAAAGCTCTTGAAATTTTCCGGATTGACTGACCTTCATGTCTTAAGGTAATGATGGATTGTCGTTTCTCTTTGCTTATTTGAACTGTTCTTGCCATAATATGGGCTTGGTCTTTTACCAAATAGAGCTATCTTCTGTATACCCCCCCTACCTTGTCCGCAACACAACTGAATGGCTCAAACGCATTAACTTCTCTAGGGTAGGGGGCAGCATTCGGAATTTTGGATGAAAAGCATGCCCAAATTAAACGGCCTGCTACTCGGGCCCAGAAGATATGATATGCATATTTATGATATGCAACTTGTAGATTTGGAAAGAGAACACTCTAAAGTTTCCAAAACTGTTAAAATAGTATCTATGAGTATAACATAACTGATTTGACAGGCAAAAACCTGAGAAAAAATCCATTCAGGAAGTGTGGGGGGTGTAGTTTTCTATTCAATGCCATTACAGTATCCATTGACTTAGGACTCAATTTGCAGTTCCTATGCCTTCCACTAGATGTCAATAGTCTTTAGAAATTGTTTCAGGCTTGTATTCTTATAAATGAGGGAGTAAGACCAGTCTGAATGAGTGGATCCTGACGTGTCCTGACGTGTCACAGAGCTTTTTCATGTGCAATCCCGAGAGAGTGCATTTCTTGTTTACCTTTTATATTGACGACGTTATTGTCCGGTTGAAATATTATAGATCATTTGGGCTAAAAACAATCTGAGGATTGAATATAAACATCGTTTGACATGTTTCTATGAACTTTACGGATACAATTTGGATTTTTTTGTTTGCCTGTTTTGACTGCGTTTGAGCCTGTGGATTACTGAAGAAAACGCACGAACAAAATTGAGATTTTTGGATATAAAGAGACTTTATCGAACAAAAGGAACATTTATTGAGTAAAGGAATGTCTTCTGAGTGCAATCATATGAAGATCATCAAAGGTAAGGGATTCATTTTATCTCTATTTCTAAGTTTTGTAACGCTTCTGCTTGGCTGGTTACTGTTTGTAATAATTTGTCAACTGGGCTATGTTCTCAAATAATCGTAAGCTATGCTTTCGCCGTAAATCATTGTTTAAATCTGACACCGTGGTTGGATTCACAAGAAGTTCATCTTTAAACCTATGAAAAATATGTTTTGTTTTCTTAATTTTTATAATGAGTATTTCTGTATTTGAATTTGGCGCTCTGCAATCTCACTGGATGTTGGCCAGATGGGACGCTAGCGTCTCACATACCCTAGAGAGGTTAAGAAGGAAAGACATTCCACAGATAAACTTTAGCAAGGCACACCTGTTAATTGAAATGCATTCCAGACGACTACCTCATGAAGCTGGTTGAGAGAACGCCAAGAGTGTGCAAAGCTTTTATCAAGGCAAAGGGTGGCTATTTGAAGAATCTCAAATATAAAATATATTTTGATTTGTTTAACACTTTTTTGGTTACTACGTGATTCCGTATGTGCTATTTCATCGTTTTGATGACTTCACTATTATTCTACAATGTAAAGAATTGTAAAAAAAAATTAAGAAAAATCCTTGAATGAGTAGGTGTGTCCAAACTTTTGACTGATACTGTGTATTATTTATTATATGTAACAACAAGATTAAATCAAGAATCGTCTGATGGGTGACAATATTAGCCTATCACTTGTGAATTATATATTATCACTTGTGTATGATGCACAGCATAAGAAACTGCCTTTTTTTCAGAATCAGCCTTGGCATAGGCCTATATGTTTTGATAAGGTTTGTATCTGTAACTAAAGTGACCAAATAACTTCTTAAAATGAAGCACATTAGTCTGCTTTACAATGGGTTTAGAGCCTAACTGGCATACATAAGTAGCACGTGTGTTTGATGTTTGGGGAAGATCATTTTCACCATAAAGATGCTCCTTAATAATAAAAGCATTACATGGATAATCGCATTTGCGGTCAGTTTTGAGAATGGTGTTTCTTCGCTAATGGAACATTCCTGCTTATAGTGTCACGCCCTGACCGTAGAGAGCCTTTTAATGTTTCTATTTGGTTTGGTCAGGGTGTGATTTGGGGTGGACATTCTATGTTTCGTTTTGGTGTTTCTATGTTTTGGCCGGGTATGGTTCTCAATCAGGGACAGCGTTCTATCGTTGTCTCTGATTGGGAACCATAATTAGGTAGCCTTTTTTCCCACCTGTCTTTGTGGGAAGTTGACTTTCTTTACGGCACTTAGCCTTAAGCTTCACGGTTTTGTTTTGTAGTGTGTATTGTTTTGTTCGGCGTCTTTTATTAATTAAATAACATTTACGCTCACCACGCTGCACCTTGGTCACCTTTCAACAGCCGTGACATATAGCCTAATGCCATGTGCACATTGCTGCGCTTATAATGTGAAGAAATAGCCTAATAGTTTATCAACATTTGAAGCTAAATGTTCTGATCTGTTGCGTCAGCCACGTTGTGTAAAAACGTTGTTTTTTTTATGCTAGTGGTTGTATTCATTTGGGATTTACTGCACTTCACAACTGTCCCAGACTATGTTTGCAATATTTATTTCTCGCATAGAATAGGTTGACTTTTTTACTATGCGGGATAGTACAAAATAGCTTTTGCTGTTTGTTAGATCTACTCATCTTGTTGGTTGACGAAAAGTAAATGTGGACAGTTATTCCAATATTGGCAACTTGCACCTCGGAATTGGATAAGGACCCGCGTAGTTGCGGTGTGTCTGTCTTCACTTGTAGCCCGTGAGAAAGACCTGATCACATGATGGAGAGCCTTGTGAGTGAGAGGTGCTTCGGAGCTCGCAACACTCAGGGAGAAAGGCACGATGCAGCACTCCGAGCCATGGGCACAAAGGTCACTGGCTGTAAAAGCCATGGATTTTTTTTTCGGGTGCATTACGGCCACAAAGGGGATGCCGCCGTGAAATTGTGAATGAGAGACTAATGAAGTGTGTACAGCTTGTGCAAAAAACAAAGCAGAGTTCATGCTTTTCAAGCAACTTTTTTCAAATCATCATTAGAGTCAATGTATTGAAAATCTAAACATATAGTCCAACGTTTGTAGAACAGCTAAAGTTAAATTAATAACTCTAAATTAAGCATATATAAATACCTATTTCTTTGTTAAGCGCTCAACACAGAACAGCCGTATGTGCGCACTCCCTCAAAAAATTTTGAGAAAATATTTATATTTTATTCAGCTTTGTTCAATTCTATTCTTCATACTATAACATAATATAAAATAATTCTAAGCAAGTCTTGTCTGCTAAATTAACGAGTATAGGCCACAGCCATTTGTCATAGCCAGATCAGGACTTAACATAACATGGGTTTTCCCCATTAAGCAGCGAGTCGGAGTCAGAGGCCAAGCCTTCTCTTGTCTCTACTCCTCCCGTTACGGGGTCTGAGACGCCGAAGCTTCCCACCATTAGCTCTGACAAATTGAAAACTCTAGTCATTGGCGACTCCATTACCCGCAGTATTAGACTTAAAACGAATCATCCAGCGATCATACACTGTTTACCAGGGGGCAGGGCTACCGACGTTAAAAATATAGAGGGCCCCTCCCAAAAGATAGAATTAGTAGATAATTGGCCCTCTTTCTGGGACTCACCCACAAACAGGACCAAGCCTGACCTGCTGAGGAGTGACGGACTCCATCCTAGCTGGAGGGGTGCTCTCATCTTATCTACCAACATAGACAGGGCTCTAACTCCTCTAGCTCCACAATGAAATAGGGTGCAGGCCAGGCAGCAGGCTGTTAGCCAGCCTGCCAGCATAGTGGAGTCTGCCACTAGCACAGTCAGTGTAGTCAGCTCAGCTATCACCATTGAGACCGTGTCTGTGCCTCGACCTAGGTTGGGCAAAACTAAACATGGCGGTGTTCGCCTTAGCAATCTCACTAGGATAAAGACCTCCTCCATTCCTGTCATTATTGAAAGAGATCATGACACCTCACATCTCAAAATAGGGCTACTTAATGTTAGATCCCTTACTTCAAAGGCAATTATAGTCAATGAACTAATCACTGATCATAATCTTGATGTGATTGGCCTGACTGAAACATGGCTTAAGCCTGATGAATTTACTGTGTTAAATGAGGCCTCACCTCCTGGCTACACTAGTGACCATATCCCCCGTGCATCCCGCAAAGGCGGAGGTGTTGCTAACATTTACGATAGCACGTTTCAATTGACAAAAAAAAAATGACGTTTTCGTCTTTTGAGCTTCTTGTCATGAAATCTATGCAGCCTACTCAATCACTTTTTATAGCTACTGTTTACAGGCCTCCTGGGCCATATACAGCGTTCCTCATTGAGTTCCCTGAATTCCTGTCGGACCTTGTAGTCATAGCAGATAATATTCTAATCTTTGGTGACTTTAATATTCACATGGAAAAGTCCACAGACCCACTCCAAAAGGCTTTCGGAGCCATCATCGACTCAGTGGGTTTTGTCCAACATGTCTCTGGACCCACTCACTGTCACAGTCATACTCTGGACCTAGTTTTGTCCCATGGAATAAATGTAGTGGATCTTAATGTTTTTCCTCATAATCCTGGACTATCGGACCACCATTTTATTACGTTTGCAATTGCAACAAATAATCTACTCAGACCCCAACCAAGGAACATCAAAAGTCGTGCTATAAATTCACAGACAACACAAAGATTCCTTGATGTCCTTCCAGATTCCCTCTGTCTACCCAAGGACGCCAGAGGACAAAAATCAGTTAACCACCTAACTGAGGAACTCAATTTAACCTTGCACAATACCCTAGATGCAGTTGCACCCCTAAAAACTAAAAACATTTCTCATAAGAAACTAGCTCCCTGGTACACAGAAAATACCCGAGCTCTGAAGCAAGCTTCCAGAAAATTGGAACGGAAATGGCGCCACACCAAACTGGAAGTCTTCCGACTAGCTTGGAAAGACAGTACCGTGCAGTACCGAAGAGCCCTTACTGCTGCTCGATCATCCTATTTTTCTAACTTAATTGAGGAAAATAAGAACAATCCGAAATTCCTTTTTGATACTGTCGCAAAGCTAACTAAAAAGCAGCATTCCCCAAGAGAGGATGGCTTTCACTTTAGCAGTGATAAATTCATGAACTTCTTTGAGGAAAATATCATGATTATTAGAAAGCAAATTACGGACTCCTCTTTAAATCTGCGTATTCCTTCAAAGCTCAGTTGTCTTGAGTCTGCACAACTCTGCCAGGACCTAGGATCAAGAGAGATGCTCAAGTGTTTTAGTACTATATCTCTTGACACAATGATGAAAATAATCATGGCCTCTAAACCTTCAAGCTGCATACTGGACCCTATTCCAACTAAACTACTGAAAGAGCTGCTTCCTGTGCTTGGCCCTCCTATGTTGAACATAATAAACGGCTCTCTATCCACCGGATGTGTACCAAACTCTTTAAAAGTGGCAGTAATAAAGCCTCTCTTGAAAAAGCCAAACCTTGACCCAGAAAATATAAAAAACTATCAGCCTATATCGAATCTTCCATTCCTCTCAAACATGTTTGAAAAGGCTGTTGCGCAGCAACTCACTGCCTTCCTGAAGACAAACAATGTATACAAAATGCTTCAGTCTGGTTTTAGACCCCATCATAGCACTGAGACTGCACTTGTGAAGGTGGTAAATTACCTTTTAATGGCATCAGACCGAGGCTCTGCATCTGTCCTCGTGCTCCTAGACCTTAGTGCTGCTTTTGATACCATCGATCACCACATTCTTTTGGAGAGATTGGAAACACAAATTGGTCTACACGGACAAGTTCTGGCCTGGTTTAGATCTTATCTGTCGGAAAGATATCAGTTTGTCTCTGTAAATGGTTTGTCCTCTGACAAATCAACTGTACATTTCGGTGTTCCTCAAGGTTCCGTTTTAGGACCACTATTGTTTTCACTATATATTTGACCTCTTGGGGATGTCATTCGAAAACATAATGTTAACTTTCACTGCTATGCGGATGACACACAGCTGTACATTTCAATGAAACATGGTGAAGCCCCAAAATTGCCCTCGCTAGAAGCATGTGTTTCAGACATAAGGAAGTGGATGGCTGCAAACTTTCTACTTTTAAACTCGGACAAAACAGAGATGCTTGTTCTAGGTCCCAAGAAACAAAGAGATCTTCTGTTGAATCTGACAATTAATCTTAATGGTTGTCGTCTCAAATAAAACTGTGAAGGACCTCGGCATTACTCTGGACCTTGATCTCTCTTTTGAAGAACATATCAAGACCATTTCAAGGACAGCTTTTTTTCCATCTACGTAACATTGCAAAAATCAGAAACTTTCTGTCCAAAAATGATGCAGAAAAATTAATCCATGCTTTTGTCACTTCTAGGTTAGACTACTGCAATGCTCTACTTTCCGGCTACCCGGATGAAGCACTAAATAAACTTCAGTTAGTGCTAAATAAGGCTGCTAGAATCCTGACTAGAACCAAAAAATTTGATCATATTACTCCAGTGCTAGCCTCCCTACACTGGCTTCCTGTCAAAGCGAGGGCTGATTTCAAGGTTTTACTGCTAACCTACAAAGCATTACATGGGCTTGCTCCTACCTATCTCTCTGATTTGGTCCTGCCGTACATACCTACACGTACGCTACGGTCACAAGACGCAGGCCTCCTAATTGTCCCTAGAATTTCTAAGCAAACAGCTGGAGGCAGGGCTTTCTCCTATAGAACTCAATTTTTATGGAACGGTCTGCCTACCCATGTCAGAGACACAAACTCGGTCTCAACCTTTAAGTCTTTACTGAAGACTCATCTCTTCAGTGGGTCATATGATTGAGTGTAGTCTGGCCCAGGAGTGGGAAGGTGAACGGAAAGGCTCTGGAGCAACGAACAGCCCTTGCTGTCTCTGCCTGGCCGGTTCCCCTCTTTCCACTGGGATTCTCTGCCTCTAACCCTATTACAGGGGCTGAGTCATTGGCTTACTGGGGCTCTCTCATACCGTCCCTGGGAGGGGTGCGTCACCTGAGTGGGTTGAGTCACTGATGTGGTCATCCTGTCTGGGTTGGCGCCCCCCCTTTGGGTTGTGCCGTGGCGGAGATCTTTGTGGGCTATACTCAGCCTTGTCTCAGGATGGTAAATTGGTGGTTGAAGATATCCCTCTAGTGGTGTGGGGGCTGTGCTTTGGCAAAGTGGGTGGGGTTATATCCTTCCTGTTTGGCCCTGTCCGGGGGTGTCCTCGGATGGGGCCACAGTGTCTTCTGACCCCTCCTGTCTCAGCCTCCAGTATTTATGCTGCAGTAGTTTGTGTCGGGGGGCTAGGGTCAGTTTTCTATATCTGGAGTACTTCTCCTGTCCTATTCGGTGTCCTGTGTGAATTTAAGTGTGCTCTCTCTAATTCTCTCTTTCTCTCTCTCGGAGGACCTGAGCCCTAGGACCATGCCTCAGGACTACCTGACATGATGACTCCTTGCTGTCCCCAGTCCACCTGGCCGTGCTGCTGCTCCAGTTTCAACTGCCCACATAATGGCCTTCTGTATCTCTGTTCATAGAGCATGGACACATGCAACTTTAAAATGGAGATAGTCTCAATAGTGCTGTCACAGCGTCATAATGGCACAGCTACAAAGACGAGACCTCTGTAACTCTTGTTTCGTCAATTGTTTCGTTTGTGACCGTTTCGGTTTGGACAATTTTGACTTATTTTGGGCAAGCCAAAGGTAATATCCATGAGCCAAAACCATCTTTGCAGCACCCCACCAATCAGGCCTTTACGGTAGAGTAGCCAGACGGAAGCCACTCCTCAGTAAAAATCCGATGACAACTCGCTTGGAGTTTGCCAAAAAGCGCCCAAAGGACTCTCAGACCATGAGAAACAAGATTCTCTTGTCTGATGAAGCCAAGATTGAACTATTTGGCCTGAATACCAAGCATCACATCTGGAGGAAACCTAGCATCATCCATGTGGTGAAGCATGGTGGTGGCAGCTTCATACTGTGGAGATCTTTTTCAGCGGGAAAGACGAACAGAGCAAAATACAGAGAGATCCTTGATGAAAACCTGCTCCAGAGTGCTCAGGACCTCAGACTGGGGCGAAGGTTCAACTTCCAACAGGACGATGACCCTAAGACAACGCAGGAGTGGCTTTGGGACACGTCTGTCCTTGAGTTGCCCAACCAGAGCCCAAACTTGAACCCGATCGAACATCTCTGGAGAGACGTGAAAATAGCTGTGATGATCCCCATCCAACCTGACAGATCTTGAGAGGATCTGCAGAAAATAATGGGATAAACTCCACAAATACAGGTGTGCCAAGTTTGTAGCATCATACCGAAGAAGACTCGAGGCTGTAATCAATGCCAACGGTGGTTCAACAAAGTACTAGGTAAAGGGTCTGAATACTTATGTAAATGTGATATTTCCAATTGTTTTATTTTTATACATTTGCAAAAATTTGTCATTATGGTGTATTGTGTGTAGGTTGATGAGGGGGAAAAACAATTGAATACATTTTAGAATAAGGCTGTACGTTACAATGTGGAAAAAGTCAAGGGGTCTGAATACTTTCTGAATACACTATATAAAACACAGGAACTGCACAATTTTTTTTTTTAAATCAGGGTTTGGGACAGCCACCTCTCAATAGAAATAAGTATATAAACAATGACTTTTTACTATATTATTGCCTTGAATTGAATTAGAAACGTTTGGAGACTTAACTGTTTATTTTCTTTGGGGGGGGGTTAAACACGCTTTGTCGTCTCCCTGCAGGTCTCCCATACTCCTACATTTTTAGGTCACCAGCCTCCAATGACACACACACGGGCACATACACACGCACACACACCCACATTGAATTCCCACACACACATACTTTTCCCCTTCCCACAGTCCCTAATTACTTAGACAGTTATGTTCAATCTCTTTATTATCGCCAACATTGTCATCCTAATTAATATAACTTTCATCGCTCATAAACGCAGATGATTTCTGTAGCATGTGTGTCTCAGTGGGTGCCGGGGTTGAGGTGCTAGGAGTATTATGTGCGTCAGCAATAGTCAGGCTAAAACAAAGTGCCATCCATCAGTGCTGTTCAGCCAGGCTTCAATAGTCATAATAATAGGGTTAGAATAAATGGGCCATGATTTTAGAGCAGGGCAAAATGAGGGTACGCCAGCCTAAACAGAGCCATGTACAATCCAATAACCAGGCATCTGCAAGCTGCAGCACAGAGCAGACACACGGAATGTTGTCCGGTGCACGGCCTCACCATAATCAAGATGGATATTATACACACAGGGGATGAAAGGAGAGGAGATGGTTAATGAGTCTGAGGGCAGACGCATAATGAAGGACTCAGAAGATTTGTAAGAGTTAGGCAGTTAGGCCATAGGGGCATAGAGATGGTTGTTATCTCACTACAGTGAGGAGTATGTACTGTATATAGAGATACACTAGATGAACCCCTCCACCTGCATCCTAAATGACATGATTTATCAATAAATGGAGAAAAAAATAGTTCACTTAAATATCAATATCAGAATAATGCTGTCTGTCAAATGCTGCCTTGATTTGGTCTCAACATTTGAAATTGTGTGTTTTTTTACATTGGATAAAAGTAGACACATGGTATGTCACACACTGTTGAGGAACAATGGGAAAGTAATTACGCTTTGAAAGTAGATTAACTTGTAACCCCACTTTTGAGAAAATGGCCCATGAATGATTTGGTACACCTACTGGAGAGCTCTTCTTTCATTCAGCATCATTCACACCCTCTTAAGCCTTAGTCCCACCCATCTCTTTAAGGATTCATATGTGAGGCCATGTGGTAAACACACGCTATATCAAATAAAATCCAAAAGTTTATTTGTCACATCCGAACTCATCTCCCGGCATGTCCAGCCCATACATTATCTCAGCCAATCACGGCTAGTGGGAAGGTTGCTGTGTTTTTCCATGGCTTAACAAACTAGGCTCGTAATTTAACAATTTGTTTAGTATTTATGGATGGAATACACGTTTGTTTTTAAGGCACATGAAAGTTCACATGTTCCAGAAGGCATTTCTGCCAAAAAACACATTTTGATAAAAAATAAATGTTTAAGTTCAAATGCTGGCCTGTGAAGTAGTGACAGGCGACATACACCTAGTTTCCTAAAACAAGTCATAAATGCATACAGTAGCTGGTAGATCGAGAGGGAAGAGTAACGTCTGTGTTAGACAGGAAATAGGACATGCTATCTCTACTTTCCAAGCCTTCACAGAGGATGATGAAATATTAAAATGTGATCCCTGTCAGCGTTAGGTATACCCATTAGGTTAAGCTTGGGTATAGCTGCGGTGTCTGTCTAGCCATTCCAGTCAAGTAGAACAACATTAAAAGGAGTCACCCTGGGAAGGACTATGTTGTTCTCTGGCCTTCCTGTGTGTGTGTGTGTGTGTGTGTGTGTGTGTGTGTGTGTTTACAGAGACACAAGCCCAGGGGCATAGCAGGCACAAGGCCTGGGAGAGGAAAATATAGGAGGAGAGTGAGATTTTACAGCTCAGGATTGAGACAGAGGGGTGTCTACCCCCTTTCCCTCCACTGCCCTCATTACTCCCTCCCCCCTCTGTCTCTCTCTGCCCCCTGCCTAGCTGACTGGCAAGCTGGCAAGGGAGCAGCCGTTCACAGTGCGGGTCTCAGCATGTGCGCAGACATACACACTGCAGTGTCCTTGCTAGCAATACCCCCACACCCACCATGTCCAGAAGAGCGGTGAGTGATAGACTAGAGAAACACCAGGGGACCACTATTCTTCAGGACAAAAGAAGCAGAATCCACCTCCCTCCATTGGTTTTCAATTGGCACAGAGTTTAGCACTCCTCTGTTATTTAACATGACCTTTTTTTTATTGATTTATCAATTTACAATATGACAAACCATGGCACATGCCTTTGGTACAGCACATCCATGTGTAGTATTGCCTAATACTGGAGTTTGGGAGAGGGACAGCGATAATCCCGTTGTGAAACAATATGCTAGTATTCCTTTTGTTTCCAGTGGAGTTAAGCTCTGCCACAACCGAAGAGAGGAGATCAAATGTATTTGGGTTCAATCCAATATTGTTTTGCTGCTCTCTTTTAATTACATTACAGCATCTGTGGATAGTCAATTTATTGTATTGGTTTGTATTGAGAATGATAATCTGCCCCAGTTAGTGTCATGGCAAACCAATGTGCTATATGAGAAGCTAACTGTCTCGCTAAGATGATTATCGCAGATGTATGGGCTCCCAAGTGGCGCAGCGGTCTAAGGCATTGCATCTCAGTGCTAGAGGCGTCACTACAGACCATAGTTTAATTCCAGGCTGTATCACAACCGGCCGTGATTGGGAGCCCCATAGGGCTGCGCACAATTGTCCCAGCGTTGTGCGGGTTAGGGTTTGGCCGGGGTAGGCCGTCATTGTAAATAAGAAGTTGTTCTCATCTGACTTGCCCAGTTAAATAAAAATTAAATAAATAGATACAGTAGGCCTACCAACAATTTCAGCTCCTTAATTGTGAGTGAATAGGCAGGGAAATCCAGTTACTGGAATTTTGCAACCCTATGCCTCACGCTACTGAAACAGAAAATGAAGTCCTGCTCCTATAGACTGTTCCGGCTTACGCAGGTCGAGGCTTGTGCATGGCTACTTACTTATAACAAATTGTAACCGGCAGTCTGCATATGTTAGCATTTTATCTTGGTTTAATCTGTACACTCCCAGTCCTACAGTAGAGGAAGAAACCATCAAGCATGGAGAGGGGACTACATTGTACTGTAAATCATTGTGCCGCAATACAATTTGTTACCATGACATCTCCTGTCTTTGAGGATGCTGTAGCTCCCTATTTAAAAAAAAGATACGTTTTTATTCAGGAGCATATAAAGAACATGTACCATACATACACAGCATTCACATGTTTTGTAATTACATTCACATGTTTTGGCTCTATAGAGCAAATATTTCAAGAGTCTGAATAAGAATACAGTTTGGATAAAGCCACAGAAAAAAAGAAGAAAATAAAATGTACGGAATAAGACGATATGTCAGGAACTCTGACGAGACACCTTCATACCTGTGCTGTCTATGTTGACAGATTGATGTGATTCTCTCCATGTCAGCAAGTTCCCCGCATAGAGACCTAACCACATATCTTTTGAGAGTGCGTGTTCATTTTTCCAGAATTTTGTTTCACATTTCCTTGCTGCTGCTAAAAGATCATCTATCAATTTAAGTGGAGAGGATTGTATCCACAGGAACAATGCCTATTTGTCCACACTGCCTCCAACACTTAGGTAGCTCCCTATTAGTGCAGAGGAGTTTGTGGTTGTGGATCGCAATTGTGTTCATAGACTGTGATCATGGAATAATATCTGTTGTTATTTCAGTTGGGCTTGTACGTGTTGAAGGGAATCTGTGGTTTTATAGACATTGGTATAGGTGCATACAGTAGGTGCATTATAAATAGTTCATCGTGTTTGGAAATGGGGGACTCACTCCCTTTGTCCAAAAAGAACCCTAAAAGTGTCTATTGACGCACCAATGCGTCAATCAAGTAACGTGATAAAAAAAGAATCCCATCCAAATCCGTCAGTTTAAGCTAGAGATATCTGTAGGGGCTGCGTCTCAATCCACCACATCCGTCTATGTCGGCCTTCTGCATCTGCAGTGGAAGGTGGCTGAGCTACAGCGGGGTTTGTCAGAACATGAGACATCCCAAAAATCGTTGTTCTCACAAAAACGTCTGTGGTGTCCGAAGTCAGTAATGCTGATGTGCCAACTTCTGTCTGTAGCGTCCGAACCGTTTGGGCTACAAACTAATGTGACCCTACTGGAAAGGAAAGCCTCTCACGAACACGATGGTGTTTTCCGTTTTGCTCTACAACCCCTACACGTGTCACAGGACTCGTCTGAAGGAAGAGTGTACAAAGCTGTCATCAAGGCAAAGGGTGGATACTTTGAAAAGTCTCAAATACTAAATATATTTTGATTTGCTTAACACTTTTTTGGTTACTACATGATTCCATGTGTGTTATTTCATAGTTTTGATGGTTTCACTATTATTCTATAATGTAGAAAATATTAAAAATATAACCCATGAATGAGTAGGTGTGTCCAAACCTTTGACTGGTACTGTATATATATCTATATATGTGTAGATACAAAAAAATATAGATTCAAATTAGTGGATTTGGCTATTTCAGCCACACCCGTTGCTGACAGGTCTATTCAATCGAGCACACAGCCATGCAATCTCCATAGACAAACATTGGCGGTAGAATGGCTTTACTGAAGAGCTCAGTGACTTTCAACGTGGCACCATCATAAGATGCCACCTTTCCAACAAGTCAGTTCGTCACATTTCTGACCTGCTAGCCTAAGATAACTATGCGTAATGCCAAGTGTAGGCTGGAGTGGTGTAAAAACTCGCTGGCATTGGACTCTGGGCCAGTGGAAATGCATTCTCTGGACTGATGAATCATGCTTCACCATCTGGCAGGCCGACGGACTAATCTGGGTTTGACGGATGCCAGGAGAACGCTACCTGCCCCAATGCATAGTGCCAACTGTACATTTTGGTGGAGGAGGAATAATGGTATATATATATTATTGTATTACCTTTTGTATTATATTTTTGTTTATATATATTTTTGGGCCTGTTAAAATCGTTTTCATGTTTTGTGCGCAATTTCTCTGTTGTCATAATAATACATAATAAGCACTTAACTGATCAGTGGTCAACGGCTGGCCCCTCTACCAAGATGTGCCGGACCGGTTTTCTGATTGGCTGAGCTGAGGTCGCGTAAGTACATATTCAAAGTCAAACACTCATCAGCAAAGAGAACCGCTCTGACTCTCTGTTATCAGTCAAGATCATGGATCGTAAAAAACGGAAAGGTGGTGCTGAAAAACGTTTTGAGGTGACTAACTCCTGGAGGTAGGGAAAAACCAGAGAAAGATACACTGTGTGGTGATGTGGGCTGTGACTAAAATATCAGGGTAGAATGTTTGTCCCAGTCTGCAACTGTTACAAAATAACACAGTAGTTAAAGTAATATCAAAACTGTTATATCCTTCCAAGCCACTAATCACACTCAAGTATGAAGCTGTCTGTGGCGATAATGGGACAATATGCCACAATAATGATCGTTTCGCAACATCCTCATCATTCTTTCTAAACACCAAAAATTAGGGGGAGAAATGATGGTAACTTTAAATCCTCTTGTTTTTATCAATCCGAAAACCTACTCAACACAAGTCATTCTAAAATAATAATAATTTCATACAACCCATGATAATAATTGTGTCCAACTCAAAAGAATATGTTTATCAAATATATATATAATTTATATAATCATAAGTTTAGAGCATGGCTGTCTAACACTAGGTCAACTAATTAAGAAAAATATCCCAAAATATTGTTTGGGGATATTGTTTTTTATATATAAAGGATATAAAGGATATTGTTTTTTATATATAAAGGATATAAAGGATATTGTTTTTTATATATAAAGGATATAAAGGATATTGTTTTTTTTATATAAAGGATATAAAGGATATTGTTTTTTATATATAAAGGATATAAAGGATATTGTTTTTTATATATAAAGGATATAAAGGATACTGTTTTTTTTACTGGTCAGATTATTCAGTGTCATTTTTATGTTTTTTTTTGTTTTATTTTTACATTCAGCTGAATGTTGACTTTTCGAAATGATGCCACTTGTATCCAGTGACGACCCGTCATTCAGGGCAGGTGGGGCAGAGCCACAACTGATTTGAGCCCTACGTGTTTAGCAGCATGTTTTGCATGGTATTTTGGCATTAATACGTGTCACATATCAGTTTGCAAACAATGTAAAAAAAATATATATAATTGAGTTAATTAAGTCGCATACAAACATGGTCTCTTTCTTCAGTAAGGCATTTCCAAAATGCAGGTGTTTCGGACTAGCTCAGTGCTTTCTGTGATGGTGGAGCAAGCCAGCAGGAAATACGGAGCGTTGAGCCGTGATTGGCTCAGCGTTCTGTCACTCATGGGGACACGACGTCAACACCAAGTCTAAGGGGAGACCTCGCGGGTACCGGGTCAGGACAGGCAAGGGTCAAAAACCAGGAGGATGAGAAAAAGAGAGACTGGGGAAAAACAGGAGCTGAGAAAAAACGCTGGTTGACTTGAACAAACAAGACAAACTGGCCCAGACAGACAGAAAACACACCAGAGGATAAGTGGGGAAGATGGGCAACACCTGAAGGGGGTGCAGAAAAGCACAAGGACAGGTGAAACAGATCAGGGCGTGACAATTTGATTGGACTGATCATGTCCACATCATACTTTCAACATTTCTGCTAGCAGTCATCAACATGAATCAAGTCGACAATTTACTGGCAAATCCTTTTTAATCCTTGTCATATGAAGAGAAATAATGGAGAGAAATTATAGATAAAATGTATAGGTGCTCATCGGCCATTGGACATAAACATTACACAACAAGTTGTAAATCGCAAATTCAACAATGAGTGGTTTGGAAGGAATCAGTGGCTAACTGCAGGCATTGCAAAGCAATCATTAGCCTGCTTTTCAGTGGAGTGGCTGTGTGTCCCAAGTCTAAGATGAAGGGTCTCTTTTCCTAGTTTAAAATTAGAAACATTCCACATTGGACATGCTGTCAATGAAGCATGATTTGTACTGCGCTCAAAACAACTGTTAACTCGGAACTGCAATATCTGACTTTAGTGAGTTCAAGACAACTGGAACTACGACCTGAAAATCATTGACCTCATCATGATTCAACCTTTTTTCCCCCCGAGTTCCCAAATGATGTAATATGCCAGGGAGATATGTATACTGTAGCTAAGAGAGTAATACTAAGTGTATGTTGTGTAGTAAGCTGTTAGTAGCCCATGTGCTTCACCCTAATAATTTGGTATATTTTCACCCCTTCATTTCACCTACTGTTCTGACTTGGTGGTGCACATGTAGCCTATAACCTGTTTTTGAGAAATGTAATCATCGAATATTGTAAGAGTTTCCACTGTCTGCTTATATGCTCCCTTTATTTATCCTACGGTTCTGAGTTGGTGTACAGGGAGAACACTGTAAGAACGGCCCATGTTCTGAATTCTGTTGCTGTACATTTCAAAAGTGCTGAACAAATAGTTATAGGCCGACAGAACATATGTCACATTTCATTCAAATAATATAATGATAACAAAGTATGGCAATATGTGTGCATTTTTTATGTTGGACATTGGGAAGTTCTTAGAGCTGATAGTATAGCTTATCAGAATCCCTCTCATTTCCTATTTATTCAAAGCCCTTCAGGGAATGTATTGAAATACTGATATAAAGATATAAGCATTGATTTATGGGCGTTTCATTTCCCTCCAGATATATCTTCAAATGTGGTTCTCGATGTCTATGAAATAAAACTGAATTATTTATAAGGACCATTTAATTGAATCCGTATTGAACTCATTTGTTATGGACACTCTTTTACAATTTAGGAAATCACTCAATGTGCTATTTAGATTTCTTCCGAACCAAGTCTTGATCATATTGTTTTACCTTTATTTCCATGGTAATGTTGGAGAGTGGAGCATGAGGGTGAATTGGTTTTTCGCATTACAGCAGAAATATCCAGCGGATAAGGATACAAGGGGAACGGCAGGACACTGCAGAAATGTAGTTCTGTGGGAATCCAGAAACAAACAAGCTATTTCTCGGTGCTGATGTCAGTGAGGTGACTCCAATCATGTTTGTATGGTGGGGTGCAGGCCAGAATGTACACATTTACTATTTTGACTAATCTGGGCTCCTGAAATAGGGGTGGGGAATAAAGCAGCGTGACGAGTGGAGAACAAACAGTACAGATTTCCCCAAATCCATGTCTACTAATGGAAAGAGCCAGCTTAGAGCCTGCAGGGTTCTAAAGACTCCTGTTCCATCCGTCCCTCTTTAATCTTCCACAGGTACACACACACACACACACACACACACACACACACACACACACACACACACACACAGAGGGCTGAGGAGTGATTTGATTACAAAAAACTGTAGCTGTAATCATTTACGTTACCAGCAAAAATATTGTAATCGGATTACCGATACTGTTGAAAAGCTACATGATTACTTCTTGGACTACTTTTACATTCAGAAAGAATATTTGCAAAAAAACTATTTCACCTTTCAGTTTTCTCAATGACATTCTATTCAGCATTGAAAACAGGAGCAAGTTTAAATTTGCTCCACCTGAGCGAGTCTAACCAAGTCAGAGATCCCTATGATGACACACCAAATGCGTTTGATAGATCCTTTTTGTCTTCTTCTGTCACGACTTCTGCCGAAGTCGATGCCTCTCCTTGTTCAGGCGGTGCTCGGCGGTCGACGTCGCCGGTCTTCTAGCCATCGCCGATCCATTTTTCATTTTGTATTGTTATTGTTATTTCGTTTTCTCTTTGCCGTGTGCTTTTGGTTCGCCTAAATAAAAGGCTCCGTTGGCTACCCAATATCTGCTCTCCTGCACCTGAATCCCTTACAGCAATTTACGCATACCTGACATCCAAACGTAAAACGTAATCAGATGAGTTACTGAGTTTGGCTAATCGAAAGTTATGTTACTGATTACAATTTTGGGTAGGTAACTAGTAACTGTAATGGATTACATTTAGAAAGTAACCTACCCAACCTTGCACACATGCAAGTGCGCACACACACACACACGTTTAGAAAATATTGAGACTATAAACAGATATTTGGACAGGGGATGGGCATCAAATACATTTCTAATCAATGCAAGTAATTTGAATCCCCTTGTCTAATAAATTAGAAAAACATTGTGTTATTGTGATTATGTTAGAACCAATCCTTCGAGAGTACACAGAGACTTAAATGATGAGTGCAGGCTTATGAAGCATGAAAAACATTCTCATGAGCAGCCTATTACTGTATTATCAGCTGTTTTTCAATGCTGTCACCCGTGTAAAGCAACTGAAACATGGATTAAACAGTTAGGGTTCAGACTCGTGTCTCTGTTGAACGCCCCCTGGCAGGAGGGAGTGAGGAGACAGCTGTCAAGAAACAACAAGAAGGAGAAGAATAAAAACAAACTGGCCACAGCTGAGCTCAGGCTTTGATGAAGACACAAGTAATCAAAGTGACATGAGAGGGCCTATCCAGAACTGTGAAAGGCGGCGGCGCCAGGCTGGTATTTCTGCAGGTCTGGTCTCCCCCCGTCGTCGGCGATACCGTTGGCGAGCGTGCCACCTCACCAGACGGATGTCACAGTGGCTCCGTCATGGCCCAGTCACTCAATCTTGAGTCAGCTAACATGGGGGTTGGTGGTGGTGTGATGAATGGGGCCATCGGATCCCCCATCACAGTCCCCATTTCCTGTCACACCCAAGCCCTTTCCCTGGGACAGCAGCCAGCTTTAGAAAAGAAACCAGCTCACTGTGTATTGGAATGAAACCCAGTTAAAACACAGTTCAGTTTAATGCACTGCTTTTCTCCTGCTCAGATCTGCAGTTGTAAATATGCTAGGTGTAAGCACGAGACAGGAGTGATACTCTCCATGGCGGAATAAGGAGGAATGTCTATGAGTACAGTATACAGAGTGATGAATGCCAGATTGCATTCATATTGCTCATCAAATATAAATTGCATACAGTATATTGTACAATGCTTTTCACTAGGTTGCAAAGCACATACGGGTATCACAACTGCGCCTTCACTGTGTATATGATATGGACATTGCAAAACAACGTTATTTCTACGCTTTCGACTGTTAAACTTTTGGGAGCAAGATAAAAATCAACTAAAATGTCCCATGGGGTTAGCTGTGTTAGGGAGTGCTATTGCAAGTGTAATGGAGGATACTGAGAGAGGAACGACTGATTAGTGTTTCCCTTAAGTGTTTAATTAAAGGCATCTATGCCATGGGCCCCAGACAGTGTGAGAATGGTTCCGGGGAGTCGTTTAAGACGTAACACCCTGCCTCACACTCCCCAGAGATAGGCCTCATTTTTCAGGTGTCTCTTTTTTGTTTCTCTGCCCTTGACAAAACAGAAACAGAGGACTTATGAAACGGGACTGACTCGGAAAGTCAAGTCTGTTGATTGTAGTGATCAGTCCTTTGGGTTTACTTTCATGGTGGTGACAGAGAGGAGAGTGACAGTGAGTGGTTCTAGACCTGGCAGGAGGTATGTGGCTGTTGAGGCCGGAGGGGCCTGGAAGGAGCCATGGAGGGGTCACCAAACAGACTCCAGACTGTGTCAGCAAAGGAAGCCTCTGAGGTGAAGAGGCATTTTGAGGTGATGGGAAGGGCAAAAAGGAGGAGTCGGGGCACAGACAGGGCCAAGTCCTTAACAAATACAGTGCATTCTGAAAGTATTCAGACCCCTTCACTTTTTCCACATTTTGTTACGTTACAGCCTTATTCTAAAATCTATTAAATACAAGTGTTTCCTCATCAACCTACACACAATACAACATAATGACAAAGCAAAAATAGGTTTTTAGAAATGTTTGCCAAAAACACAAAATAAATACCTTATTTACATAAGTATTCAGACCCTTTCCTATTAGACTCAAAATATTGCTCAGGTTCATCCTGTTTTCATTGATCATCATTGAGATGTTTCTACAACTTGACTGGAGTCCACCTGTGGTAAATTCAATTGATTGGACATGATTTGGAAAGGCACACACCTGTCTATATAAGGTCCCAAGGTTGACAGTGCATGTCAGAGCAAAAACCAAGCCATGAGGTCGAAAGGAATTGTCCATCGAGCTCCGAGACAGAATCTGGGGAAGGGTTCCAATTTTTTTTGCAGCATTGAATGTCCCCAAGAACATATTGGCCTCCATCATTCTTAAATGGAAGAAGTTTGGAACCACCAAGAGTCTTCCTAGAGATAGCCGCCCAACCAATCTGAGCAATCTGGGGAGAAGGGCTTTGGTCAGGGAGGTGACGAAGAACCAGATGGTCACTCTGACAGAGCTCCACAGTTCCTCTGTGGAGATGGGAGAACCTTCCAGAAGGACAACCATCTCTGCATTACTCCACCAATCAAGCCTTTATGGTAGAGTGGCCAAACGGAAACCACTCCTAAGTAAAAGGCACATAGCAGCCCACATGGAGTTTGCCAAAAGGCACCTAAAGACTCTCTGATTCTCTGGTCTGATGAAACCAAGATTGAACTCTTTGGCCTGAATGCCATGTGTCAGTTTGGAAGAAACCTGGCACCATCCCTACGGTGAGGCATGGTGGTGACAGCATCATGCTGTGGGGAGGTTTTTCAGCGGCAGGGACTGGGAGACTAGTCAGGATCGAGGGAAAGATGAACGGAGAAAAGTACAGAAAGATCCTTGATGAAACCCTGCTCCAGAGCACTCAGGACCTCAGACTGGGGTGAAGGTTCACCTTCCAACAGGACAACAACCCTAAGCACACAGCCAAGACAGCATAGGAGTTGCTTCGGGACAAGTCTCTGAATTTCCTTGAGTGTCCCAGCCACAGCCCGGACTTGAACCCGATCAAACATCTCTGGAGAGACCTGAAAATAGCTGTGCAGCGACGCTCCCAGTCCAACCTACAGAGCTTGAGAGGATCTGCAGAGAAGTATTGGAGAAACTCACCAGATACAGGTGTGCCAACCGTGTAGTGTTATACCCAAGAAGATTCGAGGCTGTAAAATCTGCCAAAGGTGCTTCAACAAAGTACTGAGTAAAGGGTCTGAATACTTATGTAAATGTATTTTTTCAGTTTTTTATTTTTATACATTTGCTAAAATTGATTAAAAAAACTGTTTTTGCTTTGTCATTATGGGGTATTTTGTGTAGATGGATGAGGGAAAAAAAACTATGTAATCCATTTTAGAATAAGGCTGTAACGTAACAAAATTTGAAAAAAGTCAAGGGGTCTAAATACTTTCTGAATGCCCTGTACACAAGTCACATGAAACTAAATACTTACTGGGTTTTTAGTAATACATAAGAGGAATGTAAATAACACTTCAAATGTGAAATATACCAACATTTACAGCATAAAAGGAATGAAATCCATGCAGTGCTCCGGAAGATAGAAATCAGCAGGCTGAACCTAGTACTTTGCTGAGTACGTTTAATAATGCATTGGGACATCAGCAAACGTTTTTGGGATGCAAGTTTCTACTTTCTTCCTGCAGTAGTAAACACTGCATGATTTATCAAAGGCATGAAACAGCTTGTAAAACTGCTGCAGGTTGCAGGGAGCACAGTGAGTAAGGCCACTTTGTAGGTCTGTGTAAAATAGTACTGTACACTGTATGAGGTCATCATCTCTCAAAGAGAGGGTCTGGTGGATGAAGTCACGTCTGTCTGAGAGAGGTCTGGAGACAGATTCACATGTGGTGTGCTCTCTCTCTCTTTCTCTCTCTCTTTCTGCTCTCTCTCTCTCTCTTTCTCTCTCTCTCTGCGCTCTCTCTGCTCTCTCTCTTTCTCTCTGCTTGCGCTCTCGCGCTCTGCTCTGTCTAGGCTTGTTCCCTCTTTCTCTCTCCCCCTCTGTCTACCATCGCCTGTCTCCACCCACTCTCATTCTCTTCTATCTTTTGTTGCCCCTCTCTCTCTCTAACTCACTTATTTTCCTCAATCTTTCCTTTGTTTCTCTCTTGTTCTCTTTTATTCATAATGTCCAGACCAGAGTAGGGTATATGTGATGTAATGCAGATACAGTTATGAATGTTTGAGCAGAAATGTCACACTCTATTTCAGTCATGTACGCACATGGAGCAGTGCATTGCAGTGCAGAATTATGGGATTGGAGATTTTCTCTCTTTCTGGCAATGGTATCAGATTACTCTTCAATGTAAAATCTTCAACTACATGATGAAAATATTAACCAAGTTGATTCATTTCCTAATTTCCAGCCACACCCATAGCATGTTATTATTTATAGCAATCCAGAAAAATACATCACAAACATAATTGGCATGTATGTAAAGCAAATTCTGAGATTTCCATACCCAACTATAACATCTTCCGTCAAGATAGAACTGCCAAAGGGGGAGGAGTTGCAGTCTACTGCAGAGATAGCCTGCAAAGTAATGTCATACTTTCCAGGTCCATACCCAAACAGTTCGAACTACTAATTTTGAAAATTACTCTCTCCAGAAATAAGTCTCTCACTGTTGCCGCCTGCTACCGACCCCCCTCAGCTCCCAGCTGTGCCCTGGACACCATTTGTGAATTGATCGCCCCCCATCTAGCTTCAGAGTTTGTTCTGTTAGGTGACCTAAACTGGGATATGCTTAACACCCCGGCAGTCCTACAATCTAAGCTAGATGCCCTCAATCTCACTCAAGTCATCAAGGAACCCACCAGGTACAACCCTAACTCTGTAAACAAGGGCACCATCATTGACGTCATCCTGACCAACTGGCCCTCCAAATACACCTCCGCTGTCTTCAACCAGGATCTCAGCGATCACTGCCTCATTGCCTGTATCCGCTACGGAGCCGCAGTCAAACGACCACCCCTCATCACTGTCAAACGCTCCCTAAAACACTTCTGTGAGCAGGCCTTTCTAATCGACCTGGCCCGGGTATCCTGGAAGGACATTGACCTCATCCCGTCAGTTGAGGATGCCTGGTCTTTCTTTAAAAGTAACTTCCTCACCATTTTAGATAAGCATGCTCCGTTCAAAAAATGCAGAACTAAGAACAGATATAGCCCCTGGTTCACTCCAGACCTGACTGCCCTCGACCAGCACAAAAACATCCTGTGGCGGACTGCACTAACATCGAATAGTCCCCGCGATATGCAACTGTTCAGGGAAGTCAGGAACCAATACACACAGTCAGTCAGGAAAGCTAAAGCCAACTTCTTCAGGCAGAAGTTTGCATCCTGTAGCTCCAACTCCAAAAAGTTCTGGGACACTGTGAAGTCCATGGAGAACAAGAGCACCTCCTCCCAGCTGCCCACTGCACTGAGGCTAGGTAACTCGGTCACCACCGATAAATCCATGATTATCGAAAACTTCAACAAGCATTTCTCAACGGCTGGCCATGCCTTCCGCCTGGCTACTCAAACCTCGGCCAACAGCTCCCCCCCCCCCCCCCCCCGCAGCTACTCGCCCAAGCCTCTCCAGGTTCTCCTTTACCCAAATCCAGATAGCAGATGTTCTGAAAGAGCTGCAAAACCTGGACCCGTACAAATCAGCTGGGCTTGACAATCTGGACCCTCTATTCCTGAAACTATCCGCCGCCATTGTCGCAACCCCTATTACCAGCCTGTTCAACCTCTCTTTCATATCGTCTGAGATCCCCAAGGATTGGAAAGCTGCCGCAGTCATCCCCCTCTTCAAAGGGGGCGACACCCTGGACCCAAACTGTTACAGACCTATATCCATCCTGCCCTGCCTATCTAAGGTCTTTGAAAGCCAAGTCAACAAACAGGTCACTGACCATCTTGAATCCCACCGTACCTTCTCCGCTGTGCAATCTGGTTTCCGAGCCGGTCACGGGTGTACCTCAGCCACGCTCAAGGTACTAAACGATATCATAACCGCCATCGATAAAAGACAGTACTGTGCAGCCGTCTTCATAGACCTTGCCAAGGCTTTCGACTCTGTCAATCACCGTATTCTTATCGGCAGACTCAATAGCCTCGGTTTTTCGGATGACTGCCTTGCCTGGTTCACCAATTACTTTGCAGACAGAGTTCAGTGTGTCAAATCGGAGGGCATGCTGTCCGGTCCTCTGGCAGTCTCTATGGGGGTGCCACAGGGTTCAATTCTCGGGCCGACTCTTTTCTCTGTATATATCTGTCATGTACTGTCATGTTGTCTTGTCTCTGTCCTTTCCCTTCACCCTGTCTCCCTCTGCTGGTCGTGTTAGGTTACCTTTTCTCCCCCGCTTTCCCCCAGCTGTCCCTTGTCTCCTCTAACTACCCATTCACCCCGTTCCCCACCTGTTCCCTTTTTTCCCTCTGATTAGGTCCCTATATCTCTCTCTGTTTCTGTTCCTGTCCTTGTCGGATTCTTGTTTGTTTGTGTCATTCATGCCTGAACCAGACTGTCGTCATGTTTGCTGTAACCTTGTCCTGTCCTGTCGGAATCTGCCGGTCCATCTGAGCCTACCTATGTTTGGTAATTAAAGAAGCTCTGTTTAAGTTGATTCGCTTTTGGGTCCTCATTCACGCACCGTAACAGAAGAATCCGACCAAGAATGGACCCAGCGACTTCGGATCCTCTCCACTCAGCCGTCGAGATCCAGGGAGCGATGCTAGGCAGACACAAGCAGGAATTGTCTGCTGCTCGACATGCCGTTGAGACCCTGGCCACCCAAGTCTCCAACCTCACAGAACAGGTTCACCATCTCCGCCTCGATCCACCGGCCACTTCCAGGGCTTTCGAATCTCCGGAGCCCAGAATCAATAACCCGCCGTGTTACTCTGGGGAGCCCACTGAATGCCGCTCGTTCCTCACCCAGTGTGATATTGTGTTTTCTCTCCAGCCCAACACTTACTCCAGGAGCACTGCTCGTGTCGCCTACGTCATATCTCTCCTTATTGGACGGGCTCGTGAGTGGGGCACGGCAATCTGGGAGGCAAGGGCTGAGTGTACTAACCAGTATCAAGACTTTAAGGAGGAGATGATACGGGTTTTTGATCGATCTGTTTTTGGGGAGGAGGCTTCCAGGGCCCTGTCTTCCCTATGTCAAGGCAATCGATCCATAACAGACTACTCTATTGAGTTTCGCACTCTTGCTGTCTCCAGTGGCTGGAACGAGCCGGCCTTGCTCGCTCGTCTTCTGGAGGGTTTCCGCGCAGAGGTAAAGGATGAGATTCTCTCCCGGGAGGTTCCTTCCAGCGTGGATTCCTTGATTGAACTCGCTATTCGCATTGAGCGACGGGTTGATCTTCGTCACCGAGCTCGTGGAAAGGAGCTCGCGCTCTCCGTCGCCTCCCTCTCCGCATCACTACCATCTTCCTCTGCCGGCCCGGGTGCTGAGCCCATGCAGCTGGGAGGTATCCGCATCTCGACTGAGGAGAGGGAACGGAGAATCACCAACCGCCTCTGTCTCTATTGCGGTTCCGCTGGTCATTTTGTCACTTCATGTCCAGTAAAAGGCCAGAGCTCGTCAGTAAGCGGAGGGCTACTGGTGAGCGCTACTACTCCTGTCTCTCCTTCAAGATCCTGCACTACCTTGTCGGTCCATCTACGCTGGACCGGTTCGTCAGCTTCCTGCAGTGCCTTAATAGACTCTGGGGCGGAGGGCTGTTTTATGGACGAGACCTGGGCTCGGGAACATGACATTCCTCTCAGACAGTTAAAGGAGCCCACGGCCTTGTTCGCCCTGGATGGTAGTCCTCTCCCCAGGATTCAGCGTGAGACGCTACCTTTAACCCTCACTGTTCTGGTAATCATAGTGAAACCATTTCTTTTTTAATTTTTCGTTCACCTTTTACACCTGTTGTTTTGGGCCATCCCTGGCTAGTTTGTCATAATCCTTCCATTAATTGGTCTAGTAATTCTATCCTCTCCTGGAACGTCTCTTGTCATGTGAAATGTTTAATGTCTGCTATCCCTCCTGTTTCCTCTGTCTCTTCTTCACAGGAGGAGCCTGGTGATTTGACAGGGGTGCCGGAGGAATATCACGATCTGCGCACGGTGTTCAGTCGGTCCAGGGCCACCTCTCTTCCTCCACACCGGTCGTATGATTGTAGTATTGATCTCCTTCCGGGAACCACCCCCCCCCGGGGTAGACTATACTCTCTGTCGGCTCCCGAACGTAAGGCTCTCGAGGATTATTTGTCTGTAGCTCTTGACGCCGGTACCATAGTCCCCTCCTCCTCTCCCGCCGGAGCGGGGTTTTTTTTTGTCAAGAAGAAGGACGGGTCTCTGCGCCCCTGCATAGATTATCGAGGGCTGAATGACATAACAGTGAAGAATCGTTATCCGCTTCCTCTTATGTCTTCAGCCTTCGAGATCCTGCAGGGAGCCAGGTTTTTCACTAAGTTGGACCTTCGTAACGCTTACCATCTCGTGCGCATCAGGGAGGGGGACGAGTGGAAGACGGCGTTTAACACTCCGTTAGGGCACTTTGAATACCGGGTTCTTCCTTTCGGCCTCGCTAACGCTCCAGCTGTCTTTCAGGCATTAGTCAATGATGTCCTGAGAGACATGCTGAACATCTTTGTTTTCGTTTACCTTGACGATATCCTGATTTTTTCACCGTCACTCCAGATTCATGTTCAGCACGTTCGACGTGTCCTCCAGCGCCTTTTAGAGAATTGTCTTTTTGTGAAGGCTGAGAAGTGCACTTTTCATGCCTCCTCCGTCACATTTCTCGGTTCTGTTATTTCCGCTGAAGGCATTAAGATGGATCCCGCTAAGGTCCAAGCTGTCATTGATTGGCCCGTCCCTAAGTCACGCGTCGAGCTGCAGCGCTTTCTCGGCTTCGCGAACTTCTATCGTCGTTTCATCCGTAATTTCGGTCAGGTGGCAGCTCCTCTCACAGCCCTTACTTCTGTCAAGACGTGCTTTAAGTGGTCCGTTTCCGCCCAGGGAGCTTTTGATCTCCTCAAGAATCGTTTTACATCCGCTCCTATCCTTGTTACACCTGACGTCTCTAGACAGTTCGTTGTCGAGGTTGACGCGTCAGAGGTGGGAGTGGGAGCCATCCTTTCTCAGCGCTCCCTCTCTGACGACAAGGTCCACCCATGCGCGTATTTTTCTCATCGCCTGTCGCCGTCGGAACGTAACTATGATGTGGGTAACCGCGAACTGCTCGCCATCCGGTTAGCCCTAGGCGAATGGCGACAGTGGTTGGAGGGGGCGACCGTTCCTTTTGTCGTTTGGACTGACCATAGGAACCTTGAGTACATCCGTTCTGCCAAACGACTTAATGCGCGTCAGGCGCGTTGGGCGCTGTTTTTCGCTCGTTTCGAGTTCGTGATTTCTTATCGTCCGGGCTCTAAGAACACCAAGCCTGATGCTTTGTCTCGTCTCTTCAGTTCTTCAGTAGCCTCCACTGACCCCGAGGGGATTCTCCCTGAGGGGCGTGTTGTCGGGTTGACTGTCTGGGGAATTGAGAGGCAGGTAAAGCAAGCACTCACTCAAACTCCGTCGCCGCGCGCTTGTCCTAGGAACCTTCTTTTCGTTCCCGTTCCTACTCGTCTGGCCGTTCTTCAGTGGGCTCACTCTGCCAAGTTAGCCGGCCACCCTGGCGTTCGGGGTACGCTTGCTTCCATTCGCCAGCGTTTCTGGTGGCCCACCCGGGAGCATGACACGCGTCGTTTCGTGGCTGCTTGTTCGGTCTGCGCGCAGACTAAGTCCGGTAACTCTCCTCCTGCCGGCCGTCTCAGGCCGCTTCCTATTCCCTCTCGACCGTGGTCTCACATCGCCTTAGATTTTGTCACCGGACTGCCTTCGTCAGCGGGGAAGACTGTTATTCTTACGGTTGTCGATAGGTTCTCTAAGGCGGCTCATTTCATTCCCCTTGCTAAGCTTCCTTCTGCTAAAGAGACGGCACAAATCATCATCGAGAATGTTTTCAGAATTCATGGCCTTCCGTCAGACGTCGTTTCGGACAGAGGTCCGCAATTCACGTCTCAATTTTGGAGGGAGTTTTGCCGTTTGATTGGGGCTTCCGTCAGTCTCTCTTCCGGCTTTCACCCCCAGTCTAACGGTCAAGCAGAACGGGCCAATCAGACTATTGGTCGCATCTTACGCAGTCTTTCTTTTCGCAACCCTGCGTCTTGGTCAGAACAGCTCCCCTGGGCAGAATACGCCCACAACTCGCTTCCTTCGTCTGCGACCGGGCTATCTCCTTTTCAGAGTAGCCTCGGGTACCAGCCTCCGTTGTTCTCATCTCAGTTCGCCGAGTCCAGCGTCCCCTCCGCTCAGGCTTTTGTCCAACGTTGCGAGCGCACCTGGAAGAGGGTCAGGTCTGCACTTTGCCGTTATAGGGCGCAGACTGTGAGAGCTGCTAATAAGCGTAGAACTAAGAGCCCTAGATATTGTCGCGGTCAGAGAGTTTGGCTCTCCACTCAGAACCTTCCCCTTAAGACGGCTTCTCGCAAGTTGACCCCGCGGTTCATTGGTCCATTCCGTATCTCTCAGGTCATTAATCCTGTCGCAGTGCGACTTCTTCTTCCGCGATATCTTCGTCGCGTCCACCCGGTCTTCCATGTCTCCTGTGTTAAGCCCGTTCTTCGCGCCCCCGCTCGTCTTCCCCCCCCCCCCCCCATCCTTGTCGAGGGCGCACCTATCTACAGGGTCCGTAAAATCTTGGACATGCGTCCTCGGGGCCGTGGTCATCAGTACCTAGTTGACTGGGAGGGGTACGGTCCTGAGGAGAGGAGTTGGGTTCCCTCTCGGGACGTGCTGGACCGTGCGCTGATTGATGATTTCCTCCGTTGCCGCCAGGTTTCCTCCTCGAGTGCGCCAGGAGGCGCTCGGTGAGTGGGGGGGTACTGTCATGTACTGTCATGTTGTCTTGTCTCTGTCCTTTCCCTTCACCCTGTCTCCCTCTGCTGGTCGTGTTAGGTTACCTTTTCTCCCCCGCTTTCCCCCAGCTGTCCCTTGTCTCCTCTAACTACCCATTCACCCCGTTCCCCACCTGTTCCCTTTTTTCCCTCTGATTAGGTCCCTATATCTCTCTCTGTTTCTGTTCCTGTCCTTGTCGGATTCTTGTTTGTTTGTGTCATTCATGCCTGAACCAGACTGTCGTCATGTTTGCTGTAACCTTGTCCTGTCCTGTCGGAATCTGCCGGTCCATCTGAGCCTACCTATGTTTGGTAATTAAAGAAGCTCTGTTTAAGTTGATTCGCTTTTGGGTCCTCATTCACGCACCGTAACAATATCAATGATGTTTCTCATGCTGCGGGCGATTCCCTGATCCACCTCTACGCAGACGACACCATTCTATATACTTCCGGCCCGTCCTTGGACACTGTGCTATCTAACCTCCAAACGAGCTTCAATGCCATACAGCACTCCTTCCGTGGCCTCCAACTGCTCTTAAACGCTAGTAAAACCAAATGCATGCTGTTCAACCGTTCGCTGCCTGCACCCGCACGCCTGACCAGCATCACCACCCTGGATGGTTCCGACCTTGAATATGTGGACACCTATAAGTACCTAGGTGTCTGGCTAGACTCTAAACTCTCCTTCCAGACCCATATCAAACATCTCCAATCGAAAATCAAATCAAGAGTCGGCTTTCTATTCCGCAACAAAGCCTCCTTCACTCACGCCGCCAAACTTACCCTAGTAAAACTGACTATCCTACCGATCCTCGACTTCGGCGATGTCATCTACAAAATTGCTTCCAACACTCTACTCAGCAAACTGGATGCAGTTTATCACAGTGCCATCCGTTTTGTCACTAAAGCACCTTATACCACCCACCACTGCGACTTGTATGCTCTAGTCGGCTGGCCCTCGCTACATATTCGTCGCCAGACCCACTGGCTCCAGGTCATCTACAAGTCCATGCTAGGTAAAGCTCCGCCTTATCTCAGTTCACTGGTTACGATGGCAACACCCATCCGTAGCACGCGCTCCAGCAGGTGTATCTCACTGATCATCCCTAAAGCCAACACCTCATTTGGCCGCCTTTCGTTCCAGTTCTCTGCTGCCTGTGACTGGAACGAATTGCAAAAATCGCTGAAGTTGGAGACTTTTATCTCCCTCACCAACTTCAAACATCTGCTATCTGAGCAGCTAACCGATCGCTGCAGCTGTACATAGTCTATTGGTAAATAGCCCACCCATTTTCACCTACCTCATCCCCATACTGTTTTTATTTATTTATTTTTCTGCTCTTTTGCACACCAATATCTCTACCTGTACATAACCATCTGATCATTTATCACTCCAGTGTTAATCTGCATAATTGTAATTATTTGCCTACCTTCTCATGCCTTTTTGCACACAATGTATATATAGACTCCCCTTTTTTCTACTGTGTTATTGACTTGTTAATTGTTTACTCCATGTGTAACTCTGTGTTGTCTGTTCACACTGCTATGCCTTATCTTGGCCAGGTCGCAGTTGTAAATGAGAACTTGTTCTCAACTAGCCTACCTGGTTAAATAAAGGTGAAATAAAAAAATAAAATAAAAAATTAAACATTATGGGAATCCCTAAGAATCTACATCTGTTTTTAAAATGGCAACATTGTTCCAACTTTGCATCCATTTGCACATGTTTGAATCCATGTGGGTTTTATAGCGTGTTAATGAAGAAACAGAATGCATAGACTGGAGCTTGGAGCTGCATTTATGAAACTGTGTGAATAGGTTATCTGGGAGGGAGGGGGAGAGAGAGAATAGGAGAGAAAGATGGGTAAAGAGAGAGAGATGAGTCAGAGCAGTGATGATGGCACAGTCCAGATGTGTGATCTCTCCCGAGGGGATCCCCGAGTGGGCTAGGATTAATCGTTTGTAAAAAAGAAAACATAATTAAAAAAGTTCCCTCTCGCACAGGCAATCAAAGATCGCGGCAGCGTTGATGGATAACTCTAAATGGAAACCTCTTGTACCCACGCAAGCACACCATTCCTATCACCCTCCCCCATTTAATGGCACAATAACACATATTCGCTACAGGGTACAATTGATAGCCCCTGCCTCTTAAATGCATCCCACATCAATTTCATGTGCATTTCATGTGGGATAGAGGGCTGCTTGTGATTTGATTGGCCCATGAATCACACGTCTAAACGGAATCCGATGGGAGGGGAAGGAGATGATGGGCCCTTATACTGTCCCGTGTGCCAATGGCCGTAAGTAGAGATGGAGATGGCCTCCCTGAAAGCAGCTATATAGCCATGCTCGTTAATTCAGGGTTGGGATGGCGGGGTAGTGGGTGGTTAGTTATGAGTGAGCATATGGTTGGTATGAACAACCAAAAGGTTGTGTTCTATTTTCCTCCTAGACCCATGTGGAAGGGAACATGGGGGACCGTGCACAGATGCAGGGCTGGGATTGGACGGCAGCTGCTGTGGGTTCTCCAAGGTCCCAGTATGTCCTGGGTAAATGTTCTTTCCAATTTTCTCCTAAGCCCGTACAGGCGTCGTGATTGGCTCCCTCTGACCAAGGCCCCATAGGAGATGAATGATGTACTGATGGAGTGCTGTGTGACTGTATGACTTCTAGAGAAATGAAAGAGGCCCAGGTCGGTCACTCCCAGTAATGACCTGCTGGATCATAAAGCAGGACTGATGTCCATAAGCAGCTCCTTTCTTCATAGCTACATATCTAGTCTATATGTATGGAGGAAATAGAAATGTACTTCATCATTCGATCAGACAGACCCTTGGTTGTATTCATGATGACATGCAGTGGGATATTGTGTTCCTTTCATCTTGTGGTTGGATGAACATTATGAGCAATATTGATGTTATTTACTATACAACATATTATATATATATATACGACATTCATTACCTCGATGTCATGTGCAAATTAACGTGATAGAAATTGGATTCGTTCGCTTGAAGACCTTGAGCAGATATTGAGTGGATGTGACGCTGGTAAATGTATATCAGTGTCAGAGAGAAATTGACATCATTCTCTCACATGGACAGAGCAAAAAAAATAACTATTTTTACACCTCAATCATCCCTGCTTTTTTATTTTTGCTTGTGTTTGTAGCAAATAATTACAAATCACATCTTCCACATGAAAGCAGAGCCACACACACACACGCGCGCGCGAGAGTCAACACAGCACCACCATGGCTGCTGTGCAGAGCAGAGGACATCCCCCAGTCTGTTTTGGCTGGCTAGGAGAAGACTGCAGCTGTTCCCTGGCGTCATGTGACCATGAATCTAAAACTGCACAAGCTCATTTTCAATAACATTGCTGGATGAACTGAGGTTCAGGGACTGTCAAGGTGTTGAAAGGATAATAGCCATGATGCCCATAATAATTCTACTGTTTATTCTCAATATATTGTGACCTTATTTTTTTGCATTGTTTTTGTTGAAGCTGTGTGACAGTTTAAATGGGCGAGGGCCAGCACGCTTAATATTGTTATTGATTTTAACCCTGGCACGTGCTAAAAATACATTCTGATTGATTAACATTGTGGGCTGCAATTTGGTGGCCTGCTATTTGGGACTGAATATAAATCAGGTGTTGTCTGAAGAAGTGTCAATTCAGCAGGTACGGGGCCATCTGTTCTGTTTGTCACTGGTTGCCTGGTTGCTGTATTGATCCCAGCTGAATACCATTAAGCCGTTTCTTAAAGGGTTTTACCACATCAGGAGCATTCACCTGGGCTGGGCGCGCCCTCCCTCCTGCTCCTCATCCTCCCATAGGCTGTCCCCTCTCCCGCGATGCACTGTGTGTGAGCGCCAACCCCTAGAGTTCCTCAAATGACAGTATACTTGGTGCCTCTGTCAAGAGAATATTCTACTGTACAGTCATAAGAGCTGATGTCAGTGTGTGACAGCTGAACCAGCACATCATGAGGGTCCAAACAGAGTTAATGTTATGTCATATGACAGAGAAGGAAACGGCATCTGGAAGCACAATCAACACTCCCCCATGCCGGCTAGTGTGTGTGTATGTGTGTGTGTGTGTGTCTGTGTGTATATGTGTGTCAGTGTGTGTCTGTGTGATAAGCTTGCCTGCCTCCTCACAAATTTACACTGCCAGAAACTTAGAGCCTGAGGACATTGGACGACACTTCAGACTGGTCTCATAGACTAGACGTAATATAGTAAACGGAAATCCAGGACACTCAAATTTGTATGATATATAATGTTTGGTATGGTTACATAAGTTAGAAGGTTACTTATGGCAAAAACAAAAGGAGGGTGGTTGGTCGTAACGTGAACGTCTGGCAGCCCAACAGTTGCATGTTCAAATTTCATCACGGACAACTTCAGCATTTTAGCTAATTAGCAACTACTTACTACTTTTTAGCTACTTTGCTACTACTTAGCATGTTAGCTAACCCATCCCCTAACCATAACCCTTTTAGCAACTTTGCTACTACTTACCATGTTAGCTAACCCTTCCCCTAACCTTAACTATTTTAGTTAACTCCTAACCTTAACCCTAACCTTAACCCCTAGAGTTAACATTAGCCACCTAGGCAACTAGCTAATGTTGGCCACAACAAATTGGAATTCATAGCATATCACACGTTTAGCAAATTCGGAACATATTGTACGTTTGCAAATTCGGAACATATTTAACAAATTACAATTTGTAACAAATCATACGTAATGGATGATGGACATCCAGAAATTAATACATACCATACGAAATCTAAATGGAGTGTCTCAAATTTACGTACAGAATAATATGGAATTTTCTGAGGCCACGTTGGACACTTAGGCGGATTAAGGTGAACCTTTTCTGATCAACTGGAATTCCATGCAAATTTCAAGAGGGCTTACTGCTTCAAGGCATCTTTTGGCAGACTGTGTGTGTGTGTGTGTGTGTGTGTGTGTGTGTGTGTGTGTGTGTGTGTGTGTGTGTGTGTGTGTGTGTGTGTGTGTGTGTGTGTGTGTGTGTGTGTGTGTGTGTGTGTGTGCGTGTGTGTGTGTGTGAGAGAGAGAGAGAGAGTCAAATCAAATAACATTTTATTTGTGACATGCTTTGTAGACAACAGGTATAGACTATGCTTACTTACGGGTCATTTTCCAACAATGCAGTATTACAGTTTTTTTCGATTGCTAAATGACAGTGGACACAACTGGAGTCACATGTGCAAAACTCTAACTACAGTCTGCACAGCAGCAGCAGATGTGGACCAAACTCTAGTTCGTTTTTCATTGCTTGAACACAGTTTTCAAAACTCTACACACTTATCCCATGATTTTAACCACAACCTGCACAACACTGTGGATTTACAGCACTTTGTTCAAATGCTAACACACTGCTGTCAAAACTGTGAACCACACATTCAAAACGGAATAGATTTCAGCCTTGTGCCTTTCAAACACTGCTGATTGCAATTTCAGCTGAAAGGCTAAGCAGGTGTCTTGTTTTAGACTTGTTAGTGAACACACACACATATTACAGTATATATAGGTAGAGCTCAGAAAGACTCATTTTGGAAATGGAACAAGGAAGATGGGTTCGTGGAGGGAGAAGGGTGGCAGGGAGAGGGCGGATGCGTGGAGGAAGACAAAGAAGACAAAGAGCTGTTATTTCAGATGAAATAAGGGCTACACTTATAGACCATGTCGTGAACCATGGTCTCTCATTGAGAGAGGCAGGGTTGAGGGTGCAACCCAATCTGCAAAGATCCACAGTGGCATCTGTAATGGGAATTTTCCATCATGCAAACAGGTGAGAGTTACATCCTTACAGTAAATGAAAACATTACAGGAATCTATTTTGTATTGCAATGATAGAATATTTACACAGATGTATATTACAGTAAGTTTGACTGTAAAATATATTTTCACAACAGGACCCAAAGGCTGCCCCCAACAGGGGGAAGAGGAAAAATATTTTCAGATGCGCAGGAAAAAAAACCACTAGCATTTCTACAGTAAAACTGTGCACTTACTGTTTTTCAGAGAGTAATGGAGGTGGAAGCACTGGAAAGACCACATTCATTTGTATTTATCGATGAAGCTGGATTTAACCTTGCCAAAACACGGAGCAGAGGAAGGAATGTTATGGGTCAAAGGGCCACTGTGGAGGTTCCAGGCCAAAGGGGGGGAAATATCACCATGAGTGCTGCAATGGCCAATGATTGTTTGCTTCTCAACACACCACTCATTGGCCCATACAACACAGAAAGGCTTATAGCTTTCCTAGAACAGCTCTATGCTCAGTTAGTGCCAGCAGAACAGGGGGAGCCAGTAAGAAACCCCCAAGTTTTTGTCATAGTTTGCGATAACGTTGCTTTTCACCACTCTGCAGCTGTCACAGATTGGTTTGCAGCACATCACAGATTTATGGTTTTGTACCTGCCTGCATATTCACCCTTCCTCAACCCAATAGAGGAGTTTTTCTCTGCCTGGAGGTGGAAAGTGTTTGGTCACCACCCACATGACCAAATGTCTCTTTTGGAAGCCATGCATGCCGGATGTGAGGACACGAGTCCAGAGGACTGGCAGGGATGGATAAGGCACTCCAGAAGGTTCTTCCCCAGGTGCATGGCAAGAGAAAACATTAGATGTGATGTTGAAGAAAACCTGTGGCCTGATGCTAGAGAGAGGCAGGATTAGCCCCTCAATTATTTGTTCGAATTACAGTATGTACTTTTAGTTTCTACCTTTTTTTTCTCATTACTGTAATTCCGTAAATTACTACAGACTATTGAAGCAAACTGCTAATTTTCATTTACCTTAAAGAATTGTTATGTTCTAAAAAATGTAATAAATCATGTGAAAGAATGTCACTCTTTTCTTTGAAGAAAATATTACTTTGTATGAAGTCACTGAAATTGTTCAAACTGTAAAGATGAAAAGTTTGTATTTTCTGTATTGGTGTTTGATGCTAGTGTTTTTACTCTCAGTGTGTTCTGAGTGACAGTGTGTGTTATCTCAGTGAGGGTTGTGCATAGTGTTTGGCTGCACTGAGCGTGTTTTGAGCCATGTGTTATTAAGAGTTGTGTTGCTTGGAATGAGTTTTGCAGGTGATGTGAACTGTTTAGCTCAGGTGACTGTTGGTAGTGCAGACTGTAGTTAGAGTTTTGCACATATGACTCCAGTTGTGCCCACTGTCGATTAGCAATCGAAAAAAACTGTAAAGAGAATAAGAAAAAAATAGGAAATAGCGACACAGTAAATAACATATAAAAATAACAAGTACAAATAATATACTGTATATAGGGAGTAGAAAATAACATGGCTGTATACAGGGAGTATCAGTACCTAGTCGATGTGCAGGGTTACCAGGTAATTAAGGTAAGTATGTACTGTACATATAGCTAGAGGTAAAGTGACTAGCAGGCAGCGTATGTGGTGAGGGTGAATGTGTGTGTGTCTGTGGCATCAGTATGAATGTGTGTGTCTGTGGCGTCAGTATGGATGTGTGTGTCTGTGGCGTCAGTATGAATGTGTGTGTGTCTGTGGCGTCAGTATGAATGTGTGTGTCTGTGGCGTCGGTATGAATGTGTGTGTCTGTGGCGTCAGTATGAATGTGTGTGTCTGTGGCGTCAGTATGAATGTGTGTGTGTCTGTGGCGTCAGTATGTATGTGTGTGTCTGTGGCGTCAGTATGAATGTGTGTGTCTGTGGCGTCAGTATGTATGTGTGTGTCTGTGGCGTCAGTGTGAATGTGTGTGTCTGTGGCGTCAGTATGAATGTGTGTGTCTGTGGCGTCAGTATGTATGTGTGTGTCTGTGGCGTCAGTGTGAATGTGTGTGTCTGTGGCATCAGTATGTATGTGTGTGTCTGTGGCGTCAGTATGTATGTGTGTGTCTGTGGCGTCAGTATGAATGTGTGTGCATGTTATATGTGTGTTGGGGTATCAGTGTGAGTGTGTGTGTCTGTGGCGTCAGTGTGAATGTGTGTGTGTCTGTGGCGTCAGTATGTATGTGTGTGTCTGTGGCGTCAGTATGAATGTGTGTGTGTCTGTGGCGTCAGTATGAATGTGTGTGTCTGTGGCGTCAGTATGAATGTGTGTGTCTGTGGCGTCAGTATGAATGTGTGTGTCTGTGGCGTCAGTATGAATGTGTGTGTCTGTGGCATCAGTATGAATGTGTGTGTCTGTGGCGTAAGTATGAATGTGTGTGTCTGTGGCGTCAGTATGTATGTGTGTGTCTGTGGCGTCAGTAAGAATGTGTGTGCATGTTATATGTGTGTTGGGGTATCAGTGTGAGTGTGTGTGTCTGTGGCGTCAGTGTGAATGTGTGTGTGTCTGTGGCGTCAGTATGTATGTGTGTGTCTGTGGCGTCAGTATGAATGTGTGTGTCTGTGGCGTCAGTATGAATGTGTGTGTGTCTGTGGCGTCAGTATGAATGTGTGTGTCTGTGGCGTCAGTATGAATGTGTGTGTCTGTGGCGTCAGTATGAATGTGTGTGTGTCTGTGGCGTCAGTATGAATGTGTGTGTCTGTGGCGTCAGTATGAATGTGTGTGTGTCTGTGGCGTCAGTATGAATGTGTGTGTCTGTGGCGTCAGTATGAATGTGTGTGTCTGTGGCATCAGTATGAATGTGTGTGTGTCTGTGGCGTCAGTATGTATGTGTGTGTCTGTGGCGTCAGTATGAATGTGTGTGTCTGTGGCGTCAGTATGAATGTGTGTGTCTGTGGCGTCAGTATGAATGTGTGTGTCTGTGGCGTCCGTATGAATGTGTGTGTCTGTGGCGTCAGTATGAATGTGTGTGTCTGTGCCGTCAGTATGTATGTGTGTGTCTGTGGCGTCAGTATGTATGTGTGTGTCTGTGGCGTCAGTATGAATGTGTGTGCATGTTATATGTGTGTTGGGGTATCAGTGTGAGTGTGTGTGTCTGTGGCGTCAGTGTGAATGTGTGTGTCTGTGGCGTCAGTATGTATGTGTGTGCATGTTATATGTGTGTTGGGGTATCAGTGTGAGTGTGTGGGTAGAGTCCAGTGTGTGGGTAGAGTCCGTGTGTGGGTAGAGTCAGTGTGTGGGTAGAGTCAAGTGTGTGTGGGTAGAGTCCAGTGTGTGTGGGTAGAGTCCTGTGTGTGGGTAGAGTCCAGTGTGTGTGGGTAGAGTCCAGTGTGTGTGGGTAGAGTCAGTGTGCGGGTAGAGTCCAGTGTGTGTGGGTAGAGTCCAGTGTGTGTGGGTAGAGTTCAGTGTGTGTGGGTAGAGTCCAGTGTGTGTGGGTAGAGTCTAGTGTGTGTGGGTAGAGTCCAGTGTGTGTGGGTAGAGTCCAGTGTGTGTGGGTAGAGTCAGTGTGTGGGTAGAGTCCAATGTGTGTGGGTAAAGTCCAGTGTGTGTGGGTAGAGTCCAGTGTATGGGGTAGAGTCCAGTGTGTGGGGGTAGAGTCCAGTGTGTGGGGGTAGAGTCCAGTGTGTGGGGGTAGAGTCCAGTGTGTGGGGGTAGAGTCCAGTGTGTGTGGGGTAGAGTCCAGTGTGTGTGGGTAGAGTCCAGTGTGTGTGGGTAGAGTCCAGTGTGTGGGGGTAGAGTCCAGTGTGTGTGGGTAGAGTCCAGTGTGTGTGAGTAGAGTCCAGTGTGTGGGGGTAGAGTCCAGTGTGTGGGGGTAGAGTCCAGTGTGTGTGGGTAGAGTCCAGTGTGTGGGGGTAGAGTAGATCTCGGCCCCAGTGATGTACTGGGATGTACGCGCTCTCCTCTGTAGCGCCTTGTGATCAGATGCCAAGCAGTTACCATACCAGGTGGTGACGCAGCCAGTCAAGATGCTCTCTATGGTGTAGCTACAGTATATAAGTTTTTGAGGATCTGAGGGCCCATGACAAATCTTTTGAGCCACCTGAGGGGGGAGGCGTTGCCATGCCATCTTCACGACTGTGTTGGTGTGTTTAGACCATGATAGATCCTTAGTGATGTGGACACCTAGGAACTTGAAGCTCTCAACCCGCTCCACTACAACCCCTTTGATGTGAATGGGGGCGTGCTTGGCCCTTCGTTTTCTGTAGTCCACGATCAACTCCTTTGTCTTACTGACATTGAGGGAGAGCTTGTGGGCATGGTACCACACTGCCAGGTGGGCTGACCTCCTCCCTATAGGCTGTCTCATCGTCGTCGGTGATCAGGCCTACCATGTTGTGTCGTTGGCAAACATAATGATGGTATTGGAGTCGTGCACAGCCATACAGTTGTGGGTGAACAGGGAGTGTGTGTGTGTGTATGTTTGTGTGTGTGTGTGTGTGTGTGTGTGTGTGTGTGTGTGTGTGTGTGTGTGTGTGTGTGTGTGTGTGTGTGTGTGTGTGTGTGTGTGTGTGTGTGTGTGTGTGTGTGTGTGTGTGTGTGTGTGTGTGTGTGTGTGTGTGTGTGTGATGCACTGACGCTAACAGAGGATTAATTAACGCCTCCTCTCCGACCTCAGCATAAGGTTCTACAACACAGTCTCTCAACAAGGCAGACTACTGAGACACGGGGAACGGAGGGATGGATCTGTGGGTGTCTGTCTGTGTTAATTCATCTAGGGAGAATGTAGTAGTCACATTGTGTGTTGTAAGAGTATCTGAGGTCTTTGCCCACAGGCCACTTTTAGGGATAATGCTACCATCTGCATCATCTGGCTGTGCTTCAAAAGATCCCAATGTTATAAATCATAATACTGACTTTAGAGTTTGTAAAACATCTCATCTGTTTAGTTTTTTATACAACATACACAGTATTCCTATTCTGGTAGATGGCAGAATTTCAATCTGACCATATTATGTGGCATATTGAAGAGGAAACATACACACTCTTCCTATCATTGTGAAGCGGAATTCACCAAGCGTTGGATTGTTCACCCACTAATAGGGAACGTGAGCTGGGTTTAGACCGGCGTGAGACAGGTTAGTTTTACCCTACTGGGGATGTGTTGTTGCAATAGTAATCCTGCTCTACTTTACAGGGACCATTTTCCTTTTCATTCCCAGTGATAATGATCTCCCGCGAATGGAAGGAAAAATGTCATACATGTATGTTTTCCATGACTACCAAATATATTCTGGATCGTATGGAGTAGCTGTTTGCTGCTGGGTTTGATTTCTAATGCTCAACACGGTGAGATTGTAAAACATGTTGTAGCTGGCAATCAAAGCCCTCTCTCTGAAAAATGTGATTTCATCACTGTGTTATTGGGCTCCACGAGACGGCGCTTGATTCACACCAAAGGAGTGTCACATCAAAGAGAGAGAGAGAGCAAGGGATGGAGGGAGAACGAGGGAGCGAGAGAGATAACTGCAGAGGGAAAACCGAGACAGATGAGACAGCTATCAGGTTCAAACAGAGTCCAGGGGTAAATGGAAGTGAACTAGACCAACTCACTGAGTGGGTTAAGCAGCATAGCAGGTACATTCCACATAATTATATTTTATCCTCTATGTAAATGATAACTGTAATGTGTACAGTACCTTTTCCACCCCATGTCGCCCTGTGATAAGGCCAGGGGTTTTAGCAACCTTTTCCCAAAACACTTCCTGAATTGGTGGAGTAGAAATGGAAGTCCCGCCACGCTTGAGTGAGACAAGTGCTTTAAGGGCGGTGTTAGAGAAATCTGTAGCGTGTTGGTGGTCTTGGCTGGCGATTAGATCCTTAGCATTCTCTCTATACATCTCTCTCTCCCTCTCTATTTCTCCCTTCCTCTCTCTCTCTATTTCTCATTTCCTCTCTCTCTCTCTATCTCTCCCTCTCTCTCTTTCTCCCTTCCTCTCTCTCTATTTCTCTCTCTCTTTCTCTTTCTCTCTCTATTTCTCTCTATTTCTCTCTCTCTCTCTCTCTCTCTCTCTCTCTCTCTCTCTCTCTCTCTCTCTCTCTCTCTTCATCCCTGCTCCTGCACTTATCCTGTTAGACAGGGAGCACCTATGTCGCTGATTAAGTCTCGGTCGCCACTGATTTTTATTGGCTGTCAAATGGTGCATAACTTAAACATTTATCATGGTCGATCGGCTATGCAGCGAGGGGTGTCTGCTTTACCTACCACCAGGGAGAAACGGGAGAGGAGAGGAGAGGAGAGGAGAGGAGAGGAGAGGAGAGGAGAGGAGAGGAGAGGAGAGGAGAGGAGGGAGTTGGTACAAGCTGCAGGAGGGGAGTCAGCATGGACGGGGCTTCCAGGGCCCAAAATGAAAGATGGCACAAAAGGGAAACCGTTAAAGGCTTTACCGCAGTGTGGGCCTAGTGCTGCTCGCTCTGTGTCAATGACTAACTGCTCTCTGAGGCAAAGTTGGTGTATTGCAGTATAACAGCACAGGCTGGCATTTGCATGCTGTGTACTACTCAGTGTAGCGTGTATTAGTTCACTGAGAATTGAGGACATTGCTGGAGAATAATATAATGTGAATTACTCTTGATTCACCGGAATATAACCTGCAATGACAATGTTATCTGATCATTTTGAGGATTTGGGGTTGTAATGTTGGTCTGCCTGGTGAAGGAACAGCCTGTCCCACAGTGAACCAACCTTAGGGTGGCAAATCTAATCTAATCCACACAATGTTCATGATCCAAAAGTGATATTAAAAATTGGAATCAGGAATGAATCTGGCAGCACCTTGCGTGCTTCTGTCCTGTTAGCGCTGATTGTTACTGTAGCTGTGGCATGGCTCACTAAACCAAATCCCTCTGTATGGGGCCTGGCTGTCACATGTCCCGCCACCATGTCCCTTTATCTGTCTCCTTACTTGGAAGGTTTCATTAGGTAGGAGGAAGTTGTCTGAGGATAGCCTGGCTGCACTTAGATCACACTGGCCCCGGCCGCCTGCATGGTGTTAAACATATCCCCTCACATGAAACGTTTAGTCCACGGACCAGTGGTGAGCAGAGCAGGGGAACATCATCTTGATTCTCCTGAGTGGCAGACCAGGAGCCAAACCAACTTGTCATATTGTAAATGCATATCTGCATCGTCTTCCACTGAAACCAAAAATGACCTCTATTTTTGTTTCAATAGGTGCCATTTCTCCCTATGCCATGTGGTTGCATATGTGCTATGGTAACCAAGCTAATTTCATAGATAATGGCTCAAAAGACCCGCTTTCAGTGATTTCTTCTGTTTGCTTTCACCCTTTCATGCAGTAATCTGTGCAAAAAGAAGAATTAAAGTGCTATACTATCCTGAAGCAAGTCTTCTCCTTTTAGATTGTTAAGAGGAGAGAAAATGGGTAGACATGGTTCTTGGGGCAGAGGGGGTAGCTACTTTTCCGGGCGGTAGGAATTGCTGTTGTTTAGTCCTTACCAGCAAAGTGCACAAGAATAGATTTTTTTTAAGTGCATATGATTTTCTCAGTCAGTTTAGATTTTTGTGCAGACTGTTCTGTGTTCAACCTTGCCCAACTTCTTAACACAGGAAACACTGTTTTTCTGTATGATGTAAGGTCACAGGCAGCCATGGAGGCTCATAAATAAAGAAGTTACAGCCCAACCACGTTCATCACAGCTGCCAACTTGGTCCTTCTCTTGTCAACCAATTGGCCAGGAAACGAATCTTATCTACTGCCAGGTTTATTACATTCATTGCATTGATGAAGATCGGAGAGCCTTGAAATCATCCCGCCTTACTACCACCAACACATCTCTTGTGCCACTAGGGGCTCCAAAACTCTAGACCCCTTTAATTCTACCCACAGATATGTATCCATGGCCCTTCCTCGTCCTCCCTTCGGCAAATCTCACCATGACTCCGTTCTCCTGCTTCCTGTTTACAAACAAAAGCTCAAACAGGAAGTACCAGTGATGCGCTCAACTCGGAAGTGGTCAGATGAAGGCTACAAGACTGTTTTGATAGTGCAAACTGGGATAGGTTCTGGGATTCATCCAATAGCATTGAGGAGTTTACCACAACAGTCACGGGCTTCATCAATAAGTGCATAGAGATGTCATCCCCACAGTTAGTATAAGAATGTATCCCAACCAAAAACCATGGATAACAGGCAATATTCGCACTGGGCTAAAGGCTAGAGCTACCGCTTACAACGAACGGGACAAGGACATGGACGCATACAAGAAAGCCCGCTACAATCTCCGATGAGACATCAAACATGCAAAAGGACAATATAGGAGGAAGGTGGAATCCTATTACACCGGCTCTGACGCTCCAAGTATGGGGGAGGGCAAAGGTTTTCCCTTTGTAACGGATTACATACGGAAACAGCCATGAGTTACCCCGCAATGCAGAACTCCCAAACGAGCAAAATGCCTTTTATGCTCGCTTCAAGGATTTGTGTGAAAGACCCTGTTTTTCCAGATGACTGAGGGATCTTGCTCTCCGTGGCCGATGTGGACAAAGCGTTTAAACAGGTTAACAAAACGTTTAAACAGGTTAACAATCGTTTAAACAGGTTAACAATCTGACAGAATACCAGGGCATGTTCTCTAAGCATCCGCCCTTGACCGCAAATCGCTACAGAGGGTGGTGCGAAAAGCCCAGTACATCACTGGGGCCAAGCTCCCTGCCATCCAGGACCTCTATACCAGGCGGTGTCAGAGGAAGGCCACAGAAATTGCCATATACTCTGCCACCGTCCGGCAATCAATACCGGACAACCAGCTCTCGGACCAACGGCCTCCGAGACAGCTTCTTCCCCCAAGAAATAAGACTTCTAAATAGTCAATTATGGGTACTTGGACTATCTGCACTGACCCTACACACCCTCACTAGACTCTAAATGCCCACCATACACACCCTCACTAGACTATAAATGTCCACCATACACACCCTCACTAGACTATACATGCCCACCATATACACACTCACTCACACACAGTTACATTGACACTCCCACACAAAACCCACACACATTCACATCCACTACATACATACAACACACACACACACGCATACTGACACAACACAAGCACACACACGTGCACATTACAAACACACACACACTTTTACACTCATCATTTGCTTCTGTTACTCTGTTCTTTATTTTACTCTTATCATTATCTATCATGATGCCTGGTCACTTTACGCTGCCTTCATGTACATATCTACCTTAAATATCTCATACCTCTGCACATTGATCTGGTACTGGTACTTCCTGTATACAGCTCCACATTGATCTGGTACTAGTACTTCCTGTATACAGCTCCACATTGATCTGGTACTGGTACTTCCTGTATACAGCTCCACATTGATCTGGTACTGATACTCCATGTATACAGCTCCACATTGATCTGGTACTGGTACTTCCTGTATACAGCTCCACATTGATCTGGTACTGATACTCCATGTATACAGCTCCACATTGATCTGGTACTAGTACTTCCTGTATACAGCTCCACATTGATCTGGTACTGGTACTTCCTGTATACAGCTCCACATTGATCTGGTACTGATACTCCATGTATACAGCTCCACATTGATCTGGTACTGGTACTTCCTGTATACAGCTCCACATTGATCTGGTACTGATTCTCCATGTATACAGCTCCACATTGATCTGGTACTGGTACTCCCTGTATATAGCTCCACATTGATCTGGTACTGGTACTCCATGTATACAGCTCCACATTAATCTGGTACTGATACTCCATGTATACAGCTCCACATTGATCTGGTACTGGTACTCCCTGTATATAGCTCCACATTGATCTAGTACTGGTACTCCCATGTATACAGCTCCACATTGATCTGGTACTGGTACTCCCTGTATACAGCTCCACATTGATCTGGTACTGATACTCCCTGTATATAGCTCCACATTGATCTGGTACTGGTACTCCCTGCATACAGCTCCACATTGATCTGGTACTGGTACTCTCTGTATTTAGCTCCACATTGATCTGGTACTGATACTCCCTGTATATAGCTCCACATTGATCTGGTACTGGTACTCTCTGTATACAGCTCAACATTGATCTGGTACTGGTACTCCCTGTATACACCTCCACATTGATCTGGTACTGATACTCCCTGTATACAGCTCCACATTGATCTGGTACTGGTACTCCCTGTATATAGCTCCACATTGATCTGGTACTGGTACTCCATGTATACAGCTCCACATTGAACTGGTACTGATACTCCCTGTATACAGCTCCACATTGATATGGTACTGGTACTCCCTGTATACAGCTCCACATTGATATGGTACTGATACTCCCTGTATATATCACCACATTGATCTGATACTGGTACTCTCTGTATACAGCTCCACATTGATCTGGTACTGGTACTCCCTGTATATAGCTCCACATTGATCTGGTACTGGTACTCCCTGTATATAGCTCCACATTGATCTGGTACTGGTACTCCCTGTTTATAGCTCCACATTGATCTGGTACAGGTACTTCCTGTATATAGCTCCACATTGATCTGGTGAAGGTACTCCCTGTATATAGCTCCACATTGATCTGGTACAGGTACTTTCTGTATATAGCTCCACATTGATCTGGTACTGATACTCCCTGTATATAGCTTCACATTGATCTGGTACTGGTACTCCCTGTATACAGCTCCACATTGATCTGGTGCTGGTACTCCCTGTATATAGCTCCACATTGATCTGGTACTGATACTCCCTGTATATAGCTCCACATTGATCTGGCACTGGTACTCCCTGTATACAGCTCCACATTGATCTGGTACTGGTACTCCCTGTACACAGCTCCACATTGATCTGGTACTGGTACTCCCTGCATATAGCTCCACATTGATCTGGTACTGGTACTCTCTGTATACAGCTCAACATTGATCTGGTACTGGTACTCCCTGTATACACCTCCACATTGATCTGGTACTGGTACTCTCTGTATACACCTCCACATTGATCTGGTACTGGTACTCCCTGTATACACCTCCACATTGATCTGGTACCGATACTCCCTGTATACAGCTCCACATTGATCTGGTACTGGTACTCCCTGTATATAGCTCCACATTGATCTGGTACTGGTACTCCATGTATACAGCTCCACATTGAACTGGTACTGATACTCCCTGTATACAGCTCCACATTGATATGGTACTGGTACTCCCTGTATACAGCTCCACATTGATATGGTACTGATACTCCCTGTATATATCACCACATTGATCTGATACTGGTACTCTCTGTATACAGCTCCACATTGATCTGGTACTGGTACTCCCTGTATATAGCTCCACATTGATCTGGTACTGGTACTCCCTGTATATAGCTCCACATTGATCTGGTACTGGTACTCCCTGTTTATAGCTCCACATTGATCTGGTACAGGTACTTCCTGTATATAGCTCCACATTGATCTGGTGAAGGTACTCCCTGTATATAGCTCCACATTGATCTGGTACAGGTACTTTCTGTATATAGCTCCACATTGATCTGGTACTGATACTCCCTGTATATAGCTTCACATTGATCTGGTACTGGTACTCCCTGTATACAGCTCCACATTGATCTGGTGCTGGTACTCCCTGTATATAGCTCCACATTGATCTGGTACTGATACTCCCTGTATATAGCTCCACATTGATCTGGCACTGGTACTCCCTGTATACAGCTCCACATTGATCTGGTACTGGTACTCCCTGTACACAGCTCCACATTGATCTGGTACTGGTACTCCCTGCATATAGCTCCACATTGATCTGGTACTGGTACTCCCTGTTTATAGCTCCACATTGATCTGGTACAGTTACTTCCTGTATATAGCTCCACATTGATCTGGTACAGGTACTTTCTGTATATACCTCCACATTGATCTGGTACTGATACTCCCTGTATATAGCTCCACATTGATCTGGTACTGATACTCCCTGTATATAGCTCCACATTGATCTGGTACTGGTACTCCCTATATATAGCTCCACATTGATCTGGTACTGATACACCCTGTATATAGCTCCACATTGATCTGGTACTGGTACTCCCTGTATATAGCTCCACATTGATCTGGTACTGGTACTCCCTGTTTATAGCTCCACATTGATCTGGTACAGGTACTTCCTGTATATAGCTCCACATTGATCTGGTGAAGGTACTTCCTGTATATAGCTCCACATTGATCTGGTACAGGTACTTTCTGTATATAGCTCCACATTGATCTGGTACTGATACTCCCTGTATATAGCTCCACATTGATCTGGTGCTGGTACTCCCTGTATATAGCCTCACATTGTTATGGTGCTGGTACTCCCTGTATATAGCTCCACATTGATCTGGTGCTGGTACTCCCTGTTTATAGCTCCACATTGATCTGGTACAGGTACTCCATGTATACAGCTCCACATTGATCTGGTACTGATACTCCCTGTATATAGCTCCACATTGATCTGGTACTGGTACTCCCTGTATACAGCTCCACATTGATCTGATGCCGGTACTCCCTGTATATAGCTCCACATTGATCTGATACTGATACTCCCTGTATATAGCTCCACATTGATCTGGTACTGGTACTCCCTGTATACAGCTCCACATTGATCTGGTACTGGTACTCCCTGCATACAGCTCCACATTGATCTGGTACTGGTACTCCCTGTATATAGCTCCACATTGATCTAGTACTGGTACTCCCTGTATATAGCTAAACATTGATCTGGTACTGGTACTCCCTGTATATATCTCCACATTGATCTGGTACTGGTACTCCCTGTATATAGCTCTACATTGATCTGCTACTGGTACTCCCTGTACATAGCTCCACATTGATCTGGTACTGGTACTCCCTGTATACAGCTCCACATTGATCTGGTACTAGTACTCCCTGTATATAGCTCCACATTGACCTGGTACTGGTACTCCCTGTATATATCTCCACATTGATCTGGTACTGGTACTCCCTGTATACAGCTCCACATTGATCTGGTACTAGTACTCCCTGTATACAGCGCCACATTGATCTGGTACTGGTACTCCCTGTATATAGCTCCATTCTTGTCTATTTTATTTTATTCCTCTTGTGTTACTATTTTATTATTTTTGAACTCTGCATCATTTGGAAGGGCTTTTGTAAGTAAGCATGCCATGGTATAGTCTACACCAGTTGTATTCGGCGCACGTGACCAATTAAATGACATTTGATGTATTCCTATCAAAGCCCAGACCAATGAAAACAGTATACTGTATCTGTATTGATGTACTGTATGTTAACAAGGCACTTGATGCAATGTCCCTCGCTATGGTTAAACAGTGCATCAAATATATCTGACAAATAGTTTTCTCTCATGGGACTCGCTCACCAACCAGAAATAATACACTGCTGGTATCCCACTTTGTAAACCACCGTCTGTCTCCCAGTGGTCTTGCCAACGGTCTATGACCTGGAACTAAACTGTCATTGGATTAAACCAGGGTCAAGGAGGAATGATTTATTTAGTATTAGGCTTATTAATGCATAATACATGAATACATTGGTCAATTATAAGCAACAGTAATTAATGAATTGACTGAAATATAATTCCTTATAATTAAATGTGATGGTCTTGGACCGTCTCCCAAGGTGACCCTCTCACCCTTTCAAATGTGCAAGACATATGCACACACAATATTCATGTCGTATTTATTTGGCTTTCCCACTTGTATAGTATCTAGAAGAATTTACAGCTGTGCTGATGATAAGGTGTAAGAGTGCTTCTGCGGGATTTCAGTTGTGAGCCCGAGTCATACAACGTTGACGTTGTTTGGATCTTCTTCCACATGAAAACCTCTTTGGATGTAGCACATGACTTCATATTTCTAGACAGCAAGTAGAGAAAATTAAGACTCAGCGTTTGAAAAAGAACCAGCTCTGAGTTTTTTCTACATGGCCTTCTTAAACTTCTCCTGTAGAGGAAAGAAGGATAACAAGGAGAGTCGGGACATAAGAGAACAAAATTACAGCACACCCTTAGCAAATGTATTCTCCTCTTGGTGAGAAAATGGATTTAATTCACAGTATGTCTTTCAAAGTCATTCCGCTTTACAGTACATATATACGGAACCAGCGCATTAAATAAAAACCGTCAAGGGTTGGAGGCTTGGTTTGGTTTGTTGTTGAGAAAAAGATAATTGCTTTTTTTATGGTAACCAGTGCATTTTTTTTTATCGGCAAAGCCTTATTAAAGTGTTGAACAGGAAGGATGAAATTACACTGACGCAGTAATGGATGGTAATAAAATGAGCTTGATATTTTATGAGGACAGGGCACTGACCACCTCTCCTCTCTCCCGGACCATAACAGTCTCAGGGAGATGATTCTCTCTAATTCAGAGGTGTTTCTCTAGACAAAGACCGAGAGATTCAGGGCTAAAATGGTCCTCTAAAATTCCTTCCCTGTATATTTAAGCACCTACAATCAGCTGAAATGTGTGGTTTTCCTGAGCATTTGTCCTGGATCCTTGAAATAGCTGCAGTCCTTGCTCAGATGTATCTACTGTTGTCAAGAGTGGGGGCTGAAGCGAGCACACGATAAATGGCATAGAACTGGGAGAGTCGCTTACATCTATCTCCAGCTATCTCTCTGGTCAGAAGCCCTCTTCCTTTTTAGCCTGGCTCTAGCGAGCTGAGCACAGAGGAAATAAAGAGCAGCACAGGTACAACGTAATATTAAACCAAGCCTCCCAACGCTCACATGGAAAATGCAACACAGCATGCATAATTGCATTCATACATAACCCAATAATTTGGGCATTTTAGAAGTAGCCGTGAAATTACCAGGATGAATATTGCAGGGAAACCACAAGCACAGCATCAGAGCAAGTGGCTCTTTAGTAAATGTACAGTAAATATACAGTAATATACAGTGAAAATATAGTCTTTGTTTGTAGGATCCCTTACACAACAGCCTTGTATAATAACTGGGAATTCTCAATGAAAGAAAACCCAAGAGATTTACAAGCGTTGAAAACAACTGTGTGGAATTGGACAGGATGGCCTGTACAGTCATTTGGTCAGTAAACATTTTCAGAGATAGGGAAGGGAGAGACAAATAGAGAGATAAATAGAGAGGAGAGAGGCCAAGTAGGTAAACTGCACTTTTCTTGAGTTACAGACAATTTTCACGTCCCTGCTGAGTTTGAGATGGATGTGTCAGTGTGCGCTGCTCTTCGATTTCTCTGGGCTTTGCCAAGTCATCCTGGCAGAGGCAGAGTCTTGCATCCTACAATCCCTCAGATCATCCTGGATGGTCAGCCTGGAATCCTCCTCTCTCTCTGTTTCTCTCCCCCCTCCCTCTCTCTCTCTGGAGTGTGGGCGTACAGCACTTTCTCTTTTTTCTCTTTCTCTTTTTCTTGGTGACCTTCATGAGGCTCACACGACCTTCCCTTCAGCCAGAGCCGCTCCTTTGCTCACTTCCTTGAAAAGAGGGAAGAAGGGGTGGACAAAAAAGTCCTCTATCAATGAAGATCAGGTTTTAATCATCCCTGTTCTGTACGGTGTCTGTCCAATAGCTTCCTGGTCAAGGTCACAAAGTCAGTAACAGTATAGCAGCCATGTGAACAGTCATGGTCAGGTCAGCTATGACTGGGAAGGGACAGTACATGAATGTTAGAATGCATTTCACATTACGGCTGCGTCTGGTCAATGTTATGGGACATGCAGTATTGATGTTTGTCATGGAAGCATCATCCCCATTGAAATGCATTACAGCACATGTTAACAGACACTGACAACATCAAAGGAAGAGCTCATAGGGGTTTTCTCATGGGATGGAACGACATAGGCTTGTGTGTGTGGCACACATTGCCATTTTCACTGAACCAAGCCATGGTTAGACAGGGCAGCTATAGGATACTTCTAACATTCCAGTTCATCTTTCAGACAGAAAAGTATTGCACCTCACACGTTTCTGGTGTACATGAATCCCACTTTTATTTTTCGACAGAAAAGGGTGTTTTTTTTCTGGTTTATTTTGGTTACATTGAAAACCATTCTGTGAAAAAACCCTAGCACCTGAGCAGATACTTATTGCCCATTCTTAGTTTGTTAAAAAGGTCAATTTGTGCTATTTGAGTTGAGATCAATTATGATTGTGGAGAAACATTTTCTTCCAGTATATAAAAAAGACTAGCACTTTATTCATTTCCCAGTCATTTGCCAAATAGAAAGGGAGCTAGAGACAAATGTAATATATCCATTTAAATCACAAGTTAAAGCAAAAAATAGGGCGGCATTTAGCATAATTCAAGCAGGGAATTAGCTTTCATGATGAATAATATTATATATTTATTTATTTCTATGTATACATATATATATATGTCTATGTACAAGTATGGCACTTAATTACACGAAAGCAAGAAAACACTTTTCACAAATGAAAGCAGTGGGCGCTTTGGTGTATTATAAATTAAGGAAGTCACAGACGTTAGCGTTTGCAGCAAATCCACCAGATACTGTTTTGCAAGTCAGCTATATAGCAATGGAATGATTACATACGTTAAGGTCAGTGGTGCGAACACAGGCAACAAAAATATGAATGATGCTAATGTTTTCAATTAGGTCGATCCATAGTCAAAATGTATTTATATATTTAGGCATATGCCTATATAAATCTGGAGAATATTTCCCCTCCAACGTATAGTCAACCGGTGTATTGTGTCGCTTAAATAGATTGGTGTCAACAATCGGTTGAATTATTTTTTTTAAACACTGTCACGCATCGGGTTAGGTTTGGCTCCCGGGTGTTCACCTCTTAGTGCAATTTTAATATACCCTACTCTCTTCAAGTACAGTAGATCAGCCCACAAAGAGTAAATGCGTGAACACGTCGACATGATCTATATTTAGCGCTTTACATAGTATAAACGTTACTAAAAAGTTGCATCAGTGCAATGTCATAAATAAATTAACAAACGTGTAATCCACGCTTGCCATTGGAGTCCTTAAAAGATAAACAAATAAAAAATCGGCCCACGCTTTTAAGTCATGAAACGGATGTGGCGTTGGGAGCTGTCATCATCCAGTGCTCATCTTGGTTCAATCTTTACACATCGCACATTGTCCCATCCGGAACTCTCTCCATGTGCTACACATAAGCAGAGTCACTGGATTGAGTGCGACCGAAATTAGGCACACTCATTCTAGGCAAGTCCTTATTTCTGATTTCATAAATGGACTTCCGCCTCGCCTGAACTCCTCGCACTGCCGTTTTGATTTTCTTCCACCCCAAATGATTGAGTTCTGCCAGATTCAGCAACACACAAAAGCCACTGACCGCGAACATGAAGACTAGAAACACGGTCTTCTCCGTTGGTCTGGAAACATAACACTCTACATCTTTTATGCAGGGGTAACGATCACACTCGTACACCGATGGGACATTGAATCCGTACAAGAAATATTGACCCACTAAAAACCCTATTTCCAGCGCGTTTCTGAAAACTACTTGAATTATGTAAAATCTCGAGATACCCTCTTGTCGACTCTTTTTAGACTTTCCAGTAGTTCTCATGGCTGAATTGGGGATATCTTTGACTTCCAAACAGTCGGGTTCGGCTTCTTTGGTGGAGTTCTCTGTGTTCTGAAGTACTCCATTCACAATGGTGTTTTTAATCTTTTTGCTGTCGTCTCGTTTCATTGAATCTTGATCCTTATCCAGGGTCAGAAAGACGGTGGAGTACCGTCGCTCCTTCTGTTTCGCCGACTGATGCACCGAGTATGTGATAAAACAAAGACTCGGGGTGCAAACCATTATGATCTGGAAAACCCAAAATCGAATGTGTGAAATTGGGAATGCCTTGTCGTAGCAAGCCTGGTTGCAGCCTGGTTGTAAGGTATTACAAACAAACATGGTTTGCTCGTCATCATATACTGTCTCTCCAACTATTGCTACGATTAGAATCCGGAAGATCACCACCACAGTTAGTAGGATCCTAAAAACAAACAAACAAACAATGTATGAGTATAGAGTCAGTAAATTATGTTAATTCTGTGAAAATGGCTGGAGATTGAGTACAGAGTCTCTAAACAGGCGCGTGTTTGGGAGCTGTCCAGTGCTGAAACGAACGCTCTTTGCTGGGATCACGCTCTGCTCGCTCTTAGCACGGGGGTTGGTCCGGATGCTATGTGTATTATGCTTTTATAATTTATGTCAGTGCGCCATTGTTATATATTTCTGTGTACTCTGAAGTATTTACTCATTGGTATTCATCTGTATTGTGTTTTGAAATGTTTTGCAAGCGTTTGTTTGGTAAAGTAAGCGTAACAGGCAATAGCGCCCAGTCTCTGCTTCTCAGTTAGTGCATGGCACAGCCACCTATCTAGCCCCAACAACAGCCATTAAAACATGCATACCTAGTTATTGCAAATCCAGTTGGCATTTTGCTCTTACCTTCCTATCATAGTAGAGTGCTGCTGGACAGCAGCCTCCAGGAGCCTCTCTAGTATGGTCCATTCCCCCATTATTGTTCATCCGGAGGAGGCGAGAGCCCACGGCACTCTGTACGAACCTCTGCCGAATATGTGGAAAATATTTCCCCGGGTTTTTGGTCGTTATCACTCTCCAGAGGCTCCGAGGTTATCTGGCAAATGCATTGATCACAAGCCCGCAGCTGTCCCGCCCTCCTCTCTCCAGCGCTGTGCAATATTGGTCTGTGCTTCTGCCCAAGCACTGGTATGACGCTGCCACACTTTCTCGTTGTCTTGTGGGGCTGAAGGGCTGATTACTATAAGCCCTCCTATTTTCGATCTTCAGATCAGGTTGATGGGTCGCGCACTGTGTCTGGATGGAGGGTGGTTGGATTTAATGTCTTGCCAGCATTAATCCGCCTTTAAGTAGTCCCCTCCCTACGTCACGCGCAGACAGGTTGGTGGAGCTCCGCCAAAATACCAGGATTTCTCATTTTCAATATTCGACGAATGGAACCCAGGGACAGCGCGCAAGATTAATCTGTGATAACACGATTGGTGATAACCTCAATGCACTTTGTGTGTTTCCAGTTTATAACACATCAAAATTACTGAGCCAGATCGAATTGTGTCAGGTTGCGCGCGCTCAGTGTGACAGAGGTAGAGTTGTGAATGTGCCGTGTCCTAAAACCGCAGGTCAAGACATGGCGTCCAGATATTCAGAGCCATTTTTTCGGAGCCACTTTTAAGGCAGATAGGCCTACCTGTTGCTTTTTTAAAAACTGTAATCGTGACAGTCTCAGTGCTCCTAGTAACCCAGTGGGCATAAAACGTGATAAAGACGTCTTTTACTGGTTGAAATCTGGTCGGGACTTCTTATAACCAGATCACAACCAGAAATCAATAAAATATGTATTGTTTTGGTTGATATCTGTTTTTTGGTTGAAATTGAACTACTGACCAGTTATCTAAATGCTACTCAATTAATAGACACCAGTCTATATAAACATTTGCATAGTGTTTGTGGGTCATGCACACATTGCATATAAGACACAAGAACCATTACAATTATACAACATTTGGTTAATGCTCTTTTTTTCAGCTGGTTTTGCATGATTCAGCTTTGCATACTTGGCAAACAACAGCTGGCAGCACTCACCAATGCGGGTTATGGTCTGGTTGGCATACTGTACCCAGTCAACACTCTGGGCTTGGGCCTATTCTGTTTGAGATTCTGGGGACTCAGCATGAACTTGGACTCGGGGGATTCATATTATCCAGAGCCTTGCAGAATCATATTACTATGGGCTACGACTAATGGTACTCGGTCCGAGTCCTCTTCACTTTTTCCACCCAGATTCACTTTTTCAGGATTAGGGCAAGGTTTTTATTCTGCAGGTGATCAAATGCCCATTTTTAAAAACTAAGAATGCTGATATGTCACCTCCAATTCATAGAATCTACTAGGTCATTAAAGCTCAAGTTGAAATAATGGTTATTTAATGAATGATATCTGGTGTGTGCTGTGCGTTGGATTCTAATAATACTATTTTGTTGATATTAATTGCACTGTTTATTGTGTTGCACATTTTCTTCTGTTCCACTGAATGCAATTTTAATGTTCTATTATGACTAACTACAGTTCTTTCCAGAATTTATCAAATCAAATGTAAGTCTATTTTATTTCAATATCCTACTACAACCCACTAGGATTTACAACAATTATCGCACCTGAATTTGACCCTTTAATGTATTTATTTGATTTTACCCTGAGAAAATGAAATGTATATCTTTTCCCTTAAAGCTTTTAAGTAATTAACATAGTGCCTGCAGTCATTTTATAAACATTTCAGTAGCTAAATAAGGAGGTAGGCATAACAGTTCCAGCTAAAACTTGGAATGGAATCTGTGCCTCAAACAGCAATAGATCTCTGCGTGCAGGCACTGCTTGCATATGGCACATTGGGACAAAGAGCCCGCTAGGCTACACAACAACAGTGCTGGAGAACAACAAAAAATATTTGACTGCTACGTGATGGTCCCTGGTTCTCCTGCATTCATGTTTTATTTTTGTAAGTAAAGCAGTGGTTTGTCGGGGAGAAGAATGTCAAGGAAGGTTTTGGTAGCTAGCTAGCTGGCTAATGTTAGTGTTAGCACTCTGGCTAATCTTCTATTGTCATGGTTAGTTTACATTTTTACCTGTTGTAGCTAGCAAAAGTTTTGACATTTTGATATCATTTTAGTTCATGTGTGTATGTCTGTTCTCTCTGTCTCGCTCTGCGTGTGTGTGAGAGAGACATTATGAGCTAGCCTAATTCCTGAAACTTGTACCCCCCCCCCAATATGGATATGAAGTTTTTCTCCATTCATCAGTGATCCTTGTATTGTGTGTATTTGAGATTTGACCATATGATACATTTAGCCTATCCCTGCTCTCCCTCTAACTTTACAACTCTCAACTGCCTTTTTCAATTCTTGATTCTCTTTTTTGCAGGAATCTTCTAGATTGGATGGCAGGATGGAGGAGGGAACAAAGGGAAGGTGGCAGGATGGAGGAGGGAACAAAGGGAAGGAGTACATAAGTTATCCAGCTGGCTGACTAAGAAATGTAAATAGCCTGTAAATAGCCTCCCTCTCCGTATGTCTTCCATACTGCTAGGTTGCTGAGGGGCAACATAGTCAATGTACTTGCTAGGCTAAGTCTAACTTAGTGAAGACCTTAGGTAATGGTCAATGATGATTCGTCTCAGTCTTTAGAGTACTGGATACATGTAAATGTCCTGATGCATGGCCTCTACAGCAGTGCTTGGCCACCCACTCAGTTACCAGTGACCTATTCTGCCACATCCCAGGGAAAGGAAAGCGCAGAACCACAACTCCTCAAATCCATAGTCAAGTTTTATGTGCAAATGTTTAATTTTTTTCTGTTTCATACTCTGATCTTTAATGTGTTTTGGTTCCTACTAGCCAGCTTTGTAAGAGCTAGGTTTGTACTAGTTATGCTGATGATCATTTGTTTTTTTCTCTGCATTAGGTCTCACTGAAACTGGATTCCCCAAGAGACATGCTATTCAGCTGCCCATAGTGGCTGATCATACACTCAGGAAAAAAAGGTGCTATCTAGAATGTAAACCAGTTTATTGTCTGTCCCCATAGGATTACCCTTTGAAGAACCCTTTTTGGTCAAATATAGATCCCTTTTTGATTCCAGGTAAAAACTTTCTACAGAGGGTTCTATATGGAACCAAAAATGGTTCTCTCATGGGGACAGCCAAAGAACCGCTTTGGAACTCTTTACTAAGAGTGTAGTGTAAGTAGATCCAAATAAAATAGCAAGGCTTCTAATAATATACAGTAAGTTTGTAAAGCAAATAATATCTTATTTTAACTCACCTTTGTTTTAGGTGCAAAACCCTTGTGTCCTGGTTCAACAGACACCTCCCTTGGTGAGTCATGTAAAGTTTCTCCCACTTCTCTCTTGCTCATTCTCCCTGTCACTCAATCAAACTCACACATGTGCTCAGGTGCAGCCGATGAACCCCTTTAGGTTGCAGAGAAGAGGAAGAGATTTGCCATTTCCATTTCTAATGTTTGTTGCACAAATTACATTTTATTCTTCTTTTTAATGCCTCTTTACACATCATTTACATTTTTGCATTTACCTTTCTTGGGGGAATCCTTGTCCCGAACAATGTCCTAAGGATTATAGAGCGCTTTGTTTATACAGAACTTTTGAATATTACAACATTAGGATTAGGATTAAGCAAAACTTTACCATTTAGAGATTGTTGTCATTATTGTCATTATTGTCATTTGAGCTGTTCTTGCCATAATATGGACTTGGTCTTTTACCAAATAGGGCTCTCTTCTGTATAGGACCCCTACCCTCTTGTCACAACTGATTGTCTCAAATGCATTAAGAAGGAAATAAATTATTCAAATTTACTTTAAACAAGGGACAGCACATGATTCCATGTGTTTTATTTCATAGCTTTGATGTCTTCACTATTATTCTACAATGTTGAAAATAGTCAAAATAAAGAAAAACCCTTGAATGAGTAGGTCTGTCCAAACGTTTGACTGGTACTGTGTGCATATGAGCAGGTTGCTCCTTTTTGAAGACATCTAAGCTATAACTGCCACAATCGTCTTCAACTAGTACCATGGAGAATCATTGACAATACCTTTAGCCAGCTGAGTTCACAACGTTTCTTCACGAATGTCCTTTTCAAAAAAAAATGTAATCTTATACATTTGTAATTCGCTGATTCTCTTCACTGAGATCTGACCCATCACACCACTCTTATTAATCATTAATAAAATAAAACAATCTGACTTCATATAAAGTGTGTCCCAGTCTTTCTATAAATGTAATGTCTGTGGGTGAATTATGAAACAATGACTGTTTGCAGATGTGCAACAATTGTGATGCAGATTTGTTTTTGCCATTGCTTGATCTATTTTAAATGTAAGAATATTTTGCAGATTTAAACTTGTATTGGTGACTATGGAAACAAATAGAAATATAACGAACCATATTTTCAATATTCAACTTTATCCTCGGCATTACTTTTTACAGTAGTCAGGTGGTCATTACCAGGTTATGATGAGGTCTTAACTATGACCAGTAGGCTACATAATATAGCACATAATATAGTGCTCAGAATTATGATCATCTTGTCAGATAGAGGTCACAATTATGACCAACTGGTCATGTTCAGAAAAATACGTAATATTCTGGTCAGTAAAAATACGTCTTTTCAACCAGGTTTTCCCCACTGGGATAGCTATTGTTTCCATCACAGGGCAAAGATATTGCTGTGGATACACTGTGACTAAGTGAAAGTACCATCTGAGTTGCTAATAGCTTTATGAGTTTGCCTGCCTGTGTTTGGGGGTTTAAAAAAGGCATCAAAACAGGCCTGTTTCGCCCTTAGATATGATCAATTCAACTACAGTGCAGGGAGTGTGTACACATGACTTAACATTAGACTATTTTTAGATGCAACCACAAAAATATTTGTCAATGATATCTCAGATTATTTCAAAGAAGTGGTAGGCCTAATAATAACTTGAACTTAAGTAGCTTTTATTGTACTGTATATTCACATCAATATTAAAAAATATAAAATACAAATATTAATCTTATTTCCCCCCAAATGTCATGCATTACAATGCAGGATAGGCTTATACCCAATAAGTGAATTGTTTAATGAGGCTACTAAAATGCCTCATGTATGTTCTGTAAAATATTTAGATTTTGACCCTTGCTGTGGAAGAGAACCGATATTTACACACAGAATGTACCTTTGCAGATTGAATCTATTACCTGATCTAAGGTGCATGGATTAGTGTGAGGGATCATGGGACTGTGTTTTTATCCAATGAACAGGCATGTTTAATGGATCATCAGATGCCTTAGCTCTCCCTGCTGTAATCTTTCATAACGTGAAATCTTTTATAACCTTCCAATGAATCATCACGTGATGTGATAGACAAGAAGGCGTGTGTGTGTGTGTGTGTAAGTAATAGAGGGGGAGGCAGAGGGGAAGCTCAGCACATGATCTTGAATAATAGAGACATAGGTGGCTTTGAGGTCATCAGGAATGCAAACACTGCATACCAATACACAAGTCACAACGTCCATGAAACACAAGGAAAAAGCACACCAATCCAAGTCCTTAATTTATGCAGTGTCAATTTCTGTCTTTTCTTTGATGCTTTTGATTTATGTATGCTCCCCACTGGCTCACCTGTACAGAACAAGGTATTTTACAGTGCAATTCCTGACACCTTTGTCATTGAAGAGTCATATAGGCCTATAGGTTTAAGCAATAAGCGATTGTGATTAAGGAAAATGCTCACCCTACATGATTTATAAGTGACCTCTAAAACATATAGGCTATCCTTATAAGGATAACTAAAGTGTATCTATCACAAGCCATAATGAGACACAAAAAGGTGTGTTGCAAGTCCCAGGTCTCGTTTATTTATGAACCTATACATATCCACATATAAATTGCACTTGAGTGTAAATAAACTGGTCAATGACAACAATACATGAAAGGCTGCCTGGGCCTGAGCCTGGGCTGTAAGTTACGTTGAGCGCAGACGGAGCAGAGGTAACTGTGGGGCGGAGGAGAAGGTGGATGAGGGGCCATGATGATTAGAAGCACTTCCGGTGCACGATGGAGGGGCCAGCCTCGTCATATTCCTGCTTGCTGATCCACATCTGCTGGAAGGTGGAGAGGGAGGCCAGGATGGATCCGCCGATCCACACAGAATACTTCCTCTCAGGGGGAGCGATGATCTACAAACAAGTGATACTGCCATTGGTTAGTGGCCTAATAGCAAGGTGTTTTAAAAAGTGAAAAACATTTTCTGTTCTTATGTGCATAATAGACCATTCTCTCAAATGGGCAGGAAAATAGCTGGCTTTTGTTACATTTTTGGGTTTCAAAGTTGTGCCCCATAGCACTAAACCGTTTAGGAAATACATTGCAATAGAACATTGAAAATAAAGAACAATCCTAAAACCGCATGCCTAAATCAACATTACCTTAATCTTCATGGTGCTAGGGGCCAAAGCTGTGATCTCCTTCTGCATACGGTCAGCAATTCCAGGGTACATGGTGGTACCACCAGACAGAACGTTGTTGGCATACAGGTCCTTACGGATGTCAATGTCACACTTCATGATGCTGTTGTAGGTAGTTTCGTGAATGCCAGCAGATTCCATACCTGTTTACCAAAGGACAATGATGTTATCAGTCTTGTCCATCGCTGCAATTCCTTTACGGACTTGCGAGAGGCCAAGGTTGAGAGCCATGTGTCCCCCGAAACACGACCCTGCCAAGCCGCACTGCTTCTTTACACACTGCTCGCTTAACCCGGAAGCCAGCTGCACCAATGTGTCAGAGGAAACACCGTCCAGCTGGCAATCAAAGTCAGCTTGCAGGTGTCAGATTCGCCACAAGGAGTCACTAGAGCGTGATGGGACATCTCAGCCAGCCAAACCCTCCTCTAACCCAAACGACGCTGGGTCAATTGTGCGCCGCCTCATGGGCCTCCCGGTCATGGCCGGCTGTGACACAGCCTGGGATCGAACCCAGGTCTGTAGTGATGCCTCAATGATGTTATCTTTCCATCTAAGCCAGCCCTCTCTGGAGAAATAGGCTATGCTGGTTATGACCCTCAACTGTGAAAATATAGTAGTTGGGCAGTTGACCTCTAGAGCGTTGGCTGTGAACAGGTGCTGAAATGGACAGCTCCTCAGCACCAGCTGCAAGCTCTTGTTATGGTAGGTATTTCAACAAGCATTCACAGCTCATGCTTCACATGCTGGGGTTGTATTTCAAAAGCAGCATCAATAAGTTAGTCAGCTAAACCAGCAAACTTTATATTAACACACAGAAAGACCTTTGATTTAAACATAATACACATATGAATGAAAGCTCAAACTGAATATGGGTTTAGTCAAGCCTATCTGGATATCAGGATAATTAAGTGATTCTGCTTTGTGAAAATACCCGCAGGCATATGCTCTGTTACCCTACATCACATAGATGACTTTAACAAAGTCTAAACTAATCCACAGCACGTACGTTACTACACAATGATTATCTCAATTTAAGATAACCGTGTGCAATATAACACCGGCTGGGGAGATCAGTAATACGCACCAATGAAGGAGGGCTGGAAGAGCGTCTCGGGACAACGGAACCTCTCGTTACCGATGGTGATGACCTGTCCGTCGGGCAACTCGTAGCTCTTCTCCAGGGATGAGGAGGAGGCAGCGGTGGCCATCTCGTTCTCGAAGTCTAGAGCCACGTAGCACAGCTTCTCCTTGATGTCACGAACTATCTCACGTTCAGCTGTTGGGTTTCAAGTGATGCATTTGATTGTTACTGGAAAATATATTTGTGGCACTTCATTTTACTTTTATGATTTTGTTTAACAAAAAAAATGTACCCCTTTTTCTCCCCAATTTTGTGGTATCCAACTGGTACGGACTCGGGAGAGGCGAAGGTCGAGAGCCCAACCAAGCCGCACTGCTTCTTGACACAATGCCCACTTAACCCGGAAGCCTGCCGCAACAATGTATCGGAGGACAACCCATACACCTGGAGACCATGTCAGCGGGAACAGAGCCCGGCCCGACACAGGAGTCGCTAGTGTGCGATGCGACAAGGACATCCCTGCCGGCCAAATCCTACCCTAACCTGGACGACGCTGGGCCAATTGTGCACCGCCCCATGGGTCTCCTGGTCACGTCCGGCTGCGACAAATCCTGGACTCAAACCCAGAATCTCTAGTGGCACAGACCACTGCACCACTTGGGAGGCCCCAATGGCATATCATTTTTTTGCCAAATATCGTGCTTTTTGTCATTCCTCATGCGGTTAATATTGCCCATGTCCGGTGCGTACCAGTAGTTACGAAAGAGTAGCCACGCTCGGTCAGGATCTTCATGAGGTAGTCTGTGAGGTCGCGACCGGCCAGATCCAGACGCATGATGGCATGGGGCAGAGCATAACCCTCATAGATGGGCACGTTGTGGGTCACGCCATCACCAGAGTCCAGGACAATACCTGAAAAAGTGTGGTGATACATGTTAGCATTGAACAAGACCTTTCAGGATGTCATGGCTGAAGACTACTTATCTATCCATCATACCTGTGGTACGTCCAGATGCGTAAAGGGACAGCACCGCCTGGATGGCCACGTACATGGCGGGGACGTTGAAGGTCTCAAACATGATCTGGGTCATCTTCTCTCTGTTGGCTTTGGGGTTGAGGGGAGCCTCTGTCAGCAGAGTGGGGTGCTCCTCAGGTGCCACGCGCAACTCGTTGTAGAAGGTGTGATGCCAGATCTTCTCCATGTCGTCCCAGTTGGTGATGATGCCATGCTCAATGGGGTACTTCAGGGTCAGGATACCCCTCTTGCTCTGGGCCTCGTCACCAACGTAGGAATCTTTCTGACCCATACCGACCATGACGCCCTGAGAAGACACAAGGACAGGTCTGAATCAATGTGGCGTATGAGTATGATACCCTATCATATGGCCTCTGAGTGGAATTTACACATGGCTCTCCAAGGTTCCAACGTGATGTGATTTTACAGACAATAATAACCTAACCACTTTTTATTGACTCTATTTATTTGGTTTTCACACAGCGGCTTTAGGTGAAGTACTCTACCTGGTGACGTGGGCGACCCACGATGGATGGGAAGACAGCGCGCGGTGCATCATCTCCGGCGAAGCCAGCCTTTACCAGGCCAGAGCCGTTGTCACACACCAAAGCGGTCGTCTCCTCATCGTCGCACATGGTGTCAGCTTTGACTGTAACAGTAAAATAATATGGTCATTTTGCACACGATTTTAAGCTTGGACTGTGTGACACAATCAATGCACCATGCTCCAATCAACTGAGCTATGAATTATGCATATACGGCAACTGAAATGAAAGTGTTAATGCTAGGCTATATATGGGCTTTATATTTTAGAACAATGTTTACTGCAGGTTTGTTAGTTGAATCACATCAGTTGAATGGGTGGATGCAACTATCATATACTGATTTGACATGATTTACTCTTCAGTCAATCCATTTTATAGAGGACCCTAGTTTAGCAAGTATTTGTGGTTGTAATTCAGAATGTTAATGGTTAGTGACTTTTTGTACAAATGCTTCATGCCAACCAATTTTGACTTATTTTGACTTGTTAATGCAGCTCACATTGTGGTAATGTACTAGCCTACTACTACATCAGAATTTGTTACTTGGCACACCATGTCTCCATCTATTATCCACGGTCTGTATACAATAACCACGTGTCAAACGCGGGACAATAACAATTGAAAAATAAAAATGTATGCGGCCCGAAAAACGTAGAATTAGTGTACGGTGAAAAATGTGTATCTTTGACGCAATTCCAGTGTCACTGGAATTGCGTCAAAGATACACATTTTTCACCGTACACTAAGTTGGTTAGTTGCGGACGGGAGCATTCCATTCAGAATCTTTCCAGTCGGGTTAGCATAATTGTAGTCCTCCGAGGTAATTCCAAAACACGTGTAATTTCTCACTCTTGACTCAAGAGGAAGAGCTGATGAAACTAGCGCTACTCACCAGATCAGCACCGTGCGCTGGACCTTGAGGGTACAACCAGGGGCAAGGAGCTGTGAGGACGCGCCAGTTTATACTCTGACAGTGTGCGCTACCTTCTCCTTATTTGGTAGCTCTCGCACCATTGACAAGAGGCGTGCCCATTCATGGAATGGTGAGGAGAGGGGAGTCCCGCACGCGGCATCCTTGCCCGACGCCCATGTAGGGAGGAAGAGGAGGGCAGCTCGACAATGCGGGTCAGCCGGACAATAGGCTACAGCAGAGGAGGCTAGTGAGATGAGCTATAGGAGGACAGGCTAATTGTAAAGGCTGGAATGGAATGAATCGACCAGTATCAAACATATGGAAACCACATGTTTGACTCTGTTCCAATAATTCCATTCCAGCCTTTACAATGAGCCTGACCTCCTATAGCTCCTCCCACCAGCCTCCACTGGGCTACTCACAACTCTGTTTCCAACAGATGTCAAATACCAGGTTAAAGTACAACGACTGAAATAAACAGCCTGTCAATTAAAGACTGTGAAGTCATTGCTTCCTTATTGTTAAAATGACATCTTAGTTGACATCTTGATGCTGCAAGTTCCCAGAACATTGTTCTATTGATCCTATTCTCTGGGAAATTAAGCAGATTCTAGCATTGATTAATTGATTGGTTGATTGATTATAATGATAACACGTTTAATTCCAGGTGGTACATGGATAGGCTACTAGTTCGATTGCACATCGAATTTACAGAGGCCTATGGCAAATGCCAAGAAGCTTGTTATAGGTTACAGTAGTAACAATTCCCAGTCAATAGACATTAAGATGGGATGAAACAGTGGAGCAGCATATGGGGAGACCACTTGTGCCACACAGCTGGCTACAGCTGCTGTTTTCCATGATTAAGAATAGAAATTCCAAACCCCACCATTCTGGATTCTCTTTAAGCAGAGGGAGAGGTCAGTCATTGAGGCAGTGTGAAGCAGCAGCACGACATTGAAGTTGTGAAATAAATGATTCAGTTGAACCTGTTTTCTTTGTATAGACCTACGTGGCCTGTCTAGTTAATGTCTGTTTCCAAGAAGAAATTGATATTTCAATTGTGGAACTCATACATTTGGGTGATTGGATTTGCATAAATCAATAACCATTGCAATAACCATAATGCATTATTTATTGTTATTGAGTAAATCATTTTCTAAAATAGGCATTTCGATTATTATTGATAGCTGTGATATAATGGCTATATGCCAACATGAACTATAGCATTTGCATAATTCTGTACTCATTCCGTCTGCAATTTCAATAATGTATTTATATTTAATGGTAGCAAATAAGTTTGGGATGCCTTTGAATTGACAATTACACATCAGAATAGAAGAAATACGTGTTCCTTTCATGACTGCCAGTTTGTGTGTGGTGAACTATTGTTTCATATTTTGTTAAAAGGACAAGACATTACAGATTTCAGATGACACTGCCTGTGCTCTTGAAACAGAGAAAGAACAAGTTGGTCTAAAATAACACTGGCTGAGAGCATTGGAGGGGTCAACCACAAGGAAGAAACACAAAAGGGCACAACTAGCCATGAATCATATGCTGCTGTCACCCTACCCCAAGCCATAGCCCTCTTGTTGTTACTCTTTGTTTTTACATTACATAATGAATGCTAGCCTAGGCCTGCTTTCCTCATCATTCTGCCCCTGTTTTCAAACATTGTTGTCTTGCTATGAACATATGAACCCCTGTTCATTTTGGCTAAACTGAATTATTATGCTAGTCTGAAAAATCATTTCTGAGTGGAGAAGGGTATGATAACACTACATGTCGGGAGGATGGCAGTACCAGAGTGAGGGGAAGAGACACTTTGGAAGCTGCTCAAATATTCACATACTGAGATTTTCACATTAGCAGTAGTCATTGAGGCTAAATAAACATGACACTATCATATTTCCTGTGCCATCTCCTTAATCACACACCCTGAAGGAGAAACAATAAAAACAAATAGGGCTGAAACCACAATCATAGGGGCAAAACTGTAGAGCAAAAGTGAGTCTATTTGATTTCCATTGGGAATTACTACTAATAATAAACAAATGTAAAGGCCCCAATTCACACCCCTGAAGGACACCTTTTGCGTAATGCTTTAAATGTGCTTTCACAATAGATTGAGCAAGATTGGTTTCATAAGATGCACCTCACTGTGTTTCAGTTTTTAACAGTTAATCAAAACTGGTTCAATACATATGCTATGAAAGCATTTAGTCCTTTCCCACACAACTCTGAACTGAGAAGCAACTGGATTGTCTTGGACATGTTTTTGCTTCAGGCCTTCTAACCTGGAGAAGGTACTGGGTGCACCATGGCCTTTGGGCTGCTATGAACAACACACACTGGATGATTCCAACACATTGTCACATGTGGAAATGAAATCAATGCATGTGTTTAAAAGTGTAGATAAGCAGAGCACTGAACAGAATAAGTAACTGATGAGCTTTTTTTTTACCAAGGTAATATTTGTATAAAATGAATAAATAATGTTTTGATGTTATGATCTTGGATAGATAGAACGATAAACAGATCCTCACCCCAAGTGCAGTCCACCGAAACAAGCCTATTTATTAAATATGAAAGAACTGGCATGCCTACAACAGCATCCATATTCATCAAGTAAGAGAAAAGCAGGTTGACAAGGAAAAGCTAATCGGGAATAAGACCACGAATGTATTGTATAATTCTGAACTAATTTCCAGGCAGCGTGTTCAAAGCTCACAGCTTGTCGTGCTTCATACTTTGTAAACATTCACCATCTTAAATTAAACCTATAGTTTACACACAGTTAATGCTTACATAATGTATGTTCTGCACGTATTATAATTAAGAAATAAGGCCCGAGGAGGTGTGGTATATGGCTAATATACCATGGCTAAGGGCTATTCTTATGGTGGTGTATCAGACCGTGTGGTAGAACCATTTTTAAAATGTTTCTAATTACTTTGGTAACGAGTTTATAATAGCAATAAGGCACCTCGGGGGCTTGTGGTATATGGCCAATATACCACGGCTAAGGGCTGTAATCAGGCACCCTGTGTTGCGTTGTGACAGCTTTCAGCCAATCAGCATTCGGGGCTCAAACCTCCGGGTATACAGTTGAAGTCGGAAGTTTACATACACTTAGGTTGGAGTCATTAAAAATCGTTTTTCAACCACTCCACAAATAAGTATAAACACCATGAGACCATACAGCCATCATACCGCTCAGGAAGGAGACACATTCTGTCTCCTAGAGATGAACTTACTTTGGTGCAAAAAGCGCAAATCAATCTCAGAACAACAGCAAAGGACCTTGTGAAGATGCTGGAGGAAACAGGTACGGTTCCAATATCCACATAACCTGAAAGGCTGCTCAGCATGGAAGAAGCCACTGCTACAAAACCTCCATAAAAAAGCCAGACTACGGTTTGCAACTGCACATGGGGACAAAGATTGTACTTTTTGGAGAAATGTCCTCTTGTCTGATGAAACAAAAATAGAACTGTTTGGTCATAATGACCATCATTATGTTTGGAAGAAAAAGAGGGACGCTTGCAAGCCGAAGAACACCATCCCAACGGTGAAGCACGGGGGTGGCAGCATCATGTTGTGGGGGTGCTTTGCTGCAGGAGGGACTGGTGCACTTCACAAAATAAATGGCATCATGAGGATGGAAAATTATGTGGATATATTGAAGCAACATCTCAAGACATCAGTCAGGAAGTTAAAGCTTGGTCACAAATGGGTCTTCCAAATGGACAATGACCCCAAGCATACTTCCAAAGTTGTGTCAAAATGTCTTAAGGACAACAAAGTCAAGGTATTGGAGTGGCCATCACAAAGCCCTGACCTCAATCCTATAGAAAATGTGTGGGCAGAACTGAAAAAGCACGTGCGAGCAAGGAGGCCTACAAACCTGACTCAGTTACACCAGCTCTGTCAGGAGGCATGGGCCAAAATTCACCCAACTTATTGTGGGAAGCTTGTGGAAGGCTACCCTTAACGTTTGACCCAAGTTAAACAATTTAAAGGCAATGCTACCAAATACTAATTGAGTGTATGTAAACTTCTGAATCCCCTGGGAATGTGATGAAAGAAATAAAAGCTGAAATAAATAATTCTCTAGTATTATTCTGACATTTCACATTCTTATTATAAAGTGGTGATCCTAACTGACCGAAGACAGGGAATTTTTACATGGATTAAATGTCAGGAATTGTGAAAAACTGAGTTTAAATGTATTTGGCTAAGGTGTATGTAAACTTCCGACTTCAACTGTATAATTAAGCAATAAGGCCCGAGGAGGTGTGGTATATGGCTAATATACCACAGCTTAGGGCTATTCTTATCCACGACACAATGCGGAGTGCTTGGCCATATATCACAAACCCCAGAGGTGCCTTACTGCTATTATGAACTGGTTACCAATGTAATTATAGCAATAAAAATAAATATTTTGTCATACCCATGGTATACGGTCTGATATACCATGGCTGTCAGCCAATCAGCATTCAGGGCTCGAACCAGGACTCAAGCCCTGAATGCTGATTGGCTGACAGCTGTGGTATGCCACATGTATGACAAGACATGTATTTTTATTGCTTTAATTTAATGCTGTAACTCAAGGGTTTGTGGTATATGACCAATATACCACAGCTAAGGGCTGTATCCAGGCATTTCACATTGCGTCGTGCATAAGAAACCTTAGCTGTGGTATAAGGCCTCCTCATGCCTTAATGCTTAATTATTACACATTAATAACACACAGGTTCACAAGATACATTACTACAGTATAAAGACGACCCCATTTGCGATGAGTTTGTGAGCTCTTGTTTATGTACTGCACCGACACAGTTTAGAATACCACTCTCCTCTCCCTTTGAAAGGTGGCCAACTTTGACATTCCCTGAGTTAACAGTACAGGAGTATCCCTGTATTTGTGTGTGTGTGAGAGGGTGAAATTACAAAGCAGCATGGGGTTAATTGGATGCTGAGACACATATATCCTTTCTATGAGCCACCCAGGTTTCCTCCCAGCGAGGCACGCCGGTCTTTTTCCATCCCCAATCTCACACCCCCCAAAAAATATTCACCAGCCCAGCCGAATCTCATCCCTCTCTCTCCTTTATCTTTCTCTCTCTTTCTCGCTCTTCCTCCCTCCTTTTTCTCTTCCATCTCCCCTCTCTGTCTTCCCCTTCCCTATCTTTCTCTCTCCTTTGCTCTCTACGCCGCCTCCTTCTCTCTCGCTTCCTCTCACATGCAGCCTCTCAGCACGACGCTGTCAGCTTGGCTCCCATGCCTTGGCTGCTCCAGCCAACCAAGCCTCATCCCCTGCCAAGACTTCTGGGAGATGGAAAAAAGACAAACTTAAAATCAGGCGGGTTTTGGCAAGTTGTTTTCTGCCCCCAGGACTTTTGGGAGAAAAAAAATCAACCCAACTAGGTCTCATATGGCACTCGCATAAATATTTCACTAAGATTTTGGGAAGCATCCATCTTTTTTCAAAGGAATTTTTGCAAAGATTATAATTCCCCATTTAAAAAGCATTAGATAATTATTGTCACAATGTGTATCAGTCAAAAGTGAGAGCGAGAAAATGAGTTTAAAAAGTGCTTTGGAAAAAATACACCTTTTTCATGAATTACATTTGAATAGTTTAATCTACAAATGCATATAGCTCCCCTGGTTTTGGTAATGGCAAAGGCTACACTCAGCAGGAGTGTTTTGGATAAATCCTATTAGGGATTTTAAAGTATTGGAACCTGGGCTATTTTTTGAAGTTGATGACATGGCATTGTGTCAAGATGGGGAAGAATTTTAAGGAGACAAAAACTATAAAGGTACTTCATCTGGCACAGTAGAGGAATTTACCAAGAATTTGTTTTACTCATGCCAGCATAACCCACTGTTTCAATTGGACTTTCATAGCTCTGCAATTCATTTAAATGCATCATCCTTCAGTGTGCATTTACTCTGGCTTTTATTCTTGAAGGGGGAATTGTCCATGATGAATGGTTTAAGCATGAAGCAGGTTTCGCAAAAGTCAACTTCCTGATAGATGTGCTTGAAAAGTTGGAATGTTCCACTCTCTTTCTCCCCTCTGACCTTGTGTTCTCTGTGCATTTCCTTTGAACTGGAGCTATTTTTCAAGTTTCATCTTCCATGTCCCAATTGCATGAGAGTACGAAGGGATGAAAGGATGGCATCTCTGGTGGACCTTTCAATGGCTTGCTGAACTATGGTGCCAGAGTGGGCTTTTTTTAAGCAAAAGTCAAGGTGATGCTGACTTTCACTGAGAGAAGGAACTTCGTCTGTTCTATAAGGACAGATCCAAATCACACAGTTTGAGAAAAAATAAAGACCATTGAAAGGTGACATAAGGTAATCCTTCCTGAGAATTTGAATTCGCCAATACGCAATTAAAAATGTCAACCTATCATAGTTTAGAGAGGTAATGCTTATTCTTACATCTTATCCTCAGTTACTGAATTCTGCAATTTCTGCATTTCACGTTAAGGGTCGAAGTTGAACTTTTATGATTGCTGATAGACCCATAAATCTTAGCACTTCATTGAGGGACAGCCTAGAGTATCTGACATTCACAGTGCATCAAAATATGTTACAGGACTTCATCCTGATTTCCATCTGTTCTCATCATCTAACAAGTTCACACCAAAATGTTCCCTATAAGCAAAGAAACGCTGATTGAGTTGGCACTATCCTTATTTGGCATAAATGTCCAATTACTGCATATGGCCATCTCTACATTATCTCATGTACACTGAGCGTACAAAACATTAAGAACACCTGCACTTTTCCATGAACTAGACTGACCAGGTGAATGCTATGATCCCTTATTGATGCCACTTGTTAAATCACCTTCAATCAGTGTAGATGAAGGGGAGGAGACAGGTTAGAGGAGGATTTATAAACTTTGTGACAAGGCTTAGTGTATAGTCAAACAGAGAGAACTGAAACTTCATTTTAAAGTTTGTAGTTAACCCTAAGGTAAGAGGTAGTTAACATAAAGGTAAGAGGTAGTTAACATAAAGGTAAGAGGTAGTTAACATAAAGGTAAGAGGTAGTTAACCCTAAGGTAAGAGGTAGTTAACATAAAGGTAAGAGGTAGTTAACCCTAAGGTAAGAGGTAGTTAACATAAAGGTAAGAGGTAGTTAACATAAAGGTAAGAGGTAGTTAACCCTAAGGTAAGAGGTAGTTAACATAAAGGTAAGAGAAGTGGACCAGTCGTCGGAATTCCACAATGTACTACCTCATTTCTCTGTGGAGAAATAGAGCGCTTGTAAATTTGTAAAAGTGCAATTTAAATCTTCCACTTCAGTCTGAAAATGTTTCTGAGGATTGACAATGCAGAGATATTCCTGTGTAAAATAGAGGCAGGCAGACATTTTATTTTCGGTCTAATGACAATTCGATCAAGAAACACTATGTAAGTTCAAAATAATTGTATCACTTTATAAGTTTAAATCCATAACTGCTCTATTGTTAAAGTTAAGCTGTAGAACATTCTTCTCTGCCCTGTGCAGGATGTCATCATGAATTAAAATCAGCAAATTCAGGCTATGAATACAAAGCATCTGTATTTCAAGTTGTAGAATAGACAAACCCAAACAAAAAAAAAGAACATCCACTGCTAATAACACTATTATAGAGCGAGCATAATCATTTTGTTAAAAGTTTGGGAGGTGAAGTTTTCCTTGTGTTTTGGCTTTGAACTTATATTAACACCTCAATAACGTGACAAGACGAACAATAACACAATGGCCTTTGGCATGAACAGTAACAGTGACTCTTCCTCTGTGCAGGAATCATTTGTTTCCACGGTGACACGACCAGAACCAGCAGTCAGGACCAGTCTCAGCACACTGCCTTGCCGTGTTTCATGTTCTGGGCACAGGTCCGACCCAGGTTGGCCCCCTCCAGGAGTAGGTCTGACAGGCGGTCCAGGCCCACGCACGTGGTCAGGGGGGTGACGAGGCCATAGAGCCCCCCGAGTAAGATACTGAGGGGCCAGCCTATGATCAGTAAAATCACCAGCCACACAATGCTCCAGAAACACGACCCGCAACTGGCCATCCTAGTCTGGGAGAAAGAGAAGAAGAGAAGGGGAAAAAGATTTACGTTTTTTCATTCCGTTAACAAATCAATCACAAATATAAAACATTAGGCAACCTGCATCACACAAAGATAGAATTTGCAGAGTTGACAGAATGAAGAAATTGTTAGCCAATCTTGTGTCTATTGTATTGATTTCTCATCAAAAAGAATAGGGAAACAATAGTGTTTATTTTGCCAGAGCTGTTCCTCTCCCCATGTGATCAGAGACGATTAATATCCCTTCAGATGATTAGATTTGCATAATCCCATCTATACATCGCCCATACAAATATCAATGGCTCCCAGACTTCAGATTAGATACCCAGTGTATCGGGTCCTATCTATGGTGATTTAATCAGAGGATATAAACTCTGTGACACGCCCATCTGTAATTGGAGTTGATCAGATTGAATGCGCCGGCCCAGTTGATGTGGATGTACTTGACACTCCCCGCTACCACCACGGTCCCTACCCGCTGGGGTCAACAGGGAGTCTACGCCTACCTTACAGAAGATTTAGTGGACCTGACACTGCTCAAAGTGGCAGTGAACAGCAAGCACTATGGATTCATGTGCAGTCAGTGTATATAACAGTCATTGGTCTTTAACTGCAGACGCAAACAGTTTAACATTTTATTCAATCTGTGGTCGTATCTTAAAGAAAATCTTCCAAGAGCTCAGTAGCTGAAGTAGGAACTGTCAGACTGACTTGTTCAAAAGCCAACGATCAGATCGATTAGCAAGGCTATTTCAGTTTTCTGAGGTATTGTACACTCTCCTCCCCACTTCCTTGTCTGTTCTGTGTAATATCCTGTTTTAGCGAGACAGACCGTGTGATGAGATCAGCTGCACTGGTTAATCTCGAGGTTGTCTCGTGCTTCAGGGAATGCCCTTTACAGTGTATTAAAAACATGAGACAATATTAGCATTCCAAAAAACACCACTTTTCCCAGGATTCATTGACTATTTCAACCATTTAGGATAAAAGGAGCAATAAAAAGTTGCTTTCATATTTTGAAGCAATATGAAAACATTTAACCTGAAGAACATCCTGAGAACAGAAAAGTACACAGCATCAAATCATATCTAACAGTTTACTGTCATACCTTTTTGTCTTTTAAATTCACCATCTACAAAGACCCTTAAAAGACGTAGAGAAGTGCAATCACAGTACTTCCTCTGCACACAGACAAATGCATACAGCACTGTTATACTGCATGCAGTTAGTGACACATCAACCAATGGCAGTTAACGGTTAACAAGTAGAAAGCCATTGAGCACTGAGAAGTAGAGCTATGTAAAGCCATATTGTGGAGAGTACCTGTGGAGTGAGTATAAAAGACATGTTCACCTTCAGATGTGGGAAGTTTGAGAGTTCTTTGAGAAAGTGCGAGTCTGTTTCTCCTCCTTGCCTGTGGAATGGATATCCCCTCAGTCTCAGTTTAGTTCCTGCTTGGAGCTGCCAAAGTCAAGTCAGTCTGTATGAGTGGCCTCTTCCTCCCAGTTAACGCTAATTTACTGCAACAAGGTAGGCTCTTCTAGGGGAAACGGAGCGCCAGGGAGGACAGCTGGAGATAAAGATAATTGGTTTTCTAGAGGGAGGCTATGACACAATGCGTGCATTCATGGACCAGTTGCTCAATAAAAAAAACATGGTTGTTGTGGGTTTAAAAAGGTTGTTGCACTGCACATGCAGAACCAATGCAGAGAAGAATCTGGGAATTTATGGGACAAGTCTAGTTGTAAGGGGATATTTATCATACAAATAATTGAATGATTTAACCCTGTAATTGTTTATGGATTGTGATTTAAACTGTGTATTAAACATTAGGAACAGCTTCCTAATATTGAGCACCCCTTTTGCCCTCAGAACAGCCTCATTAAATCGGGACATGGACTATAAGGTGTCAAAAGCGTTCCACAGGGATGCTGGCCCTTGTTGACGCTAATGCTTCCCACATTTGTGTCATGTTGGCTGGATGTCCTTTGGGTAGTGGACCATTCTTGATACACATGGGAAACTGTTGACTGAAAGACCCAGCAGCGTTGCAGTTCTTGACACACTCAAACCGGTGCGCCTGGCACCATACCCTGTTCAAAAGGCACCATTTTTTTGTCTTGCCCATTCACCTTCTGAATGGCATACATGCACAATCAATGTCTCAAGGCTTAAAAATCCTTCTTTAACCGGTCTCCTCCTCTTCATCTACACTGATTGAAGTAGATTTAACAAGCGAGATCAATAAGGGATCATAGACTGACCAGGTGAAAGCTGTGATGGAAAGAGCAGGTGTTCCTAATGTTTTGTACACTCAGTGTATAACTGACACATAAGAGATATCTATTCTAGGCTGACTAGAGTACATCTGCTTTGATGTCGCAGAGGCTTTGAAATCAAACATTAACATGTTTTGAATGTCTAAACAGCCTTTGAAGAGGACACCTGTAGACAAACAAAACTGTATAAATCGGGTTACATACATTGCTCTCAATGATAACCATTTCCCTGAATCTAAGCAATACGGGTTCTCTAGCTTGGCTGCATTCAGGTCGGTTGAATCACGACTGTACTGTGACTTGAGCAGCTATGGATGCTATCTCTCCTCTCAGACAGTGGGGGTGTTGCTTGGGGAGAGGGTTACAGGCTAGCCTGACGTATGTAACAGCTAGTTAACCTCTGGTGCATGATAACGCCTAAATTCCAAGTCTGTGTTGTGAGCCTGCAGGCTGTGGCCTCTTTACACTACCAGGACCAATGAGGCTAGAACTAGAGATTCAGGGCAGGGTAGGCTCTAATCCACCACCAACATCTCAGCGATCTGTATGCCACTGTGACCATTTGTTTCCAAATATGGATATGGACACTGATGATTTGAGTGGAGTTGTGAGTTATACAGTATGTCTGATGTACCGGCTTCTCTCCCCCCATGGCTTCATGTGCACGGTGACTGACCTATAAATCCAGCTTAGTGGTAGCTTGTCCAGACGCTATTGGGCGAGCCAATCAGATTGACAGGTGACAGTGACGCTGTCTGAGGGCGGGGCAGAACGGGAGTGTGTAGACTGGAAGAGTAACATGATAGGGAGATTTGAAATAGGATGGGTGGGTGTCTGCAAATGTATGTAGAATTTTTTTTAAACTCAAGACTGCATTCACATTGAGAATTATTTTAATACAAAAGTACAGATTACAAAACAGACCATTTCGGAAAATCTAATTAAACATTATCCTCAAGGCTTCTCAAGACATCTTCACGGCTTCAGTAGAAAAATAATTTCTAAACAGGATAATCATTTTAGCTCCAAGCTCTTTTCTAAGGGACAGTCCAGTTCTGGCCCCATCTATGGGCAGATAAAGCAGTGCAGAGGCCCACAGAGAAGCCCCACCTTAAGGTGCTTCCGCTTCGTCACTCTCCTCTCCATCACTGTCGCTATCTCGGCCAGGGTGCTCTGGCATTTTGGGGTGCTCCTCTTGCACCTTCTCTGGTGTCTCCTGTGGGGTCTTCTCTGTGCCGGCCTCCCCGGAGGGATCCTGCTCCATCGGTGTCTCTTCCTGGTTCTCCACTTCAACTGGGGTCTCTTCCTGGTTCTCCACTTCAACTGGGGGCTCGGATTGGTCCTCCTCTGCCTGTGTCTGCCGAGGGGGAGGCAGGAGCTTCTGTTGTTGCTGGGCATGGAAGAGAACACAGGGAAAGAGAGGAAGGTGAGGAATGTGGGTGTATGGGTGTCACCATATAATTCCTACATTTATGAAAATGTTCATCATATCTTGAATTCATGACAAAATGTCTCGTAGACAAGATGCTAACAGATTTTCCATGCTGTACAATAATTTTTATCACTGCTCATCCCATCCCCCCATCTCCCTATTTCCTCCTGTCTCTATCGCTTTTGCTCTCATTCCTTCCTTCCCTTGTGCTCTCTGGTTGAGGACAGAATCCATGCACATGCCTTAGGGACAGGTTAGGGAGGGGCACGTCTCCATGTTATGTTCGGAAAACAAAAGTTCCCTCTCCACTGCAGCCCTGCCACTTTAGGTGGGGGATGAGAGAGGGGTGGGGTAGCTTAGCGTCACCCGTTATCATCCCTCCCCCCTCCTTTATCCTCCACTCCCCACGGTGTCAAACAAAAGAATGCACTGCTCTTTTAATTAAAACTCATTCTGGTTCCCTCATCTAAAATGTTAGGCTCGTGGCCTGTTAAGGCTCGGCATGCAGAACTAAAACAATTCTCTTACATCTGACCTATTTCCACCACTGCATTCAAGTTTTACAAAATACAGAACCTAAAAACAGATGAGGGATAATGATACTGGAGACCTGGATGAATTACTGTAAGAGGTTGTATTGGAGCAGGTGTGTTTGTGAGAACCAGTGGTCTCAGGTGTGGGTAAATAAACTGATAGGTGACATTGGGGAGCTAGCCTAGCCTTTCATAGCTGGACTATTAGCCTGTACTCAGTCTGTTCTTGGGGAGCTAGCCTAGTCTTTCACTGTTGGACTATTAGCCAGTAGTCAGTCTGTGCTTGAGGAGCTAGCCTAGCCTTTCACTGTTGGACTATTAGCCTGTACTCAGTCTGTAATTGGGGAGCTAGCCTTGTCTTTCCAATTGCTGGTGTACTATGGTAGTTACCCGTCTGTCTGTACTGCTGGGTGTAACGGGGTCAGTAGTTACCAGTCTGTACTGCTGGGTGTAGCGGGGTCAGTAGTTACCTGTCTGTACTGCTCGGTGTAGCGGGGTCAGTAGTTACCTGTCTGTACTGCTGGGTGTAGCGGGGTCAGTAGTTACCTGTCTGTACTGCTGGGTGTAGCGGGGTCAGTAGTTACCTGTCTGTACTGCTGGGTGTAGCGGGGTCAGTAGTTACCTGTCTGTACTGCTGGGTGTAGCGGGGTCAGTAGTTACCAGTCTGTACTGCTGGGTGTAGCGGGGTCAGTAGTTACCTGTCTGTACTGCTGGGTGTAGCGGGGTCAGTAGTTACCTGTCTGTACTGCTGGGTGTAGCGGGGTCAGTAGTTACCTGTCTGTACTGCTGGGTGCTCTGGATCATGTGTATGTACATGTTGTACACCAGGTTGGCCATCTCCGGCATGTTCTTGATCGCCTGGTCGGGCTGGGACGAACGAGGCTCTCTCTGGAGGGAGAGATGGTTTACCGTTTATTTCTCCCTTCAGTCCTCTTCAAATGGATTAGTTTAGACCACTTACTATTAATGCGCCTACGGTGTGAGTGAGGGAGATACCAAGAGGGAGTGAGAGGCAGAGAAAGGGAATATGCAAATAGGAAGAGAGCCTGGTGGGTGAGTTGAATATTCTCTCAGCTGCATTAATGCCCCCTAGACATAGTACTACGCTGGCACTGCAGCGGTCCACTGAGCTGTGTGTGTGTGTGGTGGGAGCAGGGAGCTGCCGCATTGCAAAATAAAGACTGCCCACTAGGCACAGAAGTCAACATCTATTCCACATTGATTCAACCAGTGGGCGCGCAGTAAAGTCTGTGGGTGAGCTGAGCTTAAACTGTTTCCCCTTAAAATGAGGAGAAATGAGGATGAGGAGAAAGTGGAGCGTCCGGGACTGGACTCTTTCTGACAGGTCAAGGGGGGCACATGTGGGCACCTAGAAGAACTGTCCCCCCGGGAACTGGAGCTCTTGTGCCAGTGTGTGGGTCAGTGTGTGTGTACGCCGTCTAGCACTATCCTGGAGGGGGTATGGGTTGGGGTAGACTGGCTTTGCCTGGTGACATTTGGGGGTTAATAACAGACTATTGAGAATTCAGACAGGCAGGATTAGGCTGCAGTGGGGATGAAGAGGCATGTACTATGCAGGAGCTGGAGAGGGTGCTGCATAGAAATGTCTGTGTGTGAGAAAGTGTTTGACTCCAAGTGTTCTGCGTGTAGTTGTGCCTGAACACATATTCAAACTTGCGTGTGTGTATTCATTTGTCTCTGTGTGTGATTGTGCAAGTGTTAGTGTGTGTACTCACAGGCTGTCCCTGTGTGTAATATTCATTGGGTCTGATGTGGAGCTTCATGGGTCTGGCAGTGAGCTGGTTGAAGGCAGGAGTCAGTTCAAAGCAGTTCTGGAACAGACTGACCCGTCCAAAGATGTAGAGGCCAAGTCTGGACCTGGACATGGCTACTACCAACCGTCTCACATCCCTGTGGAGAGAGGGAGGGGGTGAGAGAGAAATGATATTTTAAACCACTTGTCGCAGTTAGCCTATACATCATAAGCTTATACACAGCCCTTCCACTCCCAAAGCAAGTGGGTGAGAAAAATATTGGAAAGGAGCGAAAGGGACAGATGAGAGAGGAGGAGTAGAGAGTCTTTAAAGAAAGATAAGGTGGCAAAAGTGAGGATAAATGCAAAAATACAGACGGAGGGGCGGATGGCGAGAGGAGAAAAAACAGAGGGCAAGGAACGAGAGGGAGAGAAAAGACAGCAAGAGGAGCGACAGACAAAAGGGGCAGAGGGGCGAGGAGATGGGCTACTTTCTTTCCAGCCAGTGGAATTAAAGGATTAGCAGGAGGGAGAGGGGAGTCTGGAATCTTCTCCGTTTCCCTGGCTGTAATACAGCCGTGCCATAGTGGCGTGTTTAATAAAATATTGTTTACAGGCTGCTATGCTCTGCTAGTTCTGGTCCCCAGGGAGGAGCCAGTGACATTATGGGATAGATAGATGTATGATATATGCCTAATTTATCTAAGCAGCCATGATAAGACAGCGCACATTAGCAGCACAATATCTCATTCTAAATGTCAACTTCTGGACTATATGGGTAAAAGCAGGGAACCAACTGGTCACAATGGGCTGCTGGTTAACAATTATGTTACAACAGCAGGCTTATCTATTGTATTCAGACCATAGCGAGGCAGTAGTTCAACCAAGACAACGGCAGGTAGTTCCAGTCCAAGTTCCAGGTAGAAATACCAAATGACTGTATAACAGCTGACTAATACCGTCTCCAGCTCCACTAAGACTGGTCCTGTCAACATGGGCCGAGGTGAAGGCTTTTGCGTGGGAAGGGAGGAGATTTCTCTGGCTTATTCAAGGAGCTCTGGTGGAATTCGAAAACAATCTTGGTCCCCGTGTGCAAAAGCTCTACACACAAAACGTACATTCATAAGCAGACAAGACGTGGAATGAACACAAGTAGACCACGAGATGAATCTACACTTGTGTGTTTGTATGGTGTGCTGTGTTTAACTGTGTTAAACTGTGTGTTTAACTGTGCGTGAGCGTACTAGTGTTTGTGTGTAGTAATCTCTTTAGTTAACAAGGCAACAACAAGTCACAAGAATGTGGACCATGGAAAAGCTACCTAAAAACACATCACTGCCACAGAAACAAACCACAAGAGCAGCCCTCCAATCAGCAAAGAGCCTGACAAGAGAGGAGCCAATCAGAAGCAGTCTTCACCTGGGGAAACATCTCTGTGTGCAGGGGTAGGGGACACCCACCTGGGTGGTTCCTTGACATAAGCAGCCACGTAGAGGGGCAGTGAGTCTGTCTGTGCCTGTGGAGGTGTGTCAGTCTCCCTGCACGTCAACTCTCTGGTGTTTGTGTGTGTGTGTGTGTTTCTGTGAACATTTGTGTATACCTGCACATGTGTGCTGTTGTGCGCCTGTCAGAGTGTGTCTGCGTCTGACCCGGTGTGTGTGTGTGTCCCAGTACATGCTTGTGTGTGATCCTGTCACAGTGCGTCTGTATGTATGTGTCCCTCCCAGTGTGTCTCTCAGTGGGAGGGCTTCTCCTAGACTGTCAAATCGAGGGGTCAGCTTGTCATACGGTCAGTTGCATGGCAGCGGGTTGCTATGAGCAGAGTGGAGTGAAGCGAGGCAATACCGCAGCATGGGAGAGACAGCAGGGGGAATTTCCCATGAATCACTGCTTTCCCACCCATTCAGAAAGGCCACAAAAATATGAATTAAGTTAGCACAGTCACAGAGATCCTCTCTAGCTTGATGTATTTCTATATTCAAAACAGACAAGTAGGCAATGTTGTTATTGAAGTGGTCGTTTGAGAATTCATAAGGCCATGTTCAACAGTGGTTTAATGTCTATCATAGTATAAAGTACAGTTTGCCATTCAAAAAGAACACTTGCAATGTCACATTGATGAAACGCTCATGTCTTGCAGTTACAATATAGCATTTCCTCTCCCCTTCAGTAAAGAACTAACTCTTGGCCATAATAGAGGTGTTTGAAAACCCACTCCACATATAAAAAGAGAGAATGAAATGTGAATTAGGCAGAAGTGTGTAATCTCCTGTGTGAGACAAGACTAAACGGGAGATAGGCGAGACGAGTGCAAGCCTGGGTGCCGACAACATGATAAACTGGAGACTCCCTGGCCCACACGCACCACTTCATCACCAGCCCATCAATCTGCCCCTTTATCAGACACACAGAGAAAGGGAGTTTAAGTGTTTTTTTGGCCCTGGATTTATACACTTGCTGCTAAACTAGAAGAGGCGTCAAAAGAGAGGATGGCTTATTCATCCAGCCAAAGCTCCATTTGGAGACTTCAATTTCTGTCGGCCGTGTCGCGGCTCCAATGGGGTAGGCCTTCATCCATAAAAACACATTACACCAGCACACCCGCCACTATATATCACAAGCAGAGGGAGAGAATGTGTGCGCGTGGCCTGGTACAGAGAGCTAAAATACTGTGGCAGTGTTTTGCCTGGTGTTTAATACAGCGTATTAAGGAAGAGGGGCTCGTCGGTATCTCACAGCAGCCTGGAAATGAAAGGTCTTTTCACTCGGTATCAATTCAGAGAGAGCGAGGAGGAGGACAGGGGGAGGGAGAGAGAGAGAGAGAGAGAGAGAAAGGAAGAGAGGGAGAGAAAGAAACAGTAAGAGAAAAAGAGTAAAAGAGTAAAAGTAGAGTAAAAGTAGAGTAAAAGTAGTGAAAAGGGAAGCAAAAGAGTAAGAGAGGGACAGAGACAGGGAGACCGACAAAGATGGTAAGAAAGAAAGAGTTTGAGATAAAGGGCAGAAAAAGACAACTTAACACAGGCGAGTGGTTACCAACAGGGCTCTCTGAACCTGTAATAGGCTGTTTTACAAAAAGCCTTTGATGGTAAAGCTGCTCTTTGTTCAATACTCTCACCCCAATCATCTTTACACAATGCTGCAGCTGTACTTAACAAAAAATGGTTAGTGCGGCTGCACGCTCTCCTTTCTTTTACCTCCTCAAAAGCTGACTTTATCCACCCTGTGCGTGACATGAGAAATAAGTCTGCAAAGACCTAACCAACTTTCAGAAAACTCCACATTTATTTATACCAAGAGACTCTTTAAAAAGATGAACTTAAAAAATACATTTAAAAAAGCTGCTCTGGGGGTTAAAGTGACTGGTGTGGTGGATTTCTGCTTGTGTTAAAGTGTGTGTGTGTGTGTGTGTTGTGTGTGGTAAAGTGACTGGTGTGGTGGATTTCTGCTTGTGTTAAAGTGTGTGTGTGTTGTGTGGTAAAGTGCCTACCTCAGATGTCCCACAGCTCTGGTGCGGACCAGTGACAGGATGATGTAGTCATTCTGCTGACCCTGAAACCTGTCCACAGTCGTCACCTAAAGAGGAACACACACATCCATTATTTAACACAGACGTCTTTAAATCAGGCCAATACTGGCAAGGCCGCGGGCCCCGATGGTATTCCAGGGTGCGTTCTCTGTACAGCTGGCAGGTTTATCCACTGTAATTTTCAACCTCCACTTGTCCCAGTCTGTAATCTCCACGTTTTAAGATGTCCACCATCATTCCTGTCCCCAAGAACACTAAGACTTCATGCCACAATCACTACTGCCTTGTAGCACTCACATCTGTAATCATGAAGTGCTTTGAAAGGCTGGTTATGGCACACCTCAACTCCATCATCCCAGACACACTAGACCCAGTCCAATTTGCATACCGCCCCAGCAGATCCATAGGCAACCCAATCTCAATTGCACTCCACACTGCTCTCACTCACCTAGATAAGAGGAATGCCTATGTGAGAATGCTGGTCATTGACTACAGCTCAGCATTCAACTCCAAGCTCGTCACCAAGCTTAGGACCGAACACCTGCAACTGGAACCTGGAATTCCTGACGAGCCAACCCCAGGTGGTGTGGGTAGGCAACATCAACTCCACCACGCTGACCCACAACACGGGGGCCCCACAGGGGTGTGTGCTTAGTCCCCTCCTGTACAACCACAACTGGTATGGCAATAACACCGCCCTGGATCGCATGGTGCTACACCGGGTGGTGTGGACAGCCCAGTACATCACTGGGCCAAGCTCCTTGCTAGGAAAGACCTCTATATACCAGGTGGTGTGAAAGGAAGAAACAGGAAAATCATTAAAGACTCCAACCACCCAAGCCATGGACTGTTCTCTCTCTGCTTCCACATGGCAAGCGGTACCGGTGCATCAAGTCTGACACTAACAGGCACCCGAACAGCTTCTATCCCCATGCCATAAGACCACTAAATAGCTAGCTAACAAAAATGGCTACACAGACTGAGTTGACCTTTCTATTGTATTCTTATTTATGTCTCTATGCAGTCACAGGGCCCTACACACTAAGCACACGGATACTCCAACACACATACAAAACACTCACTCCATCATTTCCTCATTCACACATAATATGCACATACATTTATACTGACTCTACACACCCACTCACATACAATCATCATATACACTGCTGCTGCCCTGTTTATCATATATCCTGATGCTTAGTCACCTTACCCAATACATATCTACCTCTATCGATCCAGTACCCCCCCCTGCACATTGCAAATATGGTACTGGAACTGACCCTGTATGCTTACTTTATAATGTTCTTATGTTTATATATTGTGTGTTTTTGTTCTACCTTGTTATTTTTAGTATTACATTATTGATTACTGCATTGAGGTTAGAGCTCCAAGAAAGGCATTTAACTGTACTAGTACATGTGACATTAAAACAGGAAACAACCGGCAAAGTGCTACGGTGGCTGGTGTGTTCTGCAGTAGATTAGTGAATATGAGTGCATGTGTGTGTTGAGGATGGCTGGATTTAGTTCAGATGTTTACGAGCGAGTGTGAGAGCTGAGCTCCCTTCCTAAAAATCCAGAGAGCAGCGGATCTTCTTACGGAGGCGGGAATGCTATGTGTTGTTCCTGCTGTAATCATGCTGGGCCACATGGAGGGGCAGGGGGGTGTAATACGGTTTAGAGGGGCACAGCCCAGGGTATTTACCTACAGTACCCAGGCTGCTTACCTGGCCCTCACAGACTCAGGGTGACAACACACACACAATTTATGGCTGTTATAGGAGAAAAATAGCCAGGATTTCTGAAGCCGAGGAATCGCGTGTCAGGCGAGTTGCTTTATCCCCGGCAATCCTGTCCTTATAAGAAGCACATTTCAAAGAATTCCTTTTCCTTGCAGTGAGGAAACAAGCTGATTTTGGGAGGCTTTATTGGCAGCCTTATGCAATAGTGTAGCATACAGTATCTAATAGGTTGAGCTGTTCACTAAAGTAGTTAATGACAACTTCAGTTGATATAGCTAGACCCAGGCTGTCTCGATCAAACACCTCATCCATCAACCTACACTTTGCGCATTGCAGACAGTTCAAGGCCTTACCAGTGAACCATTCATGTTGACTGGAAGGGTCTAGGTGGTGAAGAATGCCAGATGGGTATCTCAGTAGCAAGAGACTGACCTCTTCCATTCTCCTGAGTGGATCAATACGCCAGAGAGAAGAGAAGAGCCGTTGAGCTTCAGAACAGCAACAGCGTTAAATAAATCATCTTATCGTAGCCTTTTCTTTTGGTCGAATGCACTATTCATTGACTTGGGAGTCCAACAAGCCAAACCCCCTCCGAGTCCCCTTATGGGAGAAAGGAAGGCCAGGGAGAGAGGGAGGTAGAAAAACCAGGAAGTGGACCAATATTTATTTAAAATCTCCCTGTCGCTATAAAGAACAGGTGCAGCACCAGAAGCAACCATGTCACTTTTACAACAGCGTGAGACTTCGAGATGTGTCTGTTCAGACACTAAGGCCAGTCGCTCTCAGGACCTCCCATCCACGTACCGGCCTACTGTTACCCACAACACCCACCCACCCAATGGCATAGCCTAGTGGAAACTGAAGGGGGAAAATATGCTGTGCAATTTCAGCCAAAATGCTTCACCATATTTTCCAGCGCAGAGCAACGGCTGAAACCTTTTATTTTTAGCTCTAGGAGAGAGCGAGAGAGAGAGAGGGGGCTAGATAGATATCCCGGGGGCTTTTGCATTGTGTTAAGTTATTTATGTGAAATCTTCCAGGGAGGGAATCGCAAAGGTCATGACTTCACGGCAAGCAGCCAGGCACACATCCAAGGGTAGTGGAATCTGTTCTAGGGTGTACACACACACACACACACACACACACTAGAATCCCTGACAGAAGACACCCGACCAGAAAGAAAAGACTCTAGCTCTCTTTCTCATCACTGTCATTCTGAATCTCAGCAGATGGTCACCTGATTCAAATATTCATTATTGTATCTCTGGTCTCGCTCTGCTCTCCCCGTCTTCCCTCTTGTTCACGTGCCCGTAGGTAGCGACTGAAAGCAGGAAATTCAGGAAATTCAACGGTAACAGGGTAACACAGACTCATACAACTTATATGTACTACTTTAACAATTCCCACAGAACATTTGACAAAACAAATACATTTACTTGAACAGTGCAGATGCAAAGTTTGGTAACAGAATGATGGCATCAACAAACAAACCATCATTGTTAACAAACTTTGCACCTGTACAGTTCTTCAAGTAGATGCTTTTTGTTGTTGTAAATTGTTCTGTGGAAATGGTTAAAAGTAGTTCTTGTACATATAGTTGTATGGTTGATTAATTTAGCAACCAATGTTTTTTGTTTGACATACATTTTAAAGCGAAAAATCTGACTCTCCATGAAACTATTTCCGGGAAATTGCCCATGCCCAATTGTCCCATCGTACACTTGGTTGAGTGTTCCCAGGGCTATGCTGGGGGTAATGAGAGGTCAGCGACACACACAGAGGTGGCAGTGGTAGAGAATTATAACAT